>NC_079377.1:16832500-17432500 GCF_021018895.1 Seriola aureovittata
AACAAATTATTGCTGATTACTGATCACTACTTTACTGTGCCCAATTTAACAGAGGCTGAGAGGAATGTTCCCTCCCTCCTCTCGGAGCCTCCTCCCCTTGGATCTGCATTGCTGCCTTTGAAACTTTAGCACAGTACATCCAGTTTTATGAAAAGTAAAATTAAATTAAATTAAATTAAATTAAAATAATAAAATTAAATTAAACAAAAACAGTATATGTAATCCTTGTAGACTAACTGGTTCAGTCTCGTCATGTCTCACCTGTCAAAAATACCTGGCTCAATGTAATTCTTGAAGAATTTCTTAAGATTATAAAGCAAAGCCGTCATCTTGGGATGGGGCAGCCTGTACTTATGGTATTTATTTAGGGCACTTTTTTTTCAATTTCCACTGATTTTTTTCAAATCACGCGATGTCTTGATTCAAGTTGGAGGAAGGTAATTCCTTATTCAAGAGAAATATTAAAGCAGGTTAATTTGGATGAAAACAAAATTATCTCATGTATTTTAAAACTTTTTATTTTAAACTTAATGTTTAATAAAATGACGCATGGCGCATGTGTTTGTTGAGATAAAGTCGCATCGAGTGTCCAGTGACACCTGTAGGATCGTATGTGTTACAAAGCACCAGTTTAATCATTTATTTCTAATTTGAGAAATGAGAATTTTTTTGTTTTTTAAAGTAAATCCATTAATCCAGATCACTACAGAACAATATGGCTTTACCCGTGGAGACACTGTGAGGTGCTATTTACAGATTTTAAAAACAGCAAGGATCTTATTTTCAATAGACGTGTTTTTTACCTTTTAAATAATTTGCACAATTGGTCAAATTTCATCACTTAAAAATCAGTGACATCACTGGTAGGCTATTCTTTGTAAAGACAAGAGGTTCCTTAAAAGGTAGGCTAGTCAAAAAATAAAATACAGTTCAGATTTTTTTTTTTTTTTTTTTTTTTATAAATGTGCTTAAATACAAAAATAAAATAAGAATGAATTGGCGATAACATTGACGGCTTGCAGTAAGACCAAAATAGTGAGGTGGTGATATTTGTCATAGATCACTTCCCACAGACTACAGAAAATAGACTATAACACTCACACATTACACACAAACACAAACACACAAACACACACACAACACACACAACACACACAACACACACACACACACACACACACACACAGACAGACAGAAAAAATACGGCTAAAAGACAGCAGCTCACACTCAGGGAGTAATGTCCTCTTCTGAATACATTACCCATCATTTTGGCAAGATGGTGGCAATTACGCATCTAATTGACCGAGCCACTTTTTATGTAAAATAACGTTTTTAAAGTGCATAACACCAAGATGATTACAGAAACCCACCTGCCCAAGTGTGTCTGTGTGTGTGAGAGGGAGAGAGAGTGAGTGTGTGTGTGTGTGTGTGTGTGTGTGTGTGTGTGTGTGTGTGTGTCTATTATCAGATAAGCATTAATCTGTCCTATCACTATCTACATTTAATAATGTTTTCGATTGTTGCGTAAAACGTGTGTGAAATTTTATGCAGGGTGCACGAACACAGCATTTTAAAATATATGTTGATTAGAACATGGCTCCATTTAACCTCATCAGGTTACTTGAGAGATTTTTCTAATCCATGGCTGGATACAGAAAGGAAGACTTACAAAAAATGTCCTAAAATGTGAGGAATATTCTCCATTTATTTCACAACATGGTTCAGCAATACAATATCAAAACGTTGTTTTTACTGTACAAAGGAGAAGCTGCGAGTGGCAGCTCCTCTCCCGGCGCCTCATTAAATATATACATTTACATATTTTGTACACCAGTGTAGTCGATATCTTGGCGCTCCTGTTCAAAAACACAAAGTAGATCAAGAGACAATTGGCGCTCACACTTGTGCTTGAAGGACGTGTCCGTGTGGAGGGAACGCGGGCGAGAGTCACTAAAACTAAACATAAAGCTACAGGGGTATTTTACAGCTGAGAGTGTCTTGATTGTCCACGTCACGCGCTTCAAACAGCAAAAAAAGAAAGAAAAAAAGAAAAGAAAGGGGAAATATTACAACAAAGCCTCATCAGTGTTCCAACGTGAATAGACAAAACAAAACTTTTTTTTTTCTCGGTTTAGTGGATTCATTCATTCATTCATTCATTCACAGCACACCGTCAGTGTATTGCACATCATCGTGTCAGCAGTTCTGGACATGTGAACAAAATAAGTGTGTTAATGGATAAGCAGGCCCGCGCCTTTAGGCCGCCACGTTTTGTAAACAAGGTACTTTTTTTTAATTAATATCGCACACAGTTGGCCTGTTCAACAAGTCATGGTGTAAAAACTAGGGAAAGAATTAAAGACAGGCAGTGTGAGCAGGTGGACACCACAGGTGATCGTATAATAATAATAATAATAATAATATAAAACATGGGATTTGAATTGTCGGATCACGTGTAAACGGCACCCTTATGGAAAATGACACAATAGGCTATATTTGCCAAAATAGGTCCACGTAGGCCTGCAGTGTCTCTCTCTCTCTCTCTTCTTTTTTTATTCAATTGTACAAAAATATTTTGTCTTTTTTTTCTTTACTTGATTTTGACTTCTGCTATTTTCAAACCGGTCTCAGCAGCGGCACGGATGTGACGATGGGGTGGGAGTAGTATACGCCAGGGTGCGGGAAGGTGAGCAGCGGTTGGCTCACGGGCACGTTGGCAGCGGCACCTGCGCTCTCCGATGCCGAGTTCTCGTGGTAGAGGATGGGCACTCGGACTATCCTCTGCGCCGCGGCGTGGCTCAGGTTCGCGGCCTCCAGCTCCGCGGCCAGCTGCCTTTTCCACTTGTTCCTCCTGTTCTGGAACCAGATCTTCACCTGAGTCTCCGTCAGGTGGAGGGACGCGGCCAGGCCGGCGCGCTCCGAGCTGCTCAGGTACCGCTTCATGTCGAAGGTGGACTCCAGCTGGAACACCTGGCTCCGGGAGAAAACCGTGCGCGTCTTCTTCTTGCGGCACGGCTTCTTGTCGTCGTCTCTCTTCTTCCACTCCTCCAGTTCGTCTTTTTTGGTTTCTTCCGCGTCGCTCTCCTCCAGGATTATCTCGTCACCACTTTTGTTGTTATTGTGCTCATCATCCTCGTCGTCGTCTTTGGCGTCAGGCTCAGATTTGAGCACCATGTCCGGAGAGTCTCTGTCGGTGCCCGAGGTTGGAGAGGAGTCCCTGACTCGTGGTTTCTCGGTGACTGGAATGGGGAAACAGGGAGATGTGGTCATTATCAATGAGGACTGATGTTCTATGTATTTGTGCTTTTATTACACCCTGTTGACACTGCTTTGGTACTACTTTAGAAAAACGAAAATGATTGTAAATAGTGCCAGAAAATTAGATTTACAACATAAACATAAACCATTTTCAGACATCATATTCAACTATGTACTAAATCAGGCTACTATTTATACCCTACTAAAAAGGGCATTTTCAATAGAATAAGTAAAACATTCACAATCCATTGGCCTGCTTTACTTCTTAGTCGTTTCAACAAATCAGCGTTTCACTATCATTCTCCTAACTTAAAAAAAACTGAAAGAAATCCCATCTTTTCTTTGCATGATAGTGCCATTCATATCAGCGTGTTTTAAATCCCACGTGAATAAATCACAGGAACAGGCTGTCAGTGGCCAGGCCTCGGGGGTAAGATGTTCATAGTGAGCGCCAATAGACAAATCAAAAGCACGTTGCGCATCGTCACCCTCACCCGATGATTTCATGATGTCTACTTCATTTTATGCACAGTGAGTCACTTTATTGATCTATTATCCCGCGTCGTGGCATAACAAAATAGGCCTTCATTGAGGAAAGGGCGTCACATCACTATGCACTCTGTGGTGTGGTATAGGGTTATTATTATTTCCTATCCCCAAAACGCACAAATTCCACTTTTATCGAGTGCAATTCCGAGGAGGAAGTGCAATGACCGGTTGCTGACAAGATGTTATAATGTCACCAAACACACAGGGGACATGTTACCAATGATTTGACCGTTTAAAAAAAAATAAAAAATTTAATCAAAGTTTTCCCTCTCTATTTTAATGATTAAGAGAAACTCCAACATCAAAGGCGCTATAATCCAAAGGCTAAAGGTGTGGCGGTTGCTTGCTCATAAGTGACACACTCTATGTATCCATCATTTATAATAAATACTGTAGTTTTCTGTCTCAGCCTTACCTTCAGTTCTGTGTAGGTGGGCGGATGAGCTGAGGGTGTAGGGGTACCACCACGCCGAGGTGCGCTCCAAGTAGTGAGCCGGTAGACTGAACCTCTGTGCGGGCAGGTCAAAGCGTGGAAAGTGCAAGTCCCCGACTTGAGAAAGGGAAAATCCTCCCTCCAAGGCCGCCTTGGTGGCAGCCAGTACGGGCTTGGGTTTGGACGGTTTGCTATCACAGTTCAGCAGGTTCTTAATGAAGAAAGGAGAGTCTTTGGCCGAAGCGCACGTCTCTTGCGTTGTCTCTGGCATCGCTGTGGTTGTGGTCTGAACGCAGAGGACCACGGAAGCAGGAATTACAAAAGAAAAAAAAAAAAAAAGGCTGATTTACAGACAGTCGATATCCGGACTGCGTGGAGCTCCTGTTTTATTCTTCTCAATGATTTAACGCGGAGACTCGATTCACACTCGGGGAGCGCGTCAAAACACACGTCCTTCTAGCCTAGAAAAATAATAAAATAAAATGTTTGAGGCGTGAAAAAATTTAATAACATGGAGATGTCTCATTCCGGGCTCTTTCGTCAAAACGCAAACTGTGTCCACCGTGTCAGTCAGTCTGATGCTAATGATGAAATAAAAATGTCATCCAAGTTAAATGCGGAAAGTATAGGCGATTGGGCATGTACAATGGCAAATGGGATTAAGGGAGAGACGGTGAGGGGGGAGAGAGAGAGAGAGAGAGAGAGAGAGAGAGAGAGAGAGAGAGAGAGAGAGAGAGAGAGAGAGAGAGAGAGAAAGAGACCATCCTCCCTCTCTGTGCGCTCTGGCTGCTGGCGGTGTGCGCTCGCCTGTTATTGGTCTCATATAGTCCAATTAGGCAGCAAATGAACACAGGGCTGTTAGCGCCAAAAAGGAAGGTTTGGGATAAGCGCCGTCAGAACAAGCGCCTCAACACGCAACTAACATTAGCCTACAGTCAGCCACAGATGGACTGCAAGAGGCTACTCATAATCCAGAGTTTGTTTTTCCTATTTAGAAACATATTTTGAACCACTTCCATTCAGGATGCAGGTGTATGGTGGATTATTAAAAATTGGCTATTTTTAAATAGATCATTACCCGAAATATCACATAAAAAACATCAACAAAACATATGTATTTTAAAGAAATTTTAAAAAGGCTACAGTCTGTGGACCTAATACTGGATAATCTAAGGCCTAATTGTGCTTTTATATAGTGAATCCGTTAAAGCGAATTACATTGAATAAAATCCACCCATGCGTGTGTGTATGCCAGATGAATAAACCAGTAACATCCTACTCAGCAGCACATAAAAGCCCCGCTATATGCAAACTCATAAAAACAGTCACAGAAATTAAAATGGAGCAAAAGTTTCATCATCATTATATTTTTCAATCACTAATATGCCTCATTTCTTGTGCAGAATGGTGAAAATTTTCATCCAAACTCGACAAAACAATTACATATAGCTTTAATAAGAGTGTATATATGATCACCATGCCAACAGTCGAATCGTCAAACAGTCCCCTAATTCTCGCTTCTCAGAGACAATATGAAAAAGGCCTGAGATCAGGCTGCAGCTACTCGACATGTCACCAATGGGCGATTAGATTCATATTTCTAATTCATTGATTTTCAGCGAGGGCCACTTCCACAATGTCTGCCGGTCGCGCAGTCATTTATTCCCCCCTAATCGATTTGGTTAATTCATCCCTCAGATTGCACTCTTTGTAAATGTGCTATGTATATTCACTCATTGATATTAATTGACTTGTTTAAAAAAAAAAAAAAAAAAAAAAGTCTACTGGTTGGAAGCTGGTGTAGAGGAAGACGGGGAGACAGCGCCCTCTGTGGGCCACGTTGGTGAAATGCAAGTGTGTGGAAGGAGCGTGTATTAGTGACGTGGGGACGAAAATTGCATTATAGGCTACTGTCACATTATGGGGAGTCATCTCTAATTTGGTGGCAGAAAGCGGTTCCCAACAAGGCATGATATTGAATTTTAAGGTGAAGATGAATGTTTTGGTTAAAGTTGGGGTAGACATGCATTGGTTATGATTAAGATTAGGGAACTGTCAATGCATCGTCCTCCAAAGGGACAAAAACAAATTTAGGTAAGACCAAGAGAGACAGTGACAAGACGGTTCTTAATATAGCGTATCTGTAATATAAAACAGTTTGATCATGTGGCTGAACTGAGATGTATCCATTTCAGTTATGAATCATCATCATCTGGTCCCTGAACACATTCATTAGCCATCTGACATGCAGCCATAATGACAGGTGTCAGTGACGAGGTAAAGGTTGTACTGGCTGCTTTTTTTCCCCTGTCATCTGTAGAGTTCCCACACGCACCAACACGTCTGTGTAATTAACATGTGTTATTCATTTAGAGAGCCGCTCAGGTGGAGATACTCTGTTACTAGGATGTTAAAGTACTGCCTTTCCTTATGTGGTCACCATCACAGCTATTTCATGACACTCTCAGTATGAGGTGGGAGCTTGTCTTTGTACAAAATCCAAGAACTGACATTATTTTGATATTTGTGAATATGGGAATATGGCCAGCTCCTCAGGGTCTGAATCTTTGATTTCTGGAGGTGTAAGGGAGACGGACTATAAATTCTTATGGTACTTGTGTGAAACAGAACATTCAGATAGTCATTTCATATTATTGTAGTACAACTGAATCACATGCCAGTTATGTTAACACCGAACACAAAGAATAAAAAGAAACTTCATTCTGGTCAGTCTTGACGCACTCGATTTATAGGAGTTTGGTGTGGATCTGGTTAAAAAATGCGATTGGTTTCGAGAGCTATAGGTTTGCATACTTTGGTGCAGATCCAGATAATAATATAGAGTTATACAGCTTCAGAGCTGTATGTGCTGATGTCGTCAATTCACACAACAGGAAACAAAACCAGACAGCTGTCTTGGGTAAGGATTCAAGGGGCTATTTGTAAATTTTCTCTGCACCCGAACTTTCTTTCTTGCTGGGAGCGGTTGGTGGTGATGGTCGCTTGCCAAAAGCTTCCACCATTGTTGTTGTACAAAACAAGAGGTTACAATACGCCCTCAGAGCAGCGCTATTTCTTCAGGCCAGATTGGATACTAGTGACTCGGTATCGGAAAGTGATGAGACAGGACAGCTCAGCCTGGTCTAGCTGGTTACAATGCTAACTAAAAAGAAGAGATAGAAATAGAACAAAAATAAGAGTTTGATAAAATTTAACTCTTGTATATATTTGTCATATTGACCTGAAGAGCACAGCAATATTTATGCCACAAATAATAATGTGCTTTTCTGATATAATGGCATTCCAACATGTTTAACTGGGGATACAGAGAACACAACAAATTGTAACTATGAAAATTAACAAGATCTGCTAGGCTCTACTTTTAAAGATACAGTTCATATTATGCACTGATTAGAAACATGCAGTAGACATTGGCCAGAGGCTACATAGGCCTTGTGAATGCTCCATAAGTCTATTTTTGTTGCTCCTCGGGTAGGTTACTATGACTTTTATATTATTTATTTCAAAGCACCCAGATATTGATTATTTCACAAGGAAAAATGACAAATGGCAGGAGGGAATGACACGGTCAGCAGGTTCTATTAGAGAAATGATAGTGTTGCTCGTGGTTTGTTAAAAGGTCCAGTTTAGATACTTTATAGGTTTACATCCATCATCGTCTAATGACCTATTTGATGAAAAACACGCGCTCTGGTGACAACGGCCCTGTGCAGCCAACTTCACTTTGTAATTGCTCCCATATTAAATATAGATTTTTGTTTTGATATCTTGTGAGAATTCCTTTCTGTGGGTCAAAATTGTGATAAAAGACATGAACGCAATGGCAAAAGCTCAGAGGGAGAAAACTGGAAGGAGAATAGAAGAAATAGGTGGGTAAGAGATGTTGATGGTGGAGCTGTGAGTTTGTTATTTTGAGTTCTAGCACTGGTGGAGGAAATATTCAGATCCTTTACTTAAGTAAGAATAGCAAATACTGTAATATAAATATAATCCATTGCAAGTAAAGGTCCAGCAATGAAAATGTAACTTAGGTAAAAGTAGCTAAGCATTATTAGTAAAATGTACTTAAAGTATAATCAGAATGTAAAAAAATGCCTTGTTCTGTAGTTTAATCTACAGAAATGCATCATATTTCATAACCTGAACACAATCTAATAGTACAAAAATGACTCTGGCTTAGGTAAAGATGGATGGCAACTGATGAAGCCCTATCCATGCATGTAGCCTTTCAGAACATATTGTTTTCGGCAGGTGTGAGGAATTTGAAGCACAGAGTTTGCACAGAATCCATTTGCACAAGAAGGTCTTGGTGTAAAACTGTGTTCACACATACAGCAGCATTTATCTCTGAAACCTGTCCACCCTGTGTCCTCTTTGCACTTTTCACTGGATACTCCTGTTTGGGACGAGCCATTAAACCAATGAAGGCCACACTGAGATAGCTTAGATTTAAGTATTGCATTTAACTTGTAAAGGAATTGGTGGCCCTCCACTGACCCGGCAAGCTTTAATTGGGATTGTGCAGGTATCGATTGTAAGTGGCCAGGCGAACCTTGAATTACAGCCTGATTAGCTTTTACTCGGCCCCTTGCACCAGCCAGTCGAAGGAGCTCAATGTCATTCAGGTTGGAACACTTCAGCAGCCACTTGACTAGAGGGAATCTTGTTACTTTCTGTGTAAACAGGAAACAACATGTATTTAAGATGAGGAGGACAGCTCTCCTGGCAAATGTACTTCAGTCACATGAGGCTGTAATATTCCCTTAGTGTATGTCTAGTCACTTTTAGATAGAGGTTCCAGCTCCAGTTGGCGTTGTTCACAAGCTTGTAGGTGAAGGGAAGTATATCAATTATTTTAATATTGAATAATTCTGTGCTAAAATCAGCCTATATACAATATGACTCGGCTTAAAGAGAAGAAAGAAGCTGAAACCAGTGATATGAACGCTATCTTGGCAAAAAGGACACTTAAATCAGAGTGCTTCACTCAAATCTCAGATTAACGAGGTGAATACCTATCTCGAAAAACTCAGTTAATGAAACGCATTTAAAAAGGCAATAAAGCCTTTGACTTGCAGACTTATACCTGGTTTGGACACAACCCAACAATGCACAAAAAGGCACTTAAAGGATTTGTGGGCGTTGGTTTTCTAACTACGAACAACCTGAGTTAGTAAAGCACAAATCAGTAGAAGGGATACTAGCACTACAATTTAAAAATACGTTTTCTGGATCAGAGGGATCTGAGATCCACAAGATCAACTGGTTCTCATTCCATGTAATGGCTCATGTGTTTATTCTATCTGAAGTGGATGCTGTTTATTTGTGTGTGGATTTCATTAGTCGCATCGCTAGTCCTGGCAATTGACTGAATGATGTGGGTAATATTCCTGACAGAAATAATTCAGACAGCACCATTAATAGTTATGAGGGAGAGGGAGATCTTACTTTGTTAAAGACGGTTTACATTATTCTAGAAAAATTGTACCACAAAAGCGACTCACTTATTACCTCATAATCCCCAGCAGTTTTTGAATGGAATTCATAGATCGGGTCCCAGAAAGTCTAGGTAAATACCCATGGAGGTAAAACTAGAGAATGGTGAATGTTGCTCTGTTTGTATTAAATTATTATTATTATTATTATTATTATTAATTATTATTATTTGTACAAAAGTGAAAAAGAATTTTGTGGATTTGCTGTCTGGGTGCACCAACTACAGAAGCCCTGAAAGGCAAAAAAAAAATATAAATAAATAATAATCACTTGCCTTTTAGGGCTTTCATAAACAACTCATTTGATGATGTTTTTTTTTGTGAATGAAATAACTACTTCAAAAGAGGTAATGGAATCAGAAATGAAAGCTTATGTATATAACTGTAATATGTTTTTAAATGTACCTCTGAAGAAGAGGTAAAAAATGTAATAGATGCAAAACTAAAAGTCGCCAAGGTTGTGTAATATCTACTATGGATTGTTTCAGTCTAGTTTTGAGAGTGGTATTGCACCCACAGTAGCGTAACACGGTTATTAAACCTGTTCCTAAATCTTCAAAAAATTTGACATCTATTGGCTGAGCAAAATGGATTTAGAAAGGCCAGAGCACGTATTGATCATATGCAGTCACTTCAATTATACATGCAAGATTTAGGGAGAATACGCCTACATTTGTTTGCTTTATTAATTGCAAGACAGCGTTTGATTGGATTAATAGGGAGCTTCTTCAGTATTGGTTATTAAACTTCATTGGAAGTTTTATTATGCCATTAAGTCTCTTTATCAAGCACCTGTTGCCCGTGTTCAGGTTAATGAATATACAGCTGAATGATTTTCCCAACAATTTGGTATGAAGGAAGATGTTTTGTCTCCAGCATTGTTTTCTATTTATATTAATGATTTAGATCTTCAAATTAAAGCTTGTCGATGATCAGGTTGTCATATTATTATATGTGGGGTTTTAGTTGCTGAACATGAAAAAGATAGATTATGCTGATTATGCTGATCATTGTTGCGGAATGGTGCTGGAAATGGAGACTAGTGGTGAATCAAGACGAAACACAAATAGCGTAAAAATAATTGGAGAGATATTCTGTTGTTTTTAACTTTCAATTGTGCTATCATTCATTCATCAGTACAAATACCTTGGTTTGATGCTGGACGAGTATCGGGAGAGAAGGCAGAATATTTTGATTAAGACTGAGCTGTAAAATAACCTTGGGCACTTTGTGTGCAAGACACAAAAATACAAACAGAAATATTTGAAAACATGTCACTTAGCATGTACCTTATGAATAGATATGGGCACAGAAAAGATGTGTTCTCCTTTTTATCTGCCATGCTCTCATTTTATCTACATTTTATCACTCCTTCTTCCTTTATTGTTTTTCAGCAGAGATGATGACCTCTGTAAGGTTTGGACGGAAACAGTCATAGAAGCGATGTAGCCCTTTTTCTCTATTATGAGCAGCTTCATCTGAGCCCTCCAGGCGCCCAGCCTCAATATCCACCCTCTGTACCTCTAAAAACTCTGCCCTGGATCGTCAGCTTTTACCCAGCCTGCCTGGATGTGTCATTACAACTCGGTAATCTGGAGAGGGCAACAGAAAAGTTCTCATCAGTGTCAACCTGAGATATAGACATGGGCCGGGTAACAAATGGCCAAATGCACAGGCAGCAGAGCAGACCATCAATAAAGCAATTTCTTGTGTCATAACAGCCGCGTTTTTCCTAAAGCCAGCCTTTCAAAACTTTTCCCTCTGCAAATCGCTGCAGCCCGACCATTAGAGTCCTGCCTTGTGAATTTAATGGATTCCGTACAAATAATATTCCGCCATAATGGAAAAGGTTGAAGTCACTGAAGACAGATGAAGTCATAAACACGTATAATTGAGAATCAAAGACCGATAAATTTTAAACTGCTATCCATTCTCTCTTTTTAGATGATGATCTATGTCAGCGTGGCTGCAGGAAAATGGAAGAGATTATGGGGGAAAATTATAACAATAAATTTTCTAAACATACACCTTGATTATGCTTCGATTTTTTGGAGGGGTAGAGGGCGAGGGAGGGGGTTAGAAAGAAGGCTGGGATTGCTGAAAGCTTGCTGACTAAATGGCACCATAAAATAGGTTCCCTGCTCTTTTGCCTGCAGAGCGTAGGCATGCCCGGAGGTGTGATTTCCCCCCACCTCTAAATGGGGGAAATGAATTGTGTAATTTATTGCAAACGTGCACACAGTGAGATTAGATCAGCATATCCCATCAAAGGAACAACAATCAATCAGCCTCTAGTTAACAGCTTGAAACACATAAACCAGGGCACCTAATGGCTTTCCAATTTAACAGATTGATAGACTTATCCGGTCCTAAGGGATGAATTAAGAAAACCGGGTACTTTCACACAGGCACTGGCACTTTTGACGGGACCTTTCCCCCCCTCTAGCTTACTTACTATCTTTGCTCCTGAATATAGAGATAAGGTTAACCTGAAAATAAAGAGAAAGTCGGTTTTCCCTCTTTTTTTCCCCCCTTTCTGTTTGAGAAAGCACTCCAGAGCTGATTTGTTATTCAAATGAGGCGGGAGTGGAAGTGTGTCAGATGTGGAGAATGGGCTCATTTTAATGGCCTGATTATCGCGGGTCATTTGGAACTGTGAAATCAAGGGAGCTATTCAAAGCCACTTAACAATATCTAAATGTGACCCGGGCGACCTATTCAACCAAGAATGTAGTTTAAAAAAAGGAGCTTGTTTGTTTCATATCTTATTAATCGCACCATTGATTCATGTAAACTCATCAGCGAAAAAATATTAGTTTGACAATTGGGGAATTATGCTTATTTACTTTCTTGCAGAGAAAGATGAGAAGATTGATACCACTCTCATGTCTATGTAGTAAATATGTTGCAAGCAGTCGGTTGGTTTAGCTCAGCATACAGACTGGGTAATAGCTAGGCTGGCTCCAGCCTGGCTACTTAATCCAAAGGTAAAAGATCAGCACCTTTAAAGCGCACAAATATACACATTATATCATGCATGTCTGATCTGTAAAAACAATAACTTGTCCTTTTATGGGGGGGTTATATATCAAACTATTTGTTAACTACCAGCAGAGACTCGACACAAAGTTACTGGTCCCAGACAAGAAATCGCCACTGTAAAACAGCAAATTGTACTTTCTTTTGTCTATATTAACACAGGATATAACATGTTAATTAGTGATCTTTATAGAAGGGGTGGTAGGCAAATTCTTTTACCCTCGGAGCCGAACTAGCTGTTTTTTACTACCAGTCTTTATACTAAGCTAAGCTAACCGGCTACATGCTCCAGTTACACATTTAGTATATTGACCTGAGCACAGTATCAAACTTCACATCTAACTCTTGGCAGCAAATAAGCATATTTAACAAAATGTTGCACTAATGATTTAAACAGTCTTTAGTGTACATCATGTTTGCCAGATAATTGTAGGTTCTGCAATTTCCTAATATTAGTGGGCTTGTATGTTTGAATGTATTAAGACTAAACTGACTATTCTGAATCATCAGTTTCACTGACTGAATCAGTAGCTTTTAGAGCTGGAGCTCCTCACTGGTGACTGAAAGCACCGTTTAAAGCTCAGCTCAAAAACTTACTCAAAGACTGCAAAAGCCACATAAACAATTGTGATGTGATAATTCTGCTGCAGACATGTGGCTACTGAGCTATTACACTTTTTTGCACAGGCCTAGTTTTGTACTGAACTGAATGTAACAGCTCAAACAGGCAACAGACAGAAAAAAAATCGTCAGAAGCAGCACTGACTTTTTTTTAACAATACAGTGTGTCTACTGAGGTGTATGCTATGCGTTAGCTTAGAAAAACTTTGTTATTCGAAATGTGTAAATGTACAGTCGGCATCAAATACCACCTCCTAAGAAACTTGTTCAAATAAGGTTAACTGGCTGCACTGTCCTTTGAAGGCCTTGGCTCCGAACCCAGAGCCTTGACCCATGCAGGGAACTGATGTAATGCACACTCAGTGTCACCATATTATCTTGTCCACATCCAAGCAGACAGCCGATCTCTCTTTGTCACTGCATAATTGAGGAGCTGTTGCTATCAAGGATGTGATCCTGAGAGGGATGAGAAAGTGTTACCCTAGACCACCGTGAACAGGCCAGAGGAACCGGCTCGAGTAAGACCAGAACCAACAGATGAGGCGCATCCGCAGGTCAGAGACAGCAGACAGTCTCTCAGACAGCCTCTGAAGCCAACAGGCTGTAACATGTATGTGACTGATGTGTGTGTTCCAATGCAATGTGACAGAACTCCACATTAAAGAGGAACTGGATCGTCTCATCAGAATTTAGAATGTGAAGGGCTGGGGTCAATTTTCGTCTTGACGCAGACACTTCAGTAAATGGACTGAGATTCAGCTCATGGGTTGGGAATGAGCCAAAATTGATTACTGATGGATCAATAAATTGGCAAGTGAATAAGAGCCCATTACTAACCAATCAAAACTAATAGCACTTTAACTGCCCTCTTTGTTTCTGCTGCTCCATCAGCTTAGCAGAAAACCTGCAGTTATCTGACATGTGGGGGGGTGAATGTTCCAAAATGAAAGAGGATAACAGACCCAAACACAAAACAGGCACAAGACTATTAAACTCAACAAGCTTCTCACTCTCCAGGTCAGAGGACAAAAATTGTGTTTTCCTACTTGACACTAATATTCATCTCCTCCCTGTGGACACAAATCCGGCTGACCCTATTTATTGGTCTGCGAGTACAGCAAGGAGCACATGATTACAAAGAGTACCCAAACACGATTGCCCCCCCTCCTCCTCGTGACGGACAGTAATTGGTGTTTGTTTGCTCTCTTTTCTCCCTCTCTTGTATCGTGGGGTTTTAAAGAGTGCTATTACTGTCAGCTGATTAGTATGGCTCCTCTGCCTCTTCCAGCAGCTGTCAGGACTGCCTAATGAGAGGAAACTTGAGCAGAGACAAGAGGGGCCTGCACACAGACACATAAATTTAAGCATACACAGAGTAAGTGTGAGAGATAGAGACAGATTCGTTTGACATGCCTTCAGTGTATTTTTTTTTTCCAAAATTATGTATTTAGTCAAATAACAAAAGATTTATAAAAAAAAAAAAAAAAAAAAAAAAAAACTATGGACACCACTGAGTTCTGGTACCACATCAACTGTGTTGCAGCAGTTTGGGGAAAATTCTTTCCTGTTTTTACATGAAAATACACAAAGTGAGGTCCATAAAGAAATGGTTTTCAGAGTTTGCTGTGGGAGAACCCAACTGGCCTACAAAAGACGATGACCTCAGTCCCATCTTTTGGTATGAACTGGAACACTGACTATGAGACAGGCCTTATGCAGCATCCACGTTTAAACCATGATTACGAGCAGCCGAGTGGAAAAAACCATTCAAATCAGCCTTCAACAATATCTTCCATTTGGTGAAAAGACCAACAGGCTTGTCAACAAACTTTTGGCAGAATGGCTAGAAATGCACCACTGCCTCAGTTACATTATGATAAAATCAATTTACACTAATACAATCAATTCAGCTAATTTTATGGGAGCTATGCACTGTTTGTTTGTATCTGGTTCCTCTTGGTACCAAACTGCCACAAATATGTAACACAACACAGAACAGTGGATAATTTAGGCTATTTAGGTGGTGTGACTTCAAGCTAACCACCAGGGCAAAATACCTTGGAATAATAAACATTGGAAAAGAGATGTTTTGAGCCCATATTTATCAAACTTCTAAAAATTACACACACATAAGACTGATCTTAAGGCAACTTAGGAAGAAAAAAAAAAAGTAAAAGCAATCAAGAGTAAGAGAAATACTTAGAGCAACTCTCAAGTGGTCACATGATTAATATGCACAGAGTACTGCAGCCATGTAAGATCTACTCTTCACCAACTGGAGCTCTCATAAATTTAATTGTTTTTAACTTAAAAAGTTTTGATAAAAATACTTAAATGACAGGAAGTAAAAGTAATGTATTGTAAAGGTGGTGTTTCTGTAATTTAGCCTACCCTCACTGAAACAAATGGGGTGGTCAAAATAATAGACACCCGTCTCTATAACACAATATAGTTCCAACAGCACAACAAACAGCAGCCTACAAAATGACCATAAAGCTGAATGAGCACCTCTTTAAAACAGGTTCAACAAAAACTGAAAACTGTGACCATCAGGATTGCTGTATTAGACTGCATTTGTTTTAGCTAGGTGTTCCTAATAAACCGCCAACTGAGTGTAGACAGAGATATATATATATATATATATATATATGTATAAAGATACAGAGAAAAAAATCTATACACAAATACATATGGATACTTAATATGGAATCTTGTATATCAAATAGTCTCTGAACATAAAATTAAATAAAAGTCATGGGAGTCATATCATCATTTTCCTCCTGTTTAAGTAAAAATGGGATACATATGAGGGACCAGCACCAATCCATATTAGATCCCTCAAAAGTGCTCTTTTAATACAGTACATCAAGCATTCACACCAGCCCTTGACAACTCTTCCCTACAGCTTAACAGACCCCTAAGTCCTCAGGGCACCCAGGAAAATTAACCATTTAATAGTGATAAATAACTGAGTCTGACGAACAGGGACTTCAAATCAGTCTCTCTCTCTCTCTCTCTCTCTCTCTCATAGCTGGATTAACAAACAGCCCAATTTCATGTTTTCACTGTACATTCATGCAACATCCCTCTTTTCCCCCACTCACGTACACACCCTATGATGTGACAGCTTCATAGAAAGGTTTCCTCAACCTCATGCATGCAATTTTTTTTTCAGGAAATAATAAGCATTTCAATCAAACAAATTCAAGAGAAAGAAACTGACAGAAGAGATGATAACATACCAAGGTTACCTTCAGTAGTGGAATGTAAGTGAAAGTATATTTTTCAAATACAAATATGAGGTGTACTTGAGCACCTTCTTTGTAAATTAAGATTTTACATTTCTTTATTTTTTCTTTCTACATTGCAGTATTGCTACTTTTACGAACGATTCTGTGATATTTTAGACCCACGCAGCATTGTGACATCCTGGTATTTATCTTCTCTATCAATGGCATTCCCATTAATACGTTCACCTTCTTTCCTGGTTTCGCTCCTTTTCCCTCTCTGACGATGTATACTGTTACAGGCCTTTGTATAAGTCAAAATGGAGCATTGATTATTTGTAAAAACATAAGTGCAAATCAAATCAACATTGCGCAGGGACAGATGAGAGCTGCCTACCTGTGCACACGCAGGAAAAGGGGGGCAGTTATTGACCAATTGATTTGATGTGAAAGAGGGGCATTCTTTTTCCCGCAGTGAAAAGACCTTGACTGCAAGGCCAGCAATCACTCCACCACCTTACCTCCAACTACAAATACCTCTAACACCCAACTGTGTCCTCAATCTCCACTCCAACGGGCCCAGGTATGCAACTTTTCCGGCACCACCGTTATGTATTTGGCTTTCTATTTCACTTTAATAGGGGAGAAATTGGCAACATATTCTTTTACAGCCCCCTGGCACCATTAGAAAGCCTGCTGTCACTTGGATTATTTATGAAAAACTATTTCATGCTTACTTACATTTGCCGCTTATTTTCCCCCAGTGTGACCTGCAGCAGATTTAGTTCCATTTCGAAAGCCTTAAAGCCAATTCTTTATGTCTGCAGGTCAGCCTTCTCGATTGAGTCGAGATTGAAATACCAGTGTGTAGTGGGAAAGGTATGGCAAGAGGAAACCAATAGTCTTTTATTGTGTAGAGGGCTTCAGTAAAGAGAAAAGGAAGGCGAATACTGAAAAAGGAGAAACGATAGAAGGGTGAAGGCGGGGGAACAAGGTGATTTTTTGGTGGATCTAGGATTGGAGACACCTGCAGAAATAGGAGGCGATGCAAAGGCAGCAACAAAAGTTGAGGAGTGAATGGGCCACAAACATCCAGCTGCCTGTGAGCAGCAAAGACAACAAAGACTGGCCAAGAACTGAGTCAGCAAATTTTCATAGAACGTAAAAACACAAAAGACATAAAAAAGAAAGTGGTCTTAAATCCGCAAGATTTTATATTTCATCCAAAAACATGTCAAATTCCTTTGCTTGTGTGGTGTTTTACAAGGACTACAATGATAAACTTTGCTGGGAGGTTTTGTTTGTGATTTTTTTTTTCCCCTTGTGTTTCTCGAATCTATACTCATATTCTTGTCTGTACGAGGAAATTGGCAATCTTTGTCTTTCAACATATCAAATAAATCAAAATAAATTTCCCCACTAAGGAGCTCGACAGGCCAGGACAAAACAGTCCCACTCCCCTCTGGAGCATGCATCTATACTCATAATCCCATACTGTATGAGATGGGGTCTTTCACTCTCCATTGCACACACACGCACACAAACGCACACAAACACACACACGCACACACTTTTGATCTGGGTTTGGCCTGGTCTTTATACAGTGACCCTAATAAACTGCGGCGTGGCCGAGCCGGTTTGTCACTGTCACAGGTAAGTGATGTAATTAATGAGTGTGTAGCAGAGTGGATGGGAGCTGGGGCGTTAGCTTTTAAACACCTCTCCAGCTGACTGGGTTTGGGGAGGCCCAGCTGGACACAGCCAACGGATCGATACGGGGTCAGGGGTCAGTCAACCCTCCCATTATGTCCGAGGTAGCTCCCATCATCGTCTGGCTAACGATGCCTGCAGGAGGGCCAGCGACAGAGCCGCTGCAGAAAGAGGAAACAGCTTCAAACTGAGGCTGTTGTGGTTTCTGGGGTTGAAGTCTAAAACTTGTTTTTGTATATATCTATGATGAAGAATCCAAACAGCTTCACCATGGTTGGAGAGTCTCCATATTCTGTTTCTGGAAAAGCTTCAGCTTCTCAGGTCACACTTAGCTAATAAAGTATATAGTTCCTACATAGTCGACTGTGTAGGAACTATGGTCCCTACACGATTAAATTGGTCATGTGATCTGGTTGTTCAGATCTCCAGCTACACGTACTGTCAGACCAACAGTGTAGAACTAGAAAAAGAGCTAAAAAAAATACTGTCATCAAACTGCAACAACACAACCGTATAAAAAAATAATCAAACACAACAACCCAACAGTGACTGCAGTGATGGCCTCTGGCAAGTGCCAGTGCTGTCACTGACTAGAAAAGGACAAAGAAAACAGCAGGGTTTCAGCAGCAATTGTTCCTGGTCACACTGGTGTAATCAATAATTGTCTAATGAGGGTTTTTTGTTTGGAAAATCAAAACTCTGTTAAAGCAGAAATTTTTACATTCATTCCTCTGAATTACACTTTAAAATAAACTTTTTAAACACATCTTAACCTTGTGCCCCGAGTTCTTCAGTTTTTGTTGATGTCCATCTACAGTTTGGTAATGCTCATGCAAACGCTCATTTTATTAAGAGGTGTATTTTTTTAAATCAATGTTATACTTAAACCCCAAAGAATTCGATATCCTAATGGATGCAAGTCCTAACGATGCCATTATGTTAATTCAGGGTAACAGCTCTTTCTGAGTTTTTAATGTGCTGCTACGGTTGTTTTTTGTAATTTTTATATTTTTTATAATGTAGTATTCTGGTATAAGATTTCTTCAGGTTTATTTTATTGTAAAATTAAATGAGATGTGTTGTTGAGTTATCTGATATCTGTAAATCAAAATAAAACAATATTACCAATTTTTGTGTCTTGGTATTGGTAATTTCTCTTTTATAGAGGTAAAATTACAGCTAAAAACCTGTTTCTTATTTTTTAATTTATTTAAAGTTATATTTCCAAGCCAGTCACCAACGTGAAACATTATATAAGCTATGATTTTTTTTCTCCTTATGCTGCCCAGCCATTTAAAAATGTTTTAATAATTAATTTTTTGTCTGTTTACAATAAAAGAAATTACATTTTAATGTTAAACTTCCCTCACATTAGCAGGACTGTCCATTTCAGATCGCTTTTTTCTCAGACTCAATAGCGACTCCCAAAGATCTATACAGAGATCAAAACTCAACAGCTAATTTAAAGTGTGCCTCACATTTCTTGGAGCTTTGAGTTTTTTATCCTGTAGGTGCCCCAAGGAATACTGTGACCAGTTTTGCTCATGATGTTGATACATTATTAATATTACAGCAGGGGAGCATGGGAAATCGTTCCTGGCCAGATTGGGTTTGATCAATATCCTGAGAGGGCAGGAGACTCATTAATCTAAAACTTCCCTCACATTAGCAGCACTGTCCGATTTAGACCACTCTTTACTCAGACTCAATAGGCACTCCAGCAGATCCATACAGAGATCAAAACTCAACGGCTAATTTAGAGTGCACTGGAGTTTTTAATGCTGTGAGCTCCCTAGTGAACACTGGGACCAGTTTTGTTTATGATATTGATGTTGATTCATTATTATTATTACAGGGATCTTAATTTGTAAAGACAAAAAAATACAAACGTTTTACAAAACAAATTTTATAAAAAAAATCTCTATGAATGTGGTTACTTCTGTCATGTAAAAACAAGGTCTCTTATTCTAGTATTCAAAATCATGACACACCCATTTTCACAAAACTGTTTCTTTTTCTTTTACTAAATAAGGTGAAAACAAGGCGAATCAAACTGATTTATAAAACACAAAAAAAAATACAAGGCCGAAAGAGCTCATAAGGTATTAAAATAAAAAAAAAAATAAAAAAAGATGAAAAGGAAATCAACTGTTACTCTGTACAGTATAATAATTCAGGAATTTATTTGACATTGATGTTCATGTTGTAGGTGTTACCAGCAAAATTAAAAGAGATAAGTACACAAAAAGAGTAGAGCTGAAATGATTAGTTGATTAATTAATTGGCCAACTAACAGAAAATTAATCAGAAACTATTTTGATTATTCATTAATCATTTATGTTATTTTTCAAGCAGACATTCAGGATTTGTTACATACCTTATGTGACCGTACACTAAATATCTTTGGGTTTTCGACTGTTTGTTGGACAAACCTAGCAATTTCAAAACCTTGTACTCTGGGATTTTTTAATGTAAACAATGGATTGTTTAAAGCAATTAATCACGAAGATAATCAGCAGACGAACTGATAAAAATTTATCATTAGTTGTGGACGTAAAAAAAACAAAAAAAAAAACAATCTTTGTTTTGTTTCAGATCATACTCAGTGTGAGCAGTGTGGTAGACATGCTGAGGGTTGATACTCTATGTGTGACCATTGGTGTTTAAGGATGTGCCAGTGGACGCACTATATTATCTTCCTATGGACAGGCTAATCCATTACCAGCCTTCTTGCAGTGCGAGTGAAATGCTCGTATTAGGGCAACTGTGCGTTCAGAGGCATCATTCAGGACAATGAGCTATAGCTAGAGAGTGACAAGCTAGAAAAATGTCCCCACTTTTCAGGCTGTACAAATGACGTTTGGCCACGATAACTCACAACTGGACACTTCATTTCAAGTCGAGAGCTAGCTGGCCAGTCAAAAGCTATTATACCATCTTCTTTATTTGTGACCCATGGTTTTGGTAGTAGGACCATCAAATATATACTGCTAAAATGCCACTTCAGTCAAAAATATTGGCCAATTCTTTCTCTGTCGTGACTGGGTCCGGATGGCAACCTGCTTCTGATGGTATAAACCTTTAAGAGTCAGGTGGTCAGGCAGCTGGCATCTATCAGGCCCAAGCACACCATGTGAAGAAGAGTGACCAATGCTGCTGATCCCTCGTAGCCATTCTCAAAGCATAACAGTCAAATGAATTGATTAGCAATTTATCACAGGGGAATTGCTTGCTTAGAGGAATAATCACTCACCGATAAAGAAGAAATGGCTATGAATACATTTCAAGGATGACAATCTTTGAGGAGTAATAGTATAATTTGTCACTTGTGACAGTCTATTTGATTGTTCTCGATATTTCAGCCTGGTGGAATATTGGACAGAATCGCACCGGGTTGTCAGAGCCAGGCTGAGGTGTGTGTGTGAATTCGTCGAGTCGTGCTTTTAATACGGTAATAAGGCAGTCAGAAGAACACTTCGACTTCCTAAGGTGACAGCAGCTTTATCGCGCGTCGCCTCATAAACTCCCATCATATCTGTTCGCCACTATTATCAAATGGATGTTTAGCGTGCTTCAGTGTGTCTGTGTGTGGGTGTGTGAAAGAGACAGCGAATGAGTGAGCAACCTGTGCCTGTGTGTTTGTTTGTGTTTGTGTGTGTGTGTGTGTGTGTGTGTGTGTGTGTGTGTGTGTGTGTGTGTGTAGAGGGTGATGACATGAGAGCACAAACAGATCAGCATGAAAAGCGAGTTGATCCTGGCTGAGGGCAGAAATACTGTAGGACCACAAAGACTTTGAGCTTTTCATAAGAAAAATAAGCCCATCCTCCTGTGTTGAAGTGACACATTTCTCTTTCTGCTCCTATTCCCTCTTGAAGTCCAGGCAGCTGTGGTCAAACTTAGGTCAATAAAATGTCTGTCTGTCCATTGAGCTGCCATACCTATCAAAAGATGAAAGTTTGTCTTTAAAAGGAGAGATAGAATTCAGCGGGGAGAGAGTGGGCCATTCTGCGAGGCATGCAGGAAATTAATCAAGGAAATGGGGTTTTTGGTGTGCCTATATCACAACTAATCTATCCTTTGTCCACATGTAGCCAGCTCCAAGCCTCACCAATCAAGAGCGACACGCTGGCTTTATGAAAAGCCACTTGTTCCCTGCATAATTGGGGGGTCTCATTGCTGAGTTAAATGGGAGGTGGAGGTGGAGGGAGGGGCAGTCTTGTTTGCCCATGTAAAGTGTGATCCAGATAATAGCTTTCTCATCAAAGGCAGCAATTACATTCATTACAACGGCGCAAGGCGCGCCTGCAAGGAAATTAAGTGGTGAGAGGAAAGAAAAGCTTAATATATACCTCCTTTTTCCTATCCCCCTCCTCTCAGTTCTTTTTCAAATGCTCCACGTGGAGCAGGAGACCTCAAGAAAGAAACAGTCACAGTAGAAGAAGAATAAATCTCGTCAAAGTCCCTCTTCACCTTTCTGCATCCAAGAGGCTCCCGTCTAGCGTTACTATGGCTGCACTTGTCTAGGATTAAAAAGCTTTTCCAGGAGGGTAATCTCTAATGCAGCCCAACAAATGACACCAACTCTTAAAAAACTGCTTAAGACCTTTTTCTAAATTAAATTCCAATTTCTTTCTTGGAAAGGAGGAGCAAATGAATTGTCTTGTGTGGCGTTAAACCACAAACAGCCTGTAAATCAAGCAGTTAAGAGGAGAAGGGAACCTTTTCATTCAGGCCTTTTAAATGGGAATCAGAGCAAGTGGATAACACTGCAACCTTCTCAAAGACAGGTGTTGTCCCAGAGCCCATTCTACATGTGGCAGTGTGTATATTCAAACGCTCGCTCATATAATTTAGATTGGTCTCATAAAGGTTTTGAGTTCAAGTCAGATCTATACAAAATGTTAAGTATATGAGTTATTGAGTCATTCTATCAAAATAGACACAAATGTTGGATTACCATGTTTGATTTATGTTAGAGTAGATGTTATGTAATTGTATGGCTGAAGGTAAGCCATTTAACATCCAAAGCAGTTTTTCAACAAAAAGTTTCCAACAGTGTGACCACAGTATTATTGGATGTAAATACCACCCACACTAAGCCCTATTTGAGTATTACCTGCACTCAGTCTCATTAATACATGTTCACTGCCCTTTAACAGAACAGCTTAATATATCGTGCAGTGGACATGTCATTAATGCAAAATTAAGGATGACCAATTCTTCCCCTTAAGTATTTTTAGGCTTAATAAATCTGTCCTTCAAACCCGCAGCTACATTGGCTCTAACTGCAGGAGATGCTTAGTAGTAAATACAACGTGAGATTATTGTTTCAAAGATTTATACGATATGAATTAAAAAAAACAAACAATTGAAACAAATGAGAGCACCAAGACGTGTGTAGTTTGTCTTTTCGTGGCGACAAATCATTGTGGCTGTGTGTAAATTATTCAACAGGATCTGGCCTCGGTGGAAACCTGAGCATAATTAAATTGCAATAAAATAACATTAGTGTGGACAGGCTGTTAGAAGGTGATGTAATTGGCTGCCCTGGCGGTCACGGTTCAACTGATGAGGTTGACTGTCACGTCTTCTGTGGGTGCTCTACATGCTGTCCCACAGGACTGGCAGCTGACACAGACAGGACTCGCTAGCTTACTGTACACTGAGCTTTCTGTGTCTGCACAGTGATAGCAATGACATGTCTAATCTTGATGAGTCAAACCTTTTCCTGCGAGGTTAGAACTTGTACCAGCCTGCATGTCTTACCTTGGTATCCTGTGTCATGCGGAGTCCTTGAGTCTCAAAACAGTGTGTGGTAGAATGGGAAGTATCTGTACCATCACTGAGACATGTGCGCCATCTAGTGTCCGGATGCTGAACTGCACTCATATGTGGACAGGCAACAGCAGGTGTACATGCAGATCCAATCTGATCTATGAAAAAATGTAAAATAGCATGTTAACATTCCCTGAAGAGACACACAAACAGATCACACACACGCTATAGCTTCTCCACAGGACATAGCACAGATAGGTATATAAATTGTCAACATCAAATGAATGACTCTTGTTACAGAGTAAAGTGTTCTCTGGCAGCAGGTTTACATTACTGCTGTAATACTATTGCTCTTACAGTAGCAGTTGTAATGCGGTAAGGGGATACAGCAGCCTCACTCAACTTAGTCGTTTATCATCTTCTCCTCAGTGGTTTTCCTACAACTTTGACACAAATGGGGCAATGTGATCTTCACCAAGCCCTTACTGGTAAATTATTGATTGTGATAAAACATGGATGAGTCAATAGCTTTTGAAAGTAATGCAATTGTTGTGCCTCATTTGCCACTTGCGCATAATTGCAAGCTGTACATCTGAAAGTGTGTCATGTCAGGGACAAT
Source organism: Seriola aureovittata (assembly GCF_021018895.1). Taxonomy (NCBI): domain Eukaryota; kingdom Metazoa; phylum Chordata; class Actinopteri; order Carangiformes; family Carangidae; genus Seriola; species Seriola aureovittata. The sequence goes on from NC_079377.1 coordinate 16,857,248, forward strand.
GCTATCAGTTAACTTCATTAGCTGGTGGCAAGACATCTGTGTTTCTAATTCAAACTGTCTGTAAAAAAAAAAAAAAAAAGGAAAAAAAAAAGCCATTGTCTTTGATGACAAAGTGCATTGTTGAAGGTAAGTTTCAATATTGATACAATGTTGACAAATTATTAATGACAATTTCATCTTTGAATCACTAACATAAAAGATGCTATCTAAAAATTGTTTTAGAAAACAAGTTCCTTCATGTATGAGCCTATATTTGACGTGAAATGTTGACACTAAACAACTCCATAATAAGACATCATCTTAAGAGTTGTGCCAATCTAAAAATGTGCACAAGTTTGTTTGTTGTCTTAATAGTAATGCTGACGCTAAACCAAGAAAAAAGTTGCATGTTTCATCAGAAAGCCACATAGTTAAATCCCTTCGACGGCGTTCTCCTCTGTCGAATGCGCTTTTTTGTTAGTTGGGTGAACTAGCTAAAAAGTTTGTTTGCATCACAGTTATTTTGAAAACATTAACATACATTTAAATCAACCTCCGACGTGTAACCTCATGCCATAAACTGGAGTTTCAGAATTTGTAAATAATACATTATTTGTGTTAAATTGTATCTTACCCATTCCTCTGCGGCATGTTTTAAGGCCTCGTCGTCTGTACAAAATTTACATCTTTGGTCTTCAGGCACAGAAAATACAAAAGAGGTTCGTCGATTCATATTGTTGTTTAAAAATGTTGTATTGCGTTTTTGCTGAATGCATACAATGTGGACAACTGTATAACTTTGTCTTTTTACCAAAGCTGTGGCATTAGTGGGGGTGAAGGGAACCTTTCTTGGCGGGCTATATTGTTTTTTTGGCGGGACGGTTTTCACCGGTGCACAGATATTGAACTTTGACCCCTCAAACTGGTTTATTGTTTTGATTTCGCAGGTTGTCTTTCTTTGTGAATTGTATCGAGTGTGTCGACGGAACGGATATTTTAAAACTAGTATTAGACTTGTGGGGTTTACGGACACTCATACGGACTATGTAAGTGATGACCGTGTTGAGCAGATACCGGCGTAGCTGTTGACAAAGATGCTATCTCCGAGTTAAGCTAACGTTAGCTGTGCAGCTAAAGCAGCGTACGTAGCTTTGGTAACAACATGACGGTGATGAGGAGCGGTGTGTAGGAGCGACCAAGCTTTAATCGGATCGCGCCGATTTCCTGCTTGACAGTTACTGGTTTTCAGGATTACCCCATTGTTTGTGTCTGGATAGCTACTAAACAGCTTTTCCAAGCGAGCAAACAAAACTGTTTACATTTAACCGACGACTTATCTTCGAAGAGGTAGGTGTGTAACTTTGGAAATCAGCTAGCTACGTTAACGACACGGATACTTAGACTTTTTTTTTTTAATGTGGTTGGTTGCATATGTGTTTTCATGACATTTTAATTCCCTGACTTCATGCAGATTCATAATTGTGATCGCCGCAGTCAAACACGTAACACGTCTTTTTAGTGTTGGACATTTGCATCGCTTTCTTTCAATGGGTGAGGAAAAGCCGGACACGCTGGACTTTGTGAAGGATTTCCAGGAGTATCTGAGCCAGCAGACTCAACATGTCAACATGATATCAGGCTCTGTCAGCGGCGTCAAGGAGGCGGACGAGCTGCCAGCAGGTAAAGTAACTGTGTTACTGCTAGTGTCATTTAACCTCTGTTTATAGCCCTTATATGTAAATTCAGCATTTTTTTATGCGTCGGTTTAGTGCAGATTTGTTCAGTTAATTTTTAGGCAACCCGCTGACAGATGTCCCTATAGGCATTATCTGATAGCAGATGTAGTTTAATGAATGTTATCACTTACTGCAGGAGTAATCAGACATGGTCATTGTTTTCCACTTGATCCTTCAATAAATCTGTGATAAATCAGCTTGTTAAATCATTGGCTGTTGTTTTGATAACAATTTCTGAACTACTGTCCTGTTTATATTTCATAGTGCCACCTATAATATGCAGTTAACATAAGAGTTGGACTACATGTTGTTACAACTTGAATGCCAGCTAAATGAATTAAAGGCAGCTATGGTATTCATGAAAATAAGACATTACTGCCAAATCATTTGTTTCCCTATATAGTAAAGTATAATCAGTGCTTGTATGGTATGGTATCATTTTGGTGTTTTCTTGTATAAATTATAAGTGCTGCTAATGTTCCTGTATGCAGACTGCAGTCAAAATGGACTGGACCACCCCGCAGTGGACATGTCACTTGAGGACAGCTCAGGGATCCTTGTGGATGGTTTTGAGAGGACATATGACGGCAAGCTCAAGTGCCGCTACTGCAACTATGCCACCAGAGGCACAGCACGACTTATTGAGCACATCCGAATTCACACAGGTAAGTGTTAATAGTTAATTTTCAGGGGATAACACGCACAAAGTTTTGTTATTGATCCTGTTTTTCCAATTAAACAGGAGAGAAGCCGCACCGCTGCCACCTTTGTCCATTTGCTTCGGCCTACGAGCGCCATCTGGAGGCCCACATGCGATCACACACAGGCGAGAAGCCTTACAAGTGTGAGCTGTGCTCCTTCCGCTGCAGTGATCGCAGCAACTTGTCGCACCATCGCCGCAGACGTCACAAACTCCTGCCAATGAAAGGTGCTCGCTCACTTTCCCACAAGAAGATGCTGAGTGTTTTACAGAAGAAGGCCAGCTCACTGGGCTATGGCCGCCGGCTCCTCATCAACTTCAGCCCCCCTTCTATGGTGGTGCACAAGGCTGACAATGTGAATGACTTCTCTCATGAGCTGCCCCACTTACGTCAGGAGACCTATGATAATCAGAATCGAGTAGTCGAGGACGGGCTCTCCACAAATCAAAATCACCATCACCATGATATGGTCATGGACAACCCCCTGAACCAGCTTTCCACCCTGGCAGGCCAGTTGGCCAGCCTCCCTTCAGAGTCCCAGGGTCAGACTCAACCTCCCATGTCTCCAGGAGCAGAATCTATCGTAGATGAGAAGCCCTTCCTCATCCAGCAGCCCCACCCCGCCACAGCTCCTGTGGCTGTCACAGCCAGCATGGCCCATGCCTCCTCCTCCTCCCCAATCACCCCAGAGCCCCGGGCTCCTCCCCACAGCAATTGCAGCCCTGGAGGGGAACCCTGCAGTGAGCACAGTGGGCGCACCAGTACCCCTAGTATCTCCAACAGCCAGCCCAGTACACCAGCTCCAGGCCTGTCCGCCCCACTCCAGGACTCCCACATGCTGCATCACTGCCAGCACTGTGACATCTACTTCCCAGACAACATCCTCTACACCATCCACATGGGCTGCCATGGGTACGAGAACCCATTCCAGTGCAACATCTGTGGCTACAAGTGCAAGAGCAAGTACGACTTTGCCTGCCACTTTGCCCGCGGGCAGCACAAGTAATGGATGACTGAGTAAGAATTTGAATGAACTTTTAACGGACAGCTTTCTTTTTATTAATTCCATAGTAATTTTATTTATTGGTCTTTTACTTGGCCTTGATGTAGCCTAGCCTTTGAAAGTTGTACTTATACAGGAAAATGTCAACATTCAGATGGTTCCATTTTATATAATTAAAGGTGCCCATTCAAGTGTATTATAAAGGGATGATCAGTGTTTTCAACAGGTTGAGAATTTATTTGTGGTGATTGAGGGAGTCACAATTATGTGCTGTTAAAAAATAAAGACAACTTCCCTACTCAGCCAAACTAACTGACCTTATTGAATGAAGTAGGTAACCAAATTCACAAGATTCCTTGAACTTTGTTTCTTTCTTCTTCTTTTTTTTAAGGAATTCATTCACAAATCTAAAAGCAACTTATAAAATATACCATAGAAAATGGTCAACTGTAATGTTGCATATACATGATTTGAAATATGATGGTCAAAACGCAGAGGTGATGCTTTTCAATCCCTCTCAAGTGATATAACTAATGCTAAGGGCAGACTACATATTTTGAGGAAACCATGTACACATACAGTTGTTAGATGTAATGTCTCCATTGACTCTTTAAAAAAAAAAAAAAAAAAAAAAAAAAAAAAAACCCTAAATATAACATCACCTCATGGAAGAAAAAAGCATGACCATGGCCCCCCTGTGCCTGTTAAGAGAGTAAAGTGGGGAGGGTCAACAAATTGGCTGTCACTCTTAACAGCATGTTCCTTTAGAAAAATACAAACTGTAAAGACAAAACAAATGTGTGTTGCAGGGCGATTCTGACTGAGTCACCCAAATAAATTCTCAACACTCCTGGAGCTATAAAGATTTCTGTAATGATACTCACACAGGAGTCAAACTGTTGGCCTCGAGTGATCTTACTTAAGCCTTGTTGAAATTATTTCAGTGCTTGGTGCATTACTACTATTTATTTGCAGTGCCTGACATAGTCACTTTCTTGTGTGTCCAAGATAAAGAGGACTGTTACTTTGAAGATTAATATTATTACAGTTATTCTCTTCTTACTGTAATGGATAGGCCCAGAACCTTAGAAAAAAAAAAGTTGGGCCATTGTAGTTTTCTATGGTAGCCACGATTTTTTTTGTTTGCCAAAATTCTGCTCCATGAGTGCTGCTAAGAAACTTTGAAATCAATGCCAGCTGTACTATATGGGTGGCATTTACAGTAAAACCTGGCCGCACTTTGTATGGTCAGCCAGTTAAGATGTTAAACTAGATTTTATTGAAGTCGTGTTGTTTTTGAAGTTCCTCCACACAGTGCCCTTCCTTGACCAGCATCATGGTAACTCCTCTCATTTTCTTAAAAGGGTTTTGCATATCCTTTTAACTATATCATTCTGATCTTTTGATATTGTATGAAGTCACTTTGATAACCAGTATCTCCGTGTTTAGGACAGAATCACCAAGTCTTGTGTCTCATGTGAACACTTTTTCAGAATTGCCACGTAGCACTGGGGATGCCAAGTTTTAGCCTTTGTGATAACACACCACAATCCCCCCATTCATCACATGGATCCCAGTGCTTTTCTGAATATTTACTGAGTATTGTATTCTGAGTGGTTGGATAGATGTTCAGTGTCAAAAAAGCAAAATCGTTTTGCAGGAAGACTGCTACTTTAGCAAGATTGTTCTTTGTCTTGAGTACTGTTGTCTGTTGCTTAGCAACATGTGTGGAGAACATAGTTACCGTTTTTAGGACCACCGTTTTGTCACCATGCTTACCAATAATAGGGGCATCCAGTAATGACTGCCTTATGTTCTCTCAGTGTGTCGTAGGTTCATAGGTAATGGTGAATGTTGAAGCCTTTTGGCGATCACTCTCCCTCTGGGATGGCAAATCATTTTATTGTGAGATGGATTAATCTAACTAATTTATAAGTAAAGTGTTTTCTAACAGAGCTGCATCTTGTCTTTTGTTTTCATTTTCTCCACCTCTGTATTCAACAAAAGTGATATTAATTTTATGGGGTGTTAATATTAAACATTCAGAGTATAACATAATGAAATTCACAAACACAGATTGTCTTTTGATGATGCTTTTAATCAGGTAATGCAATAAAGAGAAATGGTGAGTATAATAAAGTCACAGTGAAAAGAATGGTAGGAGATTTAGATTTGTAAAGATTGATGCAGCTCACTGCAATATCTGCAATAAGTTAATCCTTGTCCTGCTTCTTGTCCTGTTCCACGTCCTGCTTTATGTCCTGCTTCATGTCCTGCTTCTCAGTCCCTTCTTCCTTTTTCTCAAGTTCTGTCAAAGAGAAATAGTGAAATGTCTTTTATTGTTATGTTTTTTGAGCTCATGAGATCACAATGATTTTTCTTCCTGTTAACCTAATATGATTTTTTCAATTGATCCACTATTGACATCAAAACCAGGTACGAATGGCTACAGACCTTTGAGTTGGATGGGACCCATGACCAGAGTTTGGCTGTCATGTTTTGACCCCACATCTCTGGTCATACGTCTGTTGCAGCCACGGCGGCAGCGGGAATTGTAGTCGGAGGCCTGGCATATCAGGACCTTGCACTGGATATAAACCGACTCTGTGGCTCGCAGGAACTGGAACGCCCTAAATCTGAAACGGGCGTAGGCACGGGTGCCACTGGTGTAGGTATAGTAGGTGTTGTCCACAGGACATCTGAAGGTGAGACAGACAGTGTTACTGGACAATTCACGTACTGTGACTATGCAAGGGACATGGATTATCATGTTAAGAGAATAGCAAGGGCCTGTACTTTGTTTATTAACATTTGTAAGTGGAAGAACTATTCAGATCCCTTACTTCAGTAAAAGTTCCAATACTGCAAATAAAAGTGCTAACAAATTGTAAATGTCTGAAACATGTTACAAGAGGCCCCGGCTGCCATTTCCTTAATAAGTCACAAGCCATACAGTTTGGGAAACACAGGTTTAATCTTTAACAGTGCCACTTATATACACTTATAAGTGTTTTGTTGTGAAATATTTTATACCTGTATAGTACCAAGTAACTATAGCTGTAAAATAAATGTAGTGGAGAGGAAATATAAAGTATCAGAAAATGGAAATACACAAGTACAAGTACCTCAAAATTGTACTTAAGAATAGTACTTTAGCAAATGTACTTGATTACTTTGCACCACTGGTGTTTGATGGGACACACTAGAAGTTTCAACACTGACTACACCAATCCAGCCACTCTTATTTCGAAAACAGTCACAGGAAGCCCGTGCAGGTTAGGTGCTCTATCTACACTGCTTGTGGGGAGCAGTGAAGCAAGACAACACACTCATCTTACCCGTTACGGACCAGGTAGTAAGGTCTGCTTTGGAAATCATGGGGCGATGGTGAGGTCACACAGGTGTCAAGAAAGAGGACCAGGGTGCTGTCACCCCTTCTCAGGTCCACTTGGACGTACATGTCCTGGTTGAGTGTCACCTTATATGGAACTTGAGTCACCTGAGAGTGTAAAATATCAGCATCATGTGTAAGTATTTACAATAGGAATCTTCTGCATAAACAGTCATTCCTTTACCACTACCTGAACACACCTGGTAGTAGAAGCTGCTGGATGTGTAGAACGCCATGCTGGTATTGAATCTGCCTGTGCCTACAATGCTACTGTTATCATGATGTTCCACAAGGTACATAATCTGGGACACTGAGTCCTGCTCCATTCGGCAGCCCACGTTCAGTTTAAGGTGAGTCTGGCGTGTGATCTCTCCGGAGTTGGAGGTGTAGGCACGGATAGCGTTGGTGTACACAACTCTGCCATTCTCAAACTGTTCATGGTAGAAGATAGTGGAAAACAGTCACACTCAAGAATCCACTGACATCTGCATTTACTGTATGTCCTAATCATCACTGTAATTTGTGGGAGAAGTACTGCATATTGCGACTTTTCCAGAAGGTGATGAGTTGTCTACCTTTCGAGCGGTGCCACAAGTGTTGATGGGGAAACTGAAGACCACCTGGTAGCGGGAAACCTGGGGTCTGCAGTATGGGTCGTCCAGGTACAGACTGTGGCCGTCATAGCCAAGAGAGTTCAGGTAACTCCTCTCAATCACAATGTTCATGTTGTCTGAGGAACAGTCCACTCGACCTGACAGAGGAGACATGATATTTACAACAGCTTGAATTACTTTAAGGATGACGGTGTAGCATTTCACAATACTTGCATTTTTACCCAAGTGTTGCTCTAGCATTGGTCGATCCATCGCTTTGGTCCAAATTTTTATATTTCAGCAAGCACTCATAGGATTGCCATGAAATTTTGGCAAAAACATTCTTGGTCCCCAGAGTATGAAGCCTACTGACATTGATGATCCCTTGACTTTTGCTTTAGCACTACCATGAGGTTCACATATGTGGCAGATGGATTATCCCATCATTTAACGGCACATTCAGGTTTTAATTTGTCAAATATTTTGGTTCATGAAAAAATAACAGCAAACCCAATGACATTCCCATCAGCCTCAGCTGTATTTTGTTTGTAGCTAAATTAAGTAAACATGGTAAACATTACATGCTTAAGCATTGACAATGTTTGTATTTAGCGCAAAGCTCCACTGCGCCTATGTACAGCCCCACAGAGCAGCTACTGTACATTACCCATAATGCAACCAACAGCAACATTTGGTTAGATCCTCCCTGCCTGGTAATTGCTCACATCTTTCAAACTCCATACCCCTTCTTTGTAACACACGCTTTCTGTGAAAAAATTGTAGTCAAATTGAGATATCCCTCGTGACAGTTTTACAAGCCAAAGCAGACGGTATAGATTGTTTCACAGGATGTATTTCAGTCCGCAAGAGACATTTAACACATAAGTTGAAAAAAACTCAGTGTCTTATACCCACTATTAAATATCAAATATATCATATCTCTACCTGAGTTTGGTGGCAAAGAGCTCATGAACTCAGCTTTGAACCCTCGGCCAACAACAGAACCATCAGTTCTGAAGAGCACAGTCATGTAGTTGGAGGTCGAGTAGAAAGTGTTCAGACTGTTGTTGCACACTTTGCCCAGATATCGTGAACCGACAGATGGCCCATCATAGACTGAAACGTAGTCACAGTTGCAGCAGTTGTCCAATCTAGGTTAAAAAAATATGATAAAAGCCATGGATTGTTAAGATTATTCACTTACTGAAGCAAAACTCGAAATACAGTTTCTTTAATGATGATCCATTCAGAGCCTAAATCTATATTTTGTTGGTATTTTTTCCAGGAAGTTGATAATATTCTCTGTCACTCCTGTCATCACATACTGTAATTTCTCCATGTGTAATTCACATATTGAGGGCGCTTATTTATACTAATGGTCTCCAAAGAACCAGTCTTCACTCACTGCAGGAACGTGAAATCCAGGAAGATTCTTTGGTCATACGGAGCTCTGAGCTGCCAGACACAGTAGGCGTTGTCGTAGTAGTAATTGGGATGGTTCGGGCTGGAGAAGGTGCCAGAACCAGACAAAGAGCCTCCACAGGGTGTTGCTAAAGGTGGACAAGATGGCACAAGTGTCATTGCAGCGAACTATATGCAGCTTCCCATGTAATTGCCGCAGTTTTAACGACACGAGGGCTGAGCTGGGAGACGTAGAAGAGACATTCCTGCCAGCAGAATAAATGACATGCTGCTTTACACATTCTCCAGAATGTTTAGAGGCTTGGTCATACCTGAGGTGGCACTTTCAGTGGTCCAGGAGCAGTAAGCTACATGGCAAAGAGAGACAATGAAACAATTACAATCATTCATATACCTCAACAAACATCTGTGAACAAAAAAATATCATCCAACCATGTCTATCCAGTTATCCAGTCGACCAGCAGTTGTGTTAAATACGGTAAGAAGGACATTGCAGTAGTCTAAAATGAATGCGTAGGCAAGTTTTTTTCTGCATTTGACTGTGATAGGAAGCCTTTTACTTTAGATACATTTTGTAAGTGGCGTGTGTGGTCAGCATCAACAATTTGTGGCCTGTGTGGTCCTTTGTAAAGACAGGCAGGCTAAATGAAGACATGCTGCTCCTGAGGCTTTTAGCACAAAAAATAAGAGATTTCACAATGATCGATCAGCGCATGTTCTGCCCCAACATCCTGTTTCAACAGGAAGTACATCATTAGAGACATAAAAATAGTATTTTTTAAATCCTGTGCTAAATCACAAAATTTTGAATATGACCCTCTTTACTCATAAAGAGGGTCATACTAAAAATTTTGACTTCCAGCAATTTACTCAGTTCACTGACATTATAATCTGTATAGAAGTCTCCTGATATTACATTAATTCTTAAATATTACATTCTGAAAATGGTGGACTGGCAGTAAGCTACATGACAGAGAGAAGGGAATAAAGTGGTAACTATGTTTTAAACCTTTTCTTACTGTGTAAAAAAAAACATGATGATACACCTGCTTTTTATTCTGCAACTGTGAACAAAACATATTATCACGCCATGTTTGTATGAGCCCTGAGGAATTTGAGTGATTCCTTCAGCAAGAGAGGGATACTGAGCCTGTTAATCGTGTTGATTTGTTACACTTGGCACTTACAGTGGTAGTCATAGCAACAGTTGCCATAGTATTCACAAGAGCTTGAGCAGGAGCAGCTTCCCATGTTGTAACCGCAGTTGTAACGACACGAGGGCCGAGCTGGGAGACACAGGATGACGTTGACATTGATTACATTACAGCTACTGAGGAACCATTACATATCAAGTTCTCCAAGCTAAATTGGCTGAAGCTTGAAGGGTTTTTATACCTGTGGTGGCAGGCCTCCTTGTTGTGCTAGTTGATGGGCAGTAGTCTACATGACAGAGAAAGAAAAATGAGGTCATTAACTTACTGCATGATAACTTATAATACACCTACTGCTATGTGTCACTCAGCACAGTATACTGGAATTTGACAGACAGATTCCTTCATCAAGAGAGGGCTGCTAATGCTGTTGATTTTTTACACTTGGAACTTACAGTTGTAGTCATAGCAACAGTTGCCATAGTATTGACATGAGCTTGAGCAGGAGCAGCTTCCCATGTTGTAGCCGCAGTTGTAACGACATGAAGGCTGAGCTGGGAGACACAGGATAACATTGACATTACATTACAGCTACTGAGGAACCATTACATATCAAGTTCTCCAAGCTTAATTGGCTGAAGTTTGAAGGTTTTTTATACCTGTGGTGGTAGGCCACCTTGTAGTGCTCGTTGATGGGCAGTAGTCTACATGGCAGAGAAAGAAAAATGAGGTCATTAACTTACTGCATGATAACTTATAATACACCTACTGCTATGTGTCATTCTCAGCACAGTATTACACTGGAATTTGACAGAGATTCCTTCATCAAGAGAGGGCTGCTAATGCTGTTGATTTTTTACACTTGGAACTTACAGTTGTAGTCATAGCAACAGTTGCCATAGTATTGACATGAGCTTGAGCAGGAGCAGCTTGCCATGCTGTAACCGCAGTTGTAACGACATGAGGACTGAGCTGGGAGACACAGGATGATATAGTCAAACCAAAGTATTTTCAACTCTCTGTAAGAGAATATTAATTTGACCTTTAAGCTGCTGCTTGAAACAGTTTTCAGATAGTTAAATACCTTCGGTCGTGACTTCAGCTCCACAGTAATCTGAGAGAAAGACAACAATTACAGAAGTGAATTCATTCATTTTTCAATTTATCAATTTTCACTCCTATTCAGCTCCTCCTCGCTTCTTCTAGTAATCATGAAGGTTTAAACAGTGGTGAGATAGTGAAGCTGTTGAAGCGTGAGAACTGCTGGACACTTACAGCTGTAGTCATGACAACAGTTGCCATTGTATTGACAAGAGCTTGAGCAGGAGCAGCTTCCCATGTTGGAACCGCAGTTGTAACGACACGAGGGCCGAGCTAGGAAAAAACAATTACTTTTACAGGAGAAACTTCCAGTGAAAAATGTATGGAACTTTTACTTGGAGAGATTAAATTACCTGTGACTGGTGCAGACGTGGCTGAGCAGAAATCTGTGTGAAAGAGAGATTAGATTGATATATGAGCCTTTTGATGCTTCACCTATTCTACTCAGCAAAGACCATCATATTGCTACAGCCTGGTCTGGTGGTGGAAGAAGTACCCAGATTAAAGTAAAAGTATCAGTACAACAATGTGAAAGTTACAGTAAAAAGGCCTGTATTCATTATCCTGCTAAAGTAATAGCTCAGAGGTAAAGTGTACTTAAAGTATTAAAAGTAAAGGTACCCATTCTGCTAAGAAAAACAGTGAATACATTATCAAAATATTGTTAATACCGATACATTAATGCATAAAGAGCATTTAACTAATGTAACTGGACCCCAAAGGGTCACAGTATAAATCACTGGGGTCATGAGATGATTAATGCAGGGGCAGCAAAGAATGAAAAACTAATTTCTGCTACACACATTTGCTTTCATATTTTATTTCTCTAATCTTTGTACACTTTTATGCTTTTGGGCCTCAAACAGTGACTTAAATTACACCATGTGAAAAACTGGTGGACTTGAAACAGTGGCACCAACCAATCTTACTCTTCAACAATTGTATTGTATTTTATAAGATTATCATATGTTGTTTTACGTGAAATTTTAATCTGAAAAGTTACTATAGGAGTCAGATATACAGTATGTATATACAGGATTTCCCATTAAAATGAAGTGGAGTAGAAGTATCATGAAATGGAAATACTGAAACAAAGTACAAGTACCTTAAAACTCTATTTAAGTACAGAAGATGAGCAAATGTACTTATTTATTTTCGGCCACTGCTTACTTAGATAGTCAGCACAACAGTTCCCTCTGTATTCACAGCCTGAAGAACAAGAGCAGCTTCCAACTTGGTAGCCACAGCTGTATCTGCAGGATCCTCCAGCTGCAGAAAGAAAAGACAAAACAGAGTTTATGTCAATCTCTACATGGTTGTAACAAGACTTTTTGGGTTTTTTTTCCACTACTGTTGAAATCCTAGATACCATTAGAATGGGGACACACTGTGTAAAATATCTTGGTCACATCCAAAGCAACTTACCCACAATTTTGTAGTAAGCACGAAATCCTGAGTATCTAACACTGCCATCACTCCTGAAGTGCACCGTCAAATAAGACCCGGTGGAGTGGAAGATGGTGTTATTTGAGCCACACACCTTCCCCAGGAGCCTGCTTCCAGTGCTGGAGCCATCATAGACGTAAATGGCATCAAAACCGCATTGTGGGTGATTCTCAATGCTGTCATAAGAGCAAAAGAAGAGCAGGGATTTGAAATTAAAGCCACAGACAATACAGCGCCAGTAGTTAGTGACCGCAGGACATACACTTACTTTACATTAGATAACTCCAGCTGCACAATTTGTCTGCCTGGTCTGATGTACCAAGTACAGTCTGCATAGTCATGGTAATTGTGTGGATAGTTGGGGCTGTAAAAGGTGCCACTGGTGCTATACAGATAACCACCACATGCTGCAGATGAAGAAACTCAGGTTTATGAAAATGTAAAACTAAAAAGACTTGCAAAGAATAGAGAAATAACAAATGACAACCGACAACAAGATTGATAGTCTTACAAGTAAGACAAACAAAGTAAATGTTATGGTGCAGTATAGAGAATTAAAAAAAAAATGCTGAGATCATATATTGAACTACAATGGGTTGGGAAACGCACAAATGACTTCTTCTTAATCTACACGTCAAAGACTTCCTCAAAGGTATTTTGTCAAAAAAAATCTTATTGTGTGTTTAAGGTGTTTATGCCAATTGCTTTTGATCTGTGTGGTTATCTCTCCTGACAAAACTAAACTTTTTACATTAATGTTTTGACTGAGCAAAGCAAAAACCCACAACCATGAGCTGACATTGTGCTTTGCTGGAACTCATTTTACCTGCAGAATCACTTGTTCCAAAATGTCCGTATGTTGCATCAGAAACTGAAAAAAAAAGTAGAAAGACAGAGCGATACAACACAACAGTATCAACACATTCTGTGACTCAGATGACTCAGGACGTTAGTTATCCTAATAAACACTTCACTTTTAATATTCTTAGTAAATGGAAACTGTTGGCTAAAACCACCTGAAAGCAATAACACATCAACCCATTCTGATAGAAACAGGGCAAGAGAGACTTAGAATTAGTTTTGTACCTTTAAGATCTGGTACCACTGTTGTTTGGAAGCGATCAGCATCTGATGGATTACGGATTATAAAACAAAAGATCAATGCCACTTAAAAGCCCAGTTAGAGCAAAGGTAACAACAGCCAAAAAAAAGTAAATGTAAAAACACATAGACACAGAATCTTCCCAACAGCTCAGTGCTCAGTCTAATGTTGCCAATTACTGCCCTAAAAACACAAATGTAATACTGATGTGAGCGAAAAAGAAAATTTAACTCAGGACGTTAGTTATCTTAATAAACACTTCACTTTTAATATTCTTAGTAAATGGAAACTGTTGGCTAAAACCACCTGAAAGCAATAACACATCAACCCATTCTGATGGAAACAGGGCAAGGGAGACAACATTTTTGATGTACGTATTTTAGACAATTAAAGCTAAACTAAAAATGTAGAATTAGTTTTGTACCTGGAGAACCTGGTAACACTGTTGTTTGGAAGCGATCACCACCTGATGGATTATGGATCACAAAACAAAAGATCAATGCCACTTAAAAGCCCAGTTAGAGCAAAGGTAACAACAGCCAAAAGAAAAGTAAATGTAAAAACACATAGACACAGAATCTCCCCAACAGCTCAGTGCTCAGTCTAATGTTGCCCATTACTGCCCTAAAAAGACAAATGTAATACTGATGTGAGCGAAAAAGAAAATAATTCAAAACCAAAGAGGAAAAACACAACAATAAGAAATTAGTGCATAATACCTTGCACTCCATGTGTGGCGATCACGCTGCAAAGAACCAACAGAGTCCACATTGTAAATCTGTTCATCTTCCAAACTGCTTCAGATGCTGAACTTGGCAGCTTATATACCCAACAGCCCACTATGATATAGCACCCTTTAAGTTTCTGATGTCATCAAATGTGATAGTGATAAATTACTCAATAATCGTGCATGAGAAACGCACACTTGGTTAACTATCATAAATATTGTTGACATTTCAGGATGCGTGTTTTAAGATATTTGCTTAAGACACACACTGGACCTTCACGCTGCTTTTGGGAACTTACAAATGAGTTGATAATAAAATATACACTATAATGATCTCATGTGTAACTGACATCTGCTGCAAAAGTTGTGAGTGACTATTGTCAGCGCATGAATCCTGCTGCATCAGTTGCATCCTGTTACAGTAAAATAATATGAACATCAAACATGTCTGCATTTTTATTTTCACACTAATATATATACACTATAATAATGATGCATCTTCATGTATGTTAAAGCTTATAATTGTCCTGTAAACATTCATACCATATACAGTAAATCAGATGAATTGATTATTTTATTCAAAAAAACAAAACTATTTTTTTGCAGCTGAAGATTCACATATTCTTAAGAAAACATCTTTGTGTCATCATTTCTTGGCAAATTAAGTTATAGTTATCAGTCAAGTGACAAAATTATATAACTAATTAGCCTTCAGTTAGCGGTGGCCTGTGGGATGGTAATATCAGTCTACCACTGTGACGGGACTTAGACGTCTATGCAACTATAAAATGGACTGCCATGAAATTCTGGGCCTTCATGTTCCCATCAGAATGATTTGCAATTACTTTTGAGATCCCTTAACTTTTCATTTCACACCATGAGGTCAGATTTTTTAATTTGTCCAATACTTTGGTTCATGGACAGATCATGAAATAATGGGCTGCTGAGCACAGATACGTTTTCATAATTGTTTTTGTCATCATTTTGTGTCTCTTTGTGGCTGGTATGTGCCTGTTTCAGTGACATTTTGCAGGTAATGCCTAGGGGGCCCCCTGGGCACAGCCCTGTTCAGTGATCCACCCATGCTTTGGTTTATGACCAAATACCTGGAAAACAAATGACATTCCCATTAGCTGTACTTCATATTCAGTGCTAATTAGTAAATGTCAGCATGCTAACACACCAAATTAAGTTGAATATGGTAAACATTATACCTGCTAAGAATGATAATGTTGACATGGTCATTGTGAGCATGTTAGCATGCTGATATTAGCATTTGGCTCAAAAGACTATTTTTTTTAAAGTCCAGCCTCACTGAGCAGCTAGCATGGCTGTAAACTCTTATTCACTGAAGGGAAATACTTTTAAATCTTTGTATTTGCGCATGTTGGAAAATAAGAATTGTAGTACATAGTGTAAATAAAATCTTGCTTGGATCATTATGTATTTATTCAACTTTAAAAATACATTAAATATCTTATTTATAATTATATTTTTGTGTTTTTGTGGTTTTAAATTTACAGTGGCTCAGCTATTAATGATGAATGAGGTTAACTGTTCAGAATGTCATCATCAGTCAGATACTGTATATTACATTTTTGGGTTTATATTGTTAACAGAAGACGTTTAAAACAATCCATCTCACTGTCAGCGTTACATGAAGACTCCTAACTTCCCGTTATCAGCTGTTATTACTGTAACAATGTTTATAGAAGATAAAACCAGGGCTGTAAAACACTTGACTTGATATGATGTTTCTCTTTTTGATGAGACAGTCTAGTGTACGCTGGCCTGTTGAATCAGGTGTGTGTGGAGGATTTTCCTCAATATATTAACAAATGAGTTTACCTGCCTATTGGGAACATTTGAAAGGTGTTTGCTCTTTTCCCAGGACCTGCTTGGTTTGTTATCCCTCTAGATTCAGCTGTAACATCCTTTTTAACAGACTGACCATGACATGAAAGAGAGATGAAGTCATGACACAGTATTGCTTTATTCTATACATGTGCATTTCTCAGACACTTTGTAAGTTTTCTCTAAGCTTTTTTTAGGGGCTCATTAAGTTAAAAATATGAGTCAGGGGGATGTCCACAGAATTTTTTCAAGCATTTTGAGCATTAGTGTGAATTCATAGTTAACAGTTACTTTGCACTAATGACATGGAGTGAATAAAGATTCTTATGGATTACATCTGAAAGTGAAACTCAAGAGAAAACGCGACTGTTAATTTTTATTCTTGTGTAGATTTAAGTGACCAAGTTTGAGACTTGTTTACTTGATACTTGTTTGACCCCGTTAGGCAAAAATTACAAAGAACATGCGTAATTAACATCCCTACAATGTGGTGACTTTTCAGTGAGTCACTCTGATGGCAAACAACACAAACAAGCATGGCTGTCCCTCTGCTACTCCTCCCTTTGTGGAAGCTGAGCTCTCCTTTTCACCCCCTCCAGGATGTGCTTGCATCATCCACCTAAAGTCAACATGCAGAGGGACATTGGGTGGTCTCTTTCTTCTCTCTGTCAGACCTATTTATCTATAGCAGCAGCTCGTCGGTACAAAGCGGGCTGTGAGTCATGGCAGCAGAGCCCCTGACTCAATGCTGCTTTGGTTAATCAGTAACCAGAGTGGGAGCACCCTGGGCGGCTGGCTGGGTTAAAGTAAGGGAGCAGGGGAGTCAGGACCTCATTCAGCACCTCACTCAGCAGCAGGAACAGCAGATACACACGGTAAGAGCAAACTTTGACTTAATCTCAGTAATTGCCTTTTGTGCAGTACAGTGAATGTAATCTAATGCTTGAGTTTAGAGAACTGAGGGGGACTATTCCATTAAATTCTTCAAAACCAAAAAATAGTGTTCTGAATGTCAAAAACTCTCTCTCCCATAAACGTTTTAGTCTAATTTGAGGGTTATCTACTTCATAAAAAAAAATATGACAACTTATTTTTGCAGATATCCCACTTGAATACAATATTGTTATGAATCCAATCATAGCATAAGTTTTGTCAAAATTCTGGAGTTTGACAGAAAACGTCTCTCATCAGGAATCAGCCATGTTTTTTTTAACCTGTGTCAACAAGTACACCAGGTTGTGTATAAGAACATTTGAGTGCACTGGTTTTATTGATCAGGAACCATGGCCATGTCCTGCAGTACATGTCCAAATAGAGGTTAATCCGATGTTTGCTAACCTCCTCCAAGAGTCCATCAGTCCACATCTCTGCACGTTCAACTCAAAGGATAAAGTCCTATTTTTGCATAAGAGCACTTATCCAAGTTCTTCTCCTTCAGAGACGTCTGGGTTAATGTAAAGAATGTGTTCATAAAGGAGAGAAAGTTGCCAGTTCTTAACTTAGATGACCAACTGCAGGATTGACACAGTGTTTACTCTGTATTCATTAGGAGAACCAGCAACAAAATTACAATGGACAGTTTAGAAAATGTGAAATATTTTAATGAACTTGTCGGTATATTTTCATTTTAATTATATACTTATATATGTGTGTGTAGAAATTTATTTAGCAACTTATTATATATTAATAATCTATTATATTTTATATTATAGTATCATATTTTCCAATCAGTTTCCAAAGTGAACTGTTTTTTTCTTAATATATGGTGAGCATGTAAATTTGTTTAATGACTGCCTGAGCACATTCAGTTTGTGTCCCCAATGTGAAGGATCTTTAAACTAAATAAGCAATAAACAATATCCACATTGCGCGCACACAGACGCACATAGATGCGTCTTCATTATCTATGCGACCTCTGTTGCAGAGGTTAATGCCTGCTCTCATTCACTGACCAGCAGGAGAGAGGACACACAAAGAGTGATCAATCAATCACTGACATGCCGCTCTATGCCCAGTGTTCCTGCCAGCCAATCCGGTCAGAGACGGAAAATCGGTTTCAGCCAGATTTCAGACGAAAGCCACACTAATAGTCATGTAGCATTCACAGACCACCCAATGCTCAGTGCTCACTGAGAGGTGCACAGGAGGCAGCTTGTGTTTTGATATACTTAAGGTAATTCATCTTTAACTAAAAATATCTGTCGCCCTCCACAGAAAGAATCATTTCACGGTGACTACCAACAGAGGTAAAATGCAGAGATCGCCTCTTCTAGTCCTCCTACTATGCTGCTGTCTGTCAGGAAGTCAGGCCAACCGCGTCTACGTTCACCCCTTCAGTCTCTTTGCCGCTGAGAATGTTAGCTGCGAGACCCTGCAGACCCAGACGTCCAAGCCCCTGGAGACCCTTCCTGTGACCCCCCTTGATATTGAAGTCCTGACACCAGACAGCAGGGACCAGTCAACACTGGATGCACAGAGGCAGAACATCACAGAGAGGACGGCAGTTCTGGCAGAGCTGTTGAACTCTCTGGGCCTGAGGATGTACCAGGGTCTCAGCAGCAAGCAGCACAGCACCAACACCCTCCTCTCTCCGGTCAACACCTACGGATCCCTCGTGACTTTCTACCTGGGAGCCTCCAAGAAGACAGCACGCCCATTCCAGGTCTTTGCTTTTGATTTGCTCTCACTTTAGAGACAATCCTCAAAACAGTTTTAGAGAAGGAGACCCTGCTGATTCTTTACTGTTTTGAATAAAGGGATTATTGATATAGGCCTGACCATTTATGTGGGTATCAGGTCTCGTACTTTAACTCAAGAAAAATAAATCTTTCCCAATCCTCTTCTATCCTTGCAGCTTCTTCTGGGCCTGAGCAGTGTCAATGACCGAGAGGACTGCGTGTCCTTAGTGGATGGACACAAGGTTCTCAAGACCTTGCAGAGCATCAACTCTCTGGTGGACGATGGACCTAAAGATGAAATCACTACCCAGGTCTGGGCCTTCACTCGCCAGGATGTTCAGCTCTCCCAGGACTTTATTCAAGGCACACAGGACTTCTCAGACGCATCGTTCATCCGCAGTGTGGATTTCTCCAAACCTCAGGAGGCTGAGCAACTGGTCAACAACTTTGTGGAGAAGACGTCAGACAGGAAGGTGAAAAGCATCTTCCAAGGTCTGAACTCCAGCAGTGACCTTCTGTTCATTTCTACCTTCAACTTTCAAGGTTTGTCTCTGATGAGTTGATTCTGAAATTCAAGACTGAGATTAGACTTAGACTTAGATTTGGCTCTGTGCATTGATCCAGGTGCTGATATAACAAACTGAAACCCTACAAATATAAGCGTTCAAAGTGCTGTAAACTACTGCACCCTCCCTGCAGCAGTACCTGACTGTATTCTTTGGTTGTGTCTGTTTAGGCAACTGGAGGACAGCCTTCCAACCAGAGAAGACCTCCATGCAGGAGTTTCATGTGGATCAAACAACCACAGTGATGGCCCCACTGATGACCCACACGGGTCAGTACCACTACCTGAATGATAAGGTAAATCTTATTTCAGTATAATTGTGTTTTTTTTAATGCTGATTTGTTGACTCATTTGTGTATTTCTGTTTATTGCAAACCTTTAACTATAAAAATGTAATGTATGTAATGTAAAAATGAGCAGGAGGTTTGAGCTTCCTCAAATCTTAATGACGTCACTCATCTGCAATATTTCTTTGTTTTGTTTCGCTGAAGGTGCGGCGGTGCACTGTTGTGAAGCTGTCTCTGAGCAAAAGGTCATACATGTTGCTGGTCCTGCCTCATGAAGGGGCCAACCTCCGTGACATAGAGTCAAAGCTGCGCACAGAAGTCATATCTGGCTGGCACCAGAGCCTCCAGGAAGGGTGAGTATTGTCCTTTTTTTAAAACACTAAATCCAGACCTGGTGTCACTTCTCACTCTTGTTGTCCTCATGAGTTGACGGACTGGAAAGCTGAAGCATCTTTTGTTATCTTTACCTCTGACACGTCACATTATGTTATGGGCCTGTTGTGCGTCCATTTTTCTTTCCATCATCTTTTGTAGTTACCATTTATTGCAAGGGACTACAAGTGTAATTACCGGTATTACACTTATACCTTGGATTATTTTCCATAAGTTATTAAACCTAAAAGTATCTGATTTTTTTTTGTCATGACTGTAGAAACAATTCCTGGATATACAGTGTCTGCTACTTTATTGGCTACAGGTTAAAAGACCTTACTTTCTGTCTATCGGTGCATCAGTCAGTAATGGCTTGTCATATCAATGTAAAGCAAATGAGGCTATGGATTTTTAGGAGAGAAACAGTCAGGTACAATTCCCATTTTAGTTCAAATACTTTTTGTCTTGAAATTTAAACTTAATCTTTCTCCCTCACCCACCCAGTCTGTTGGAGCTATCACTGCCAAAGTTCTCCATGTCCTCTGTGACTGATCTGCGAGACCTGCTGACCAACATGGACCCAGAAGTCGAGACCAAACTGTTGGGCTCACAGGCTGAGTTCAGCAAACTCAGCAACACCAAGCCCTTCACTGTAGATAAGGTGAACTAGATGGACGCTCAGTTTGTCATAATAATAAAAGCCGCTCACTGTGTATGTGTGCATCATTAACAGATCTCCCTGTCTTCTCTCAGGCGGTCAACAAGGTGTTGTTTGAGATGTCTGAGGAAGGAGCAGAACCTCAGGACAAGATACAAGAAGCGGGCGTCCCTCTGAAACTGTCCATCAACCGACCTTTCTTCTTTTCTGTCATAGAGGGAGATTCTAATGCCATCCTCATGCTGGGCAAGATCACAAACCCCACGCTCTAAAGTTATATTGTGAAATATAGTATGACGCAAACAAAAACTTCTGACATGAAAAATGTCCGACATACCAGGCCCATTTCCTTATAATCTACTTTATCGCCTACAGCTTAAGCTTCCACTGGGGCTGAAATCTATCATTCATCAGACGTCACATTTAGATCATGCCCTTGTTTTTCAACTGAAATAATGGCCACATACAGTACATGAGGAACGAAGTACAACCTCACACGAGACGAAACCGTCAATATTCAACAGTGTTGTAGTTATATTTCACCACAGACCTGATCCTCTCCACAATCTCAGGAGTCACTCAGGATCCCTGTCTCAGTATTTATGAAAACCTGTTACTTTAAGCTGAATTATGTTCAAACAGTCTGTTAAAATTCCTAATTGTTTTCTTTTTCTGTAAAATTTATTATAGCAGAGTTCTGTACAGTATTTTTCAGTAGAGTAGGTACAGTAACCACGATTCTCTACGATGAATGACTAATACGTTGTATATTGTAACTAAGAGTTTATTTTTGTTTTGTTACTTTTTGTGATTGCTAAAATAAAACATTTGTTTCCCAATATAGTTATCGTGTTATTGTTTTTCATCAGGATTTCAGTCAAAGTCTTTATCATTTCAGTGTTGGCTGCAGGGAACTGCTGCAAGAGAAGTCATTCACCTTTCTGGTTAGAGATTATGCTTCTTTTACTGCTGACAGAAATTTTGAGATGTAGAATAATAATTTAGACAATTACCTTTTTAGAGAATCATCTCATCAACTACTAGACATCAGTTATATTTATATTCTATGGAAAAAAAATGGAGCTAAGTGGAGCTAAACCAAAGAATAAACAGATCACTCATTTAAAATAAAAGAAAATCTTCTTGACTAATTACAGAATCAGCCAATTACCGATTGACATCATACAGTTTAGTGTAAACAGGATGTTGAGTCAAGATGAATGCACTACCTTTTACAAAACCACAAATCAGTATTTTTAAATATAACATCTGCAAATCATAACATCTGTAACTAAAGGTCTTATAATGCCTGGTTGAACTGTATTGGCAACATATACTGTGTGTTACACCTTACTCAAAAAGATAAGAAAATACATGAAGAGAACATGACTTAATGTGTGAAACAATATGGAAATAGGCAGTATTGCTGAATGGTGAAAGGTGTCAATGGCGTATTGCTCTTGAGGTCCAAAAAAATAAATCTCAAACCGGTTATTCAAAGCCAAATTTGAGTTTTCATAAGACCACAGTTTGTCTTTGAGTTATATATATGTATGGTGTCAACGTGTCATATTTCTTTTGGAGTGAAATCATGTGTAAAAACGACTTGTTGGCATGTACACAATGGTCAGAGTCCTGTGGATTTGCCATAACTAATACCCAACCAGTTGTAGTCAGCTCATGACATTTGTATTTAAACACATAAATTCAAGATTGTATCCAAAGTTCTTTATTTTTTTCCCCAAGTTAATTATGTTAAACATATAATAATATACAAATTCGATTTTAACAAAAATGTACGTTACACACTAAAAGACTTATTTATTCGAGATGAATCCCTCACCAAGCAACAGCAGAAATTAGACAAATATTGTTTGATTCTGTCTTTGCAACTTTCCTACCACATCATAAAAATAACAGTCCCTCTTATTCACAGTGCCTACAACAGAACCAACAAGGATCCAACTAGTAGTTATCGCTGTTTCAAACAATAATTTACAGCCTGATCAGATGCAACTCCGGCAGGTCCCTGTTGTTCAAATGTTTGTGCACTGTGGATCTAAAGTCTGCATTAAATGGAGATATTTTTGTACAAAACCTTGAAAAGGGATTTCAATAATGTCAGATCTTGTCCTACATTCTTCATGGTCTGATCATCATCGACTGTTACCAGACCATGACCTTTAGCCTGGACTGGGCCAAATGTTTTTTTTTTCCTTCAGGAAATGCAGAGATGAGTGCAGCATGTTAATGGTTTCAGTTACTGTGGAATCAACTTTTTATTGGTTCTGTTCAGCAAGCTCTCGGGCCTCTTTCACAAGGTCCATCAGAGTGGAAAACATGGAGATGTCACTCGGCTGAAGACCCATCTTCTGGATCTGAGACAAACAACATTACAAAGCAACATAAGAGAGAATAACCAAAAGTATTTCAGATGACACTGAAATTTGTAACACACCCTAGTAGCAATTTGTAACTGTCTACAGTATACACTCCCGCACACTTTATTAGGATCACCATGCTAATACTGGGTGGGACCTCGCCTTGCTCTCAAAACAGCCTCAGTTCTTTGTGGCATGGATTCCAGAAGACGTTGGAAATGATTGAACATGATTGCATCACAGACTTGTCAGCTGCACATTCATGCTGCCAATCTCCCCCATTCTACCACACCCCAAAGGTGTTCTGTTGGGGGTCAGATCTGGAGACTGGGGCGGCCACTGAAGTATACTGAACCCCATGTGATGTTCATGCTTCCAGTCTGAGACGACTTTTGCTTAGTGACATGGTGCATTAACATGTTGGAAGCAACCATTAGAAGATGGCAAACTGTGATCAGATTCAAACTATGACTGAATGGTATTAATGGGCCCAAATTGCACCAAAAAAAAAAAAAACTTTGACCCTCTGACCCTACCATCATGCCTCAGCAGAAATCCAGATTCATCACACCAGGCTACCTTTTTCCAGCCTTCACTTGTCCAGTTTTGGTGAGCCTGTGTCCACTGCAGCCTCAGATTTCGGTTGAGGGCTGACAGGAGTGGAACCTGATGTGGCCTTCTCATGTTGCAACCCATCCGCCTCAAGTTTCATCATGTTGTGCTTTCCGAGATGCTTTTCTGCTCACCACAGTGACTGGTTATCTGAGTTACCGTTGCCTTTCTATCAGCTAGCCAACCAGTCTGGCCATTCCCCTCTGACCTCTATTGTCAACAAAGCAGTTCCGTCTGCAGAACTGCTGCTCACTGGATGTTTTTTTTTGTTTTTCGCACCATTCTGAGTAAAAAACTCTGGAGACTGGTGTGTGTGAAAATCCCAGGCGATGAGCAGTTTTGGAAATACTCAAACCAGCCCGTCTGGCACCAACAATCATGCCACAGTCAAAGTCACTGAGATCATATTTTTCCCCACTCTGATGTTTGATGTGAACATCAACTAAAGATCCTGACCTCTTTATGTATTGCACTGCTGCCACATGACTGGCTGATTGGATAGTTTCATGAATAAGCAGGTGTACAGGTGTTCCTAATAAAGTGTTCAGCGAGTGTAATATATGTTTTTGCTGGAAGGTGTGTATGGTAAGATAAGGTAAGGTATGTATCTCCACACATCTGAATGTGATTGTGTACTTGTCAAACACCACTGACCTGTTCCCCCAGGTATTCCACATCCAGTGCCAGCTGAAGACGGATCTTGCTGTCATCTGTGGGTCCACCATTTGCTCCTGCTGTAGTAGTTGTGGACGCACCTTTTCTGGCTTGCTTCAGTCGCTTCAGACTCTCCTCCATCTTTCTCACGGAGCTCAGCACCTCTGAGATGGTCTCATAGTATCTGAACGAACAAAATGTCAAGAATGATGGAAAAGAAAATGTTCATGAAAGAAAGTTAGCAGGTTGTAATTTTACTTTTGTATATCTATTAAATACCTCTCACTTCCTTTGAGTTAATGTGATGGGACATTTTTTATAATGAAGCAAACTTACAATAAATGGATGAGCACATGTACACATCTAAGTACTGGCCTTAGTCAGTTATTTTAAATTCTTCATCATGGGTACTGTATCTGGGTCCATTCGTGTGCGTAAAATTACCTCTGTGTGCAGTCAGAAAGTGCAACTCGCAGCCATTCTTGTGCTGTGGATGGGGTGACCAGCCCTGTTGAGTCTGTCAGCAACTGATGTAACGGGCGTAAGGCGTTGTCCATGTACGCTGATGCCCGCACCGGCAGATCCTATACAGAGAGGACATCAAATATTTTAGGTTCTCACAAATTTGTTGGAATAAAAGGACACACATTGGTTGAAAGGTGAATTTAAAGTTCCACGTTTTGTTCACGTTGAGGATAAGGAAAGAACTATTAAAGGAAATCCGTGATGTAGGCTACATTTCCTTCATATAAATCTATACAGTCCTCAGTCATATTGAAATTGCTTCTGCGAAATAAAAAAAAAAAAAGAAACTTAACACCACCTGAAAGTTTTTGTTGACCTCCCGGAAACAATAATATAGAATCAGACTCAGTATAAGCAGATACTAAAAATTTACTATCAGGACTTGGAACATATTGGGGGAATACAATTAGATTTAGACATCATTGCAAAATAGTTAATGTTCTAACAATGCTACAGAAAACTATGAGGAATAAGGAAACACAATATCATGATGCTAGTGGCCACTGGGGGGCAGACAGGCTAACCATGAGTGAGCAAGAGAGTGATAGAGGTAAAGATGTTTGATGGAAAATCCTTTGCACAAATCAGAGTTACTACAAATAAGTCCAGTTAGAGGACTTTGAATTGTTTTGTCAAACTGCCACATCCAAGGTCAATTTTTGCATTATTTTCTGGAACTCTGATGAGCTTCACATATAAGAAATCTCTTAAAAGTGTGCTCAGCCTGTTACTGAAACATCATTTAGTTCAATAATAGGCTCAATTTTAGAGCCAATGATAATAAAATACTCCAGTGGCATACATTTGAAAGCCATTCATGTGTTAAGATGCATCATCCCTCCAGGTTTCATCAAAATCTGACGAGTCAGAGCATTTCAAATGTGACATTCTGACCTTCAATTATACTATTTCCATCTAAAGAAAATGTATATGCACAAGTGCAGTAGCTCTCCAGGTTTTGTCTAAATCAGACAAACAGTGCTCCCAGTGTTTGCTCCAAGGGATGTTATGTGATTGGAGAATGTTACTGTATATGATGAAATATAGGAGCAACGTGTATATATGTGAATGCTTGCCGCTTCACTGACTTTATTTGTCCTGCGGTAGAGCCGTGGAACCTCAGAGGCACTCTTCAGGAAGCGGCAGCAGCGTTCAGTCAGATGCTGGGTCATCCTGGCGTTCAGAGTAGGAACGCTACTTGAGAGGCATGCCTTGGAGTCTGCTAGAGCATCTGACATAGAAGAGAACACTAGTAAATGCAATGAAGTAAACACACTCTGAGCTAACATTGGACTAAAGTAATAACATATATATATATATAATTATTATAGTCAATTAAGACATAAAGCCTGTTGCCGTTTTTGAGTATTTACATTTTTTAAATGTCATAACACAATGGCATTTATGACTGTGTGATCATGTGTAACCTTAGCGTGCATTATATCAAATTAAGACTACAACAGATCTTGTGCTAACAGATAATCCCAAGAAAATTCAGAAAAACCAAAAAGATAAAAAAATATTCTGCTCCATCTTCACATTTCCCTGCTCATTTATGGACAAAACATTACTGAATAAGATCACAGAAACCCTGCAAAGGAAGTGAAAAGTTAAAATGATTTCTATAGGCACTGTATGGGCAGCTTACCTTCCACAATAGCAAAGTTTTTGAATCCGACCGCTTCTAAACGCTGTTTGACCGTTTCTGACAATTCTGGGATCTAAGAGAAAGACGAGCAAACTGTCAGTTTGAACTTCTGAGAAAAGCATGCTAATTTATGTGTTAATTGGAACTACACATGTAAATATGGGCGTTTAGTTTGAGTGTGAGCACCTGTTCCTGAAGCTTTTGGATGTCAGCAGCAATGTAGACCAGCTGTTTGGTGGACAGGGAGGCAGGACTCCCACTCTCGCTGCCACCGTCATCCATTGACGTTCGGCTGGAGGTGGAGGAGGCCGAGCTGGGCAGAGGCCTGGTTGGCTCTTTGGTCACCTCAGCGGATGGACTCTTAGTCAACACCTGTGCAGACACCGATACAGATGAGGAACAAAGATGACTAATCATTTGCATACCGCTTTGTTGGAACTACTGATTTTAAAAATAGTCTTTAAAATCATTATAGTCCTCCTCTGGTTTATTTGAGATTACCTCATCGAGAAACTTGGCATATCGTGAGTAGAGCTGCAGCGTGAGCTTCCAGAAACGATGGGCAAGAGGTGACAGGTAGACCTTGTCTGACCAGCACCTCACTAGACAGGACCACAACACCTCAGAAGCCTGCAGGTGGTATGCACTGCCAGCTGGACACGAACAGACACAGACACACAGTTACTGCGAGTAACGTATGAGGTCCACACTGGTGTTCGTGGTGGAAAATAAATTCCTACCTGGTGCTGCCTCGAGTCTGTCACTTATAGCGTTCTCCAGACTTCCTGCTATTTCCTTGTACCTGAGGGGAGACATGCAGAGAGGAGGAAAACAAAACAATCGATGCGTTATCAGCTCATTTCTTGCATCAGCTCTGATATGCACCTGCTCACGTGAAACAACACTGTGTACTAGAAAATATGGACTTTCCAGAAAAGCAGAACAGTGCAGGTTTGTATTGTGAAATGAGGACACAACTACCTGATATTTATCTTGACGTGCAATGGTGAATCTGTGCCATGTGTACTTTACAGTGTGTATGTTTGTCGGGGCAGAAGGAGTAGACTACTTCTTTACTTTGTCGCGTGGATCAATGGCCATTCAGTCAAGGTTCGGTGTCATGTTTATACGGTATGTTATATTCTGACACACATCCTCAATTTACATTTTCCTTCTTGTCATCACCCTGCATGAAACTCATACAAATAAGCAATTTTTCCAGATTCTTATAAAAATGGGCTTTTGTTCAGAGACATCTAAATTTACATTGGACATAACCAGGCTAGCTGTCACCCCCAGTTTTTTCGGTGTTCATGTTAAGCTTAGCTATTCCTCTCCTGGCTCCACCTTCATACTGAACAGACAGACATGAGAGTGGTACTGATCTCATCTAACTCTGTCAAACAATTCCTTTAGTACACACTCTGATTATTAACTTTTCCAGTAAATATGATGTCACACTACCAACATGATTGAGGCTGAAACCTGCAGTTAGCAAAGAGGAACGTGGAATGTGTACTGTATCTACAGGCTGAGGTTCAGTATGCAGAGTATAGATTGTGTTGAGGTAATATGCACCGTAGTTGAAAGTAGACAGGCAGGTTCCATTTGTTGTAGAAGCTGGTGTATGAAGGATGTACTCTCAGTCTCTTCACACTGGCCTGCGAGCTGCACTGACGCTCAAACCTTCGGACAAACTCCATACTCATGCTGTAGCGCTGGAAAAGAAGAGTTGGCAGTAAAGACACACAAAACGCAAACATTTTTCTCAAAGCGAACGCATACACACACCAACTGTGTCACTGTTGCTGTACCTCATAGAATATGTCAGGGTTTCCAGGGTTGAAGAGGTAGCCCAACCTTTCCTCTATCGCCTTGATTATCTCTGGCCAAACAGAGTTCACCAGGAAATCATAACCTGGCACTATGTCAGCTTTGTCACTGAGGAGAGAGAGAACATTGGCACATTAAAAAATATGTTATGATACTTTATACCCTGGGCACTATACCAGCCGCTGATTAACTTAATGTCTTCAAAGCAGTAGTTGTTATTTCTGAAAAAATCTTTAAAGGCCACTAGACCCTGTTAAGCTGACACCCTTTATGAGAGAAAATGTTCAAATCCGTTGAGTAAACGATGCATGGTAATTACATGAATGTATTATTAAAACAGAAATAAATAAATATAAAAGTGTTTGAAGCTGTGTGATCTTTGAAGATCATACAACCAATATTCTGTATGCCCAATAGCTCAACAGATGAAAGCAGACAATTTATTTTTCAAGTAGAGGCAAAACACAACAAAGAACTACTTGATCTGCGATCACCCTTCGAATAGATTTGCCTCCATGATAACATTAATACCTGGATATGGCTCCTCCAGTCACCTCTCTCAGCAGTCTACAGTGATGAGGCACAAACTCCAGCAGTCTAGAATACATCAACTGGAGACCATTCGGACTGGACTTCACCACCTCTTCTACTATCACCTAAAAGAAGGAAAGAGGTGAGATTTTTAGCTGCTGTTCCATACAACTTACTAAAGCAGGATATACAAGAATTACTATCTTTCAATAAGAAACTCAATATTTACATGGTATTATCTCCTGCTACATGCCATTTAGTTTTTAGGCCCATATAAAGCTAATTCAAATGATTCACCAACTTAGTTTATCAGATTTAAATGAAAAAGCACTTCAGAAAAGTTATCAGTTTATGTCCTCAAAAAAAAAAAGTTGAAACGCCCTGGGATCTGGAGTATATCACAAACACGTGTGAAACGTTTACCTGGTCCATGTACGGTTTGACCAGCACCTGTCCGACCAGGCCTTCAGCATCTCGGGTCTTGTCTATGGTGGCATATGTCCTCAGGCAGTGACGCACCATGTCAACATTGGATGTCTGCAGACCCTCGATCAGCAGGCCCTCTAGAGACTGCTGCAGCATGGAGGTGATGCCTGCAATACGCTGATAGAGGATGAAACTTCGTCACATACACAGTTAAAAAAAAATTTGTATCAAAAGTATTCTAGTATATTGTAGGAACACATAGACCAAGGGAATCATGCATCAATGTGCTAGGATCAAATATTTTTGGAGATAATTAATGGATAGTCAGTGCATTGATGTTATTTTTCCTGTAACAGAGGTGTCCTCAGCACTACCCAGAAGGATCAAACAAAAGTTGATTATCTTTTTCAA
The DNA here is from genome assembly GCF_021018895.1 of Seriola aureovittata. Classification (NCBI taxonomy): domain Eukaryota; kingdom Metazoa; phylum Chordata; class Actinopteri; order Carangiformes; family Carangidae; genus Seriola; species Seriola aureovittata. Next base: position 16,887,035 of record NC_079377.1, read on the forward strand.
ATAATTGCAGGGCTGGTGGATTGACAGAAGAGCAGACGGACAGCGATTAATCAGCTGTCCGATTGACTGACCCATTAACACTTACAGGTCTGACTTTGTCCAGCAGGGGCATGCCTTTGCTCTGTACAGCGTGGAACTGCAGCTGGTTGAATTCTGTAGCTATCCTCTCCAGGATCTGACCTGCTAACAAAGGACTTTACATACAGAGACACAAAGTCAGACACAAACGCTTAGCACCACATGCCTGCAGTTACCAAGCTCAAACAGTTTGAACCTCTTGTGTGCTCAAGTACTTTGTGTTTTTGGAATACTTTCTGTCAACAATTTGGATTTTTGTTCAAAAATGGAAAACATTCTCTGCACCTCCAAACAAAGATAGATATACAAAAATATACGCAGTACCTTACAAAGTGACTTACAAGTGAGTGAAAACACTAAAGCTTCAGTGCAGTAGGAAACCTTGGTGTAATAAGTGCAAGGAGAGTGCAAGGAGAGTGCAAGGAGTACTTGTCATACCTGTTTAGGCCAGATATTGAAATGTAAATATTGTAACTGGCCTTACTTGGTAAATAACCTGCCCACATTCAGTGACAGCCAGTGGGTTTGTTGACATGACTCCCACCTGCTGATTTCCAGAGAGCTGGATTCCTTGGAGTTCTGTGAGTGGAGGATCTTCTCAATCTTCTCCACTGAGCGCACCACTTGGATTAGCCTCAATACACACACCTGATGGATGGTGATAAATATAGGAAGATGATGCTTAATTAAAATCATCCCACAAAGAAATAAAGCTTGTTGAAACATTAAGTTCACAATTTGGCATGGACATGTTACACTAGACTGTCAAAGAGCATTGCACGGGTGATCACAGAATACAGTTAATGATGAAAACAAAATAAAACCGAATGATAAAAGTCAAACCGAGAGACGAGGAACCAGACCTTTTTTTTCTGTAGATCTTCCTGTTTGGACAGCTGGCTGTCTATACCCTGAATCACTTCACTCACACATAACCGTAGGCTCTGCAACAGATAACAGCGACGTGAATAAAGCCTCTGTGGCATGAATTAATCAAGACTTACAAAATTCTTAATCAGAACACATACCATAACCTCTTCTCGTAACTGTCCCAATGGCACAGAAAGCTGATTGAGGGCTTTGTCCATCCCCACCTGAGACAAGGGAGTAGAGGTCTGAGATTAGCAACAGTCTACCCTCATTAGACTCATTTTAAAAATAAAAGCTTCCTATTAATTTTTCAAGGGCATATTAAGATCACAACAGTACTGCATTTTCAAGGCTGATACTGATATTTGAGCATAATAAAATGTGTTATCAAACATCCGATATTCTTTATTTCTCTTTTTCGACATATACATAACATAATGCAAATATTTTGATTATTACAATCAACTTTGTTATCAAACATGACAGTAACAGTCATGCTGACTGCAGGGTTATGGTAGTAACTACAGCCGCAGTGACAGATACTGGGCAACTGACCAGGTTGGTGGAGAGGTTAACAAAGTCTGCATAGTCCTTGTTGATGAGCTCAACCATGGCTGTTTTCAGCAGCTTATAGTAGAGCTCCAGGTCCTCTCTCATCTCCTCCAGCTGGACCTGCTTCCGACACTCCGCCACAAACTGGTCAACGTCAAAGTCATCCTGCAGACAGGGGGACAGCAACAGACCAGAAGGGTACAGACATTTAATGCAGCCAGTCATGCATTTTCGGTTATTACTAAGCGATGGACAGCTAAGTAAAGTATCAGTAAATGTAACCAGAAAATAGACGCAGCTAACAAACAACAAACAGAAGCACATTATAAAGCATGAACAAATTTTTCTCATTATTAATGTCGTTTGTTATTGAGGGTTAGCCATAGTTCATACACAGAGAAGTTAACGTTTGACATGATATCAACAACAATAACTATGTCTGTCGTTGACCATTAAACGCTTATTACATCTGAAGTATTTTTATTCAACCAAAAACAGAGGTTTCAGAAACTGGAGCATCCAGGATCATTACTTTGACTTAGCTCCATGCTAGCTAGTTTGACAACAACAGCTTACGGTTAACGCGTTACCAAACGTAACGTTCACGGATTCTCACCTTCATAAAAACATCCTTGTCGAAGCACAGAGAATCTGGTCCCTTCGGTAGGTTCATTTTGAATTATAAAACACAGCCACAGCACATACACAGAAAAGGTGACAAGGCTCCTGTTCGCTGCTGTCACCAAGCTTCCGCAAACATGGCAAGAGAGCACCAACGAAGAAGAGTCAGAATGCTGCTGCGCCCTCTAGAGGCCGGTGTTACAAGGTTGCACGGATGTGACTTTGTATGTGCCTCATTAGTCCTATGTGACAGTATTGAGATGCTGCATATTTTTGTTTAATTTCCAGACACAGAAGGGTCCCACCTTCTGATCGCCTTCACTCCTTTGTGCTTCTGTTGATCACTGATGTGCTGTTTTGGTGTTATTTGGTGCTTAAAGAAGGCGAGAGAAATACTAAGGGCATGCAATGAAAATAATTAGCACTAAATTTGTCTTTATTATTTTTACTTTTGTATTACTGTTTATGGTGTAGTATGGTGGATCCACTAGAGAGCTATGGGATTAAATACAAGATAGTTGGAGCTAAAGCTAAGTAGGCTACAAGAAGCAAAGAAAAACATTTGGGAAGACTTCTGTAGTAAATCAGGACCTGAGACACCCATAAAAAAGACCTTGAGTTAAGATTTTTCTTAAAGTCAAAGTTAAGATTTCCTTAAAATAAAAACAGTAGCTCAAAACAACCTTAACTTTATCCCTTAACGGTTCCTTAAAATGTTAAATAAAGTATTATATATATGTAAGGTTTTCTCCTTATCTTGCTGTTATACTAAAGTCAGCATTCAATTTATGATTTGTCTAACCGTCTAGAGGTGGATCACTCTACCTTCTGCAGCTGTGTTCTTCCAGCTCCATTGCAGTTAATGTTTGCTGTTGCTTGCTCTCCTATGTCTGAAATACAAAGGGAGTTAGAGAGAAAGCGAGAGAGAGAGAAAAGGAGGGAGAGGGAGAGGGAGATAGAGAGATGTGAGTGTAAGAGGAAGAAGTGTGACCATATGTTCTCTCTGGCTTGTAAATCTGTCTCTGCCAACTTCAATGAAAGCCACCGCACTTGCCCCCGAAAAACATCCTTTCTCTCTCTCTCTCTCACCCTCTATCACTTTCTCAGTAGGCACAGCTTTGAACTGCACAATGTCTTAAACTAACACTGAGTTCAGGTACCTGTGCACTTACCTGCAATCAACAAGGAACTAACGTGAGAGGGAGAAAGTCTGACAGACAGGGAAAATCAGAGAGGAGGGGTTAGATAAGGCAAGAATGTAAAAATAGATGGATCAAATGAAAAGAGAAAGTACAGACAGCTGAAGAGGGCCGTAAAAAGAATACAGCCTCACGGTGAGAGTGAGACAGAAAGAAAAGGGTGTCTGGAAACAAGGAAAGAAGGATACAAGGGAATAACAACAGAAGAAAGGACAGAGGCCCCGGTAAGATGGTTTTTCTTTTCAAGCAGTCAGGGGGATAGAAAATTACTTGTTAGACTGTAACAACTTCCTCAACTGAAAGCTGAATGTCCTCTCCGTGTAATCCAACCCTCTGTTTCCTCTGTGATGGAAAATGATTGTTTTCTTGAGACTCAATGAGGTGCATTGTTTCCTGCTGCATTATGAAAATGACTGGAAATAGAGTAATAGTCAGTAAATGACACCACAGAAGAAAGTACAGGGAGAAAATGAAGAAAGAGTGCTTCTATTAACAGAGCTTGATCTCAGCAAATTGATAGTTCTCCAGCGCTAATTATTTTTCTGAGTTAACCTCAAATGTAATTTATATCAAGAAATGCAAATGTAGAGTGATGATGCTGCTAGAAATAAATACAAAATGGCAATGATTTTTCATACTGTATACTCTAGATAGCAACCATGTGATATGAAGATCAGAGTGATATAGTGAAGTATTTTTCTCCTGCAGGAAAATCTGTCAATTTCCTCGTGTATCCTACTGGAAGTCTCAACTATGAACCTGAGCTTGACCTTCGCCTTGTTTCTGCTCCTCAGTCTTCACTCTTGTACAACCATGGTGAGTCTATAACTTCTGTCTAAACTTGCTGTCAAATTTTGATGCGGCTATAAGAACAATAATGCTACAAACCTTAATAAAGGATAATCATATTATTGTTTTATGATCTGAGAAAACGGGCAACTTTAAAGAACTGGATCACACGGCTATTTGGTAGAATATTTAGTGCACACAATCTCTCCTCACCTGTTGTTTTGCTAGTTATCGGGGGGGCTGCTTTGTAATATGTTAAATGGTAATTCATGTATCAAGAAAGTGTTGCTCCAGTTTTTTGGGTCAGCAGTGCACCTGTTTCCCATCTGATCTTGGAGGACTTTGGGGGCAGATGTGGACCTGGCACAGACTACAAAGTTTTTGGAAATAGAAGTTTTCACTGTGGTTCCATTCTTTATTGTTTTTTTTAATTGTACAGTATAATTCATTTATAGTACACTGACTTCAAAATAATTTTTTGATGATTTATATTAGAGGTAGATAAAAAGCTTCTTCACCTGTGAAGAATCTTCATCAGAGCTGATGATGAACAAAGTTGATGTAAACATGGTTTTGATCAGTATGAACCATGAACATACAAAATTCAACACAGAAAAGTCTACGATGAAAGAGAAGTTTATACCTGAGTTTAGTGCGTGCCTCTGAAATTACATGGTAACATTGGAACCTTTCATCCTCTCCCTAGAACATGACAGGGAGCTTCAGAAAACTATGTCCATGTGTGGCTACATGGGCAGTGGCAGTGTGGAGACACAATGCAGGGTGCACTATATACAGTAAAGTTACACATATATACAGCCACCTCTATGTTGCAGCAAAATATTAGCCGGTCATAGCTTTCCATGACATAAGTCCCTGCTTCTTTATCTCTGGAGATCAGGAGATCTGCACGAGATTGGTTTTTGATGCTCCCGGTACAGAGAACAGGCAGGATACAAACCTTCACACTGGGAGCTTCTCTCTGAGAATTTTTCAGTCTCCTCTTTGGGTGTTGAACCTCAAAATTCACTGAGCCTCAGAAGGATCTAACTCACATCCTCAAATCATCCAATAAATCCTCTGACACCGTGAGCTACTTGGTCATATCATTAGCCTCTAATTTCCTTGAGCCTTTGAGTGCTGAAGTGTTGAACTTCAAAATTCACTGCAAAGCCTAAGGATCAAACCCAAGACCTCAAATCTCCAGAGTAGTCCTCTGTTTCCCTCTGCTATCTGAACAGAGACACTTGAGCTTTATTTCTTGGAGATGTTGACTTTTTCTATTGAACATTGGACTTAAAAATTCAATGCATCTCATAGGCATCAAAACCACAACCCAAAAGCTACCAAACAGTCTTCTAACTCCCTGAGCTATCTCACCAGAAGAGCTTGCTCTATTTCTTAAAGTATTCAAGTCTTTCCTCTGGGTGCGGGCGTTGAAAGTACAACAAGTTGCCAGAGGATCAAACCCACAACCTAAAAACTGACCTAAAAACCTCTGAATAGTCCTGTTGCTCCAATGCCTTTCAACTTGTCTACCGTGAGCTGCCAAAGGTGGTCCCAAGTTTTCCTTTGGACAGCACTCAAAGGAAAGAGTCAAAAGCTCTAAGAAAAAGTCAGTCCGTAACTAAATAGCTCAATATGTTACAGGACTGCTTTGAAGTTCTGAGGTTCAATATTTATGAGACTCAGTGAATTTTATAATCCAACACCCAAATGAAGACGCAAAGACTCTAAGTAATAAGTAGTGTCTGCTCATATGGCTCAGGGTCTTAGAGGGCTGTTGCGGACCTTTGAGCTTGTGGGTTCAAGCCTCAGTTAACCAAGTGAATTTTGAAGCCTGACTTCCAAAGGATAGACACAAAAGGTCTGACAAACACTGCTCAAATGGTCATGACAAGAGACCAAAGATTGTTGAGAAGTCCAAAGTCAGAGGCTCAAGGAAATGTTCAACAGTGCCCAGTCAAATGGTTCAGGAGGGCCATGTGTAAGTTTTGAAATCTTGGGTTTGAAATCTAAGGTTCAATCCCCTGCTCTGCTGCACATTTTGAAGTCCAACTGGAAATGTTTTCCAATTATGATAAAACATTAGACGCTAATGATCACTGCATCCATTATAAGTTTTTACGAAATGCATAGCCTACATTAATGGTTTAGATAGTCGTGCCTTTTGACCACTCTGCTAAAAGAGTTCAGCAATACATTAGCAATTCTAGTCTTACATACAATAGTTAGTGGTAATGGAGTGCAACAAGTGTCTATTTTCAAGATATTTGTCAAAGCAAAATGTTTAAATGTTAAAAAATAATATAATCAAAAGATTAAGTTTTGAAAGACAGCAAGTCTTTATATGTCTTCATGTCCCAGTCTGTGTTCACCACTGACAGCCCCGCCTCAGGCTATGGAGGTCCCCTCTTTGTTATGTAGACATTGGCCAGAGTTGCAAGCCCGCTTTGACGACTTTTAAAAGAAAATTACAAAATCAATTTTGCGCTTATATTATGATGAGGAAAGACCATAGCATTGCATTTTTGTTTTTTTCAAAATTACTAGAAATAATGGTCCACTTTTGGTCGAGCCAAATAATTCACTGTTGATAAGGTAGAAATGCATGTGTGTTTGTGTGTGTCAGGGAGGCAGAGCCCAGCGCAGACAGAGACAAGCCGAGGAGAGGCTGAGACCATATATTGGCAGAGTAGAGCCAGGTAAGACTGTAATGTACAATGAGACAAGTGCAAGACACGTCTGCATTGTTTGTTCGAACAACAGTAACTTATAATCCATATAAATATGACCATTATTTTATATTTAAATGTTTAATGAAAAGAATAAACAGAGCAGAAGTGATCTATACAGATATTATATTTGTATGAATCTGCAATTTTGGCTGTAAAGAAAATGGGACATTTGGTGACAAACACAGTCCCATTCCAAGGAAAGAGAATTTGACCAAAACACTTGTTTGAACCAGTTGATAAGATCAGTAAATCTATAATAAACAATTTCAAAGATATGTCTCCTACTGCATGTCTTTCTATTTTGGTGATGCATGTGTACAGCATGGTATTTTGGCCCAAGAATTTAATGCATAGCAATGATTAAAAGTCAGGCAATCAAATCATTAATTTCCCTGCCCTCATTCCTGTACTTTACTTTCTCTTGCTCCAACTTACTAAATTTTCCGCCCATCACTCAATGACATTTTTATCCTTCAAACAGACCCTCATATTATATGATTCTCTCATTCTAAACACCTTTAATCAGTACTTAAAGCTGAACTGGTGGAAACAGAACAGAAATTATGCATTCACAAGGTTGTCTCTTCATGTTTCAGAAAAGCTTTGTGAGTTGCTGAAATGCCATAGTCCAGTGGGATCTTGGTGCCAGGTGGTTCAGGAAAATGGAGTCCTGATCCCCAAGTGTGTTTGTCCTCAGTCCTGTCCACGGTAATTGCCTCATGGCATTTAAAACCTATCAACATTTGTGCTTTTGATCATTTTTTTGTTTTTTACCAGTAAATGTATTCAAATGTTTGCACACATGTGTGAAGTTAATCATTCACTGCCTTTGGATTTGTAAATGATACTCGTATAAAACCAAAAAAGGGTGTAGAATTTGGGATGAAATCATAAAATACAGGTGTTTATTTAATCCAGCTGTGCACAAAGAATGAGATCCATCCTCACATAAGGTTTTGCATGTGTGCACTGGCTCATGTAATCAGGCAGAGGGCACCAGTGTGCAGTGTTCTGGGAAAAACCTATGGGAATGAATGTTTGCTGCATAAAGAAGCCTGCAGAAAGAGACGCCGCACTGGACTGGCTCACATAGGACCCTGTCTGGGTAAACACACACAGCATTAGATATTACACACAAATCTCCACTGTGCACTGCAGTCTTCAAAACTAACTCTGTTATTTTTCTCGATCAGTCCCCAAGGCTAAATGCACTGAGGAGGAGTTAGGCCAGTTTCCATATCGCCTCATGGACTGGTTTCTGCTCCTGAGTCGTATGGGGGAGTCGTACACACCTGGTGCCCCGCCCCAGAGCTGCCTCAGCCACACCCAGAGGACACAACTAGCGCAGGTATCTGAAATGTCAGGCTTCAAGTGGGGGTACACAGAAGACTGACAGACACCACAAGTCTGTGTCCAAGGGGAGATGATGATTGGAGAGTAGTAAACATGATTTATGATCTGTGATCTCAGCTAATGATGATGCAAAAAGAGAAACTATAGACAGAAGAAAAACAAAAACATCACTGTCACTCCCCCGTGCAACTTAACACTGAACATAAAGTTGTTTTTGACACCAGACACCATCATCGCGCTAATAGACAAACTGTGCTTCATGAATTATCTGGAGAGAAATCGATGTTAACAACTTACTGTAAGTGGCAAGCTCTTGTGTTGCTCGTGATGTGGTCATCCAAAGAATGAGACAGCGGCTCTCAAGAAAACCATGTATAAATAGGATTTGGTCAATAGTCACTAAATTATTCAATAAGATGGCGAATGGAGGGATAACTTAATATCCTCCCGCCAGCCACCTTGACCTCCTGGCCTCAAATGAATTAAAAGAAAAAGCTGTGCATTATTTTGATGATAGGAAAAATGATACACTGTATTTTGGAATAAAACTCTTTGTAGTACTTCTTTTGTCCACCAATTGTAAAACACCAAATGAAGAATGTACAACCATGTTAACATGCTCACAATGGCAATACTAATACTATGGTGATGTTTAGCAGATGTAATGTTTACTATGTTCACTATCTTAGTTTAGCTTAGTTAGTTCTGACATTTGCTAATTAGCATGAAACCCAACAACAACGTACAGTTGAGGCTAATCTGGCGCTGGAAGGATCACCAAAGTTATTTGCTGCAGGGGACACAAATGTCTACATCAAATTTCATGTCAATCCTTCCAGTAATTGTCCAGACGTTAGAGAAGTGCCGCTAGCATGGCTAACAATGCATGTTTATGTATGTTTACATTTATTGCAATAGAAATGAAAGAAATGTTGTAAAGCTGAACAGTTTGCACCATTACTTTCATGTCTCTTCCTCTGTCTCTATAGCAAAGATTTACCTTGTTGGACAAGAACAAAGATGGCAAGTTGAGCCACAGGGACCTGAGGAAGCTGCGTTACAAGAGGATGCCGCTGGAGCACTGCGCTACACCCTTCTTTCAGTCAGTTCCACCTGCAGGAAATTATATGATGACTAATTTAGTTGAAAAACTTACTACGCGGTTACTATGAGGTGACTAAGTGGTCAGTAAGATAGGGACTATGTCCGTAACAGCATCATCATCATGTCACACAAAGTTTCATGATGTGAACCTTTTTGTCTCTTGCAACATGTTATATCTCAGCTAATTACTGAAACACCAAGGGTTAAAAATGTCACACTGAGATGCTTTTCGCCCCCGCTCTGTGACCACGTTGCACCTCCCACCATGCTGTTCTCTCTGCATGCCATCTATTCATTCATTCACCATGCCAATCCCCACTTCCTGTGTCCTCCTCCCCTCCCATTTCATGACCACACCATCTCTCCATCACCATACTCCTCCTCCATGTTGAAGCATTTCTTCTCCCCTTCTGTGCTTCCTACTTTCCTTTCATCTCTCCCATAAATTGACTTATCCTCAGCCTCCTCCCTCTCTGTCAATCCCTCTTTCGTTTTCACTCTTCTCTCATTCTTGCACTCTTCCATCTCTTATCCTCTCTCTACCATCCCTACTCCCACCCAACCTCCCATTTCTCTGTCAATCTGCAGTGACAGGTTTTGTGGGAGTTGGGCAAGCTGTGTCAATGTCAAGCCATTCCCAGCAATGATAATGTTTATTACCCACTGTGTCTCCCGCTGCCCATGGATTAACACAAATTGAAGGAGTACCCTTCAGAGATAATACTGCAGGGTGAAATGAAAGACAACGGCTGTTGAGGAACCCCAGTGCAGCTGTTTCTATACCTATGGATATGTCTGTATACCATCTCTGTGCATCTATACAAATCTATCATGTTGTGTTCACCTGCAATGAGTGCATGGGTTCATAAAAGTATGAGTGAACGCATCTGTTTTTGCAGTTGCTCTGTCGTCTGTCGGTGCCACGTTGTGAGGTCATCGTGTGTTGCACTGTGCTGTGTTTGCAGGTCATGTGACCGTAACAGGAACAGGAAGGTGACCCTGCGAGAGTGGACGAGCTGTCTGGTGGATCGCTCTGAGGCCTGGTTCTACCATTTCATGTGTTAGTTGCATCGTTTGCCCGATCTTGCAGTAAATCCACATGGTCACATATAGGAGTTGATAAAGGTTATAGACCACACAAAGCCCCTTTTACTGTAATTGAAAGCCAAGATTAAAAGTAGTCCTTGTAAAAGTAGTAGATTGTATTTTATGCAGTTGAAGAAGAGCAAAGATTCCCAACCAGCTTGAAAAGATTTGATGACGGGTTTTTTCTGTAATCATTCCATACATTTTGCTTCAAGTTTTACCCCAAATTTAGATCTAAAACGTGACCATTCTCCTTACAAATTTTCAATAAAGGGACAATTTAGTAATTTTATAAAATTGTTGGACTTATGAGAGCTAGATAATTAAATAAGAATAATGATCAAAATAGATGCAGTAGAGGCCCAGATATTCTGATATTCTGACTTGTATTGACGTCAGGGAAATGAACCCTGATGACATTATCATTTATATCATGATCAGATATGAATTGCTTATCTTAAATTTTAGTGTCTGATTGGTCAAACTGGGCAATCTTGGCTTGAATTTTTTGAGCCCAATTTGGCTTACTGAATTTGAACAACTTAAATTTGAGAAGATTTAATATAGCTTCTGAATACTGAGGACATTTGCACTTTGAATTTTTGAATCCTAATAAAACTGCATGAATTCAGATAGATGTTTTTCAATGTTAAATATTTCAGTGCTTTAATTTCAATTTTTCATTTGTTTTCATGATGTAATTAAAAAAAATTAAGTCAAATGTATCTGATTTATATCACAGACTATTCCAAACCAAAATGTTTTTTGTTTGTTTTTATCCACAGCAATGAGTATGGGTTCCCGCAAGCTGTGTCCTAGAATCAAAGAGAAAAACTTTTGACATTAGAAAAATGGCCATGAACTCCTGCTGTAAAGAACTTGCTGAAGACAACATCATCACACTTACCTGATTTAAAAGCTGCAGGATGGCATCGCTGCACACTGGTCACTCCGCTGTTTCACTCTGTATGGCAACTTGTAATATAGGGATTTATTGTGTCATTAAATTTCAAAGTCTGCTGGTTGTCTGTGCGTTCATGTGCGGATGAAATAAATGTCTGGACAGACTGACCGCTAGTATTGTTAATTACATCAGCTGACATTTGTACATTGGTGTTGTAAAAGAGCGGAGACAATAGGCAGTATTAAATCCCAATTACATGGCATGCTTTGAATAACCAATTAAAGGGGAGGATGACAGTAATGCAGACAGACGCCGTGATGTACAGAGAATGACAAACTAGGGGGAAATAAAGATAAGGGGGAAAGAAGCGCTTAGTATGAGATGACGTGACCGGAGAAGAGACAAAGAGATAATAAAGCGGGTGAAGGGGAGAAGTGGAGGAAAGTGTCATAATGCACTGGAGGAGAGCGAGGGAGGGAAGGAGCAAAGCAAAGTGACTGAAGGAAACAGAGAGAAGTACAAAGTGTGTTTGTGAAAGATGGGAGGAGGTAATGCACTGTAAATGGGAGTTGAGAGTAATGGAGTAATGCATAAAAAATGGATCAGAAATGAGGGAAAGACTGAGAATGGAGAGTGAGAGGGGGAAGGGATGGCTGAGGAAGCGGGAGTAACTGAGGAGAAGAGGAATTGCAAGAAAAAAGGTTTTGATGCTGCAAAACATTTCCTTTACACTCGGCTCTGTAAATAGCATCTTGGAGCATGATGCAGAATATCTGGCTCACTTGACCTCTGTCAAGGTAAAAAAAACTTGCATAAAGCAAGCTCGCTGATTTTTGTAGGTATGCACCATCTATCATACATAATGCTCTAAATACTCTTGTTGCTTCTTATTTGTTTGCTTCTGTTTTGTGTGTGAATTTGTGGGTGGTTGTGCTTGTTTTGGTGCTATAAGATCAATAGGAGGATGTGTGTGTGTGTGGCCTGGGGTGGGCTGTTTGGTATGACTGGTTTCTCTGGACTAATTAGCCTTCAAATTTACCATGCCTGAAGGATGGGGGGGAGAAAGACACTGGGAAGAAGATGACGAAAGGGGGAGAGATTTCAGTGCTCAACTTGAGATGCAGATTCAGTGCAGATGCGAGGCAAACAAGGACTGAGGACTGCTTCCTCTAAATGTGGTGCAAAAAGAAAGCGCATCATCATAGATGTCAAAACAAGATGTTTTCATTCCATTGAAACTTTTGGTGAAGTGGAGTGGACCGGTGGAGGGCTGCAGCTTTGGCATACACAGTGAAAAACAAGCGTAAACTTGGGGGGGGGGGGCAGACGTGAAGACAGAACAAAAGCGGAGAGATTAACTGTACTGAATTGAAATGAAAGTGTATTTGCTAATGATGAGTGACCTGCGGAACGGCTAGCTGTTGGTCCTGTCTATCTGAATACAAAGTCCACCCCCACCCCCACCCCAACTACCTCCACCAAAATACATCTCTCCTGAATTGCTCCCTTCTTCCCGAGGGACTATTGCCTTAATCCGGCGGGGGGAAAAAAAAAAGTTGTTGGGGCCACCCCTGGAGGTCCGGCATAGACTACACACCTCCTCCTCTTCTTCACCGCTGTTCTTTCTTTGTGTTTCCTCATATCCCCCCTGCCTCTGTGTTAATAGATTCCCTTTCATTACCTCCGGACCACCGTCTCCACCTCCTTCCATCCCCCCATCCAAACACAGAGAGGGCATCTGTAGATTGATCCACCTAATACTACTACACACACACACACACACACACACACCGTTCACCTCCACTCCTACTGTCCTCACCCTTCCTGTCACACCCCATTTGATATTAGAGGAGAGAGAGATCTGTGTGCCACCCACCTCTCTAACCTTGTCCTTTCCCCTCCTCCTTCTTTGAGTACTGATCAGTGATCTGATCTGTGATGGCTTGCTTGCATCTCCCTCTTTCTCCCTCTCCCTCACACATTTACACACACTCCCAAGGGACTCTGACAGCACAGGAGCAGATGGGCGGCTGGTGATGACATGTTGTTAAAAATAAAGATTCCTGTTAACCCGTTGTCAGCTAGCACACCTCCCTCCCTCCCTCCCTCATGTCCCCCCATTTCATCTCATCTCTCTCTGTCAATCTCCCTCTATCGCTTTCTCTCACTATCAAGCCCTCTCTCTCTCTTTGCTGTCCTTGCAGGCTATTACATGGTAAAAAAAAAAAAACCCAACTAACTGTGGCACTTAAAGCATGCAGCCCAAGACCCCCCGACCCCAGAACATGATATTTAATACATGGTTGTCATAAAGACGGCCCCCTGCATTATGCATGGCTTGTAAGCACAAATCAATAATAGATGAAAAGGCCGGTTTTGCAGCTTCTTTTCATGCAGTTATGCCAAATGAAATTTTTACTCTCACTTTCTGTCGCTTTCTCTGCGGATGGAGTTTGTCCAGTGACTGTATGACGGTAAATTATTAAAGGGCAACACAAGGAGTGGGTTGGGTGGGCGGGTGGGTGGGTGGGTGGGCTGTGGGATCAAAAGACATATTCAGGCCAGTCATGATGGCGGGGGAAACAGAGAGAGGATGTGTGTGTGTGTGTGTGTGTGTGTGTGTGTGTGTGTGTGTGTGACACCCAAGCCTGCGCATCAATTCCAGGTTGGACAGATGTCCAACAGATGTCCAGAGTGTTAGAAAAACAGACTACAATGTCATTTTCAAATCTAATCCCCCCTCCCTGAAAAAAACAGCATAAAAGTTGTCAGAACGCAGCTCATACACAAAGTTGTATGTGCGCAATAATCTCTCTAAGGTTAATCACCATCCAATCTTCAAAAGCAGCCGCCGTATCGTGCTCTGCCAGACTGCCGACTTTCAGAACTTCTTAGGGACTGTAAAGTGGGCCAGCGAATGGAGAGGGATACAGAGAGGAAGACTGGTGGCTTTGAAAGAGAGTCCAGCCGCAGCAAAGGGTCCTCGCTCGAAAAAAAAAAAAGACCAGTTGTGGCCACTGAAGTGATACATTTATTTATAGCGCTCATGTGCCACATCTTTTATTCTTCTTTGAAGTGATGTTGCAGGCCGAGACGGGCAGACAGAGACAGAGAGGAAGGAATAGAGGTGGGGTCTCTCAGGTTTTAGCCTGTGGTCAGACAATATTCCCTCTGGGTGGAGTGGGTCCCATTCAGAGCGACCTCAATAGCCCTACACTGAAGTACCTGGTGAATGAGTGAGAAAAGGCCCCATCACAGAATGGAAAAGTGGGAGTTAGCACACAATGTGGCGGGCCTCCTTCTCTTTTCCTGATGATATTGATTAAAGAGCTGAGGAGAGAGAGCACGGTACATGAGGCCCACCATTGTGTGGAGACGAGAGGGCTGGGTGGGGTTGGAGAGGCACTGATATGAATGCACCCCCAGTCCTCTGAGATCTACACTTGACCCATAGGTGGTGGACATAAAGCCTTCAATATGTCTGTCCTGTATACACGCTGTATAAATAGTCTCCGTCGGGTAGATTTTCAGTTCATTACACTGTGCACTGTAACACGCAAGGGTGCAGGTTTTTAATTTCAACTCCATGGGCCAGTGGATTCACTCTGGATCAAGTACTAGCTACTGAGGATAGCTGACAAAATGCAACAATTTCCCCTAACTTCAGCAAGACTGAAATCAATTATATAAAGATTCATCTCAAAAAGTTTGCAGAGACTTACAGATTAACAGGAATAGTTTGACCTTTTAGGAAATAAACTCATTTCCCTTTTTGCTGAGAGTTAGAGTCATGCCTGAACAATAAATATGAAGCTAGTGATGGTTAGCATAGCTTAGCACAAAAACCAGAAACAGGGGGAAACTGCCAGCCTAACTCTGTCACTTCCAAATATAGTCTGATGCAGAACCCCCCATAAAAACACAACTTGTCTTTTCTTCCTTTGAAGCTAGAAGACCTGAACCCCAAATCCAGGGAACCTCATATGTAAAGTAATGAAAAGTAAAGAAATTGAATCCAACCAACACCCTAAAATCCAATGAAATCCCATAGGGATCACCTGTCCACATTTGATAGTATCTAGTATCTAAAACCTGTAGCTAAAATCTATACCCTACATATGAGCTCTGTTTAAGGATACAATAAAGGATATGATATAGTAACACAAATGAGCAATGAAGAAACACAAGCTGTACTGTGGACCCTCCTTTTCATTGTTTTCAATTTTATATCTTTAGAAAAAGCTATTCTATTAATATAATTTAAAAAAATAAAGGTCAAATTAAAATGTTTTGTTGCACAAAAAAAATTTAAGTTTTAGAAACATGTCAATAGTCCAGTTTTCCTCTTTATATTTAACACGGTACTGTTATTTGTTTTAAAGCCAGCGAGCACATAAATCCATTAAGTGGCTGAAAGGCCATTCTTCCATTTAAACATGTTCATTTCGAGGCAGTCTATTCACCTGATTGAACAAGAGATAGGGGCACAAAGACAGCACAACCTCTAGCATGCTGTCTGAAGCCTTCTCCTAATACAGATGTTATCAGAGCAGCCAGAGAATGGTTAATGTATTTAACTATAACATCACCTCCCCTTTACACTCTCTCTCTCCCTCACTCTCTCTCTCTCTCTGTCCTCATCTCCACCCCCATTCAGCAACCTCCCCGTCAGCCCCCTCACACTCACCCACTTGCTCCCTCACTCTCAGATTGCACATACAGATACACAAACACACACAATCACACATGAGCCCATTTGAATTGCAAGTGAGATCTGTTCACTACCAGAGGAGGTAAACAGAGGGAACAAGTGAAAAGAGCAGGAGGCAGAAAAAGAGTGACAACAGAGGCCAAACAAGAAGAGAAGAGAAGAGAAGAGAAGAGAAGAGAAGAGAAGAGAAGAGAAGAGAAGAGAAGAGAAGAGAAGAGAAGAGAAGAGAAGAGAAGAGAAGAGAAGAGAAGAGAAGAGAAGATCCAGGCTTCACTGACCGAATGACATTCACACGGTGTTTAGCAGGACAAGCCTCCAGATGTGAAGGACTGAGAGACTGAGAGAAAGAGTGAGAGAGCCTGGGAAGCTTTGCACCACACCAGGGCACACAGCAGCTGGGACAGCCCTAAAGGGACACCTGAGCCCTGAAGAGACACCTCCTGAAGTCGGGAGTGAGCAGCACCCCATGGGAGAAGGAGTCAGTGGAACACCCGACAACAACCTGCTGTCGCTCCTCCTCTCTTCGCAACCGGCTCTCATCCCCCTCTCCTCCTCCTCCATCCTCACTCCCTCTCTCATTTGATCCCATCCCTCACTCCCTGCACCGGAGAGGGAGAGCGTGCACTGAGAGAAGGTAAGGATGCATGCATGCTTGTTGTTTTCCTTGCAGAGCATGTGTGTGTGTGTGTGTGTGTGTGTGTGTGTGAGTGCGTCAGCATCTCAAATTTCAACAGGATGTGTAAGTCAGCAACTTGTTTCTTTGGATCAGTTCTTTTTTGAGTGAGAGCGTGTGTTGGTCTCTGGAGGGTTTTTAAAAAGCCGAGACTGATGCACGGTACTTTTCATTTGTTGCAGGATGGTTTTCATCTTGACAGTGTCACATTTTTGCACGTTTGACGGCTGTGTTAATCTGTTACCTGTGTATTTTATCGCTCACTGTGTCTGTGTATTCTCTCTGACAACCACAAATTCCCTTCTCATTTGAAAAGAAAAGTATGACTGTGCAGTGGGGCAGTGATCACAGAGAGAGAGTAGACATAAAGTATGTATCAAGAAAGGGCAGGATACTGTATAAAAGTGTGTGAGGGAGAAACAGGAGAATGAGAGATGCAGGCACAAAGGGACACTGAAAGTAAGGAAGACAGGAGAAGGGTTAATATATTTGAATATACATGCAGCGTGGTGGAAAATCAGCCGTAAAATCCTATCAAGTGCCATGGTCATTGCATGTTACCCTGCCATCATCTCATCAACCCCCACCATGAACCACAGGCCAGTTCTTTGCCCACAGTAGTTTGGGGGGACAACGGATCCTGCAGGGACCACCCCATGCCATTTAATCTGTCCCTGCCCGCAGATAACAGAAGGCAGATGGTCCTGCCAGAGCACAGGGAGATAGAAGATAGCTAATACAATGTGCGGACAGATAACACACAGCACTCAACCTGTCCCTCTGAAACTGAGCCTGCATCAACTTCTAAATAAGGCGGCCAAAAGAAGTGAAAAGCAGACGGGAAAAGAAGGGCAGAGAAAGAAAGAGAAAGGAAAATAGAGCAGGGTTGAAGTATCTTTAATTAATACCCAAACAGTATCCAAAAAAATGCAGTCAGTTGACTGTCTGGGATAAACATAACAGACATAGAAAACTCATCTAAAAGAAAAAAAAAGCTGAGCAGATAGTGAGCGGGACCATCAAAGTCATGAGCTCCTGTGTTTAAAGGGGAGTGTGTATTTATTTATTGAGGGCGGTAGTTAAGTTCACTAAGCTCCCTCTCTCTGTAAGACCCAGTCTCTTTTGCCTTATGAAAATTCAATTGGCCGTAATTTGCTGAAGAGCTGTATGCATATTTTATCAGCAGTTGCATTTTGAAGAAACAAGCCCGCCAAGCTTTTTTGTTTCTTCATCTTTATCAAGTTTGAAATAGGGGGAGTTGGGGGGGGGGTGAAAGGGTCTGCGAGACTGTGCTGCTGCCTGGTAATATGTGGCACATTAGAACCCATTCGACACGGGGGCTAAAGTAAACACCAATCAGCTTCATGTGTCTGGCTAAAACAGAAACAAATTCATTGCAACCATTTTGCATAGCAATGTTTCTTTTTTTCTCTGATTCCAGCTCTCTTCTCTTCTTTCTCCTCTTTTTCACTCTCTGTCTCCTTCCCTCTAATTACTCTAGGATCCAACATCCTCCTCTTCTTGCTCTCCATTTCCACAGCCCTCCCTTCCTCAGCCTCCCCTTCCTCCCTCCCTCCCATTTCAATCTGCCTCTCTCCCACTGCATGTCTCTCAGTTAAAGCTTTATGGGTCGTTCACTCCCCTCTTTCTGTGCAAGGATAATGAGCAGGCGCCTCTGTGTGACTTTGTAGCTGTGCAACGGTTTGCGAGTTTGGATCTCAGAGCGTCCCGGGGCCCAAAAGACTCAGATGTACCTTCTGTAGACGCCTCCATGGTTCCACTGTGATTGTCATCTGATCTATAGGGCGCAGCGCTGACATAATACACCTTGTTAGAGGCAAGCGGGGAGTGTGTTTGTGAAGACTGTGACTTTGAACAAATGTGTTTTCTCTGGGGAGAAAGAAGAACACTGAGACCTGTAGTTATTCTGTTTACTATCATTAAATCACCACCACACACACAATCACACACCCATATACAAGTACATGCATGAAAAAAGACGGGAAACACTAATAGAGTGTGAAAGAAATAAAATAAAAGACAGGATGAAAGAGAGATACAGACAAAATCTGATACAAGTCCCTCTTGTTAGACTTTGCATTTATGTATGCTGATTGGATTTGACTGCATCAGAGCACCTCCAGGTGTTGTTTGTGTAACTCTCCCCACATCAGTATGGCGTCCCTTTCTCCTGATAAAGTAGCGTTAATACCCATGATGAAAGATATTTGGAGAACAGACCCATTTGAACTCCCCCAACTAAAAATAGAAATGTAGATGTAAAGGCATCGACTTCAGAGTGATATTAGCAACCCACTTCACACTTTGAAAAGTGGTGCGATGGGTGATTTTTTACAGTGAGTGTCAAGCTGTGCTACACACACATCCCAGAGTAATATAGCATGGCAATTTCTTTTCCCCTGCATGAATAATTCTGTCTGAATAGGATAGGATGTTTCTTCATATCAATGAATCATCAGCTGCTACAGCTCTTTAGTGTCTGTGTGAATGGTACTGTCGAAATTTAACTAAGTGTGTTTGAGTGCATTACAGTGTGTGTGTGTGTGTGTGTGTGTGTGTATGTGTGTGTGTGTTGCCGATGGGCTCTGATTGATGTTCTTGACCTTTCCACCATGCGTTTACAGAGCCTGGGAGACATCCAAGACGTGGTGACTGAGGAAAGTCAAAGAGTGAAAGAGACGGAAAGCAAGAACCCGCGATGGCACTAATGTCCCTGTCCTGGTGTCTCGGCACAGCCTTGGCGCTGCTTTGTGGCTCATCGTGGCCCCAGGTGCATTCATCTCTGGCACCTGAGAATGAGGTACCACTTCGCCCCACCACATGGTTACCAGAAGGAAAGATCACCTCTATAACCCTCCCCAAAGGACGAACTCGCAGGTAGGGTTACAGATGGGACAGGGGGATGAAGCAATAAGCATTTATGTGGGCTGCTTTTTGCCATTAGAGTTGCAACCACTGATTATTTTCAATATCGATTAATCTGTTGATTATTTTTTCATCTGGTTGATTAATTGTCTAGTTTAGTGACTTCCAATTAGGAAAAACACACACACACACACACACACACACACACACACACACACACACACACACAAAACAAAAAAAACACTAACCTCAGTCACCTGTAACACCTGACCATGATGTGCCATGATCAATGATGGAAAAAAGTACCCAGAGCTTGTATCACAGTGTAGAAATACTCTGTTACAAGTAAAAGTCATCAAGTCAAAATTTCACCGAAGCAGATGTACAAAAGTACAAGAGCTTCAAAATATACTTTATGAACTGTCAGTAAAAGGTAAAAAGGATGACAGGGTACTCATCTGACAGGCCTGTGAGTCTTATGGACAGAAAAGGTTGGGGACCACTCTTGACTATATAAAGTCGGATAATAATGAATAATACCTACCACAATTTACCTTAGCCCGAGGTCTTCAAATGGTTGGTTCTGTCTGACCAGCAGCCTCAAATCCAGAGATATGAAAACAAACAGAGAAAATCAGCGGAGCCGGCACAAAATCATCCCAACAGGAAATTCTCGAAACAGTTCGCTTTGCTGACTTCTGGTGCTAGATTAAATAATTTTGTAAAACTCAACATGGCACTACATGACTCCTTCACATAAAAGAAGTATAGATTTGTCCTCATTTGCAGTTCATTGAAGACCCGTGAATACATCTTGAGGCCTGCTCATCAATTCTGCCCTTGTTTGCACTTCAATAACAAGTCACCAGCCATCCCCCAACCACCTTTTTTTGGAGACAGGGGCTGATTCCAGCACCACTGTAGAGAGAGTGAGAGGAAGTGAAGCCCATTTGGCCTGAACCCGACACGACAGTGCCAGCGCTTCCTTTCTGAAACTGGGAGCTGAAAATTGCGAAATGCAATCTCCCTGTGTGCCGCAGTCTGTCCACCGGTGCAGTCATGCAGAACCGCACGGCAAATAATGGAGAGAAAACACTGATTCAGAAATTAATCACTCTATTAAATAAGCCGCAAAGCGCCCTTGAGAATGACAGTGTCGCACATCTGTTTGGAAACAACCACCATCTGCACAGAATCATGAATAATGGTGTTGGTATGGAAGGAGAACAAATATTTATTAACAAAAAACCACGCACTTACTTCATTTTCTTGAAGGGTAATTAACTGTGAAGAAATGACATTTTACAGTTTAGGTTAAAAGAGACAGACGTGTTCTATTCAGGCATCTTTGTGGTTGTAAACAGCTTAACATTGACTTAAAAGTTAAAGAACAGTGATTATTTGAATCTGATCACATCACAGTGAGGGACATAATAGTTTCTATGCTAAGCACGATCCCAGATAGTTACAGCAAACAGGCAGATATCCATCTGAAGCTGTCAATGCAGCCTTATCATCTGATGCTCAGGTCACCTCTCATGATCTGCTATCAAATGACTGATCAGCATGTAGGCAAACGGAAAGACAGCATTTGGCAAATGTTTGAAACAGCTGCAACGTTGAAATTGCCAGGCTTTAGGAAAGAAAATTATAACCAGCCCACCGTATCTGCGAATCATCCAGCAAAATGAAAGAATGTTGCACAGTATGCACCGGAAGATATCTTGTCTTCTCATCCATCACCTTGCAGCTGAATGGAAACAGGATGTTATCTTTTTGACTTTCCCTGTGAGGAATCAAACAGCTTCTTGCGGTTATCTCCGGTGTTTCTCCGCAGGCTATACTTCACACTGAGGAAGAAGGCCCCGGCGCTGTCGGTGACCGTCAGCCCCTGTGACCTGCCCATCGAATGGAGCTTGGCTGCCCGCACCCTGAAGGACAAACCCCTCAAGAGTCCGCAGTGTGAGTGGACCAAAAGACCACAACCTGCACCTTCAGACACCCTGATGATCACCACTGCATCTGACTAAGCCAACACAATTAATAAGATATTATCATCACTACATCACAGATAGGGAATTAGAGGAGGACAAACACTCTAATCTGACTAAACTTTGTATTTGTAGAAGAGAGTTTACTTTCTGGAACAGCTTTATAGCCAGAACTGGGAATACATATCATAGGTGAGGATTATCAAACTATTGCATGACTAAAAGGAAAACATTTTCTGATAGTTTTTGTATTGTTTGTTTGACTTTGGATATTTGCAGCCTGGAGGTCATAGCTTTAATTTACCACTACCATTTTATCACATTTATAGAACAATAAACTAACTCTATAATATCACTGCTGAGGCCCCTGTATTTTGAAAAGCACCTAGTGGTCACCAAATTTCTTTATCACAAATTCTCAGGCAGATTAAAACAGATATTATTTTTTACCCCACATCTTCTTATCAGCACGCTCTATCCATTTGCTCAAGTTCAAAGCATGGAAAGAAGCTATATATTTTTCTAAATACCACCTACTATCTCTGACAAGGACACGAACAGTGAATGTTATCATATCTGGCTGTCATATTGTCATAAATTTTCTATGAGGATTTGGATTTTAAAATCTCGTAAAACACGCACACACATAAAGATAAAAATGACCGCCAACTCTTGATTCAAACATTGAATAAACAATAAAATCCAACTGCGCTCTTAGTCTGCAGTATTTTGTGCTTAGCAAACCAAACTAATCAGATGAACTCAGAGGAACCACAGCACAGCAACATTACATAGTGGTTTTAAACTAAAGTCGGGGCAGTAAAGTAAAGCTCAAAGTGATCAAATTTCAGGCGCAGATTTCTGGATAACCAAATACGTCTTGGAGTTTTTCATGAGCTCTTTTTCCAGGTTAAACAAGCTCCCCTACATGGTAAAATAACATTATGAAGTTATAAAATGACACATGAATCATTCAGACCCTGAGCTCATGGGTCCCCATTGCCAGCCTGAATTATTCACTTTGATTCTGTAACATTTGGTCTCATTTGAGGAGCGATTTCTCATGTGGAGCAGAGATGAACAGTGGAGACGAGTGGTGACGGGTTTTTTTTTTCGTGTTTATTTGCCAGTTGCGTCATTCAAGTGAAGAGTGTGTACTTCAGAATGAAAACACTTTAGGTATGAATGAAAATACTGGCAACCATATTTTGAAGTGGCAGTTGACATTTTATTTATTTAACTGTTCATTCATTAGCTGCTCAGTATTTTTTTTATTACAGCCAGGTTTGGTGTGCTGGGTAGCTTTGTTTATTGTTTAAGTACTTTATGCAATGTGTCCTTCAACCCCCAAAATCTGAAAAATGAAATACCTTGTGTACTTCTACACAATTATGATGCTGCTCTACATTACAGAACTGTGTTCACATCTCACACATCCACACTATAATTAATAAACTGTTTTCCCAGTGACATTGTATATAAATGTAATTTCTAGGAGACAGGATTGGTGTCCACTGGTAGCCTGACAACCTCATGGTAACGACAAGAATCCAGCAAGTTTTTATGCTAATCTAAATTAATTCCCTCCAAGTGTGGTGTTGATCTTCTCATCTAATTCTTAGAAGACAGTTCATGCGTTTTTTCCATAATGTCAAATAGTTCCTTTAAGATGAGCAATTAAGAGCCTGGTGTGGGATGATTCATTCTTTTGTGATATCATTAAAGAGCCCCCCAGACATATTTTATAACATATGAAAGTTTTCTGCTTTTAATGATAATTTGTGTCTGGTTTGCCTGAAGTTTCCACAAAAAACTTCAATTCACTTGTTAAAATTTGTAAAATCAACATCTGGCCTAATCATTCTTCCTAATTTAAAAATCCAGAATCTATAGAGATGCAAATATGTTTCTATCAAAAGTATAACTGCTGGTTGCACTGAAAAGTCCATTCTCAGAGTTTTCTTCTCTTTTTTCCTTTCTTCACAGGGAGCACCAAAAAGAGCATGCCTGAGGTGTGGTGGCGAGGTCCTGGGACTGAGGAGAAAATACACAGCTTCACCGGCAATGTAGTAGACACCTACAGGGGTCCCTCCCATCCACATGCTTCCATCTACATCCTGAGGCTGCGCTCCAAACAGCAGAACACCAGAGCTACAGTGTACCTCCACGAAGGCCTGGGACCCTCAGGCACCTTCCCCCTGCTCCCAGCTGACCCTCGAGTTCACACATTAGGAGTAGGCATGACCAGTGTCACCCTCAGCTGGCCGCCCAGCGCCTCCATTACCGGCCTGCCACACGCAGAGAAAAGTTATGATTACTGCGTCCTCGTCAACTCTCAGAAAAACTACCCCAGCCTTTGTGCTGCCAGAGAGAGCATGAGGAAAGAGAAAGACCAGAGACAGGAAAAGAAAGAGAGGAGGAGGAGAGTGACAGTGTGGCCAATTTTGAAAGAGTGGTGGTGGCAGCAGTGGGACACTTATCCTGAACCCCAGAGTCCAACTTCATCCATCACTGATGAGTATGCTGATCTGCAGTGTGTGTGTCAGGGGACAGAGAGTGTTTGCACTGTCTCTGAGCTCCTGCCTGACACCCAGTATTACTTTGACGTCTTTGTGATGGACAGGCTGAACGGGACCAACATGGCGTACAAGGGGACATTTGCTCGGACACATGAGGAGGCTCGGCCGGCGATCATCACGCTAAGAGAAGGGGAGCTGAGGTGGGTGACTTTCCATGACAGAGGCTCTAACTCAGAGCAGTTCTTCACTTTCCGTCCTCGGGGCTGGCAGCAGAGTGGTCTCCTTACCTTGCAGAGCTGCGGTGGGGGTGAAAAGGTCAAGGTCACTGTGTCCAGCAAAGGTCAGGTGTTGACCTCGCAGGCTGTGGGGGGAGATTTAGTGCACATTTGGCTCCAGGGAAGTCCTTCCTATCTTATCCACTTAGAAAGAGAAGGAACTACCACAAGCCAGATCCCTGCTGCTACAGATCTAGCTCTGCCAGGAGGTCTGATGGCTTCAGTCAAAATGCAGACCTCCTCGGCTTACCACCGCAGAGGGGTCCCATCTCTGCCCTCCACCTTGCAGATAAAATCTTTCAACCGGTTGCGTGGTTGCAACAGTGTCACACTGGCCTGGATGGGCACAGAAGAAAGAAGTCTGTACTGTGTGTACCGCAGAAAGCTGGGAAACCGTGAAGCAGAGGCCGGGGGAGTATCAGCTCTAACTGCGCCCTGTCTGGGACCAGAGTCCCGCTCTGACACCGAAAGGGTTCTCTGCAAGTATTTCCAGGAGCTGAATCCTCGGCGGGCCGTCACTACGGCTGTGATTGGGGGCCTGGAGCCAGGGATGGCCTATGTGTTTGATGTCTATCTAATGAGACGCTGGGGGATCCCTATCAAGTACGCCAGCAAGATGGTGAAGACCAGAAAGGAATGCTGAGCTGCCGCCCCCTGCAGGAGGTTTTTAGACTGTCCCAGTTTAAGGGAAAATGCCATGGACATGCTGTAAAGACTGACCATGAGAACGAAGCCATTTGACTGTTGTGGAGAGACTGTTATCATAACAAAGAAATCTTCCCTGGAGGAGCAATGGTTATATTCAAACTCCACTTGCATTACACATGCAAGTGGATGGAAAGCATATGAGAAGGATCTGCACACCAGCAAAAGTTCATAACATTTACAATACAACTCTCGTGCTTTTGTCATTTTGTTTTTCATTGTTGATCATGATGATGATGTGCCAGTTGTCCAAGTGCTTATTTTGTGTCTGAGTACAAAGGACAGATGAGGTTTGTGATGACAGAAAGTCAATACAAAAACAACAACAGAGACTGTGCCAAATATGCAACAGAAACAGATGGGGCAATAATTGGATAACATCTGAGACAGGGGGGTTTTCAGTGTATATCTGCAGTGCTGCATATTGTACAGGCTTATAAACACAGATGGGTGCAATTTACAGATGCTTAGTTCAAAGTCAATGTGTATCGTTGTGTTCTGCTTTCGCATGAAGCAGTGAAAAATACTTAGTGACTTGCCTCATTGTCTTTGATGTATTCTTGTGCTGCTTCGAACGCACCAATAAATACTAGGGTATCTGTATGTTCTTGACTGAGTGATGCATGTATTTAAGCTGGACTGTCAAATTAGATTTTCTTGCTAAAAATTGTTTTCAGATAGCTACCACGTTTACTGTAATAGATGAGGCCTTGCACAGTTCAGTGCCATACTAATTTGTGACATTTCTGTCTAAATGGTGTTGAATTAGAAAGACTCAGGTTAAAATATTACTGCTAAAATATTCTTCCAAACTGAATGACTGTGGCTTGGAGTGGCCCTGCCTCATCAGTTCATTATCTGTACTTCAGCTGCCAAGTAATTACTTATTTATACTCACTAAGTAGTGAATAAAGCCCCATAAGACAGTGGTTAAAGTGCATCAGTATAAAGTCAAAGGAAATGCAGCTGATTATAATGACACTGTAAGGTGTTAAACTATATTCAGTTAAGTTCGGTTAAACATAGGTTTAGGATTAAGAGTGTGAGTTTAAAATGGAGTCAGGATCAGGTTTTTAAAAAACATAATAATTAATATTATCAATTAATAATTAGAAGTAGCATTATCAGAGTCAAGAGGAATGCTTATACCTATATATCTCAAAAAAGATTGGTAAATAAAAAATAGATGGAGAAGAGTTGCAAAACAATTTAGTAATTCGATTTTTCCAGAGACCAAATTCTATATCTGTTTTACAATAAAGTTTTGAAAGTTATTTTCCCCCAAAATCCTTTTTTTAATCAAGTAATAATAAAGAATTTTTTTTATTTTTTTTTAAGTGATAAACATTGTGAGAGAAATTACAATCAAGTCTTATGGAAAGGAAAAGCAAAATAGAAATGACAAGAACAACAAAAACTAAATTAAAGAAGAATAAAATAAAATACATTAAATTAATGAATACAATAAGCTATATTAAAGGCAGATTGATTTTTAAGTGTTTTCAAAGGTGTATAAATTATTGTGCATATAGCTACTCTCTTTGTCTTACATTACAATCATCGCATTTACAATAAAATCGATCTTAGGATCTTTAAATTCAAAATATATGAAAATAACATCCGTCGCAGGAAGTCCGCATTACATAGTCTGACGTATTCAATATTGGGAACCAATAAGAGGCCGTCTGTGTTTGTTACGTAAGCACGTCTCTCTACGTACGGATGTGCAGGAACAGACCAGCGCGCCAAATCAACACAGAGAAAGCAAAACACGAGAGTTCTGGATAATAAACCAATAAATTCGGCTGTTAAAACGTCTTCTAGACGCTTGAGAGAAAATACTTTACCGGATAAAAACTCTAATTAACGTACTTCGGTCGAAATGGGTTTCCTCGAGAAGTGCCAAGAGCTCTTCAAGACCTCAAACCTGTACGAGGTGCTGGGCATCAAGAAAGAGGCCACCGAGGCAGAGATCCGGAGGAGTTACTACAAAGTGTCGCTGAAAGTCCATCCTGACCGGGCTCCCGAAGACCCGCTGGCCACAGAGAAATTTCAGGTGAGCTGTCAAGCAGCGCACACACTTAAAAGTACCACTACACTAATGTAACATACTCCATTACAAGTAAAAGTCCTGCACTCAGATGCTACTGAAGTAAATGTACAGAAGTGGTATCAATGGTAAAAAAAAAAAAAAAAAAATGGCCGCTGTCAGTGATTATTATTGTTATTATTCTATGTGACATTTTAGATAACTGAGGCACAAATTAAGCATGCAGCATTTTACTGTTTATGTTGAACTGGTTTTAACTACCTTATAGTCACCTGACTGTATATAAAGGAGTTCAGGCTCCTACTAAATTATATTATCTAAGATTATTATATGTAACAATAAGTAATAAATAACGAGGAACTATATATCAGTATAAAGTACAATACTTACCGTTGAAATGAAACAGACTCAAAGTATAAAGTAAGAAATACTCAGTTTAAGTGCAAGTTCCTCAAAATTGTACTTAAGTACTTAAGTAAATGTACATATTTACTTTCCACTTCTGATTCTGCATTTGTGACATTTGTGTGGAGTGCAGAGAATGCAGAGATGTTTTTGAACATTGTTTTCCCACTAATAAATCAGCCAAAGCCCATGATTATGGGCATTTTGGATGAAAGCTGCAAGTATTTATTATTTTTCTGTTGACCAGCTTATCAGCTTATCGTTTCAGCTCTAAACCAAATAAAAATCAGAGAAAGGTCATATTGATAACATCTTTTGTAATTTTAATAGTAATTTCATATCACAATATTGATATATTATACTGTATATTGTGGTATGCCACATTTTCTTTAAAAACAACTGAGAAACTGTATAGATCTGTGACTTTTGGCGTATCCAATGAATTAAATACCCGAGAGATAGCACTGAGGCGGCAATCTCGTTTATCTGCTATTGCGAGGTAAAAATTGCTGATAGATGACAGCACTGCCCATAATGTGCTAACACAACCACGGATGTGGATCAATGTTTTTTTTTCTTTTAAAAAATTTGTATAAAAAAGTTATGGCAAAATTTGGCCATTGACTAATTTCTAATGTACCACAGTATATATTGTCACCTAAACATAACATATATGCGGCTTTTAAAAGCTTATGATAACTAATGCCCTCAGTGCACCATTGGTGCAGCATCTCCACATCAGTGAGCGATGCAGATGTGTGAAAAATTGATTCTCACCTGACTCTTTCCCCCTCCAGGTGTTGGGGAAGCTGTATGCGGTGCTGAGCGATAAGGAGCAGAGGGCTGTTTATGATGAGCAGGGAGTGGTGGATGAAGAGTCTGACACCCTGAGCCAAGACCGCTGCTGGGAAGACTACTGGAGGCTGCTCTTCCCTAAGGTATCAGAGCACAACAGGGGTTTTCTTTTCTTTTTTTTTTAACTAATGTGACTCAATAATGAGCCAAACATATTTCTTTGTCTTCACTGTTTGTGTTTTTCTGGGGATTTTATGTTAGATGATATACAGTACTATAAATGGGGATCAAGGTTATTGAGTTATTGCATGATAAAACAAATGTGAAATGTACACAGGGTTAACGGTGGATTGACACAAACATAATATTTTTTTGCTAGTTTTATCTGTTGTAGTATCATAGAACTACACATTTACATGATTTTATAGCCTTGACCAGCAACTGTCACACACCTTTTATTTGTCTTGACAACCTGCTTTGCCTCTGCATCCATGTCCTAGATTACAGTGCAGGACATCCTTGAATTTGAGAAGAAATATAAGGGCTCTGATGAAGAGCAGCAGGATGTGATCCAGCTGTATGTGCAGCACCAGGGAGATATGGACGCCATCACAGCCTCGGCTCTGTGCTGCTCCCAGGAAGACGAGCCCAGGCTCTGCAGCATCATCCAGGCTGCCATCGAGAGCGGAGAGGTCACAGCGTTCCCAGCGTTTACTCAGGAGACTGAAAAGAAGAAGAGGTCTCGTAGGAAGAGGGTGTGAAGCCACAAAATTTATTTTTCACAATTTTCTCTCATGTGATTGTTGGATGGCCCAAAGATGCCACTAAAACCTTAACATCTTATATTGTTCAGTAACAAGATTACTCTATTGATTCAAATGTAAATATAGCATGAGGCAGTGAGAAGATGTATACCTGCACCAGTCAAGCGTACGCTCACACACAGTATCTACACACAAAGCACTTGGCTCTAATATCTTTCAGCTTTGTCCAGTAATGTGATTGCATTTGACCTTCCAGGCTGACAGAGAGCGACAAGAAGCAGAAGAAATGCAGAAAGAGATGGGGCTCGGCGATGAGGATGACAGTCTTGTGATGATGCTCAAGGTAACAAATGCATGTACACATGTATGTAATTGACAGCGGGTTGTTTGTTTTTCTTCTCAATAACTGTCCCTTGTTTCTTATATTCCAGCAAAGACAGCAGTCCAGAGAGAACAACTTTAACAGTTTCCTGTCTGACCTGGAAGCCAAATACTCAAAAAAAAGTGGGAAATCTAAAAGAGGCAAAAAGTGAACAGCGTAGCGTACAGGCTCTGGTTGTAGCAGATAAAATGTGTGTAAATTGCAGCAGATATCGTTCAAACAAACAAAAGAAAAACTTACGCCTGCGCTTACTGCTCACTTTTGTGTACCTCCTCATGAAACTGTCCTTTATTTGGCCTCAGTAGCTTTTTTTGCCACGTCTATTAAAATGTAATTGCATCTTTTATGTATTGTCATTTTGTCTTTTGTTGTCAATCTTCATAAACACAAATAAATTCATATTTATATACATAAGTTGTACACGGCTTTTTATTCTCTTGTATAAAATGGAATCAAAGAAAATGCATTGAAGAAAAACTTTGATTTTCAAGCTTTGTCACCTTTGTAGCATGGCTGTCGGATATATTATTTTAATAATAATGAATGAAGGGAAAACTACCCTTTGTGCAGTAACCCTGATGTTACGTGTCAAAGCATCCCCTCTTGGCTTTACTCAGGTCATAAAGATACATTTACATCAAACAGTATTCTGTACAGATGAGGAATGAATTCCCTCAGGTATTTACAAACTGTTTCATGTACCTGCCTCTTGTGTTCATACATTATCTTGAAGTGTAGTAGCAAAAACGTGGGCTGCAGAGATGTTCTGCCAGTGCTTCTATTCATCCACCACATTCCCTCTTCTGGTTTATGATTGGAGCTGAGCCTTCATGGAGAGAAAGGCAACCACAAACTTTCCAGGTGGCTCCTCTTGTTCTCTTCCCTGTGTGCAATGATATGCAATTTAAGAGGCTCTGGGTTAATCTGGGTCTTCTTTTTTTTTTTTTAAACAGGGTGGTTGAAAATTGTGTCCTTATAAAAGATACAGTACCAAACTCTCTGATGTAGCATCAGAGAGGAAAAAAGTGCTTTTTTTATCTTCTCTATCCCTGTTTGGATTGATGTGTTATTCCCTGCATAGTCATTTACCAGTACAACACACCGCAGAGGATAATATACAGTACATTCACATATAAATATATATACACAATCACATCGTACATTATCAGATCATACATTGTATAAATATCTACACGTACAGCTCATGCTGTACATGTAGATGGATATACTGTTGACAGTTATTTGTGTTTGGCAGCCACATAAGCTGATTTCTGAAATACAAAAATAGGCCTCTAACAAAAACTTCACAAAGCAGCATAATATGACAAAAATATGCTACTTGAGTTAGACAAAAAATGTTTAGTGGGCACAGATGCTGCAGAGCGTTGCACTTTGTCGTGCTGTATAAAGATGAATGGCTGGAAGATGTGGAGGTTGGGGGCAAACTACAAGCCGGGTCTGCTGGCTCTGGACGCGATGCCTCCCCGAGTGTAAGACCGAGGATGGACTGACACAGGCACCAGTGGAGCTGTAGGAAATAGGAAGGAATAAAAATTTAAAAAAAAAGTTGATGAACATCCTGACTTTAAAACATTTTACCAGTACGTAAATCGTACTTGAAGTCAGCTGCTGCAACCTCTCACATTCATAGTTTATCTGAGGCCTAAGTGTGGAAGAATTTCATCAGCCGCTTTAATCTACTGACCTGAGACAGGGGCCTGTGGGTCTGGCTCATCTTCGTCTTTGATAGGCGAGTGCCCCAAGGGGTGGTGGGAAAACGAGTCCAAGAAAGATGAGCTGCTGATGCCAAGACTGACGCCGGTCACACCGATTCCAAGAGAGTCTGGTGGAATGAACACATGAATAAATACATATGTGATCAAGTGATGCGCTAAAAAAATCCCTCTTACACAGACACTGGGTACATACAGTACAAGCACAGGCAAAAAATTAAGTAACACAACACTGACATAAAAAAACAGGGGTCTCGGTACACAGTATCATTCATTTGATCAAATAGAAATGACAAGTTAATTAAAAAATACATCCAAATAGTGAGTCAGCTATAATACCTAAATATACATATTGTGACTAAATGTGAGTGAAAACTGTTGTACTGTCTGAAATAGATAAACAGGTACATGAATGAATAAATTGATTGAAATAGCTATTAGCAATGGAAAAGCAGTTGAATACTTGGCTAAAAGTAAAGGATAAATGGTTGAAACATGCAGCCTCTGCCACTCAATTTAACTAAACGTAACTACACCAACCTAAACACTGGCAGTTCAAACAAATTTATAACATCCACTATTAAATTGAGTTTGAAATCGGCTTAAATGAACACATTTTGAATGTGAGAGGCGGCGTTGATGATGCAATGCTTTAGTTAATCTGACAGGGCTTTGGGCTGTGGGCGTATGTCTGATGAAAAAAGGTTGGGAACCATTACAGTATATCACATCCTTTTTAACAGCAACATTTTTTATTCGACTATTCAAGTTGAATTTCTGACCTGTGCCCACAGATGCTCTGCCTGGCCGCCCCTGACCAATGTTGTCCAATACTGTGAAAGAACGACGGTACGGAGTGTCCGACTAAAAAGAAAGCCAACGGTCAAACATCCTGTCATACTGATTGTACAATTCGTAACATCAACCACACCAGCTGATGACTTGGAATTATACAAGCCCTGTTGCTAAAGACCTTAACCTGATAATGGGAAAAATAAGTGTGACAATATGACAGTATCTTACCCTGTATGTGTGAGTGGTGTTGGGACGAGAGAAGACGTCCAGAAGGTGGTGACGATCCCTTGGTATTGAACTGCCAGCTTCGTCATTTATAGCACTGTGGGCGCGGTTGGATGGGCCTTTCTGACGCTGGACAGATGGACAATATGGACAAATACATAGGTTTTATGCAGTTGGTCACAGGAGTTTTACTACATTTAAAAAATTGACAATACATTTAATAAATGCTACTGTAAATGTTTTTTAGGCTGTACACATATACTTTCTATATTTTGGGATTACTGGTAGCTCTATTTAGAAAACTTTCATTTAACTGTAATGAGTCTTCATTGTCAATACAGTTGTGTTTCAGTGCTGTTATACCTGTGCAGGTTTGGACTGCTGCCCTGAGTGAGATGAATCTGGGTCCCCAGTGCTGATTGGGGGAAGGAGTGTGTTTCTGCTCAGAGGCAACAGCGGAGATGTTAGGCGGTCACTGGCCGTGGGTCTGTGGAAGAACAAACAAGTAAAGAAACTAAATAAATTCAAGTACAGATACTGTATGTCACTAACATATATTTATTTCTGAAAAGAAATAGACTGTGGGAGGTCTGTGAAAATGCACAGCTTGGATGTAAGGATAAAAAAAATCAAAGTTAGAATTCTGCTTGATAAGATACTTTTAGAAAATAAAGAACAGTTATATCTCGTTTGTTTGAACCGTATAAAAAGAAGTTTCCTCTGGTTGTCACAGTGGTGACAATCAAGTAAATGTTTGAAAATGTTTTTGTACTTCAGTCTTTGATTTTCTCATTTAACTATTTGCAAGAAAGTGAATAAGGGTATTTCCTAAAATTTCTAACTGTACCTTTAAAGAATCTTACCAGTAGATATTAAGATACAGTAGCTGCTGAATTTTACAGAAAACTTTACTTTACATGATTACTCTTTTACTAACCTAACAGATGAACTTGTCATGAACCGTAGTTCATGACAAGTTCATCTGTTAGGTTAGTATCACACATGAAACTTCTG
Organism: Seriola aureovittata; assembly: GCF_021018895.1. Taxonomy (NCBI): domain Eukaryota; kingdom Metazoa; phylum Chordata; class Actinopteri; order Carangiformes; family Carangidae; genus Seriola; species Seriola aureovittata. The sequence goes on from NC_079377.1 coordinate 16,920,252, forward strand.
TCACCTCCCACCCTCATTATTCCACCACACACAGCCATAAGGCACAAGTTGAAAGGGAGTATGTTTTCAAAGTAATCTCACTCTGTCTCTCCACAAGGAGCGAGGAGAGTGTAAAAAGTAAGATAGGAGTTGGGGTGGGGAAAGCTCCTGTGATGCTAAAACTCACAGACGTGTCCCGCGAATGACCTCATCCATGGATCCTGCTGTGCTGGACTGGCTCAGGCTGGGAACCAGTGGCAGGAGAGTCCGAGGAGGAGGGTTTCTGCGCCGAGCTGACTGCGCAGGGCGCAACAGCGAGGAAGAGCTCTGCTCCAGGGTTCGGCGAGGGCGAGGTTTGCTGGAGGGAACCACGCTGGAGCCTGGTCTGTGGGATGCCCGCTCCTCTGGCTCCCTGTGTAGGAGATAGTGAGAGGAACACAATTGATGAATGATGCATTTCCACCTGCTGCCAACTGGCTGTGTACTCTGCCAAACAAGGTGTTAAAATCAGGGACAAAAACATTACATCAGTCCATTTCGTTTTGCAAAATGCAATGTGTTTACCTGTAAATGGGAAACTAGAATTACCAGACATCATTGCCTTTTTTCCTTCCATTTCAAAGATTTAAATCACATATTAGGAATATGCAAATGTGTGGTGGATGTGTCATCTTTTTTGCTTTCATTTTTTCATTTTGGCACCAGTGTTCACTGGTTACAAGAATAAAATGTGTCCATACTGGTTTCTATCCAGCACAACCAGGTTCCTCTGCTGCAGGGAGATGCTGTGGATCACGATGAGGTCGTTCAGGTTGTGCTGAGTCGCCACTGCTCCAACTGGGACCCTTCCAGCCTAGGGAATGGTGTGAGATTAGGGGGAGAAAGTAATGAGACAGAAGGAAGGTGGGGGAGGGTAAGGGAGAGAGATGAAAGGTAACAGATACAAAAACACAGGAATGATTAAGGGGTCAAGGACAGAGAGAGGTAAGAGGAGACGAGACATAATATAGGAGTAAAGGCAGGTTACATAAAAAGAATTTATCTTATGAATTTGGTTAGTTATTTCCATATGTACAATACAGTATAATGTCCAAGAAACTGGTTATTTATCATGCAGTGATGTCAGGAGGGCCCCACATCTGCTATGCCACCAACCAAAACTAGTCACAACACTTAAAATGCAACAAAAGCAATAACTAGCAAAACAAAGCATTCCAACATTCTCATTGTAAAAGAAAAGGAAGATCTAAAGAAAATCAGAGTAGTTCATGTTGAAAACAAGTTGCAGTTAATTAAAAGGATAAAAGGTGGCGATGCTTTTGTGTTAATCAACAGGCACAAGCACATTTACTCTAGAGATAAAGAGAATGAGCCGCCGTGGACGGCATGCACACAACACGCCACCATTTTGGCTCTAAGTGAGTTACATACAGTGGAGGGTCTTTTCTGCTTTTTGGATTTCCGTCTGGACTTGTGCTTTGAGCCCCTTGACTTTGTATTCTTTAAGGGGAAAAAAGGCATGACCAAAGGAAGAGAGTGGATATAGAGGAAGGGAAGGAAAAATGTAAAGAACATAAAGGGAGATGAAGACAGAAATAAAAACAAAGAGAAAGAACAAAAACGAACGAACAAAAGGAAAGAAAGGAAAACAGACAAAAGAAACAAAAGGTTCACGGAACACATTGGCAAGGTGAAGGGCGAGAGAGTAAAGAGGGAAGGAAAGAAAACAGTAATACAAGTTAATGAACCAGAAGCACTGAAAGACTGAAAGAGAAACAGGCAGGAGTGAAAAACAGGTGACAATCAGGTGTGGACTGTGGAACACAAACGACTCTGAAGTCTTCAAAGACCTCACAGTTAGGATTGCTGAGCAAATGTTGTATACTCTTATCAGGCCTAAAATGATTCACCTTCAAGGTCAATTACAGTAAGATATCTCTTCTACTACAAACAGGTTTAAAATCAGGATTGCTTAAACCTGACGACAATCTATCTTTTTGTTTTGATCTACAGTGGTAATGTCTTTCACACTCTATGTGCCAGCTTGGTTTTATATTCAATTTTTTTTTTTTACAATTATCGTCATTTTCTTTTCATGTTACATATTGCAGCCATTATTAAAGTGAAGGTAAAATGTAAAGCTTTCCTTGAAATGTGCTGTCATATGTAAAAGTTCACTATAATCATCATTATTGAATGTTTTATCGCATCTGTTAAAAGCCCAAATAGGCTAATTTTTTAATTGACCTCCTGAACTGCTGACAGTGATGATAATGAAATGGGGCTCTCAGTCTACTCCCCCAGACATACCCTGGTGCCTCTCGGCCCCCCACCTCAAACCACTGACCTGGTACTGCAGGCCAGCTGTGAGCGGGGGCACCCTGCTCTGGCCAAGTTTGGGCAGCATCGTGGGCAGCGTAGCGAGCAGCATGAAGGGATTCTGGGTGTCTTGCTGCACAGGGCTCAAGTTCCCAGAAATCTTTTCATCATCTGCCAATCACACATGTATAGTCACATCCAAATACTGTGCATAAGAATGGACATTCTATAATGTATGTTAGGTCAAATGCATGTAAAATAATCAAATTCAGTTCTACTTGAGGTGCAGCATTCCCAGTGGCGTTGAACTAGCTCTTTCATCCAGCCAACCAGCTGGTGCCACACGTCATCAAACAGCAGGTCAAGAACAGCTTGGCGGCGACAGCGGTATGGCGAGATGGGGGGCATAGAGTGATGCCTCCGACCCGACTCTGAACAATCCTGCTCCCACTCGTCTTCCCTGACAGATTGACAGACAGTAAATCATTATAACCAAACAGAACAACACGTGGATGGAAGCTGAGGTTTAGATTTAGTATCTGGGAAAAGTACTGGGTAGCATGAAGAAAGTGAGTAACTCACAAGTCCCTGCTATCAAAAGCCAGGTATTCCTCCATCAGACCCTCCATTTCAATCACCTTCGGCTTGTAATGACTGCTTGAACCACTGGAGATGCCAGGAGGCCCATCCAACTCTGCTGAGGAGGACCTGATCAGTGCTGCTCTCCTTCCCTGTACATTCAACCTTTCCACCCAGACAAGAGAACACATAGTTAAGCACCTTAATAACAGAAACAAGCCCACACATTTTGTATATTCTAAATAAATAATAAATAAACTATAATCCATCTGACAACTACAAAAAGCACACAAGGAAAATCCTGGCTCAAACAAAGCTCACACTAATACACTGCATAGTGGGTGCTAACAAAATGGCCTACACATATGACTTTTCTTTTTACTCCAACTTTGTCATCTCATTTTTGAGTAGTGAGGCAGTGGCAATGCCTTCTTACAACCAGTCTACCATGGCAGCCCTAGAAGCTACTTATCTCAGCTCGCCAACACGACTTTGTCCCACAAATTTAATTAACAAGCCAGAGAATCTAGGTCACAAAACCACAGTTGGCCAGGACTCCTTTATAATTGATGCACCAACACCAGTCATCTAGACAGCCAGTCAATAGTCACTCAAATTTCTTTAAGTAATAAAAGCAACATACAGACCATAGTTTCAAACAGAAACGTCTCTCTGGGTGGAATTTTCTTAATATCAATAGGTTACAGGAGATAAACTTGACCTAAACTGTTTCTAAGCAATGACGTTCCAATGACCAATTGATGCTTATATGTTTAACATCACCATACAGAATGATATTACTATCATAAAATGCATTCTGCCTTTGTATCTCCTTAGACAGAGGTTTCACATCACAAACAAATTATCTTTAAGACCTAGCATTAATCAGGCAGTACTATAGGTTTAAAAAAAATTAAGGGAAATATACTTTGAATCTTATGTCAGCCAATGCAGTTAAGACTTACTCTGTGCCACCTCTGTCTTTCTCCTGGGACTTCACAATGCTCTCTTTGCCTGCTGATGGGCTGCTGGCAGAGCTGCCTTTCTCTGATGTACCGTACCACTGGAAGCCATCATCACTGGGATATACCAGCTGAGTTCCCAGGATCCTTAGTGACACATATACAATGAATAAATAAGTAAAATAATTATGTTTTTGTGCAAGAGTGGAATATTTTTTTTCAGGTTAGTCTCCACACTGAGCTTTAACCTTTGATCCCACCTTTGCCCTGTTAAACAAAAAGGTCAACTAAAGTTTGGTAGGAAACGGTGGATAAAATACCGAAGATGTGGGAAACGTGTGGCCCACTGCTGGCATTCATCCTGCAGCCCCTGGAGTATCCCGCCTCCGCTGCCTCTCCCCTCATACAGCTCTTTGTCAATCTCCTCAAACATTTGCTGCACCTGTCGTGACGCTGCCTTGTCGAACTCCTGTGGGACAGAAAAACAGAGAGAAAGAAACGCAGGAAGGAAAGCTAGTCATTCCTCTGTTCTCATACACCAGCTCTGTGATTGAAAGCTGCTGCTGTTACTGGCAACACGCCACCATTCTTTTTTTTTTTTTTTTTTTTTTAAATCTCACAGCAAGCTTCAACATGCATAATAATTAGCTCCCACAGCCCCATGGGATGTGTGCAGCTGTTTGCGGTCAAGCTGGATTGTTCATATGCTATAACCAAAATAACTAAAGAGAGAGACGGCGAGAAAGAGGGGAGTTGGGAGTGAGTTAGTTTGTGTAACAGAATTCTTTTTTTCTAAGAAGCAGCTTGAGGACAACAAACTAAATAAATCATTGAGTCCTGGAAAAGTTTTGTAGGACCAGCTGAGGCTAGAAAGCACAGCATAATAACAAACCAATACCCAGTGGAATCAGGCTTCGCATATACAAAGAAATAGCAGACAATCACGGAATCAACCATATGATACAGTGACTGGCTGTATGTTGTTCTATGGTTTACCACTGGCTTGTCAAAAGGTGACAACTGTTGGTAAGTAAATCAAAATCTGCCATTCAACCAAACATTAAGTATGTTTGTGGAGACTTTGCAACAGAATAACAAAGAGGATGGAAAAATTCTCGAGAACAAAACAATGTCAGACAGAGCAAGGCTAGCATCATTACTTCACATTAAGATTGTTTTCTCAGGAGTGGACTTACATCGTAGCCCCAGGAGAAAACAGAGCTCCTCTCTGTGGATATACCAGTGCCTGTGGAGCTGTGGATACCTGACCAGGACTGGTTGGAGTCTACTGAGATGACGGTGGGACAGTCAGAGTGGCCTGAGGCAGCAGACGTCTCTGAGCTACACCAACAGAATGAGAAAGTTGTGAGGTTCATGTACAGTTTGAAAAGTAATGTGTCAACATATTTCATGTTGGGGATACAGTTTCCAATCCCCCCACTTCCCACAACAAACTATCACACATACCCAGTGAATTTAACAAGTATATTCAAACAACTTTACTCTCTATGTCATAATATAAACCAGGTTTCTGTTATGAGGCTGAGGAAATCTTACTGGTGGTGGTTGCTGACATAATCGTGGGCAAGGTTTCAAAGTGGAAAATAAAGAGCAAATGTCAAAGTAATTGAATATTCTAACAGCCCGCCTCATTATTTATTCTTTTAATTGCACATCTGAAGGAGGCAATGTGATATCAATTAATCTACTGCTTCTGGGTGTCTTGTTTCACATAGTGAGATCCTTGAGAATCAGTTGTCCACTCAAGATGGTGTAACATTACAAAACACACAGGAAAGACTATGTGTATATACCAGTTGCAAGAAGTTTCATGCTGGCCTTACTCTGGTTTGCAAAGGTTTGTGTCTCTGCAGAACAACCCAGGCCTGTCTGGCTGTAGAAAGACCAGGATTCAGTTACCTGTTGTGAGTTGAAATAGCTTCCTGGAGGTCATGGAGGTAGCGCTGTGGGGTTTGGTTATCGTCTGCTTCCTCTGGGAGAGGGTGGTGGTCAAGGCTGCTTCGAGATAACCCACGACTGCACAAGAGACAGATAAAAAAAAAAAAAACATTAATAAGAAATGTGAACGTGTAATCACAGTTTGGTGGAGGACACGAGTGATGTATTTAACATCAGTGATGGCCTTACTGTTGCAATAACAACACACTATCATATAAATATCAAGCATGATGCTTAGTTTCTTCTGACTGAAACAGCAGACTGTGAAAACAGAGTGAATGTCCAAATGATATTAAAGATATGATGATGATGATGATGTTCTATATACCTCTGGTCTTTTTTCATCTTTATTATAATCCTTGTTGATGTATCAGTTCAATAGACCATATTGGTGGTTTTGCATGTCATAGCCTTTTTAATACAAATAATGTATACCTCACTTTACTGCTCACCATTTTCGAAAGCATGATATCATGAAAACAAGGAAAGGCTGTTCCTTCAAATAACAAAGAGAGTTGGTAATTTAAAAAACTAAAGTTGAATTGCTGAGATCATCATGCAGCCGGACTAATAAAAATATTATTTTACTCTGACATTCAATAGTCTGGGTTTCTGCAGGGTTCACCAAGTTAAATTGAATATTTTTAAAGAGGTGTTTAATAGCAGATTTGCAATTTAATACCAGTCACAGTGGCCAGTCATACTGGTCATGGTATGAAAGATATTAAGGAAAACCAGCAGGGTCAAAATGGCAACCAAGCGCAAGAATGTATTAACATTTTTGTCAGTATTCCCAAGCAGTATATAACAACAGTGTCTTATAATATCATTCATTAACCATTAAACACCACCTTGACCTGGATAAGCAGCAGAAACTGGATGGATGAATGGATAGATTCATTGACCAATTATAATATAAAATAACTAATTAGTCAACAACAAACTAATTAAAATCTACACATAAATGTTATATAGGAGGTCATGTCAGAGGTCTGGGACAGTAGTGCTGGGAATTTTCCAGCCTTTTTTCTTTTTTCATGTTATAACTAAGATTACTCACTATAATTCACTGGAAAAATGATTTAATTGATATTTGTAAATAAAAGACTATTGGAGGCCTTTGGGGGAAAACTGACTCACTTTCCCCAGTGTAGAATAACAGTATTCAGGCTGACAGCTACAAGAAAAGCTCGATGCTCAGCTGGTAGAGTAGGAAATCCAGTTCACTGGAGAGCCTTAATCTTTCATATTTGGTACTCACATCTCAAGTTTGTGCGATACAGGTCTTCTGTTGTATCGTGAAATCATCCTCCTTTGTCCTGGTTTTATAGGCTCAAGCCCTCGTCTGTCCTTCTTGCCTCCGCTTCCAGGACTCGCTGCGAACAGTTTGGAAGGAGGGCTGACATTTCCTCTAGTCGGCAGATAAATACACTTAGTGCAAGAAAGCTGGACAGGGCTCTGGCTACAGATGCTAACGTCGTTTATTAAACTATTTAAGTTAATGTTAGGAGGAGACTACGTCCAAAAACACGCTAGCTAACGTTAAATAGGCTGACAGATAAAACATCAAAAAGGCACGAAAAGCAATGTATAATTCCTCAAAACACATTTCCACGTAGATAAATCTTGCTACACTAAAAATGGCATCTTATGTTATGGTGCAGCAGTGTCCTATCGAGGTTCTTCTCTTAAAATAAATGAGTGTGTAACGTTAGTACAGCTAGCTACCGTCACCTCAGAGGATTTTCTTTGCTAATGTTAGCACCGCCAACAACAATAACACGGCTGTCATGGATACGCAGCTTCGTTCTCCCGTGGTCTCACGGGAAATAGATTTCGGACTAGCCTGGACAACCCCAAAATAACCGCTACACCATAAACTGTCTCACAACAACTCCCAGAACTCTTTGCGACAACGTGATTGCGTTTCTGAAATGTTTCCGCTTGTCATTTGTGGACTAAAATCAAAGTAAGCATTATGATATAAATGATTGGATTTTTATTAAATTCATAAGCGATTCATGCGAATTTTCTATTATGTTGGTTGTTTTATCTGAACAGTGAAAATTGGTTAATATGAAGAGTAGGAACTCTTATTTGTTGTACGATGTGGTAGTCGAATGGAATTTGCAGTAGGACCTAAACAGTGACAGATGGCGTGGTAGCAACGTACGTAGAAATGAGAAAAGTTTTATTCATCTCACATTGATATAAGATAAAATTTAATAACAGGACAAGGTAAGGTTCACTGACACTACCATCAGGATATCTCGGAGTAAGCCCTCTTACTAAAATGGACGCCCTGCAGAGGAGAGTGATTCAGGAGGACATGGTCCAATACAAACTCTTCTTGATCCAGCCAGACGGTTCATCTTCACAGCAAACTGAGGAACATCTCTCTCAACTTGTAGAGGAGATTTTGGCAAAGGTCGCCCCACTCTTGATCCAATACATCTGGCAGCATCAGCCGTTCAACCTCAAGTATCATCCTGAGAAAGGTATAGTCTTGTCAACACCCCAGAGATGAATTGACTGAAGTTGATGCAGTTATTGGTAATGTTACCCACACTAAAGACTGATGTGGGGGTTTTTTTATAAACAGGAAGTGTCCCTGCTCACATTGGAGGTAGCACTCAGTTTGGTGACAATGTGGAGGATGAGTGGTTTATCGTTTACCTCCTGCAGCAAATCACAGAGGCCTTCCCAGATCTCGCAGCCAGGTGAGATAGAAAGTGCTCTGAGTTGATGTTTTTAAACAAAAAGATGAATGATTTGATTACCATATTACAATGCTTAAACTCGGATCCCTTTCAGTAATTTGTCATTCATGTGCATCTCTCTTTCTTTCATGTTTGTGTGTGCAGAGTTGAGGACAATGATGGGGAGTTTCTTCTGATTGAAGCAGCAGATTATCTTCCCAAGTGGCTGAATCCAGACACCAGTGAACTGAGGGTGAGTTGTCCAGATGAGATGGCAAATATGATGGTATTCCATGGATTTATTAATATTTTAACACAATTCTTTGATTGATGTGTCTGTTTAAAGGACCATAATGGGGGGTTTGAATGCGTTAGCCTTTTAAAGTCAAATCACATAATACTTTTACTACTACTTTGAGAAAAATACATGTCAATACATGTTCTCTTTATTAACATATGTGGCTAATTAAGCAAAGCATACAAAACTGGTATGACCCTTTTGAATATCTTACTCTTGACTATCATCTGTGATTTCTATAAGTAAATAGCCTTCATTGTTCCACTCAATTTCTTTTGCAGATCTTCCTCTATAGGGGAGAACTGCATATCCTGCCCTGCCCCTCCAAATCCAGTCCAGTAGGCATAGCAAAGGATGTCGTACCCAGTGTGGCACAAGCTCTTGCACTGCTCTCCACCCACCCAGACGCCTGTCGGGCAAGTCCCAAGATCTGTTCAGTCCTAAGGAAACGACTTGAGGGGTGAGAGGACGTCTTTTCATGAAAAACAGTCAAATTCAGTGTCGTTGACAAATTTATTTGCTTTCCACTAGGGATGTTATTGAATAGATCATATCAACTAGAAAATTGAGATTCAGACAGCGTCTGTGCAGCCTGCTGTAAAGAGAAGTGACAACATCACCTGCCTGTTGTCATATAAGCTCAATTTAAAAAAAAAAAAAAAAAAAATTAAATGTCCGAATGCAACGTTTGAAGGTGCAGAATTAATGTTGGATACTAAGATTTACTACAAACTGTATAAAACTCGCAGATGCATAAGAATGTCTTATTAACGGCCAAAAATGAAAAAATCGCATCAATCTCTACTTTCCCCTTAGGTATCCAAAGAAGATTGAAACAGGTCTCCACCGTGCCCACTGCTTCATACCTGCAGGTATTGCCAAGTTGTTGGCACAGCGACCAGACCTAATCGCCCCTGCAGTGTCAGCTTTCTACCTGCGGGATCCAGTAGATCTGCAGGCGTGCCGAAGCTTCAAGACCTTTCCTCCTGATACAAGAGTTCTCACCTCGGTAAACACACTTAAAAATTCATTATTGTAGTGGTTTAGACAAAGAGAAGAGGTTGACCTTGTTTTAAAGGAGGTATTTTTATTTTAAAACATTGCTTCTGTTTTATTTTTATATTTCCAGGTGACATTCACCCGTTGCCTGTATGCCCAGCTGCAGCAGCAACAGTTCACCCCAGACCGGAGGAGCGGCTTCACGTTGCCTCCTCTCTCTCATCCCCAGTACAAAGCTCATGAGCTTGGCATGAAACTGGTGAGCCAATATTAGTGTTTACTCTTCCTTCTGATTTGTCTTTTGGCTGAATAAAATGATCCTATATTATGTATTTAATTTCGTTATTGGTTTAATATCTGAATCTGTCTATGTGTGACCCTGCCCCCAGGCACATGGCTTTGAGATCCTGTGCTCTAAGTGCAGGCTGCCGTCATCAGAGCCTGATGCCCCCATCAGTTGTAACCCTCAGTGGAAAGGCTTCATGGACAGTCTGAAAAGGAACGGCTACTTCCGGGTTAGTTATTTAGCGACACAAGGGATACTAGGTTAAATGTAAAATCAATATACTAGAATTTCTCAACTGTATAAAGTTAGTTTTTAATTTTATTGCTGTCAAACGCAGGGAGAGCTGGAGGGTTCGGCTCGTTTCAGCGAACTGACAAGATCTGCAGAAAACTTCTTCAAGCAGTCTGTGACCTCAAAATCGAGGTGAGGACTGCACTGTGTGATTATGCATGCCTGTAACATCCAATTGTGTGTGTCTGAATATAGATGTTGTGTGTGTTGTCAGTGCTTTGTCCCCAGGTGAGGAGGTTCTCCAGCTGCTGCACAGCTGCAGTTCCTTCAACATAGAGGAGCTGAAGAAACAAGAGTCACAGCTCCCCCAAGAGGACAGTGAGTTGACATGCATCTTTTCTTTTTTTTTTACTATGAAACACTCATTTGTAAAAAGGTTTTTAGGTTCATCCTTTAAGAGCACCTTGAATTTGTCTCAGTTACAGTACAACTGGGTCAGATTATGACAAATGACCTTGACCTTCACCCATGTCCTAATGCTGAGTAGTGTCTTTTTGTGAATATGTGCGTTTTGCTTACTCTAAATTATGTTTTTGAAGGTTTATATGACTTTGAATTGCCTTTGTCTGTCTCTGCCACCTGGGATTTTCTACTTCCTGCCAGTTCCTTTCAGTTTCTCTCCATTTGGTATACATCCTCCATTCTCTACCCTTCTCTCTTTCAACCATTTCCCATAATTGATTTTTCTTTGTGTCTGTCTCCAGGTGACAGTTGGCTGGATATCACAGCTCAGGATTTGGAGCGTATGTTGCAGGAAAGGAGTGGGGGGAGGGCTGATGTTGGAAGCCAAAACTCCAGTTCCACCAAACAGACGCAGCGTGTCACGGGTGCAGAGGAGAGGAGAAGGGAGACGGAGGATGACAAGGAGGAAGAGGAGGCCGGTTACAGCCTGGTAGCAGTCAGTCAGGGGATGAAGAACTTCCTCAGCGCCATGTCGTCGCATGAGGGTGCTGAACTGCCCTGGTGAGACAGAGTGACTGTACAATATTTATTCAAGATCATCAAAGACACATTTGAGTCAATGAATAAAATGGTTTTACATCCAGATCTAGCTAATTCATTTAGATGTCTTGCCTCACCAACAGCTTTTCAGTTCAGGTTTCATATTTTTCTTCATATTCCAGGAGCAGCTCATCTCAGCCTTTTAGTTTCGAGCCTGTGTCCATGGCCAACGCACTGGACAGACTGCTGGGTAAGTGGAAGTTATGAAAGATGTGCAACAGTAAAAATAACTTGCGGACACCTGACACAACTCCTTCTCTTCACTGAATGTGTCTGTCTTTTCATTTTTATAGGAAGTAAAGACGAAGAGCTAGATTCAGACGATCTAGGTGATGATGATGATGATGAGGATGAGGATGAGGATGAAGAGGAAGAAGAGAAAGAAGAGGTGTCTTCTGGCCATGTAGAGATGAACGGGTCGGAAACCTTGGACAGTCTGAGACAATACATGGACCAAATGGATCTGGAGCTGATGAGCACTAACATAGGAAAAAGCTTCAATCAAACTGTAAGATCATGATTGTGATTGCAGCCTCTGCATAGCACATGCGTCCATCTGCACAGACTCAAGCTCAAGATATTATTTACTGTCAAGAAATATGCACTAAAAATAAGTGAAATAATGCAAATATATCATCCTGAATGTAGTTAGGAAAACGTTTGTTTTACTTTATTTGTCCTTTCTGCAGAATTACAGCAAAGCAGACTTGGACAGTGGCTCTACTCATCCCTCTGCCACGGGCAGTCCCCCAAGGGAGGGAGGGGTGGAGGACACAGAGGAGGAGATCCAGCCTCTTGACGTGGACTTCAACCTGGTCACAAACCTGCTGGAGTCCCTCAGCTGCCAGGACGGGTTGGCCGGACCGGCCTCCAACCTGCTGCAGAGCCTCGGCTTACACCTACCGCCCAACTCTGATTCCTCATGACAATTCCTCATCTCCCTTCAGAATGAAAGGTAATAAATAACACCCAACAAGGAGCAGCACCGACAGCTGTTAGCAGAGTGCCTTCATTACATTGACGGTACTTCTGTTGCCGAAGATCTCATCTGTGTTAAGTTTGTTCTGTGGAGTTTTCATTGTAACCAAATGTGGCTTTGTTTAGATTCACTCATTGTGTTCACTATAAAACTGTGTTCTTTAGGACTAACAGACACACTTGTAATACACATTTGTAAAAATCTTTTTAAATGTTTTGAAACCCGAATTGTTTGCTGTACAAAAGGACAAGGAAGCTCTTGTATGTCAATTAAATGTACACATAACACACCATAATAACAATAGAATTATTTATAGGATTTTACAAAATGTTTTGATAGCTCTGTTCGGTTTGTATAAGTGAGCAAATTTTGCTCAAAACATACATTTCCAATTGATGTCCACATCAATTATCTATGATGGGGTCATAATTATGGCAATGTAAAAAGTAAAGCATCTAATCTCAGTTTTGGTTGCAATGTACATATAGATATTCATGTCTGTGTTACCGTGACTTGTTTTTTCTCTTTTCATGTTACTTAATCGTGGAAACCAACTCTCCCTCACAGTCTAGTCTCTGAAATCCATGTTTGTTTGAAGGGACAATAAACTAGACAGAGAAATATTCTACAGCAAATTCTGATGTACTATTTTGATCAAGTTTACAGGGGATTTTAACACATGCTGCTAATGTTGGGATTGATGTCTCAGTGGTGGTTTTCAACAGCACTTGCATTCAGTTGCGAGAAACAGAATAAATATTTTTGCAAATAAACTTATTTCTGTCATTTCAGTTTATTCAGTGTATACAGATTCTCTCCGGTGCACCATCACCACAGCTCAACATTATTCATTATTATTTTTCTTTAAATGTAATACTTCAGTACACATTTTGAAAAAGCTGATAATTATTACCTTATTCTTAAATTAAGACATACTATGTCTTCTGATAATAACTTACAAGAGACTGAAAGAAAATGGTGTCGGCACCATTTAACTCTTTCCTCATCGTGACCCCTTTTCATTTGACATACATTAGCAGTCAAATTCATTCAAGGGCAACTTTCTCTGGTTAAAAATTAATTCAGTCAAGATCTGAGTTTAGGTATTTTTAACACAAAATGTAATAGGTGGGCTCAACTGTCTGTGTCCAGTACAAACAACCTCACTGTTGTCCCTTCTCATCTGAAAAAAGTGTCCAGAGTCATTCAAGGACAACTCCCACAAAGCTGTGGTTGCAAATTAATTGAGTGAAACATGAGAAGTTAAACCTCTTAAATACTGTTAAGTAAATTACATCACATGTACAATAGGCTCCAAAAGTCTGTTTTCACTATAAAAAAAATCTCAGTTTTTGTCTCGATATTATTCACAGTTCTCCTCAAATGTCTGCAGATTTTCATGGATATACATGTTGATATTTGCTTGATAAGGCAGAATCACCTTCAGCTCTAAATGAAAACTTGAATTGTTTGACCAATGCAGCTTAGTTGTACTTGTTCCACTGTCAAAGAGCTGGTTTTGAAACTGCTACTGTACTATTAAGGCCATGCTCTGTCTTAAACTAATGTAATGGGAGTCTTTGTTTAGGTGGTTTGGTACGCTGCATCCTGTCCTGTCCTGAGGCTGGTGCTCTGTTACAACACGCTGCTGGCATTAATACAATAACTGGTCTTAGTGTGTAAATAATTAGCTTGCTATGTGTTTGTAATATTCTGTCATGGTTTCAATCACTTAATGTAAGCTGCTTCTCTGCTGCATTTTATGTACGTGCCTCAGTAGTACAGGTCATGATGCTGTGAAAGGGAGAAAGTCGAAAGGTAACTTGTTATTCTACACAGAATAAAAAAAAAAAACACTGTTGTTAATGATTGAATGAATTGCATATGTCTCACTGCTACAGTCCTTTGAAGTGAAACTACAGAAGCTGGAAGAATGGCTGCACCGCCTGCCTTGCTGAATGGAGCAGTGCAGCAGAAAGCGGCGAGACACACAGAGCCGATATACCAACTAGGAAGTTCAACGCCACCCCCAGCAGGAGAATAGCAAGCAGGTATCCATGAAAGAGCAGGCTTTGCCAGCTGCCCTGACTCAACACCTGCCAGGGACTGTCCGGGTGCAGCAGCCACAGGAGGCCCAGCACCCAGCTCTGGTTGACCAGTTGGGTGTAGTAGATGTCAAAAATGGAGGCCTGGGCATCAGGGGAGTGGCGGCACTCAGCGTCAGACACTTTAGCCAGCCAGGTTAGAGAGAGACTGTGGAGGATTAAAGCCAGAGGTGCATAAATGTACTCCAGAGGTTCAATACCTGACGGACCCTTGGAGGCTGCAGAGAGACAGAGGAAATTCATTAGAGGTGAATTTGTTCTGAGGTGACAAACCATCGTTTTCACCACTACATGACATCCTAAGGTTTACCTGAGATGACAATAGATGTCCCACTCACGATGGAAATCAGAACAGAGATGTGGATAGGTGGCGGCGATGCCAGCTTCAGTGTGAAACTAAAGCCAACAGTTAACAGGGGCAGCAGAGGCAGGGTGAGGGCGAAGAGGCCGGCGTACGAGCTGCTGGCTTTGGCCCACATGGCCAGCACATCATGGATGCTGTTACAGATAGCAGGCACCAGCACCCTCTCACCCAGGGACCTGGAGTAATGCTTCAGAGGCACCAGATCCAGGACATGCAGGAGATTTAAGACTAACAAGGAGATCAGAACCTGGAAAAGATCAGTCAATGTTATTATAAAGTGTTACAGTATGTACAGTATATATAAAAAGTCTCAAGTTCTATATACTATACTTGTTTCTACAACCTAAGTGGACAGTGGGGAGTGAAGAGCATTAAGTATAGCAACATCTGCATCTCTCTATGAAACAGAGATTTCTCTGGAGCACCCATTGTACACAAAGCGTGTACAATTTATACAAAGAGTTTTTTTTTTGACATTGGTTTTGAATTAAATGATGCAAACCAATAATATGCTAACTCGTCTATTTTGCTGAAATGATTAGTTCATTAAATTGATCAGTCAAATCATAATTCACTGAATTTATCATTAATAATTCAATCATTTATATAATTTATCAAGCAAATATGCGAAACATTTGCAGGCTCTAGCTTCTCCTACTGTTGTAAAAAACAAGCAATTTGAAGACATCACTTTGAGAGCTGAGAAATTCTGATGTCAGATTAATCAGATTAATCAAATTCATCAGATTAATCAGATTAATCAGATTCATCAGATCCATCGATAATGAAAATAATTGTTGGTTGCAGCCCTAATCTGTGTCACTGCACCATTTTCTATAAATTTATCACGTTATATTATGTTGAGACTTGATTTTGTGACAATGACATTCTGCCACACTGCCACACATACCACACTCATTCATGTCCTATTGTTCTGAAGGATAATGTAGCTTTCATTACAGAAAATAAACACATACATAAATTGAGGACTAAAATACAGGATGCTGAATATGAAGAAGAACATACCAGTGCCACGCCTGTGATCCACCGATGTTATGAGCAATAGTTCACAGTCGATATGTTAAGAGTGTGTGTTGCCTTGTTGAGTGTGAAACCATTTGAATGTTTTGTTTACCATAGTGCAATGTACAAACTATGTTATGTCAGAAATCAGAAACATTTTCCATATACCATATACTACATTATACCCACTAAAGGTCACTCTGTACACAACTGTCACTCACAAATTTCAGTTATTAGCGACTTCCACGCTTTAGACAGGGGGTCACATTTATATGTCTGTCATTTGGTCAGCCATTTAGTTAAACATCTATTCTGCCCAAGTGTTTTATCAGCACTAAAGCCCTTCTGTGACTCCCCAGCACCACATACCTTGTCCTTCACACTGGCTCACACACACCAAATACTGTCAGAGTTAGTTAGTAGTCAGCAGTCTGCACTTCATTGAACAGGTGTGACGTTAACTGCAGTAACGATTAACAACAAACCACTAAAAAACAGTTTTTAGTAGCTGTTGCTTATTTAAAATCACTATTTTTCACATAAATGTGCTTTTTCAAAATAAATATGTGTAGTTCTTGAGCATCACTATGCTGCATGTGTATACTGCACATTTTCCCTATATGTTGGGTGATAAATGTAATTGCAGCATAAGCGAATGCCCTGCTGTCAGGACACACAGCAGTCTGTGTAAACAAAATAGCAGGTAGGCCATAGCGTTCACTGTTGTCACACTTGCTGGTGGAAAGCAATGCATTACATTTTGATTGCTTGATTTTGATCAAAGAGTAAACTATCCGTAGAGACGAGCGGGAAGCAGGCACCAACCTGTGCAAAGCAGAGAGCCACAGCATACGGGTAATGGTACTGAGGGATGAAGATGCCAGACACAAAGTTTCTGAGTTTATCAGCCAGGCCATATATCACCACGACCACCAGGCAGAGGGTGGGGACCAGGGGCTTTAGTGCATGATTAGATGAAAGACTGTTCACCGCTGAGGTGCACCATCCTCTCCTCCACCTCCCTGAACTGCACAAAGGAACAGACATGAATCATAACGAATGCATAACGTCTCACATTACATAGCTGTGAATGTAGTTTAGTAAGAGTAGAGTTTGTAGTTTAAATAAAAAGACTATTTTACCAGGCCAGGAAATTAAATTGAGAGAACTTATTTTTTTCCACAGAAAAATTCAAAACCAGCTAGCCCATTTTCGCTGTAATAAATCTAACATCAATATACTGTATACTGTACTCCAGCTATTAAATTGCACCAATTTTGACATGGAAATTACCTGTTTATTATTGTTTCCTGTTTTTGCAGAGCTGCCAAATGTCTCATGCGGAACTAAACCTAGTTGATTATGAATCAGAAAATGTAGGATTTTATTTTCAAAAAATCAGAAATCAAAATATTGGACATTTTTATTGAAATTTCATGAGGTGTAGGCTTATTATAATATCTATATTGGCAAATTGAAACTATCATTTTTTTTAAATTAAGACATTTTTAGAAATTGCACAAAAGTCACCGGCAAAAGGACAAACATTTAAACGCTGTATTGGTGGGTCGACTCGCTTATTGTACAATATGTTATTCTCATATAAATTCTCAGGATAATAACAACAGGAAAGCCATATGGCATGTCATTAAGTTAACTGCTGGTAAAACTAAATGCTGCTTAAAAAAGAAATATAGCTATTCACTGACTAAAACAACACACATTTAAATAGGCCTATATGCCAAAAACACAGTATGTGCCCCTTTATTTTGGACAGAGGCAAGAAAATATGAAAAGAGAAACATGAACTCACCATCTGGAATTCCTCATGAAGTCATATTTCATCATTTCAAAGTCCAATTATTCCATTTGAGTGACTGTAAACACCATTCATTACCACTGCTAATAATAGTATAGTACATTTAAAATAACATTAATAATTCACCTTCTTAGCAAACGTCTCTCTCCCTATAATTTTGCTGAACACGCCACTGTCCACCTGCTCTCTGTGCTGCGGGCAGTCACCTCATTTGTTTTCTCACTGTGTCCAGATGGACTTTGGTCTCGGTCTGTTTGTCTCACCATAATTAAAGAAGCAATCTAGGTGGACAGTTAGTAAAGTGATTTTCTCCAAAGATACACAGAAATAGAGCAGACATCTGTGGAATCCATTAAGATCCGTTTGCTGACACATTTTATTACACGATGTGTGATACTGAGAGACAGCGGCATCACTCAGCCTCATGGGAGGAATGTGTTTTATTTTGCGATCATGTTATATATCTAGAAATTGATTTTAGATTTTTAACTTTGATGATATGCCTTCTCCTGAGAGTTATGGTTAGGATGAGGAGAGACTAAACCCTGGCTGTTTGTTTCCAGCTTTGACACCTGTTTGTGACATTCCTGACACTCCTTCCCAAGCTTTACCTTCCCTACCCCCCACCCTCTGTCTGGATCCCTCTAGCTGTATAGGCCATCATGACATCATGGAGTCCATGAACCACATGGCTACATGAGTGAGGGTCTGTTTAAGTAAACAGACTCATCAGACTGAGCGGGTGAAGGTCTGTGCACTCTGGAGCTCAGACAAACACAGTAGCAGCATGAGCGCCCTGACTGATCCAGAGTACTATAGCAACAGGCCTGTGAGCTTCAGGGGGCTTTCAGTCATGGATCTGTGTGTCATTTAGGCTGGTTGAATATTGCAAAGCAGCAACAATAAAAAAGAGGATGGTGACTGATCGTGTGTGTAAATATTACATGTGTGCACGCTGGGACACTGATACAGTATGTGGAAACGTGTGCACAAACTTGTGTGTACACTGATATGAGTCATATACTGTACATGTATGTGTAAACTGACGTGTGTACAGATTCTTCACTGACCCTTCACAAAGTGTAGAGAAGGTCGTTTCAGTACACTCACTCAGGAGCACAACAGGGGGCAGTCACAGTCTGTTTGGATGTTAGCAGCTTCCAGCTTTCTTCTCTCACTCCCAAGCTTTGGACACATTTGTAGGAATAACAACTATCAGGTAAATAAAAATATGACAACAGGCATTTAGTAAACCACAACTTTCCAAAATAAGTCAGTTTGATATATATATTGATAGATATATATATTTCATCAATACAAACAGCTAAATACATTTACTGAGTTTAGGTATATTTTTGGATGACCTGTACTGTTTTTATTTTTTTTTTTTATTATTATTATTATTATTATTAAAATTTTACTAGTAAAATTATTTTTAGTGTGGTATTAGTGAAAAGATGCAAATACTTCCAACACTTCCATAAACATGCATTTATACTTATCTACCCCTTCTAGTGTCCTAACAATGTTTGTTGTTGTGATTTATGTGTAATCTACACTAGTGGTATTGGCAGTAGTAGCCGAGTACATTTATTGTCTTTAAAGGAAACTGGGTCGCAGTGTGCCACATCTGGAATGGAAAACTGAAATAGAAATAACTAAAACAAATGAGAGTACCAACAATGGACATGGTCATGGAAAAAGGCATTAGCAGGAGCGTTGACCAGCTGCGTTGAGTTTAATTAGGTGTGTTTGTTGACATATAACAATACAGATGAAGGACTGTTGACTCACAGGCTGGTGTCAAGGACCTATAACTGTGTGTGTGTGTGTGTGTGTGTGTGTGTGTGTGTGTGTGTGTGTGTGTGTGAAGGGTGCTGTGAGGAAGATGGGGTTAACAGGGAGGTGGCGTGAAGGTGCTGAGATTGTCAACTGAGGGGCACAGGAACACGTACAGTAAGATTCAAAATTTAAATAGTTCAATGAAGCAACCAAGATGAGGTTTGGAGGAGACATGTGACAGTGGATATTGGGCATACATAGTTCATTGTGTTTTATGTTTTTTAAGATAAATGAATGTGTCCTTGGTGGAGCCATATTTTACTGAGGGATCCCTTCACTCGGCGTATATTCTCTGCTAACATAAGGTTGTTTTGTCTTGATCTTTTCTAATTAACAGTTGGCTGCTATCAAGCAAGCTATATAAAGAATGTGATTTGTCTATTCAGTGTTTTCATGTGGCAACCTCAAACGTACTTTTGTTTGTGCAAAGATTTATTAACCATTGATATAAAAACAAATGTGTTTTATAGTAAGTAGTACCCTGAAATGTGGACTTTTATGTATCGTCTGTTATTTCTTCTTTCTGTGTCTCATCCAAATACTGCCTTGATCTCTGTATGGTTGTAAGATCAACTTGGAACCTCGTCCCTTATCATGTACACTGCAAGTATTGGGAGTTAATTTGGGTGAAGTAGGACTCCTATCCACGTCACCTGTCACAGCCAGCTACCATGTGGCCCTCTAGGGCACTTAACCGTTACTGTGTTTCCAAGACCACCAGCTAAATCAAGGGCAAGGTTGAAGCGGGGCTGAGTAAGAATCACAGCAACAACAAATAGTGCAGAGTGGATTTTTTTCAATCTTTTTACCTTGTTATTTACTGTTGGCATTCTGAGAGAATAAGAGAACAATTTTTCAATGTTTTTAACATTATATATTTGTTTCTTGGTGTATCATGTTCTTCTAATGAAGGGCTGTGGGAACAGCTGATGCATCTGCCAAATGACTTAAACGAGATGGGCGTAGTACTGTCCAGGTAAAGATGTCTGCTGTTTTTTTTTTCACTTTTAAAAGTCTAAAACGATGTATTTTTAAATAATCATAACTGACTTTGTGTTTAGTCTCCTATAATTGTAACATATAATCTGTTTTGATATTGTGCTTCTCTGTGTGTATGTGCCACTGTTTATGTGTCAGAGTGAATAACAGTTGTAGAGCGGCCTCCAGAGAGCCTGTCAACACATTCCAAACAGTGAGCAGCATCTCTGACAGAGAAGCTAATAGTACAGACAGTGACCATTCCTCCATCATACCTATCCAGAGCAAAGGTAAAGGCTGTAAATTACTTCCAACTCTCGCTGTTTTTACACACATAAAATGCATGCACACACAACTACACACATACAGACACAGTGTACTCTTTGTATTTCTTCTGCCTGCAAGCAGCGTGTGAGCCAGAAGAGGTGCTAGTTCCTGCTCTTCCAGAAACAGCTTGTGTAGAGCGAGGCTACATTACCCCACAGCAAGTGTACAACCTGCTGAATGCAGAAGAAGGCCAGCCCGCCTTGTATGATCCATACTATATGCTCATCCTGGACTGTCGCAGTGCAGCGAGGTGGGTGCTGCACGGATACACCAGGGCTCTTCACAAGCACAAGCTCAGCCTTGTATAAAGAAACCATACATGAGCAGAAAAATCACATCAAATTAACAATCTGGCCTCAAAAATTACCAGCTTTGAGTCAACACATCTACTTCAACAAAGAACTGGACATTACAAACTTCACAAAGACAGTATTAATGCAGGACTATGTGACTTTTTTCAAGATTGCATTACTTGCTATAACAGTTGCTTTGTTTGGCTAAACATGTACAAATATTACTATTTTAAAGGATAGGTTTGGTGATCTTCTGTACTTTTCTTATTGTCAATAAGTCCCATGAAAATATGAAAACCAACAATGAATTGATTTGACCAATAAATATTGTCTGTGTATCCAAACGTATGTGCCATATGGCTCCATTGTTGTCCAAAAACTATTAGAAACACATCAGTGAGCCACACTGTTACACTGGTTGACATACTCTTTCATTATAATAAACGTGGATGCTGTAATTAACCTGTCCTCCCGGCAGAGTTACTTGCTAGAGCACCAAATACATATTAATCAGCTGCTAGAAAACTAGACTTTTCATGGAGTTTGTTTACACTTAACAAAACTATATTTGCAGAATATCACCAGCCTCATCCTCACGTTATGTTAAATGTGCGTGCATATGATGAATGAATGTGTGTGTTAAGGTACAAGGATAGCCACGTGGTGACAGCGCGGGCCGCTGTGACGGTGATCCACCCCGAGCTGGGCTGTCTAATCAGCTGTATAGAGCTGCAGAAGTATTCTATAATACTGCTGTATGCAGAGGAAGGATGCAGCCCAGGTCAGCAAACCATAATCATGCACTCTCACAAACAGACATGCACACATGCAGAAGAGCATACTGGACAACATGAGTTGCCACTAACCCATCATAATCATGTTTTAATTATGCCAGCAGCATGGCTCTGTAGATGAGAATGTCAGTCTGCTGGTCCAGAGTCAAATATTTCAACTAAGATGGTGAACATGGTATCACTATATCTGCTTAGCATGAGCTTAGCATTGTTATAGCGGGCATGTTAGCATGTTGATATTAGCATCCTGCTCAAGGTAGCACTGTCCAAGGTACAGCTTCACAGTGCCGCTAACACGGCTCTAGGCTTGTCCTGTTGAAATTACCTGGCTGTCTGATTGTATTGTATTCATTTATTCTCTAGTCTGTCACTGTAATTGTATTTGTACAAATTTCAGTGGGCAGTGTGAAGGCCAGGGCAGACTCCCCAGGCCTGCAGCGCTGTTTCTTCCAGCTCAGTGCACTGGGAATGGACCCTGTCATCCTGTTGGGGGGATTCTCAGCCTTCCATTCCCTCTATCCTTTCCTGTGCACACCAAGTATGGTCCTGCTTGAACCTGAGCGGCACACCCTCACCATATACCCCTCAGAGATCCTGGAGGGAGCTCTCTACCAGGGCTCTGCCTCCCAGGCCTCTGACTACCGCATCATCAAGAATCTACACATCACACATGTGGTCAATGCCACTGCCAACTGTCCTGATGCTTTCCCCAACATGTTGTGCTACCTGCAGCTGCGTCTGAGCGATGATGCCCAGCAGGACCTGGTGGAGGCTCTGCCGCTGGCATCCAGGTTCATCAACACAGCGTTGAAGGCCGAGCCAGCTGGCCGTGTTCTGGTCCACTGTAGTATGGGCAGGAGTCGCAGCTCAGCACTCACACTGGCCTTCCTCATGGAACACCAGCGATGGTCACTGCTTCATGCCCTGCGATGGCTGAAGGAGAGGAGGGCATGCACAGCACCCAACGTGAACTTCCTGCGTCAGCTGCTGACTTACGAGGAGCAGCTGTTTGGGAGCAGACTCACCACCCTAGACGACATCCGCCGATGACTGGAATAAGAAGGGGAATGGAAAGAGGGATATGTGGGATGTTTTTTTTTTTTGCTACAGTTCAGATTGAGAGAAAGTGTATAATATTTTTTTCCCACACTTCACATTGAGAAAAGGTGTAAAATAAGATGAGACTGGGCAAACAGAGGTGGAATTTTTACTGCAAGAAAGACTCTCAAAGACTGGATAGGAGTATTTTTCCCATGAGTTTGAGAAGCCGCACGCAGTGCTATGCCTAAATAACAACAGTAATCATACAGATGTTTAATTTTGTGACCTCTGTATGACTCAGTATAATATAATCCCTGTTATGAGATATTGCTTGGTGATAGTTGATAGAAAAAGTACAATAATAAAGTGTATGTATTACATTTTACATTAGGATGTTTTTTTTTCTTCAGTTTTATCCCTTGAAGTGATGATATTCTATCGAAATCATCTAGATTTATCCATCTGGAAATATTGCAGTCAATTTGACAGCTTCTGCTACTCTTGCTGCTCTTTCTCTCTCTCTCTCCCTCTCTCTCTAACACACACACACACACACACACACACACACACACACACACACACACACACACACACACACACACACACACACACAGCTCCACCCTGCTGAACTCAACATGCAGCAG
This sequence comes from Seriola aureovittata, assembly GCF_021018895.1. Classification (NCBI taxonomy): domain Eukaryota; kingdom Metazoa; phylum Chordata; class Actinopteri; order Carangiformes; family Carangidae; genus Seriola; species Seriola aureovittata. The sequence continues at coordinate 16,943,834 of NC_079377.1, forward strand.
GAATTCCCTCCCTCCAAACACACTTTTAGGTTGGGAGGAAGGAATTTTCTGGAATGTGGGAGAAGTGAGAGGAGAAAAGACTGCAGTGATAAACTAAAGAATACACACACATAACCTCACAAACCATCACTTTGATTGGGGCTATTGAGATTAGGTCGTAAATACCATGTCAAATAGAGTTATGCAGTGATTTTTCATTCAGAGAATTAGAAGTAAACTCCCCTGACTTTGCATTACATTTTCAACACGTGGCGAAAGGGTGACCCCGAGTTTTATTTATTATGTGTTTATTTATTTCTTTTTAAATTAAAACGGTAAATACTGATCCGTGGCTGTTTTACTACGGCTCAAGACAACTATAGACACCTCCCCTAGCAATTTACAAACGACGGCCCCCCCAAATCTAGTAGTAGGAGGCTGTCTGCATGTGAGAATCTGCACGTAGCATTCAGACTCGGACTTGTAGAAATCCAGCCCTAACCACCAGATGGCCAACAGTGCACCGAAACATCACAAATAGGACGAACCAGCAGACTGACACCGTGTTCATCCTCTTACCGTTAACTGCACCGGGTCAGTTTGAGCTGATTCCTCAGAGGACGCAGCGACCGGGGGGGACACAGTTCTGCTAACTCACTGGATGCTCTCGCTTAGGTAAATATCGACTCCTCTCCTTGCAGCCATTTCAGGTAGTTTGACAACCGTACAGTTATGGACTGTCCATTTCACCGTATTTTCTGTTTACAACTTTTATTTATGTTTCCATCATTAGGTTAGCTAGCTAGCTGAAAACTAGCTAAACCTGGATGAAACTTTGGTATTTGTGATAGTTCTCGGCAGCAGCGACTAATATGATAAGCGTTAACTGATTGAGGCGGACTGAAATGAGCCAAGCTCAGTTAAAGCACGGCAAAAGTAGCGATTAAAGAAAACCAAGTCTGGGTTTTCACCATGAAACTAGCGTTAATGTTGAATTCCGATGCAATGCAGCGTGGGATGCTTCTGCCGTCACTCTGCTCTGTGTTGCATGCATTCATTTTTCATTTTAACGGCATACACCTGATTTTATCTGTTTTCTAGCCAACATTTTACACATTAACAGTCACGCAGGCTACTATATGACACACTGCAGTGAGGGGATAAAAGCTAATGTTCAATGGAAGCTTTTTTTGTTTGTAGGCTAATTACTTTAAGCCTACCTCCTAACTCGTTTGGGAGTAAACAAACAACCCTAGCTGCAGTCTAGGAGTTAAAAGCCTCTCTGTGGTGAGTCAGTTTGCAGGAGTTATTGACGGGTTATAACAGGTAAAATAATTCAGTCAGACTCCATTGGGCAGTGTGCAGTCCTCACATGAGTTTCCCCGGCGGGGAGGGGCGAAGACGTGGCAGTCCTCTTCCATCCACATCCTGTGTTATCTGACTCCACAGCTTCACTCCCAGTAAAACTTGGAGACGACAGTCGTGATGCTGGAAGTTTCTCAGTGAAGAAGATACTTTAAGATACTGTAATATACTGAGAAGAGAAGTCAAATATTTGTTCAAAAGTACAGCAACTACAGTGAGGCTTAAAAAATGTATTGGGAAATTCACGTCATGACAATACCTTGGAATACTTGAAAGGTGAATGGTACTCTAGGTATTAGCCCTATTTTATGATATAATTTGGTCATTTTGTCTTGGAGATAGTAAAAAAAAATGTATACAACACTGATGTAAAACCATAAAATCATTATAAACCATACATTAATACTTTTAAGGAAACAATATTGATTATTTTATTAATGGTTCTTTGCTGTGTGATTTTTACCCACTGGAGGAACAATTTCCCTGCAGATACTGTGGATGTGAAATTCCAAGAGCAAGGCTTCCTCAGGCATTCACCATTTTGCATTTTGAGTTTTTAAGATGATAAGTCGAGGAGAAAATCACTTGCAGAGGAGGTAGAAATACCAATATATGCACCAACAGCTTTTACTTAAGCTATTTCTCCCTCTTACATTTAAAATCCACAAGTGTGAGCACTAGGAGCAACTGCTTATGGCACTGTGATATATCCTCATTTCCTTTAATTAGCATGAAGCTTTGAGGCGAAAAAGAGTCTCCTAATGAGCATGTTCAAACACAATGCTGCTGCCCAGTTTACGCATAGTTTGAAAGGTCAGAAAAAAAAAACCTTTTAAGCCAAATTTATACAAATGAGTGTCCTGTGTTCTGTCTAAACAAGTGGCTCTGCAGTGGTCTGGCAGGTGTTGTTAAATGGTTTATGTGCTGTCAGGAATGTTTTGGTTTCTGTGTGCATACAAGCATGTATGCATAAAATCACTTGCAGAGGAGGTAGAAATACCAATTTATGCACCAACAGCTTTTACTTTAGCTATTTCTCCCTCTTACATTTAAAATCCACAAGTGTGAGCACTAGGAGCAACTGCTTATGGCACTGTGATATATCCTTATTTCAAGTAGCATGAAGCATACAAGCATGTATGCACACAGACACTTTCACTACCACTCACTCTCATGTGTGGCCTGACATATGGATCTAAATTATACCTGTTACACTTACAGCTTTAATCTTGATATTACACTTCTAAACTATTATAACAAGAGAGACACAGTAGCTGTCACCCTGTCATTACAATAATTACATTCTACTGAGTTTTTATCCTGGTGGAAATCTAAGTGGCAAAGGCACATTTATGCTATTCTGGACTGAGTGGCTCCACAGATTCTGGAAAAACAACAGTAACAGTTAAGGATAATTGCATTTTGCCACTTTTTCTACTTAAATATCCAGAGAATATTTGAATTTAATGAAGTTTAATTTTGATTTAATTGACTAAGTTGAGTTCTGACAGACCTCTATGCTGCCTGCTGCTGACCTAAATTGAAATCCCATGTGAAGTTATTCTTGTATTTTCACTGAAGGCTTGTTTTTGTGGCAAAGTCAGAACCTGCCTGAGCCTGTTGTCTGCTGTCAGTGAGAGGCACAGATACATGGCTCATGCATGACCTTTACTTTGCCCACCAGGCGTATGTGTGTACATGTGTGTGTGTAACAAGGATGAACATGAGTTTGCTTCACCATTTACAGTTAAATGAGCTTCACGTCATTGCAAACCAATGCCTTGGAGTGTGAGAATTTAATTGTTAATGACTTTATCATACGCCTTTTGCCTTTGTTATGTCTGACATAGAAATAGTTTTGCTTAAGTTCACAAACAACATGGTGCTGTCTCTAGTAGGGCAGAGTTTTCAAGAAGTAAGAGACGAGCTGCGCTCAGCTTATTATCTTACTTGTGTTGCATATAACTACATAATCCATGAAAACACCCAGAGGTCATAGTTTCACTGGTGATTTGGTAACAAACCCAGTGTCCGTACTTGTTTAACATGCCCCAAGAGAGAATAAATACCAAAGTCTGTATACACAGCTTCAGACTTGTGTTGTATAGTTTTGGGAAATCATGATTCTGTTGGAATCGTTTCTCTCTAACAAATTCCTTCAAGGCTAATTCGTTTTTTATCAGTTGCATTGGAAGCATTTTTGTCACAATGTGCTGCACAGAAGCACAACACGGTTTGGCCTTGGGTACATTACCAGTCCTATATGTTTGTTTGATATTATGATATCTCAAAAACATGTTAACACATCTAAGTTAAGTGTGGTGGAAGGGAAGAAGCCATGTGTTTTGGATTTAGAGCTAGATACTGGTTTGGATCCAAGAGGGATTTTTTTAAGATTCATGTCCACAGATACGAACCTTGCCATGTGCAAACGTGACTTCCTGCTAGTCTGTCTGTGTTCTCTTTTTGTCTGTATGGGTAGAGAGATCACAGTGCCACTCCTAACAGACCAAAAACCCAGTGGTAGTTATGGCTGTGCCAATGGCAAAGCCAAACCAGACACAGTGACAGCAACCACAGACTTATATTTGGCTTTGTGTGGTGGGTAGGAGGCTGCACTGTGTGTGCACAGCTCTGTGTTTCCTAAATGGTCAGTTCAGCCTAATCACTGAAAACTTATGTTCCCACTTACCTAAAGTAATATTTATCTATGCAGATAGTTTTTGTTTTATCTTTTCCAGATAACTGCTTCTAAGACTTCTGCTCACTCAACAGCAACATCTCTTTCCAGAAACAATAACCAAGTTGCTCTGGACAATCCACAGACTTTGCTGCCAATAGTTTTCACTGGGAACAATTTTCTACTGAAGAATGAAATAAAGCTAAACTGCCCAAAGTAGGTTTGTGGATTATCCAGTTTTAAACTGAGTTAACGACCAGGTTTTGAAATCGGTAGGAGCAGCACTGTAGTTAGTAATGGAAGGCAACAATATGGGAAACAGTGGGGGAAGCAGTAAATTCTGGATTGGTTGTAAGGGCTGGAATGTTTGATGTGGCTCACTCGGAGTAAACTAAAGTAACCCAGTCAGTAGACGACTAAAACTTGAAAAAGGAGCTTCTAACATCTTTGTGATTTTAGGGATATTAGAGTGTGACAGCTTGCAGTAGTAAGTCGTGGCTATAATATGGGTCTGACATGACAGTCAGTTGTCAATTCTACCTTGATGACATTATTTTTGATGACATTATTTTTTAAAGTATGACTCAATTTTCAAGATAATTTGTTGAACAAGGTATCTCTCACTCTTTTGTCAGGATGGAGCTACCGTGCTGGTGCTTACTGTTGCTGAGCTGCCTGAAGTCGCTCTCAGCCCACAATGACTTCTTCACCTCCATAGGTAAAACCATCAAACAACATATGGTACTCATGTTGTAAAATGGTCCCTCTGCTGACCTCCCTGCATATGGTTTCTAATTTTTCATGTTTTACCACATATATGTAAGCAGAGTTTATAGTAAGATGCTGTAATGATCGTATTAATGATTCCCTGTGTATATTATCAGTACAGTATTGATGGTGAAGTGTTTCTGATTTGTGTTCCTCAGGCCATATGACAGATCTGTTATACACAGAAAAAGACCTTGTCACCTCTTTAAAGGACTACATCAGAGCAGAGGAGAACAAGCTTGAGCAGGTTAAACGGTAAGTTTGTGGACATAAAGTTACACACATGGATTGATACACAAACATACGTACGTGTACACAAGCATATAATATGATGCACATGTGGATTCAATTGTGTGCAATGCATCTAACTCTGTATTACCTTCTCTGTAATAGATGGGCTGATAAGTTGGACTCATTGACAGCCACAGCCACTCAAGACCCCGAGGGATTCCTGGGGCACCCTGTGAATGCCTTCAAACTGATGAAGAGGCTGAACACAGAGTGGGGGGACCTGGAGAGCCTTGTCCTCAGTGACACCACTGATGGTATGGATAAGGAAAACCTGGATCAAATCAGCAATAAATCAGTATGCTGATACTGTCTAGTGGGTTGGTGTTTGGCAGATGCTACGTTAAGTGCCAGAAGTTTAGAAAATCACGGGAAATTGCTTGAGTTTAATTAGTTTATATCACTGCAATGAGCTTACCTTTTGCACTGAATTTCAGAGAATGATCCCCAACACTATTTGACGCTGGTCTGTTCCAGACATAAACACTGACTGGACATGGAACCGACTAGTGCAACAGATTGTCTCCAGGGTGCAGGAATGTTTTTTGTTTGTTTACCATTACAGCCAAAAAAAAAAAAAAAAAGGACCTTTAGAAGACACATATTTATCCAGGGGAAAAAGCTGTGTATCTTTGCTTGTTTGTGTTGTCCCGCACAATCACACTTGATATATTTTAGTAGCAGTTACTGAGGTAAACGAGAACATTATTTAGCCAATTTCCCCACATCTGGCTTAATGTAACTATAATTCTCACTCAAGATCAGAGTCACATCAAGCAGCCTCCCTTACCATTAAGAGAGCATTCATTTTCCACTGTTATGGATCCCATACAGAATCATCTTACTATACCTTGTCTGTCCTTTCCTATCCTCTCAGGATTTATTTCCAACCTGACCATCCAGAGACAGCACTTCCCCACAGATGAGGACCAGACTGGGGCTGCTAAAGCTCTGCTCCGGTTACAAGACACATACAGACTGGATGCCAACACCATCTCTATCGGAGATCTACCTGGTACGGACCTTGAATCAGTGCATACCTCACCTACGTGGTACAAAGTTTGTGTACCCACAAATCACTTTTTCAGAGGAAGCAGTCAAATAACAGACATAGACAAGATTGAATGACATCAAAGACACAGTAAATAGCGGACCATGTGGGGATAGAAGGTTTTGCTTGGTTTCCGTGTGATTTGCAACATGAATGAGGTGATTCTGTTTTCCTCTATGTAAATGTTTCCTTCCTGTATCCTCTGTATACTAGGAGTGAAACACAAGAGCCTTATGACAGTGGAGGACTGTTACGAGCTTGGGAAAATCGCCTACTCTGATGTTGATTACTACCACACAGAGCTGTGGATGGCCCAGGCCCTGAAACAGCTTGATCAGGGAGAGGAGTCCACTTTAGATAAGGTGACAGTGCTCGACTACCTCAGCTATGCCATCTACCAGCAGGGGGAGATTGATCGAGCCCTGGAGTACACCAAGAAGTTGCTTGAACTGGGTGAGTCTCTCCACACTAGAAAGTATTTTTCCAATTTTGAAAAGTACATACAGGTGTGTTTTGCGATGTGAAGCGATATTTTCCCATTGAAGGTCAGATAGGCTAGAACTTTTCTCATCAGTTTTTGCCCAGACTTGCACAGTTACTATATTGTATCTTGTTTAATTAGATAAGACTATACACAACGACAGTACTAAGAAAGAAAAGCACTTAAGCAATAAACAAAACAAATGAGAACTTTACTTTGGTTTGAATTGAATGACATACTAAACAGAGGTGAACCAGAGGCCAACACTTTCAAGCTGTACTGACATAAATAGTACAGACCATTACCATGGTTGGGCCTAAACAACCATGCCATTACCATTCTGTTGAGTTTTGTCTGTAAACAATACTGTTTTTACCACCTATATTCCTCTATTGGTCTGATTCAAATCTAATTGAATGTTTTTTTTGGATGTTTGTAGATTTACCGTTTAACAAAACAGTCTTCTCTGCAGGACCATTCAGAGATGTGGATAGAGCTTCTTAGAGAAGACCTGCTCTTTACTGTTAACTATTTAAGGGTAATCACAGAATAGTTGGTTTATTTGTTATAATCATTTGACTGTGAATTATTGTAGAACTCCAACCTGCAGTCCACTACTTCCATTTGCTCTTGACTAATGCACTTGATAGTGAATGCCGTGATACATTTCACGACATTGTGTTGTTTTGGTATCATGAATTTGAAACAATATTCTGATGAAGCTTTGGTGGTGAGCTGGTTGTCGTATGTTTTCTTCCAAAAGAGCAGACGAATTGGTTGGTCCTGTTTTTAGCGCTTGTTTCTCAGAAATGGATAAAGCCAGACTGAACAAATTGCATATTGTTATGTCATGTTGGAAGCTCAGTTATTTTGATTGCAGGCAGTGTGATATTTTTAGATGACATTTCTGCAGTCATCACTATTTGTTGGTCTTGAATTTTTCTATTTCAGACCCGGAGCACCAGCGTGCCAATGGCAACCTGAAGTACTTTGAGTTCCAGTTGGAGAAGCAGAGAAAGGCTGCGGAGGCTGAAGGTGAAAAACAGAAGGAGCGAGGGAAAAGAGAAACAAGTGAAAAAAAGAAGAAGCCCAAAAAGAAGGCATCAATTCAGCTGATCCCAGAGAGGAAGAAGTATGAGATGCTTTGTCGTGGGGAGGGCATCAGAATGGTGAGGAAGACAAAGAGATACCCAAAAAGAATTTATAACTTAAAAATACAAAAACTCTGTTTTAACTCTTTTGTCTCCTGCTTTGCTTTCCTCTCAATCAGACCCCCCGAAGGGAGAGCCGACTGTTCTGTCGTTACTATGACAACAATCGCAATCCCATGTATGTACTGGCACCTGTCAGACAGCAAGATGAGTGGGACCGCCCCTACATTGTCCGTTTCCTTGACATCATCTCCGACAAAGAAATCGAGAGGGTCAAGCAGCTTGCAAAGCCAAGAGTAAGTGATTTCTCAGAAGTTTTCTGTGCTGCTATATGATGCACATATGAAGCGGTATTGGTCGCTACAGCTTATTGTGATCTAGTGAGAGATTTGTTAGGCTTTTTCAATTTCTGTTTTGAGGTTTAATATTGTTCAGGGGTGGGAGGTCAAAGCTGTGAGGCTGGATGATGTGATGCTACTAGTTTGACAAGCACACAGGCACACACATCTTTGTATGTGTGTGTCTGTGTGTGGGTAAATCGTGTCCCTGGCTTCACAGCTACGCAGGGCCACCATCTCCAACCCCATCACAGGAGTGCTGGAGACTGCTCCATACCGGATCAGCAAGAGGTAAGGCAGAGCCAGGATCCACCAAGAACAGAGGATATAAGAGAGAGTTGAGGGAGAAAGTGAGGTTCTCTCCCTCTTTTTCCCTCAAAAACTGATTCTATTTCTCTTCTGTATTCCCGTCCGTCCATAATAGCATTTCTCCGCCCTGCCAAAGCTTCAGGGCTCTTGAGCTGAAGCACACAATCCAGCTGAGAATGATCAGAGATTTTAAACAGCATAGAAATATTTATAGACAAATTTTTGTTGTATAAAGGATGTTTCAAAATATTCAAAAATATTATCTCATGATGCTTTCATTAATGACACAGAAATGAGAGAAAAAAAGGAAAAGAATGAAGATATTTTGTTCTATTTGGATTATGCTGCTGTTTTTTAAGGATCTGTTGTGGATATGATTCTGCTCAGGAGTCTGTTATAGAAAGGTAACACGAGAAAATAGAGGGAGGAAAAGTGTTACTTCTTCTATTAGATATTAACATAGTTGCTTTTTGTGAGCCAGGGGATGTATCAGAGGCATTAATTCCCTACTGATAAATTTTCTTATTTTGAAACAGAAATTTGGTCTCTAGTCTTGCCTCGTGGAACATTCTCTTGGCCCTACTGAAGAATAACATTGACAATTAGTGACCAGATCTGCCTTTCTTTTCTCTCTCTCTTTCCTCTTACTTTTCACTCATCTTCCCGTGTGAATCACATTCCATTGTCCTTTTTTTCCTTTTCCTTTGTTATTTTCTTTTCCTCGACCTCCGTGCCCTTGTGCTGTGGGAACTACTGTAGTTAAGGCGAGCCACGGTGCATGACCCTCAAACTGGGAAACTTACTACGGCCCAATACAGAGTCTCCAAGAGGTAAGGGGTCACAGGTCACCAGGAGGGCCACAACACCTTCCCCTCCTCCTAATCCAATTCATCTTTATGTCTGCGCCACTAATTCAGCCCTGCACCAAGCAAGCACCATGGAAAGAACAATGAAAATGTTTAGCTACACCTGGCAAACTAACACTAGAGGAGGTTTTTAATTTGGTTTAAGTGAAAAACTTTTCTGCCTAAAACATCATTTAAACCAATTAAACAGGCCTCTGTTGTTGTTGTTTTTTTGGTGTAGATGAAGTTTTCTTTGTCCTTTCATTTGACTGAATGATTCAGGCATGTTCATGGAACTGCATAGTTTTGACAAGCTGTTCTCTTTCCCCTAGAAGTCCTCCCGAGGTTATTTGAGATCCAGAAGACTGAATCTCTGTTCCCCATTGCATTTTCCAGGAATGAATCTGCATCACATTCTCATAAAAGCTCATTACAGTTGCTGTGGTTCTACTATGCTTCTTCCACTTCCATATCCATATCAGCAAGAAACAAGAAAAAGCCTGAGTCATGATGCACATACTCAAATACACAGAAGTACTGCAAACAAGTTTAAATGTAGTTTAATTTTTACAGATTGAATTGTTAGTCGAAGTTGCAACCCACCCTGAAAATACCATGTTTGGCAGCCCACCAAAACCCCCAAGTTTCTTTGGTTTTACTGTTCTTGGTAATTAATGTGTTTGTGTGAGTGTGTGGCATTCCTTTGGTGTTTTGTATGTGTACGTGCTAGTTGGCATGTATTTCCAAATTCAGTGCACATCTAGTGATGGAACAGTCGGGACAGATGGGTGAACTCAGAAGAGTCTGACCTGTGCTTGAACTGGCTGTAAGAGACATGAGGAAAGAATTTGTTGGCTCACATTTGGTCCCGCCTCCCAACAAAAATGTAATTTATTATCAACACAAACTCTGAATAAAAAATGATGACTCATCCCACTGTCTCTCATACACACACACATGCACACATTTCCAAGTAGATCTGCAGAAATTCCCCAAAACACCTCCAAGAGGCGCTGGGAGTTGTCTCATGGGCTTTGTGTCTTAAAAAGTCCTCTAAATTTGAGAGAGTGGTGGAAATTGGAATTCATTCTACCTTTATCTCATGGGATGATGACTTAATAGCAATTACATATTACAAAATACCCTGTGTGGTTGGACAGTTTTCTATCTGGATAACAGATAAACTGCCAATTTAAACTTTACAATGTGATCTGCAGAACTAGAGTTTTGTCAGGTTTTAATAGTTCACCAGACAGAGTCCACTGCCATGATTCATCACGAGCTTATTTTATTAGGGGCCTTCTCTTAGATTGGGGTGTGGGAGTGAGCATGAAAGGCAGTTAGTGTCAAGAGAGTGAAAACTTTTTACCATAATCCTCAACCAGGCTCTAATGCAAAAATGCTCACCAGACTCAAGTGCAGAGTCAGATCAGAACAACCCTGTACCCTGAGCTGATTGGAGATTCTGAATCCTGGGCAGTTTTCCAATTTTACATCTTCTCCACTTCCTTTCTATCATCTGATTGCACAACTTTTTTTGAGCTTTTCACGGCAATTTTTCTGCATGACGTCGCTTAGTCATTTCTATCTCAGAAGAAATCTTTACTGCCATCTAGTGGACAAATATGTGTCTTTCTGACTTATAGTGAAATAAGTTCCCCTTCTTTCTCAACTGGTCTGCTTTCCCTCCTGTATTCCAGTGCTTGGCTCACTGGCTATGAAGACCCCATGATTGAAAAGATCAACCAGAGAATTGAAGATCTCACGGGGCTGGAAATGGACACTGCAGAAGAGCTGCAGGTAAAAAGTTGGTTAATAATTTCAAAGTCTTGGACATTCAACCAAGACAAGGTAAAACCCAACTTTGTATATATCTTTCTGTTGGATAATCTGAATTGTACAGTTGTGAGACTTATATCTTATTTTGTTGATCTCTGTAGGTTGCAAATTATGGTGTTGGAGGTCAATATGAACCTCACTTTGACTTTGGAAGGGTAAGAACCTTTGTGATTCCCACAAATTAAATATTTCAGAATGTAAAGTAGTGTTAATATGGCAGGACATTAAACCTGATGTTGACTCCTCTCCACAGAAAGATGAGCCTGATGCCTTTAAAGAACTGGGCACTGGCAACCGCATAGCAACATGGCTTTTCTATGTGAGTAAACTCTCCTAAATACACTACACAAAGTTCCTATCCTAGCTCTGTATCAATATTATACAGTTAGCAGCCATTATTTACATGTATGTACATTTTAAATAGTGTGGGCAATGTAAAGCATATGCAAGAATACAAGAAAAAAGATGCAGCCATTATTAAGATGATATACAACATTATGGATGAAAAGCAGATAATTCCAAATTAGAACTGAACTAAAGGAATCTCATTAGGTTTAACTTAACAAAGTTGAGGGTAGATTTGATAAGAGGACCTCACTCCATATTGTCTTGAGTAAAATTTATTTCCTGTGATTAGAAAAGCTTGTATAAATGGAGCAGTCCCATATTTGTCGATGAAACAGCAAAGCTCACTATGAATTGAGGGTGACGCCCTGGTATTATACATCAAGGACTGTCTGATTATGAGCTGTGCTAGTGTGCTAAGTCTTTGCTGTTATCAAAGTAACATCTGAGTTAAAGTAGGTCCTACTCTGCTGATGCAATAAGGAGGAAGTTGTATTTTCTGGGACTCGGAAAGAGATGAGGAAAAACTGTTTTCAGAATTCATTTAGCGGGTCTAAAAATCAACTTTGAATACCATTAAATGTTCATTTTAAATATTAAAATACAGTACATGCAACTACTGAAGCCCTATGACCCCTGACCATGGTTTCATATATTAAGACCTGCAGAATTATTTGATTTGACTGATAAACCCTGACCTCTGCCTCTCTGTCACTGTTGTAGATGAGCGATGTGGCAGCAGGTGGAGCCACAGTATTTCCAGATGTTGGTGCAGCAGTTTGGCCCCAAAAGGTAACCAACCACTCATGCTACACCACTTACTAACATCCATTATTACTGACTCCATAGTCGTGTCTGAATCGGTCAACTAAATGCTAAATCAATGTAACTAATTGTACCACACACACAAATAAAAAATGTGCAAAATGCTGTGCCTGTTGTTTTTGCTATTCAGCGAGGAACAGTACCAATTAGTCGGCACATTCAGTACACTTATTCACACACTATCTCTGTCACACACACTCAACAAAATCCTCTAAAAGTCTAACAGTTCCATGCAAAATAGGATCATTTATTATAAGCAATTGCCTATTTGTTCATTCCTGTCACCGAGAGAAAGTTTTCTCAAGTCCCATACACTCTAACAATCACACAGTAGCAGATGCACACAAACATGTATTTAATTTTTTCTTTCTGATTGTTATTTCACCCATTACAAAATCTCTGGGAATTAATTTAAGAGACTGAGACTGACTCTGTGAGATTGCTGGCTATACCTGGAGGGTTCGCACTACTGCTAACCTCTGATGCCTGTCCTTTGTGTGTATTCCAGGGTACTGCAGTGTTCTGGTACAATTTGTTTCCCAGTGGGGAGGGAGACTACAGCACCAGACATGCAGCTTGCCCAGTGTTGGTGGGCAACAAGTGGGGTGAGCTCCTCTTTGTCCAGTTCCCAATAAAAACATTTATAAGACTGGAGTCAATATGTCTTATGAGACCACAGTCTTTGCTGAAGAGAATGTTTATTTTTAAAAGCAATTTAACCCAGTGTCATAACCAAGAGTCGGATGTGGTCTTGAGCTTATAGCACAAGAAGGGTAAACATTTGTACTGTGTCTAAATTAATCAAAAGCTTATGTTAAGGATATGATTATTCTATTTTTTATCCTTTCTTTCTGTATTTAGTATCAAACAAATGGATCCATGAACGAGGCCAGGAGTGGCGACGACCTTGTGCCCTTAATGAAACTGAATGATGAAAAAAGAAATCTCATCACGTCCCTGCCCCTCTCTCCCCTTCCTTGTTACCAAAGAACGCTGCTGCGGATCACAGATGATACACATGGAAACACAGAGTCCAAATGGCTCACTCTCTCTCTACAAACACTCCTGTTTTTCTCAGCTGTTATGCTCTGAGCCCAGAGATTGTTTGGGTTAATGTGGAGCCCCTGGACAGTATTAGCATTGCTGTGACTGATAACTTGTTCTTAAGATTGTTGTATGGTTCTGAGAAACACTCATGCCCTCTTTCACTCCCAGGTTCTTTCTTTGCACTCTGTATGAACTCTAGCTCTGTGGTGAGGTTATCCTTCATTAGTCAGTATAGGGACCAGCTTCCTACCTGTCATAAAGGGACAAAGGGATAACCTTAAAAGGACGGGTCACATTTTCACAGGCCTGTCTGATTCATTGAATTTCTTTCATTTAGTTAACAGAACACATGGACCTGTGATTTTTATGAAAATGAAAAGATTTTTTAAACAGTATAAATCAATAAAAATTCACAGTGATTGTAAACCATTTATTTGCAAAATTACATGCTCCACTTCAAAGCAGTGAAGTCATTTTTTCAAACTATTCTGAGGAACGTTTCCAAGCGTATAACTTTGTAATGAACTGGTGTACAATAGGTTCACAGATTTTCTGTCTTAATTTACATGGGGTATCAATCTCTGCTTCCAATAACTTAGTATTAAAAACCAACATATGGGCTATGTGGAGGGACTGAAAGGACTCACAGCACATAAGAAAATGGTAAAGAAAAAAAAAGAAAGAAAATCTGACCGAAGTCCAGAGTAGTAATTTTGGTGAAAAAAAATGCTACATCTATGCAGCACATTATCACATATCATACACCTTGTTAGGCTGCCTCAAGGCCATACTGTTTTTTTAATCATTTGAATGATTACACTATGACATATTTACAGATTTGTTGTACTTGAACATACCATGTGTACAAATGCATGGGCACACTTACACCTGGATGTAGACACAGTTACATACATCCAATATGCTGCATAGAATTTAGTGTTATATTTCACAAACTTCAGTTGGTATTTGTTCATCCTGATTGTTGCAGTGTTGTGTAAGGACCTAAAACCAACAGAACATGAACATCAGGGAATGTAGACTTGATACACTACATCGTGCCATAATACCTTGTTTTTTATGGAGCGATTGATTCTGGCAGGTTTGTAACAGTGTCTGTTGTGAGCAGTGTTTTTCAGTGTGAGAATATATGGGTTTTTCAAGGAAGAAGCATTTTATTTATATGTCCCAAGCCTATTTTGTGTGTTTTTGTCTTTTATGAAAGTCTGAAATTGTTTTTTTTTCCTACAATAAAGACTGGTTTGTTGATCTCAAATGAATAAACTGTCCTGCTACAGTTTCTGTGTTGGTGGGTGGGTGTGGGTGATGTGAGTGATAGGGATTTGAGGGGGAAGGTATGAAGGCATCACGTGACTGTCCAGTACTAATGATAACGTCGCTTGTTCATCTGTGGCAACCAGGGCCAGACGTCTGTCAGGTCGGGAGGACAAGGGCAAGCGTGCAAGAGTGAGAAAAGGAAGCAGCAGCAGCTCGGAGAAGAGAAAGTCAGGAAACACCCCTCCTCAGTATTACAGTTAAAGGATAACACGCGTTTGTATTTCGGGGGAACAGAAAGGAACGGCAAAATGATGATGACCCAGGTGGAGACCACGGTGCACTATGATAACGGCTACGAGGAGGAATACATGATACAGGAAGATGAGTGGGACCGGGACATGCTGTTGGACCCTGCCTGGGAGCAACAGCAGAGGAAAGTAAGTCAAAGAAAAAACACATGGATCAAAAAAATTAAACTGAATTATATTCAAGCTACATTGATGGTTACAGAGGAAAAAACAATGGCAGAGTTGTGACGCGGAATTACATTAGAAGTTAATTATCAAAGTTGGAAAAAGTTTGTTTTTATTATATTTCATATTTCCATATAAATATGGGCCAGTCATTTTCTTATACAGTATCGCATAACAGTAACTCTGTTGGGCCTAACGTCAAGCCAGCCATAGCGAAGAGGCAGACTTCCGGTTAATATTGTCATAATAAAAACGTTTTCAGGCGCGTTGAACGGATTAAACATAGCAAATTGATCAAATGTGAGTCCTCCCATAGAGGTCATTTTAATAAAACATTTATATTCTATATTCATATACTATAATTGCATCTGTGTGTCGTCAAAAGGGACAAGAAACACTTTGGCTGACCGTTAATAACCGTTAATAACCAACCGTTCTGAGCGTTACTTCCGATGTTGCCAACTCCTCTCGTCAAATCACATGTATTGTTAAAGTAGAAAAACATTCTTCCTGGCACTGACATAGCTTAGACGAGATTGATATGGATACTGGACTGAATTTATTTCATTTTATAGCTATAGTTAGCTGTGTAGCACTCTGACATTTCAACAGGACGAAGCCAGAGTAGTTCAACGACTACACTGTCTCGGGGAATTAATGGGTCCAAGTTTCTGGTGTAGTTTTATTTTGAAGGACAGTATTACTTAACTTCCGATGTGGGTCTAGTTACTTGCCGCAGACTTGACGCACCCGGGGTCCAACCAGGGAGGCTTGACGGACGGATGCGGTGGGTACCAGCTAACAATAGCTCTGCCTTCCAGCGGCTCTACAGACTGATACGCGCGGAATGCGAGCTGTCAACAGATGCTTCTAACACATGATGACGCTCTTGGGATTAGAATGGACGCTACATCTAATTTTAACTTCGGGACCAAAAGGCATTATAGTAGGGTTAATCCAGTGTCCTTGGTGCGGAATTCTTTTGTTTATAGAAACCACGCAGAAATATTGTACCGAGACCAGCTCAACTCAATATAGCATCACCCTCCGACACTGTCAGTTGGTTTTAGGGCTTTAAAAGTTGGCGTGGGCCTTGCACTGCATCTTTTTGCACGACTGGTGGCCATCAGCTCAACGCCTATAACCTCCTGTGGCCCCTGCAGGGATGACAAAACTGTGTATTTTTGGCATCACAAGCCAGCAACACGATAGTCAGCTCCCTGGTCCATATGCACAGCTACTTTTCCAGTGTTTATCTTTTTACTGATTATAATTTGCAGTTGACAAGTGCTCATTGGAGAGTAGTTTGCTTATTCAAGCAGCTGTTCAAAATTATCAGAACTGATAAAGCATCATTGATGGCTGCACACACACATTGGTATAGTGTTTCTTTTTGGCACTGTGGCAGGTGATGAAGTTGCTCTGGGCCCAACCAGCTTATTATGTACCCCCGCTAGACATTAACATTGAGCAGAAGTGTTGCCATGATATTGTTTGCGTCATTAGGGGACACTTTTAGTCACTTTTTTGAAATAATTTCTCTCCAGTAGCTGTAAATATATTATCCAGCTCAAGCCATGGTACAAAGGGCTTATTTCAAATCCTACCAGCAGCTGGGGTAGCTTTCCTTCAGTGGATATTAATGTGACTGTGGTTATGTGGACCTTTTTGAATCTATTACCGACTCAGACAGGTTTATCAAGGAGATTGACCAAGCTTTTAGTGCCTGTTTAGTGCACTTCCAGAGGGCTGTGTTACATTAAGTGAAAGTACACAGTGTTCTGGATAAGTAGTGAATATGCTCATGGAAGTTAAATACGAGTCAACATGAACGAAGAGCAAGAAAAACATTACGATCCATTCACAAGGCTCTGTCTTTTCAACATGTTAAACATTCAGTTCTCATGTTTTTCCATCCTCTTGGACACAGCCTGCCAGCCTATGACCTAGTGAGGCCCCACAGGCAGCGATAGGGTTGGTCCTCGCTGGATGTGATTCATAAATATTTTTAGCTTTAATCGTCACTGGTTAGCACTGCTGGAGAGGGAGGTGGGGGGGCTTGGAAAGTGGGCAGCAGGGTTCTGTCATTGTGGCTGAGTCAAATTTGGAGGACCAGCAGGCCACATTTTTTTAACAAGGAGGGCAGCAGTTCAATGTCACATACACCCCGGGGAAGGCCATTGTGTTCAATGTGATTTTCACTAAAGCCGGTAATATTCTGTTTTTGAACCAGAACCCAGAGGAGAAGCCTGAGTGGCTGGCTGGGCAACCGTGTGCAGCCCTACAGGGTGCAAGGATGTGTAAGAATCAGGGTTGGTAAAAGTAAAAGTGCTAAAATATCTTCCTCTAGTAATGTCACTTTGCTGAATTTATATATCAGCCAATAAAACTACATATAAAATTCACTCATGTGAAAGGACCTATTTGTTTTTGTGACGGTGGAAAGTAAAAGAGCAAAATGGCATCATCAAGTCTAGCATCCACTCAGCTTACATTACAGAACATTTTTTTTTTTGTTTTTTTTTCTTTAAAGTTTAGGGGCTGATTTATGAAAGTAGCTGATTTAAATATTTTTTATTGTGTCAGAACATTTTTGACACTGCGGTAGAACAATTTATTGATCCTTGTGGCATATCCTTAACAAGATTTTAAATGTAAACTTTTTAACTATGCTCCCATCCTGCCTGTCTTCACGCATAGTAAAGGGTGTGACCAGGAATATCAGCATACATGTACTGTGATAAAGCTGTCTCCCTGCAGCTGTAACCAATCACGTTAGAAGTGGCAAAATAGTGACAGAGAGTGACGTGAGGGGAAAACTTGCTCTGCATCCACGTGACATTTTCACTCATGTTGTTGACATGGCGAGACGTTTTGACGTTTTTCCTCCCAGTCTCTTATCGTGAGGCACAGCAGAGCAGTCTAAATTTAACACCTTATATCGTTCGGAATGTGCTCTGTGGTCGGCTCCCTGCTTTCATCCGCAAAGCGCTGAGCGCCCGTGAACTCTGCTGCTGGCTATTGAGAGACTTTATAAAAATAGGAGGCGAAAGACAATGAGCCTGTCTTAACTTGATTTACAGTATTTCAGTGCTGCGCATAAAGCACACATTTGTTCTGGTGCTTGTTAGCTGGGAAACTACAGCAGGAAAAACTGGAAACTTGATACTAAAGGGTCACTGAAGGTTAATCTGAAAATGTAGCACTGGTCCGAGGTTAACAACGATTTGGTATATAGTCCTGAAGTGAAGACCTGCTAAGCTGTTAGCTGCCTCAGTTTGTTTAGGTCTATTGCGGACGGGGATATCATGCTTATAGTTTAATCTATATAATGTAAAGGAGAATTTAAGTGGAGTAAAATTAAAAATTACTTTTAGGACTTCAAACTATGAATTGTGGTGCACCAGTAGAGCTTCATAGAAAATGCAGAAAGAACTGCTGTTGTCATGCATTTGTCCCTTTCCTGTTAGACCTTCACAGCCTGGTGCAACTCCCACCTGAGGAAAGCTGGTACTCAAATCGAAAACATTGAGGAAGACTTCAGGAACGGACTAAAGCTCATGCTGCTTCTGGAAGTTATCTCAGGTTAGATTACTAAAGGAAAATGTTTTCAAGGTTTTCTGTCAATGATTTATTCTTCGTGCTACTACACCAGCAGGATGATGTGCACATTTTATCCACTGTTCACTGTAGTTAATTTTGTGGTTTATTTTGCTTTTAATGTGATATAATTGTATCAGTTAAACCATTTTTTGATAATTGTTTCGCACATATTTATGTTTGCAGGAGAGAGGTTACCCAAGCCAGACAGAGGGAAGATGCGGTTTCATAAGATTGCTAACGTCAACAAAGCACTGGACTTCATCACAAGCAAGGGAGTGAAACTGGTCTCCATTGGAGCTGAAGGTACCAAAAGCCCTCCTGAACCTATGAATATAGTGCACTCCATTAGATGTGGAGTGGAGTGATAATCTGATTTTCTTTTATTCACTCTTGTGCAAACTAATTAGAACGGTTTGTTTGCCTTTCAGAGATTGTGGACGGTAATGTAAAGATGACTCTTGGAATGATCTGGACTATCATCCTCCGCTTCGCCATTCAGGACATTTCTGTGGAAGGTGAGATAATAAGATCCAAAGAATCCAGATCTAGTTCATTTTCTACAGACATTGTGTCAACTGAGTATAGACATGGACAACTGCAAAAGGTAAAGGACAGTATGTAATGGCGTAAAATGCAAATTTGAGAGTGTTAGAGGAAAAAAAACAATCTGTGACTTGTGCAGAATTGCAGCGTGCAATGTAACCACTTCTATGTAACCAATCCCTGTGAGTTCACTCTCTCCACAGAAACATCTGCCAAGGAAGGTCTTCTCCTGTGGTGTCAGAGAAAGACCGCCCCCTACAGGAATGTCAATGTCCAAAACTTCCATGTCAGGTCAGCGATTCACACAATATTAAATGCAGTTTACATGCTGTTTGGTTATAGTGATAGTTTATGTGATTGTAAGTTAAGTTAACATTCTCTACCATCTTGTCATATTCCAAGCCAAGGGATGATAAATCTCAGCACATGTTCCAAAATATTCTTTCCATTTCATTTGGGCAAAATCAATTATTATAACATATTGCAGTAATGTGGAGTTTGTATAGTGAATAAGTTCATCTGATAGTATAATGTTAGAATTAAGTTAGTCCTGTAGTTGATTTGACCAGTTCAAAATATCAAGACTTAAGTTTGGCATCAGCAAAGTGCTGTTGAACCTCAAATGGTAAATGCTGGACCTGGACCCCAGCAACTTAATCTCTGAGTCAAGTTAATAAGCTTCCTCTGAACTGACATGTTGGTTCTCTCTGCTCATCGGCTGGTGAAGCTGGAAGGATGGCCTGGCCTTCTGTGCCCTGATTCATAGACACAGACCCGACCTCCTCGACTACTCTAAGCTCAACAAGGTGTCGTGTGGTTTCACTTGTAACCAGGTTGCTGTGTTTCAGCCCCAAACACTAACACACTGATTTCCATAAAAAAATAACTTCACTTCTGTCACAGTGTGAACTGATGGAAACAAACACACACTGAAATCACAATAATGGCACTTTGTGGTACTTTTTATAACGTTATGTCGTGTTGGGAATCACTGAGGAAAATTAGTCTATATATATTGCTGGAGGTGTATGCCATCTATTTGAATATGATACATTTAGAAATATGTGTCATTTTATAGGACCAGCTCCATATTGTTTACTGTAAATAAACATACAAAATTACTGGAAGCTGTGAAGGAGGCTGTCTATGGGAAGTCCACTTGGTTGTCATAGGCACAAGCTCTGTGCAGTAATGTTTTCTGTGGATAAACAGTGTTTCATTTGGCTAATGGATATAATGCTACTTTAATTTATGGATGTGTTTCTACTTCACAGCAGCGTGCATTCATTTACTCTCACCTCATGCTTCATTACTCTTAACTAAAGCAGTTTACTTGATACACAATTTTCAGCATAATTAGCATGAAAAAGACTGTTGCCTCAGTCCATTTTGTCGTGCACCCCGCTGCTCCCGTCACAACAGTGGGTTTAATGGTGGTGACATGTGACCTCTTGTTTATGACACAGAGTGATAAATATGCAAACCAAGGCTTGACTAGCTTCAGAATATGACAAAAGAATGCGGTTTGACTTTTCTCATCCATTTCAAAGCCAACACAACATGTATTGCATATGGGTGTGTGTGTGTGTGTGTGTATAGTCAGCATTACCTGATCTTTAAGTGTTTCTCAGAGCAAACAAATCCACTGCTCATTTAAATGTTCTGGGTTTAATGGATTTCCAGGACTCTTCAATGTTTGTGTGTGAACAGGTGAGGGCCTCGTTGAGCTGTGCTTCGTATTCACAGAGTTAGAGAGTGCGGCTGACAGCCCTCCCATGTCTGTCAAGAGACAATAATGTACAAGTAACGCAGCCTTTCCCTCCTGGAAGAAGGTGCTGTCTTTGCTAGACAGGAAGGCTGCTCTGTGAATATGTGAGGCTTCACTCTTCCATTGCAAAGTCTGTTTTGGATATAAGACTGCAAGTCATTTTTTTTTTTTTAAGTAAAAAACTGGCGATAGAGATCTTGCCCATAAGGTTTCATAGTGATTTTATCTACTGAGAGCCTAAAGCACATATTGGAGATAAATTGTTTGTGGTCTAAAAACCAGCCAAATGTATTCATGAGAACCTAATGTTCAAATAGGAAAATTTACTTTTACTTTACCTTGGCCCAGTACTGTAAATGTGTAGTAGGGGAACACCATGGCTGGTTTGGGAGAGTGACATTTTCGTTTGTTTTGGAAACAGAAGCGCTCGCTTTTCAGCACACAACTCACTGGCCTGACTTGGAGTTGACCCTGAATAGTCACAGAAACATGAGCCTAGTCCCTGCAGAGCTCAGGCTTAGCTTTTCCTCTGCTATTGTCCACATTATCACATAGTGTTCCCCAGTTAAAGGCTGCCGGCCCTCATAAAAGTCTATGAGATGGTTACTGTGGTATTTCTTAGTCAAATTTCAAGTATCACTATAAGGATGGTGTATATTTCCATCATTAGGAAAGGCTATTCAAGCTAAATATGGGTGATGAGGCACACACACAGGGTACCATATCTATTTCTCTCTGCTGCTTTTCTCTCATTTTTTTCTCCTCATCTTTTTGACGTACATATTCACCCAGTCAGTCACACCTCAGCTTCTCAGTTCTACTCACACTGCCAGGAGACAGTTTCATTGTGTGCCAGGCAGCTGTTGTGTCTGGCTCCAGGTGAGTGTGTTCGTTAAGCTTGCAGTGGTACCGCCTGCTGAACCAGCTCTGGTCAGGGGCACATAAACACACACACACACACACACACACATACACAAAGGCCTTGGGGTATCCTTCTATCCATCCATCCCTCCATCCCTTCATCCATCCCACCACCAATTTACTACCCTATCCATCCATCTGTCTGTCTGTCTGTCTGTCTTGCACTGGATCTGTGAGCAGCTGGCCCTGTCATGTAGTGTGTCACCCCCTTCCTTCATGGAACAGTGTTACAGAGATAGGGACAATAGCAGCAGCATGATAGCATGATCCCTTTACCCCATTGCACTCTCACTGACTGTTCCATCAGCAGGGGAGGGTTCACTGTCAGCTGTTAGCTTAATGCACCACTCCCACACTTGGTTTGTCCTGTCAGAGTCACTTGTGAGAGAAAAGAAAATAACGCTGTATACTCTAGTGAATAATATATTAGTTGATTTTATTTCCTTGCTGAGTAATGTATGATAGTTTATCTTAATAGTTTAGTGGTTCAAGTCATTTATAAAATATGGTGGCAGATTCATGAATTTGAAGATTCACTTGCTTTTGTCGTCATTAGGAAGACCTCACTTTGACATGTCACAGACCCATGGATCAGTTACTTAATTGAATAAAAGAATCAGTAATAGTAATATTCATGAGGTGCAGTCTGTAGTTGATCCTTCAGTTACAGACTAAAAGATCAACTACAACCATAGTTGTCAGATAAAAGCAAAACATGAACAAAAATTGATAAGTGAAAATTATAACAAGTGACTTTCTCATGGAGAGTTGATGATTTCATGCAAATGATCAAACTGCAATAATTATCACATGAAAGGCCTAATGAGCATCCAGCTCAGGAGAGAAATAAAAAAAAGTCTATTCTAAGTTTTGTGTAGAAGCTATATCAAATATAAATTTAAAAACAAGTGCTATTAAATTAATGTGCATGTACAGTCGATGATGAGCGAGTTATAATGTGTCCACCATAGCATGGAGGTCAGCGCGGTGGCATTTTAAGTCCGGCATTGCTGTACAGTGATGTAGAATTGTGTTTCTTTATTTAGGATGATCCTCTGGGGAACCTGAACCTGGCTTTTGACATAGCTGAGAAACACCTGGACATTCCCAAAATGCTGGACGCTGAAGGTAATATTTTATGGAACAAATGACAAATCCGAGTTTTTGAATTAAAATGTTTAACTTTCTCAAATACTTTTCTTTCAAATATGTATTCACAGTATAATTGTTTCTGTATGTGTTAAAATGTTTTGTCTGTTGGAGGTTTACTTTTGCACAGGTCTCCTTCACAGAGATGTAACCAGGGAGCTATATATAGATATATTTCTATACATTAATTATATATCAGAAACCATAATAAATTAAAATTACCCTCAAAGTAGACAGTGGATGTATTTTATCTTCTTATATTCTCCAGAGTAATTTTACACCTATTTTTCACTTTTTTTCCCCCTTTCTGCCACTTTGACCTTTTCTCCCTCTCAATGCCATAGATATCATCAACACCCCCAAGCCTGATGAAAGAGCTATCATGACCTATGTGTCCTGCTTTTACCATGCTTTTGCTGGAGCTGAGCAGGTATAGTCCCCGTACCAATTAGTATTTTCAGATGAGTCAGCAGAGTCCAGTCCATTTGTATTTTGAGAAGAGAGTCAGGTGCAGAACTCTATTGCCAGTTTGATTTTGATGTGTCTTTCTGATCGAAAAAAATGTATTGAGAGAATAATATTATTTAGGTATATTGGAAGGATGAATGGGAACGTAGCCTGCCGTGCTACTTTGCTGATGTAATTACATTATTCTCGTGCCCTGTGCTCTCAGGCAGAGACGGCTGCCAACAGGATCTGTAAGGTGCTCGGTGTAAACCAGGAGAATGAGAAACTTATGGAGGAGTATGAGAGACTGGCCAGTGAGGTAAAGTAAGATTTGCAATTTCATTAAAAAAAATATCCTCTTGTATGATGATGACACTTCGTGAAATGAAACCATTGACTTTTCAAAGCGAAACTAAACTTTATCTGGCCTATACGGAACAAGGACAGACTTAAGTTTAGATTAGAAAATCTTTCTTTCCCACACTAATGAATCCCATTTCTGTGATAAGCTGAGACCCATCTGTTGAAAAACTGAATAATTCATCAGTCTTCCTGACATACTACTATCTTAACATGGAGCTCTCGTTCCTCTCAGCTTATTCCCATGTTGTCCTTGTGTTTCCCAGTTGCTGGAGTGGATCCGCCGCACTACTCCCTGGCTGGAGAACCGGACCCCAGAGAAGACCATGGCAGAGATGCAGCGGAAGCTGGAGGATTTCAGAGACTACAGACGCCAGCACAAGCCCCCCAAGGTGCAGGAGAAGTGCCAGCTGGAAATTAACTTCAACACCCTGCAGACCAAGTTACGCATCAGCAATCGCCCTGCCTATATGCCCTCTGAGGGGAAGATGGTATCTGTAAGTTACGACTCCAGTACTTCCTCCGTTTATAATTCAACAGTTGAAGAAGTGTTTGTGATTGTGTGCACCACTATTAATGTGTCTTATATCACATTCTGCCACATTAGTCTCATGGCAAATGCTTTAGAAGTTCAATCTTACACAGGACTAAGGAGTAACAGGCACTGACATAGTACCAATAGTTGATAGGTGATTTGTTTTGCACTTTTTTTGCAACTTCAACTAATATTTATCGATCAGTTTTTCAAATTTGCCGGGGTGAAATCAATTCTAAACTTCTTAACTAAGTTAATTTAAACTGTGATTTTTCGATTTAATTTTGTTTACAGGACATTGCCAGTGCGTGGCAGGGCCTGGAGCAGGCAGAGAAAGGGTACGAGGAGTGGCTCCTCACAGAGATCCGTCGGCTCGAGAGGCTGGACCACCTGGCAGAAAAGTTTCGCCAAAAAGCCACCAATCATGAGAACTGGGCCAGCGGTCAGTTGTAGTTGTGCAATTAGCTTTTTAACGGTCTGGATGTTTGTTTTCATATCTGTCACTCACTGCTATGTCAGTAGATCTGCATGTTTATCTGTTTATCTTGACATATTAGCTCCTTGTTTATCTAAAGGCATCTGTATTCCTGCCTCTCGGACTGCTTTTCAGTCTTCAAGTGTTTCATTTAACCTTGGGTTTTGTTTAGACTTGTTCCTAATGAGATTTGATTGAGGGTTTTAGTCTGTCCAATACAATCAGCCTATAGTGGACTGTAAAAGGTCATTTTCTCCATCTGCAATGGCCAAATAAGGCCTTTGTTTAGACCTAACCTATTAGTTATCTTGTTGTTCGTTTCTCTTACCTCATCCTTTCGTCTGTTTGCTTATTTGTGACATTCAGGTAAGGAACTGATCCTTTCCCAGAAGGACTATGAAACAGCCACCCTGACAGAAATCAGAGCATTGCTTCGAAAACACGAGGCTTTTGAGAGTGACTTGGCAGCCCACCAGGACAGAGTGGAGCAGATTGCCGCCATTGCACAGGAACTAAAGTACGTACTCCCTATAGCAGATGTTTGCAGTCATGTGTCATGGAGGCCCAGGAGTATGTTTTCACTCCTGCCAAACAAAGCATTTGGGGGTGGTGGTGGTCTTGTTTTCTGTTTCTCTCCTGTAAATATTATTCTAAAAGCCTATTATTCTCATAGCAATAGCACTGCACTCACGTGGGATATGCAGTAGTTCAGTGATCCCATAAACATTCACTCTCTTTATTGAAGAAGAAGAAAGTTGGAACAATATGACCTCACTATCTCTAAACTGTCTTTTACATGCCAGATGATCTTCTTCTTAGCTTGCTCTTGCCTGTCACTAAAGTGTGTCTCAATGCAATGAAACAAGGGTGAAGGGTGTGGTTCACCGGCATGCTCACAATTTCAATCAGCAGTCAACGATGACGCACCTGCCCATCGTTACCTTCTCGGCCTGGGATTGGCCACAGAGTATTTCCTGTTTCATATTTAACCAGTGCTCTGAGGGAGGAAGATATCATTTCAGCTGACAAGCAAAATGGCTGTGTGGTTTCCTACAAGGTATGTGGCAGTTAAAACTATGTTTGTGTGTTCATTTTCTATTTGTGGGTTGTTTGTTTTACTCAAGTTTTTGACCATGCTGTTTTCTTTTACAGTCAGTTGCTCCTCATTGCACTGTTAAGTTGGAATGTCCATTGCTTCCCTGCTAAAAAAGGTAAAGACTCCAATTTCACTATAAATGTGCTAAGATGCTTACAAACTTGAGTGACTTTTAAATGTTATTGCACTTTGTTGGGTCATTAAATTTAACCAAAACATTTTTATTTTTCTGCTAGGCTGGAGCCAGCCTAATCTCTATGAGGGCAGTTTCTCTAACCAGGATATTCCTGCTGGCCTCCATTATCGCTCATCCCAAGCTGCTCCTATTCAGCCTTCCTATGTGAATCAGCCTGCTCTCTCATTCCGCCATGAACCAGTAGATGAGAAAATGTACTCTAGCCCTCAAACCTACCCAGCAAGCTCTGGTCCTACTACACTCTCGTCCAGTGAGGCTTCATGGAACGTGGCTCCTGCTTGGGACCCTGTGGAAGAGTCCACAACTGCTCGTGGTGTGTCTCAGCCCAGACCTGACATTGGCCTTCCTCCTCCTCCACCTTTTTATCAGGCAGGTGAGCTTGAGCGCTATGAAGAGAACTTTGAGCATGGTAATACGGAAAGGGAAACGGAGGAGCTAAACTTTGTGCCCCCACCACCTCCATATGCTGCCCCTGACTATAAATCCATCTCTAACCATGGAACTGGAGAGGGGAAACCAGGACTTGGTTTGATGGGTCTCCCTCCCTTTGAGCTAAAGAGTCTTCCCAACTCTGACAGCCATTTGCAACCAGTACCAGTTGGACCAAGCCAGTACTACCTCTTCTTGACGGGTCAACTTCCTCCTGGCACATATACGAACTACCAGGCAGACTATGAAACTGGAAGAAACTACTGGGATGAAGACCATTATGAGAGATACCACTTCCCTGATGCTCAAAGTCCAGTCATCTCAACTCAGACCCAGGAGGTTCCCAGTTATAGAAGCCGCAAGACTCTCAAGTCTTAAACAAGCCTGAAGGTCTTCAAACAACAAAGCTGAGGAAAATGGCAGCTCTAGTAGCTCCTTCAGTTAACTCATGTGTATTTTGACATCTGTGTTCAAGTTTGAAATAAAATGCAACATGCTAAATTAACCTTTTTGTTCTCTTCTCTGTGGGTTGGTTAGTCTTGGCTTAAGTTTGCCCATGGCTTCAAAATATTCAACTGCAGGGGAAGCTTCAGGTTAAGGATTTGACAAGCTCAAATCCAGTCTGCATCACAGGCTCTGAATTAGTCTTAGCTGTTCAAGAGACTAAATGTAATTGAACTTCCAATGGTCATGGAAGGAAATGCAGCACATGCCCCTGGTAAACTGTTTAGCAGCAACCATGAGCTGGTTGCTTGTCTAAAGGTGTATTGGGGGGGGGGGGGTCTCTTCTCCCCCAAATTCAACTTAAGCCAACTTGCCTATGTACCTGCATTTGCACATTAACTTCTCAGTGTTGACTGCAGAGTTCTCTTAATTTGAGCGGTTTCTTTTCAATATTGCATAGTCAGGCTTTTAACATTGACTCACATTTATCAAAATGGCTGTCTAACTTTATTCTGTTGCTGGATTTCATTCTCTATCCAGTTTGTTTGTTTGGGGAGGAAAAACTCAAATACCTGGGCAGGAAATTGGGCTGTAAAGCTTTTCCACAACTGAAACAAACACCAGGACATGCTTTTGTTTTTTCAGTGAGCTGGACTACCATGATGTGGCTGCTGTGAACCAGCGTTGCCAGAGCATCTGTGACTTGTGGGACAAGCTGGGAACCCTGACTCAGAAGAGGAGAGAGGCACTGGAGGTATGGGCAACATTCAAGGTTGTCTGTGGTTATATATTGGAATGTTTGACTGAAAGCAGATGAATGACATTCATATCCATTTGACCAGCTTAGTGGGTTTTTTTTTTTTTTCATATTGGCTGTTAAAATCCTAAAACTTGAAGGATTCATTTTTCATGTTAGGATAGATTGGTAAGTGCCCACAAGAGTGCGCTAATGTTCCACATTGACCACAATAGAGGCAGAATTAAAGCTGCATCTGCAACCACTTTAAGCAAAATGTCAGTGTAAGCATGTTTAGGTGTCTGTCATTGACATCTGAAGAGTGAAATGACACAACTGATTGATGAGGAGAGATAATTGGATCCCCTCTAAAATCCCTGACCCACATAGGAGGGTAAAATTGGAGTGTGGAGGGGGGATAAAGGAGAAATAGATGTAAGAGTCCTGTCCAGGGAAAGGACTGGCTTAAAGCCCACAGGCCACTTCTTCTGATCCATGCTGGCCATTTCAGACCTGCAAATGTGTGAGGGCCTGGGAAAAGGGCCAAGGATTAAGTCTGAATGACAGGGACAGGGGTCTGTTTTCTGTCTGTCTCCTGCTCCCCACCATCCTCTGCTGAGGGGTGGGAGTCTGTCAGCGACAACCAAGCTGAAGTTGGGGGTTAACAAGGCCATATCAATGTTATTCACCCTGGGATTACTCATCAAAACAGTGAGGGAAGTTTTGTTTTGGGATTTGTATGTGAGATATGAAGATGATGACTCCTCCTCAGTTCAGGTATGTGTCTAATGCTGAGCTATAGGTTGGATATTGGTCAGTTCTTCAGGATTTGAAAACCTACAGAAAATGCATGTCATGTCTTGTAATCCTTTCAGCGGACTGAGAAGCTGCTGGAGACTATTGATCAGCTGTTCCTGGAGTTTGCCAAGAGGTCGGCTCCTTTTAACAACTGGATGGAAGGAGCCATGGAGGATCTGCAGGACATGTTCATTGTGCATACCATTGAAGAAGTCCAGGTAGGCATACAGTTCTCTCAGCACAGTAGACTCAGACTCAGTGTGTGAGATTGTAGTTGCATTTTACAGTATTTGTGTGTTTACTGTTAAGACTGCAGACTGTTGTCTTCATTATAAATATGAGGTGTTTAATGTCGTATAATGCATAATGTTGGTAGATCTGGCCAACCTGCAAAAAACATAATATTATTAACGCTCTTATTAACACTCTAAAATGTCATGGCTTCCTTTTTCCCCTGCCAGAGTCTAATCGCAGCTCATGAGCAGTTCAAAGCTACTCTACCTGAGGCAGATGCAGAGAGACAGGCCATCTTGGGAATCCACAACGAGGTGCAGAAAATTTCCCAGAGCTACGGGATCAAGGCCAACATTATCAACCCTTACAGCACCATTACAACTGAGGAGCTTCTCAACAAGTGGGAAAAGGTAGCTACAGCTTTAAAACTCACATCATACAGACTCTTGTATCAAGGAATAGAGTCATTATGCTGATAGTGGCTGTCTGGCCATATAAAAGCAGTCATTATGAAATATTAGCAAGGAGAGCAGTGTCTATACTCTACTGATAAAGTAAAGGAGAAGTACTGCTCTAATGTTTTATCAGTGAGTTGAAGGACTCGGCACCCAGTAAGGACCTGAAGCATATAATACAAATATATCAGCATAATTCTGTTTAATGTTAACGGCTCCTTTCAGGAGGAGCCAGCTTCCCACAATACCATGTAAGGCCTCTGTTGAGTACATGTGTGTGTTTTCTAGGTGAAGAAGCTGGTCCCTCAGAGGGATGGTGCCCTCCAGGAGGAGATGGCACGCCAGCATGCCCACGAAAGGCTGAGACGGCAGTTTGCTGCCCAGGCTAATCTCATTGGTCCCTGGATACAGGCCAGGATGGAGGTTAGACATACAGGCTTCATAAGCAATTTGACAGTTATCTCCGTCTAATCAAATAAAGACCTAAAATGGAAAATAATTCTATTCAAATGCACTGTGCATAAGGGAAGTACAATGATGGTGACTTTCCTGATAATGATGTTGATAATGAAATAATGCCAAGTAATATGACCGAATATTATTATACACATACAATTTTTCTTTATCAAATGATATAAGTCCTGACAGAATTTACTCTTAGCCACAGGTAAATGACTTCCTGCAGTATCTGTAACAAAACCATTAGATCTTTAGACCAGCGTCTTATGATCTAAATTGGTCCAAAAATTAAGTTGACCTTGTTGCATGTCTTACCCTAACAGGAAATTGGGCGCTGCTCCATGGACATAGGAGGCACCCTGGAGGACCAGATGACCCAGCTGAAGCAATGTGAGCACGTCATTGTCGCTTACAAGCCCAACGTCGACAAGTTGGAGGGAGACCACCAGCTAATCCAAGAGTCCCTGGTGTTTGATAACAAACACACCAACTACACTATGGAGGTACTGGGCAGTGGCAAACAGTGTTACAAATATATGCATACATGGGGACATGAACAGTAGGTGCATGTACAGTTAGTATTTTCAAACACTCACTCAACACATACACACTCACTCACTGCAGCTCTGCATGGATACTGAAATTCACGAATATGTAAATACATATACAAATATACATTTACCATAGATATCCAGTCATTATTCATTAAACTGGTCAACGTGTGTCTTCTCTGTTTGAACATGTCTGCTCTGTACCATATCAACAGCACATCCGTGTCGGGTGGGAGCTGCTCCTCACAACCATCGCCCGAACCATCAATGAGATCGAGACCCAGATCCTGACCCGGGATGCCAAGGGCATCAGCCAGCAACAGATGAATGAGTTCAGATCCTCTTTCACCCACTTTGACCGGGTACGGCTCTCTACCATTTCACATTGTGACATTGTCCATTTGAGTGACTGACCTAAAGCAATCTGAGCGATTCAGAGACAGAGCAGGGGGTAGACACGTATTTATAGATAGTCCTATAACTCTGAGCACAGTGACCCAAACGTCCTCCATGGTGTTTGTTTGCATGCAAGAGGCTGAATTCTTGCCAGGCCCAGGAGCAGCGTTCAGCATCTGACCCTATATTTGACCTAAAGTGATGCCCGGGGGAGAGGGTAGATGACAGAACATTTCTCCCTTGGCTATTACAAATTGCCATGAATAATCCATTATACACAGTCATCACTATTGTACTGTGGAATGTTAAGTCATATTTAGGTGTTTTTTATGCATTTTTGAGCAAGATCCTTGCAGTTTTGATGGAAGTGTAACAACTGATGGCTTATCTAAGTATGCTGTTTCATTTATTCAGGCGACATCTGTAGGAATTTCACAGACTGTCTCACCTTGCCAGTGTAACAGCGTGGATAATACACCAAACAAATAGAAATTGCAGCACAAAATTGGCAAACTATTGCTGAGTAGCGATGTCCCAGATAAGAAACATTTTGTCTGTGTATACAGCCTCCATGTGTACAGATGTGCTGTCTTCATCCAAGCATATGAGCAATGTTACAATTGCTTCTTCCCTGAGTTTTTAAGTTCTCATTTATCATGGAATTTTCCCAATCTTCAGTGCCTTATCACAAAAGCCAAGAGCTTATGTGCTTAAAGTTGAAAGCATTCCTCCTCTGTGATATTTATTATTATGCAGAACATCTATCTGTCAGTGTCAAATTTGGAAAAAGTTAAAGACTGTGCATGTTGAATACAACTTTTTCATTTAGTTTTACAATATTGCTCTGTTTTGCTTCATTTTCTGTGATCTCCCCTTGACTCTACTTTCCTCTTTGTTTCCTGTGTTGTGAACCTGACATTTGGCCTCCAACTGTAGAAAAAGAACGGAGCGATGGACACTGATGACTTCAGAGCTTGCCTCATCTCTATGGGATACGACTTGGTAAGGTGTTTCAACTGTGGGTGGGTGGATGGGGCTATGTTATCAGTTGCTTCTGTTTGCTGTATTCTACACATATACTGTTCATCCTCTTCACATTCTCCATCCATGCCTTTCTCAGGGAGAGGTGGAGTTCGCCCGTATAATGATGCTGGTGGACCCCAATACTACTGGAGTTGTCTCCTTCCAGTCTTTCATTGACTTTATGACCAGAGAGACAGCTGATACAGACACTGCCGAGCAGGTTGTGGCATCCTTCCGGATCCTGGCAGCTGATAAGGTATGTGTGTGTGTTTGTGTTAGCGTGGCTTACCGGCACATGGGCAGATATTCTTAGCCAACACTAATCTATTCTATTCCAGTCATTATTTCCAAGAATTTGCCATGCTAAGATGATTTATGATCTACCATTTTGTTCATGAGCTAAAAATAGAAAGTTGGTATTAGCGTGAATCTTCCTGTAAAACATGCCTGAAACACATCCTCTTTCCACCACCACAGCCCTACATACTAGTGGAGGAGCTAAGGAGAGAGCTTCCTCCAGAACAAGCAGAGTATTGCATCATGAGGATGCCGCCTTACGCCGGCCAAGGAGCACCACCAGGGGCACTGGACTACACCGCCTTCTCCACCGCGCTCTATGGAGAGAGCGACCTTTAACTAACTAGAAAACTAGAAAACCTTTAAACTACTGACCGTTTACCTAACCACCCCCTCCATGCCTCCCCTCCATCTCTTGATGAATTTAAGGAATCTATAAAAAAGTTGGATCAAATATGTTGAATGAAATGTGTTTGTGACCATACCGAGTTTTTGCTGATTAGTTTTCTGATGCATTCGATTGTCTACAAGCTTGCCGAGCATTGTCATGTGTCTCAGTGCTCTTCTTATGTCCTCTTGGATAAAACACGCCCCCTAAACCAATAGAAACTGCCAAGTTCAAATTATATTTTGAGAAACAATGCATTGTACATTTTACCGTGTGTGTTTTGGTATTTGTGCAGAAAGTAGAGTTCTGTGATTATGGTGAAACTAAATTCGCACAACCAAAAATGCAGATCACTTGGTAATGCTCCTACAGCAACAGGATCATGGCTTTTCAGTAGTTTATCATTTGAAGAAATGAGACATAAAAATCCTGTTTCATCTAGCCCCGTCATGTATTGTTTTCATATTTCCGCACAGTGCCTTTGTTTTGGGAATGCAATCTCCTGATAAGGCATTTTGAGATACTTAAAGTGAATTACAGTTTGTAAAAGCAATTTCAAACCAACTGCCATCCAACAATAAACACAGTGGGAAATGGGTTCCCAAAGGGCTAAAAATACATAGCACTAACAGAGGAAAAGTGGGAAACCACATGAATACAAAAGTAAATGTTTACAATTGTTCAGTGCAGAAAACACAGGAGACTAAATGTGCGGTTTTCATGAGTAACATGTTTTAAGTTAAAACATTTTTCTGGCAGCAGCAAACATGTTAACGGTTACATGTGCCTAGAAAATACTACAATAAATACACAAAAATAAATACACAAATAAGCATCAAGTGATTTCCCAATTTTCCTTTGACACATTTTAAGGCCTATTGTTAGTAGAAATATACATCAATTTATCCACTTTTGTCCATATTAAAAGCTGTTTGGCGACATGTTACCTTTCACTGTACTCATGTTGTATGCTGTAAAAATTAAGAAATTGTAGTTAAATACTACTACTACTATAAATGTCATTCATACAGCAAATAGACCTGACTTGATACTAACTCTATGCTAATAACATTCTGCTACAACAATCTTTATGTAATGCTCTGAATGAATTAAAATGATAGCATTCTGTGTTTGTGATTTCACACTCATGTAAGTGAGCTGAAGTATTGTGGAAGTGATCAAAATAATGAAATTTACCATTTCACACAAACTGAACCCAAGGCTCTATATTATATTTAGATGCAAGCAATGCCCTTTAAAAGAAAAGTTTATTTTGTTCTCTAACTGATGAACATTGCTTCAGAAACTACTGAGCTCTGTAGGTCCAAGAGGTGTTCTCATTTTTGGTGAAGAATATGTTATATTTTGGCAGGAAAATAAAGATACTCAGGCTGTACTGACACCTTAAAGAAAATTACTTTCTCTGTTATGAACAAATTCAGTCAATTGAACTTTGTACCTGAGGGAAATGGATTAATTAAATAAACTGTTTGTGCTTAATTCAAACATTTATTTCAACTTGATAAATCAATGCTTGTACTATGTCTTTCATTTGCAATTTCCCACCACATTGCAAAATGTTTTACAGCCATAATTTACATTTAAACAAAAGCCTTGTCGCCCAAATTCACAAGACTGGACCCTGCAGTCTAAATCAAAGACTTGTTTATATTAGTGGTTGCAAAAATAACATGAGGCCTGTATTTTCATTTATGATCATGCATCTATATGCCAAATTCCTATCTGTATGACATTATAATTAACATCCACATGGTAAAAAGATTACAGTTGTGGGCTTGAACAGGTGCCAGTTCAATAGACAGTAGAAACTATGACTTGGAGAAGATACCAATGAAATGGATTGAGTAGGATGTATTTATATAGTGCCAGGGGAGTTGCATTTTAAGTATAGTTTTACAATAAGAAGTACTTCAATATGCTGGACCATGAGAGCAAAGCTAACCTAATCAAAAATATAGATTTAAATTTTTTGTTTCGTCAAAGTAGAAAAGCGATATCTGCAATGTCATCATTAGAGGATGAAACTATTCGTTTGCCTTATCATATGAAATTGTTGGATGGAAAGAACAATGCGATGTAATGTAGCTTTTCATAAAGCATTGCCTCTCAGGCTTAAACATATAGAATTTAATCCTAGGATGGCATTGCAGAACAGAGCAATGAATCAGAAAAACCCAAAAAGCTTCTCTCTTTGAGGGGAATGAACATGGTCAACAAATGTTGAGGCAATCAATCTATTACATTGTCTTTTGTGGGAGTGGATTTCTGGTGCTGGATTTTTTGTGGTGTTATAGAAGAAAGGTCATGGACCCAAAGTGGGCAGGGTTTCTCTGGTGAGAATCAAGGTACTTTATTCTAGAAAATGTAAGAGGGTCAGACAGGGGGTCATCAATTACTTGCATTCATCTCCTATCTAAAGCAAGTTTCATGGAAATCCATCTGTTAGTTTACCAGATACAGAAAGGACTAAAGCATTAGTCAAATGAAAATCGACCTGAATGTGTCTCTGGAGGCAGGATTGCTGGAGTCATTAATATAAGATATTCAAGATATTTCCTGTAATTTGGTTGTGATTATGGGGGAAATTGAGACAGTTGGTACATGTCAGTGAGCTCTCTCTACCAATAAACATACATCTCAAAACATGAAGACTAAGGTCAATTAATAAAGTTTGAATGGAGAAGTTTTTTTTTTTTTTTTTAAGGACTTTCCAATTTTGCAGTATAATCACAATTACAAACCCATAAAATATAACATTTAAATTTGTATTTTTTTAACCTGTCACTTTTGTGAAAAGGTGTTACATTTTAGTTAAACCCTTAACACTGTTTAGAACCCACTTTCAAATTTGTAAAATTTATCTTATCCATTAAAACAAGAAAGGGTGATTTCATTGCCTTTTTCTGGATCAGGTCCAGACATAAACCACTACAGTAAAACTGGACTACAAGCTAAAGAACCTTTAAAACAACCCAAAAAAGGAGAGTTCACTTTTTGTTTTAAATCCACTTTTTTTTGTAGATTTACATTGTAAATCCGCAAGAACTGGCTTGGAATTGTGGATCTCAATTCTACACTAGATCCACAATTGCTTTTTTGCTTCACAAATTGAAAATTGATTCACAAATGCCCGTTTAAAAGTTGTAAATGTTAGGAAGATATTCACAAATGCTTTTCATTTATTTGTACATTAATTGACCGTATTCACTATGTTTTAATTTGTGTAATTTGTTTGTGTATCTGCAGATCTGTTTTATATTTGCGAGTCATTTTTGTTAGTTTACAAATTTATACTTTTTACGTATGTGGAAGGTGTTTTGTATCTAAAAGTGATACATTTACACGCTGATTGTCAATCAATATGGAGACAAATCCATCGTCAAAGGGTTGACAATTGGGTACAAAATATATATATTTTTTATATGTCAAGAAGAGTATTTGGGGACCGGATATTGTCAGAACAGCACTAGGTGCTCTAACTGACGAGATGCTCAGGGAGTTTCTAACATCGCCAATTAATAACCTAGAAAAGAGAAGTTGGTGTAACAGATACATGTACCGGTGAGGGCCACTGCTCAGTGTAATCGCGCCCAAAAATACTGGATCCAAACTCAACCCTTACCCCCTCGAGTCGCCCCTGCTGGCCATTAGAAAGGAAGCAAATATAAGGCACTTCCGCATTGGCTTCACTTTTCAAACCCGGCGACAACCTCCATTTTTATGTTCAGCAGTCTATGCCCCAATCCCAATGTCCAGCCTCACGGACTTGGAGGCACGTTCCCGGTAAATCCGTGAGGGTTTAGGACCGTCCGGCTGTGAAACCATCGAGGGCATGAAGGCTCTCAAGCAGACATGTTGAGCCCTTAATGCACACTTTCCGTACATCCGCATTTCTGCAGACTTTGCCTGAGGGAATTAGCCAAATTTCCTAGCGTTGAGACATTAAGCACGGTACCATGTTTATCAGAGACGCACGGAAGCGTAAAAAACTGCAAACACCGGCCATAAAACGCAAGAAATAATAAGAGAAGAAAACGGTTAACAAACAAGCACGAAAGCAACGAGGCCTAACTCTATAAACAGAGCTCACTGGTGATTCAGAGCCACAACTGTGAAGTTATTTGTCCTATGACGACGTGATGATGAATTCAGATCTGATCCAACATTATTATTTTGTTTACACGCAGGGAGCGAAGGGAGGGAATAAAAATGTAGAATCAAAAGTCCCAAACCCGCAAGTGAATGCAAATGTTTGGCGTCATCAAGGTGTCGTCATTCCTCTTTATACCATTTTGACCCCTTGCAGCCTCTCGCACTCAATCACTCACCAGGTGACGTCAATTAAGTCTGAGGGTTCAGAGCTCAGGGTTTAGGGGAGACATTGGGATTGGGCCTCAGGCTGCTACACATTCATTTCAACAGTAGATGTCGCTAGTTAGTCGTGTTAAATGAAGCTTCGAGGATTAAAGCTTCTGGCGAACCAATGGCCTGGAAAGTGTCACTGCTCCGGGAAGCGTCATTTGGCCTAAACCAGGGACAGTTGAGTATATTTGCCTAAACTACCACCAACGTCTGTTTAATGTAGCTAGTTTGGTCCAAATAATGACTGACACTGGAGAGGGCGACGACGAATTCCAGTTCCTACGAACGGTGAGTAGGACACTTTTTCAAACTAGCAATAAATATTAAGATAAAAGATGTGCGTATATATATATAGGTCAACCCAGAAAAAAAAGTTTTTCTAGCTAAGGTGACTTAATTAGTTCCAGAGGTGTCAACAGCTAACTTAGTTCTAGGTCTTTGGAAAGGAGCCAGTGAGTCAATATTGGTGGTGGAACTCAGACTCAAAAGTACTAACACCACCATGTAAAAATAGTCCATCTCATACAAAGGTTCTGTATTAAAAATGTAAGTGAAAATATGCAAAATGGACGGTAAAAGTAGCCCATTGTGATTATTGTACATTATATCATTAGATTAATGCGATCATGCATTCATTTGTGAGTAGTTTGTATTTGTATTTGTATTTTAGTGTAGTTGGTGGGGGTGCAGCTCATTTTACAACCCTGTTTATATAAGATTACAACTAATGATTATCTTTTTTATGGATTTATCTCCTGACTCTTTAGCTGATTGATGATTTGGTTTGTAAAAATTCAGAAAATAGTGAGAAATGCCCATCACAATTAGCGCCCAAAGTGAAACATTCACAATGCTTATTTTGCCCAGTACAAGTATCTCAGAAGTGCACTGAAGTACTTTAGTTAGTTAAATGTAGTTCGTTCCTTCCCACCACTGATAGTGTGTCAGGATACAAAATGTGTCAAACTCCATGTTTGCTACATCTTTACTTATTGAAATCTAACTCTGACTACGTTTTTTCCACAATATTTTTTTCCATAATTTTTTCAGCTCAGTTTTGATATTGCCTGCAAGCATGGGTCTATGAAAATCAAGTGTGACCATTTGATGCACAACCAAGGCTGTCAATTGAAAGTTGTTAATTCATTTACTACAGTAACATTTCATTTATGTGTGCTTTACTTTTTTAGCGCACATCTCCCAGCAGAATTTTCGCCGTCTTCATCACGCAGTTTTTTTTTGGTTCACTGACAGTTAAGGAAAACCACAAATGTTTTTTTTTAATCTTCACTGCGAGATGATATCATTGTTCCCCAGTTGTAAGTTATCCTCTCACAGCTTGTTATCTTTGCCCTCTGATAAGGGCATGTCACAGGGAGAGTGTCTGGTGTGGATACAAGACACATACACATACTTCCGCAGGCAGATGGTGTCTCTAAACCCAGTACCTAGGGTGATGTCATTTTGCAAGATCGATCCACAATACAAAATTACACTGTAGAAATCTGTGTCACACATTATTACATTAAATGCAGGATTTCCCCCAGGAAATTGTTCATCTGAGGCGAGAAGCCACCCGATCATGACAAATCTTGTCTCATGATCAATTCAGTTAGTAGATGACAAGAGAAACATAATGGCCGCGCAGATTAAATATATACAGCATTTGTGAAAGAGCAGTGAAGGTTAATGTTTTATATCATAAAAGTGTATTCCCTTTTTATGATAGTAGCAAAAAGTAGTCTTTGTTTGAGGCAAGGTGGTCCACCTCCACTATAAAACACTATGGGAAACCTTGAAATGTACAGATGGGAATATATACGAGTGTCAGTTTAAAATCCAAAACCCGTCTGTTGAAAGTCTGTTGCAGCTGAATGAACATGCATTTCCACTTGCCAGGGCTTTTGACATTTGGATTAAGTCTTGTGGCATTGAGAATTTTCACTTGCCAAATGTACCTTGAAGAAGAGCTGAGTCCTCTAGCCATCTGAATGTTCCACCATGCCTGAGCATTGAGCAGTGTGTTTGACTGACTGCAGACTACTGCTGATATGAAGAGTGGAAAGAAAGGTGAATCAGGGGTCAGACTGTGCCCTATCTTTCCAATATGGAGGTATGCAGTCAGGGTAGAGAGAGGTGTTGGTAGTCCTGACTGGACCAGGCATCTTGTCCCTCTCTACAGCTCCTTAAATAGACGTGAAAGCCCAATTCCTTTGACGTGGGTGACTTGCCATTTCATTGAAGATAAGATAAATTTTAGGTGACAGAGATTTACTGTACATGCTTTTACAGTAGAGATAGACCATATTGTGCTGATATGTAAGTCATGCCAGTATGACTGAGGGTCTTTCCTGAATACACTTAAATTAAAACATAAAACCTTTCTGTGTATAGTTTACTGTATATTTTGATGTAATTTGTTTAGTGTTTCTCTAATTTATTTCTTAAATATTTGTGGGTTGGTTAACAGGTCTTCTGTCTATATATGCTAGCACTGGGTATGTTGTGTCACCATGCCCAAAGATTCAGATTCAATATTTTATTATACGTTGGCCTCAATGCTGACAAGAATACATTTCAGATGGAGTACCAAGTGCTTGATTTTTTTTTTTCTTTCCTTTTTGGCATGATGAAGGTCTGTAATTGATCCATATCAGCTTAGGCCTTCACAGACAAATTAAATGAATCTCACTCAGTGAATGTGCTCCAGTTACCCATTAATCACCTAGACAGTGGCGGCCCACCACAGTCTAATTTGACCCCCCACAGCTTCATAATTTTGATATATGAGAATCTGTAACTCTTCTGCACATGAAAGTTTGAGCCTACTGTTGTCATCTCTCTGTGTGTTTTTCAGGGAGATGAGGTGGTTTTGAAAAGTACCTTCACCTCCCAGGAGGAACATGTGAAGCTCTGTCTTGCTGCAGAGGGATTCGGCAGCAGACTTTGCAGGCTTGAGTCCACCTCTAACTGCAAGGTAAAGGGCTCCACCTCAGTGATTTTGCAGTTTTTCCTCATTGCCAGAGCAGCTCATTAGTCATTTTCTGTCACCCTTCATCACTTTTGACATTTGGGATAATAATAGAGAGATGTGTAAAATGATGCAAATAATTCACTAAAAATGTTTTACAATATTTGACCTACAGAAGTACTTTATCTTCTGTATGTTTAACACCAAGATACACTGTATAGTAACCAAACATTTAGGCTGTTTCATCAGGAACTTACACAGAAACTTGTAACACAAGTTGACCTCTGTCTGTCTTTCAACATAAAGCTTTAATGAATGTCTGTTAATTGTGCCTGGATAGTTTGTAATTCATAAGTATATAAAAGTTTATTTTCCTAAAGTGCCTTACTACTAATTCACCTCTAAATTAATAATTTATGACTTTTAATATTTCATATTTCATCTAGTATTAATATGTTTCTCACTTATGTATTCAGAATAATTTTATAATTTATGTATTTCTCTTTTTTGTGAGCCAGATTTTCCCACTTTCCTCCCAAATTTGAATTGCCAACTTGCCAATTGGCCGTGATCCTGCTAATTGCGCTGTTGGCCTGTGGAATGAGTCGACAGATAAGAAGCTACTTCAAACACTTATGCTCTACTGTCCTTTTATTTCCCCCAGAATGTTCCACCAGATTTGTCTGTATGTGGCTTCGTGCTGGCCCAGTGTCTCTCTGTCCGAGCTCTGCAGGAGATGCTGGCTCACAGTAAGCACCTGGCTGCAGAGGTGAGAGTCTCTTCCCCTCTTTTCTCTTCTAATGCATCTTCATATTCCTTAAATATGAAGATGCATTAATTATTTATTGCTATGTTAGCAGAATCATTATAGTGTTCAGATTGCCATGTGGGGTAAGTAACTTACTGGAATTTCAAGATACTACAGCCAGAATATGTTGCCAGGTTAAACTGACCTCATATCAGCTTAAATGAAATTGTAAGTAAATACATGTTCTTGAACTTAAGTATTCTGTACACGGTTGAAAAAGAGTCTGTGCCATCATCTATCTTCAAAATCTCCTACACCTTTCAGAGCCTGCGGTAGAGATGAAAGTAATGGGACTACCTGCCCTCTGATTGGACTTTACTTTGTGACTGAACTGTCATTGTCCAATCAAAGTCATGTGTAAAAACAGGGTGAAAATTCATACTCTTAACTTGAGGGTCACACACAGTGTGCGAACTTTGATCACCATGTTTCATACGCAGTTTTTTGCTTTGTTAGCACCGTCTTTTAGCACTGACAAATAGGTTATCATCATAAAACTGGAACAGCTGGTGTTTACACGAAGTAACAAGCACACATTTTATAATGATCTTTTTGAGGTTATTCACTTTTCACACTACTGTCTTTTCTCATACTGTGAGTCATAGTATGCTACGTGGTTGTGTTTTACAGGTGGGAGCAGGAGGAAGCCATCGCACGCTTCTTTATGGCCAGGCAGTGTTGTTCCTACACTCATACAGTGGCATGGTGAGTCATCTTGATATAATGCAGACATAAATTAGAATGTTTCAGTCTTATTTTTCCAAGGGATTTATTAACATTTTCCAAATATTTGTTCATATATGCACTGAAATATATATCTGTTGTTTTACTCCCAGTATCTTAGCTGCTTGTCTTCATCTCAGTCTTCAACTGACAAGTTGGCTTTTGATGTTGGTCTGCAAGAGGATAAAGCAGGTATTTGGTGGTGGGCCTTTTCAAACAGATGAGATATTTGCATTTTTAAATCACACTAAATTGTCTTTATATAATTATATTTTGTTTTTTGTGATCTTTAACTGTAACTGAGTAACTTGTTGCAAAAACTTTCCTTTGTATATATATATTTTCTGTGTGTGTGTGTGTGGATCAGGTGAGGCATGTTGGTGGACTGTCCACCCAGCATCTAGACAGAGGTCAGAGGGTGAGAAAGTGCGTGTTGGAGATGACCTCATACTGGTCAATATATCCTCAGAGAGATATCTGGTGAGTCTGTTAAGTAGTGAAATGTTTTATTCTTACATAACAATGAATCTACTTTAGATATTTCAGACAATAACAAATGTCAAACACATTAATCTGTTGAAAGAAATTACAGAAGATACTAATCAAACATTTGTAGTTTTTAAATTGAATGCGTGCTCACTGCGTTTCTTCTCCATCTTTCGTCTGAGCTTTACAGAATCAAACACTATAATTTATATGTCATTGGTTTCATATCCTTTGATTTCACTCAGTAGTTAGCAGTCTGTGTTCTCTCTGCTTCTGATGAGTTGTTTAGCATAATTGTATATGATAACACCTATTGTAGTAGAACTTATATTTAATGCTGATGAGCCCATTTTTGTTTCTTTCCAGCACCTGTCCTTTGGCACTGTATTTGACAACAGAAGCTTAAGTGATAGTCTGATTGTTAATGCAGCTTTCCAGCAGACTCTCTGGAGTGTTTCTCCTATCTGCTCTGGAGGTGGAGTTGCTCAAGGCAAGTTTCTTTTTTCTTCTTTTCTTTTGTTCTCTAAGCATATTGAAAAACACCATCAATCCCTAAAATGAAATAATCCACCTGATTGTTGTGTCCAAGAAATGTGATTGTTCAAAGAGATTCCAGCTTGTTTTTGCACACTGATGTTGGCAATGAGTCAAAATCAGGTGGCAAATATTATAGTGTGGACTGTGTCTACAACTGAAATGAAGAATAGCTTCTGTGCTATCATTATTCTTAGAATAATTATAGCCTTGTTTAGATACTAGTTATTGCCTGTTTCAAAGATCCAACAAAATGTCTCTTTCAGTAGAGAATATTTCTGGTGTTTGTTGTGCTAATTCTAGGATACCTGAAGGGGGGCGACACGTTGCGGCTACTCCACAGCCATAGTGATGCATGTCTGACAATTCCCTCCACACAGCAGGGAGAGGAGCTGCAAAGGTCAGTCAGCTGAAAAGGCTAATCACTTCTAGTGTCAGCTATTGAAAATGTCCTTTTGTTCCTTGGTCATGTCTGTTTTGTCACTGTAGGATAATGCATTATGAGATTGGCTCGGTCTCCAGCTACGCCCGCTCTCTCTGGAGGTTGGAGATTCTGCATGTTGTGTAAGTAATATTAAGACTCACTTAAAAGCTTTTGATGGTATAAAATGGGCATCACATTTTCAAAATATTTAATAGTGTCACTTGCAGGAACATTTGCATACAAAGAGAATAATGCACACATGCACACAGTAGTTGATTGTTAAGATCATAGAGGGACTCAACAGAGTCCAGAATTTCTGTTTCTGTTGTTGTTGCTCATGAATGCTGTACAGAGTTGCCACAACCATGTTTGATATAACTGTCCCAGAACGGAATTAGGATTTTGTTTCTCTTACTCCCTTACTCCCTGCCGTTTCAACAATAAAGAGGAAAAACAAAATGTAATAGATTGTTCAGTTTCCTTCAAAGGAGTACAAAAGAACAACAAAAAACACTATTGTGTTGATATTCCTCAGTTGGAGTGGTAGACATACATGCTGGGGGCAGCCGTTCAGACTGTGCCATGTGACCACTGGGAGGTACCTGGGTCTTACAGAAGAGAAAGGCCTACATCTGGTTGATCGGGACAAGGCTGACATCAACTCAACCTCCTTCTGTTTCCGATCCTCGAAGGTCAGGAGTCCCATGAAAAATGCATTGGACTTTGAGTGTTTTGAACAATTCATAATCTGAAAATGTCTGTAGACTGGAGACTTTAAGGTCATTAATGTAGTACAATTGTCCAACTTATGTCAGAGAGACACATCTGTTTGGGATACATGTAATAATAGATTTTTGCCTATAGGAGAAGCTTGACACAGGCATAAAGACTATTGTCGATGGCATGGGCATCCCAGAGATCAAGTATGGAGATTCCATTTGCTATGTCCAGCATGTAGACTCTGGGCTCTGGCTCACCTACCAAGCCACCGATGCCAAGTCTTCTCGCATGGGAACAACCCAGAGAAAGGTAAACCTTTTTAGATTCAAAATGATTAGAATTATTATTGATTAACCGAATTGACCGTCTTTTCAGAATGCTGAATGTGAAAATGCACTGATTCACACTTTTAACACAGTGAAAGAATGGATAGGGAATAATTGCAAACGATGTGTTCCCAGGCCATTTTGCATACTGAGGGTCATATGGACGATGGGCTGACGCTGTCTCGCTCACAAAGGGAAGAATCTCAAACTGCCAGACTCATCCGGAGTGCTGTTCTCTTTCTCACTGGGTTTATCAGGTACTGGATGCCATATCTAGACCCTCTTATTTGTGGATATCAGGTTGATAGAGACATGGTTACACTGACACAGGTTGTTGTTTCCAGCTGCAGTGTTCTCTTGAGGTTTAATGTTGTGCTAAATGATTATCTGAGTGTGAGTTTATAGCACAAGCTTTGTGTATGCCCTTGTCAGAGCTAGACTGATAAATCAGCCAGGCCAATATCGGCTTATTGCAGATATATTGGTGTATTATTGGCTGATGTGTAATAAGATATTGCTTTAGTGACAGACTTTAGTCTTTGTAGTATACGAGTGGTACTTGATTTAGGTATCGCAGAACATCCAAATTCTACACTACACTTTTCACTTCACTTCCACACTTCCACAGACTTTAGCTGTCTTGGAATACTCAAAGAAATTCCTTGTGGTATATACAGTACTACAGCAATACCCAAAGGAGATTTCAAAAAATACCATGGGAACGCTGCCATTCTTTTTATAAGTTGCAATTGCATTATTAGGTCTCCTACTTCTGCACTGTGAGAAAACTCTGAGATATGGAATCACTTGTGACTCTGATACTCTCTCAAACTT
The DNA here is from genome assembly GCF_021018895.1 of Seriola aureovittata. Lineage (NCBI taxonomy): Eukaryota > Metazoa > Chordata > Actinopteri > Carangiformes > Carangidae > Seriola > Seriola aureovittata. The sequence goes on from NC_079377.1 coordinate 16,988,405, forward strand.
TCTGTTTTCCCATTGTAAAAAAACATATAGATATTTAATTTAATTTAATTTTATTTACTTATCCCGGAATCATACATTTTACAGTCTGTACAACACACAACACTCTCTATCCTTGATTCAGATAAGGAGCCCAGTATTACAAAAAATTGCAAGGGCTGGTAATACTAGTAAGTTTAATACTAGTAAATCCAGGCTTGTTTTCCCACAAGAAGATGGAGGTCTGTTAGTTTGAGTCCAGGTCAGAAACAAATCACCTCTATGATTATATTGTTGTATTCTTTATACATCTTTTCTGTAGGAAACTGGATGGTTTTAGTCAACAAGGAACCCTACCCTCTGTCAGCCTGCCGACAGAGAAAGTGACGTGCAGTCTGCAGGATCTGATAAAGTATTTCCAGCCTCCACTAGAGGGGCTAGGCCATGAAGCTAAACAGAACAGCATGACAGCTGTAAAGAATCGGCAGAACATGTTTCAAGAAGAGGTAAATCTATATGTGCAAATGAAAAAATTGGTCCTCCATCTGATATGTTTGTCACTATTTCATAAGAATACCAACTTTTCCTCTCAGGGTGTAATAGATTTGGTCCTAGATTGTGTTGACCGTCTACACCAGTATAGTAGTGCTTCTCGTTTTGCTGAAGCTGCGCACAATGAGATGGGAGAAGAGTGGGAGACAACCCTCAATCGTTTCTACGAGCTACTGGGTGAGAATTATCACACATACAGTATAGATTGCTTTTTCATTTTCAATACTGACCCCACAACGGTGATTATCTACTGACACAGACACCAAACCAAGAACCCATTCAGATGCATTTTGCTTAAAATACCTAACTTAAATTATTCATACATTGCCAAAAAACGTGGTTTGAATTCTGCCATTTTGCATGAATAACATTGATTGTATAAATATTACTCCTAATGTTTCCTTCTTTTTTCCCCTTCAGCTGCTCTGATCCGGGGAAACCGTGTAAACTGTGCACATTTCTCAGGATCTCTGGACTGGCTGATTAGCAGGCTAGACCGGCTGGAGGCATCCTCTGGTTGGTTGAATTTGTATGCATTTTAATATTAATCCTACTTTTTAGGGGCAAAATACTAAAAAGAAATCTCATATTTAGGGTGTGACTGTTTGGGTTGTTTCAGATTGGTGATTATGTAGTAAAATATTCCAGGTGCACATGCTGTACATTACATCTGATATTAATTATCATACATTATCTCAGCATCATAGCAAAATTTGATGATAATATACAGAGTAATACAGGGTAGCTTCCATATAGTAATGAGCAGTTGCATGCTGTCATGTACAGGAGTCTTGGAGGTTCTTCACTGTATCCTACTGGAAAGTCCTGAGGCACTCAATGTCATCAAAGAAGGACACATTCATTCCCTCATCTCCTTTCTAGACAAGCATGGATGCAACAACAAGGTAGTGTATGCAGGGTCTTATTTGTGTATAACAATTGTATAGCAATTGTGAGAAGTAATGTGCAATCTTTATCAATAGTGGAAGCAAAATGACCAATACTGTCATTATGGTCATGTTAGTGCTGTATTAACTGACTGAAGTGCTGTAGTTCATCTAATTGTAGCTTTTATGGAGAAAATGACATGCACTATTATGCAGTTGTTGATCTGTTAGATAGATAGATAGATAGATACTTTATTTATCCCCTAGGGAAAATTCATTCGCTAATGTGGGATCATTTCCATGTGTTTGTCAAACTATTGCTGGGTGAAGTGTTGACAGGCTGTGTTCCAGGTGCTGGAGGTGCTGTGCTCCCTATGTGTGTGCAACGGTGTGGCAGTGCGGTCCAATCAGAACCACATCTGTGACAACCTGCTGCCAGACAGAGACTTGCTGCTCCAAACACGGCTGGTTAATCAGGTCACCAGGTAAAATTTAGACTGTTTTCTCTCAATAGGACCACCGTGTTTTGTCTCCAAGTCATTCTTCTTTGTTTTGTACTGCGTTATTCTTTTCTTTTTCAGTTTTTTTCTGAATTCCTCAGCATTTAGATTTGTCTAAATAATAAATCAGACACAAAAAGGTTACAGAATCGCTAAAAATCTTAAATATAATTATTAATAATATAATGTTATATCAGAGGAGCACATTTAAAAAACGTGCGTTGAATGGAGTGCATCTTCAGGACTTTTTCTCTAGCCCTTCTCATGCTTGCTTCAGCATGTATTTAGTGCTGTTTGTCAACTGTAGAGATCTCACTGCTGCAGGCCCATCCTTTTCTCTGCTTGACTTGAGTTAATTTAAGAGTTACTTGTCTCCGTCAGTGTCATCTCTTAATTTGCTGCACTAATTCCTTTTGTCTGAAAAGATCAGACCAATAATGTTGATGTCAGAGTACAGATGTCTTTATCTCAGCCTCTTCCAATGAGACTGGGGAAAGTTACCTGCTGCCTGAGGTGGTATGGCTCAATCGTTCTAATCTTTAGACGTTTTTTAATCAGTTTCATCATATTTCATCTTCTTCTTCTGTCTCTCAATATTTTGGCCCGCTGTGCCAGTTTGATCTTGTATGCAGTTTCCATTTTCCTTTTCCTTTGAGCTTGTTTTTTCTTTTGACTCCATCTTCCCTTTCTTCCACAGCAGCTGGATTCTTTTATCAGGCCGTTCTCGATCGGCAGCCTATTTTGTTCCTCAGGCCTTATTTTGTTTCATATCCTTCACACCTGCTCAGTCCATTCCCCAGCTCTCTCTTCCTCCTCAAGCCATTTCTCATTCTATCACTTTTACTTATTGTTCAACTAAATGTCTCATTAGTACATCTGCTTTCATTCTCATTTCCTTCATCTCATCAGTTTTCTTTCTCTTTTCCATCTTCTCCTCCTTACCCACCACAATTTGCCAGTTCTTCCAGATGCTGTCTTTCCCATTATTTGTATGCCTCTATGCTGTCGACAGCCGTGGCTGGAGGCATTTATGTTTTTGGGTTGTCCGTACGTCCGTATGTTCCACTCTCGTGAGCGAAATATCTCAGGAATGCCTTGAGGGAAGTTCTTCAAATTTGGTATAAACATTCATTTGGGCTCAAAGATGAAATGATTAGATTTTTCTGGTCGAAGGTCAAGGCCACTGTGACCACACAAAACACATTTTTGGCCATAACTCAAGAATTCACATGCTTATTAACTGCAAATTGACTGGTTGAGGCAGAGGCATGCAACTGCAAGGCTTTAATTCTAGTTTCTTTATCCATTCTTCTTATCCACTATTATGTCTTACATTATCTTAACCAGGTCATACTTTTTTCTCTGTGTCCTTTTCCCATTCTTGTAATGCCCTCCTTCTGTCCTCATGTGTTCACTGCCATGAGAGCTCTGTCAAGGACAAGGTCGCTACATGAACTAAAATTTATTCTCCAAACAAGGTGTCGGTGAGACTTGATTCGAACAGATTGGTGATTTTCCCGTCCACATACCTTTCCATGTTACTGTTTCTCATTCTCTGATTCCAAATTATCTCTGGTAATTTAGCCTCAGCACTGTTATTGGAAGGTTCAAAAGGAGAAGCTACAAGAGTCTGGTTCTGTGTTTGTTCATTCATTTATATATTTTTTAACACACTGTGCTGTGCCCATGAAAGTTAAGGTATGCTCTGTGTTGGCTACACAGAGTATCAAATGGAAATGTGTAGTCCTGCACAGAGCAGCATGGTCAAAATCAAACGAGCATCCACCAGAGACGGTGTACACATGAATTAGATATTCAGTTCAGTGATTGTTTTTGGTACAAGAAAAAAGTCAGTGTTTTTGAGCTCACTCCATTTGTCTGTGCCCCCCATCCGAAGTTTCCAGTTGAGCACCTGAATTTTTCACACACAGTGATACATTTATTTATATTTATAAATAAATATTTAATTTTAAATTTAATTTCCTGCTCTTTTTAGTTGTTCATTCATTGCTATACAATTTTGTAACATGTTTTCAAGTTCCAAATATATTTTTATGTCTTTAAGATGAATATTATATGTTCATCTCACCAAATAAAGGCACCACTATCTTCTCTCTTTTTGTCTGTCTCCTGTGTGCACCTCACCTCCACAGCATGAGACCAAACATCTTCCTGGCAATGGGGGAAGATTCAGCCCAGCATCGGAGGTGGTACTATGAGCTTGTTGTGGATCATGTCGACCCCTTCCTCACATCTGAGCCCACCCACCTGCGTGTTGGCTGGGCTCGCACTGAGGGCTACCATCCCAGGCTGACAGGAGGAGAAGGCTGGGGGGGCAACGGGGTGGGAGACGACATCTGCTCATATGGCTTTGATGGGCTTCACCTCTGGTCAGGTGAGGATGAGATCAAACGAGAGATATGGGATTCAGTGTACAATACAAGTGCTAGTGGGGAACTCGCTCACTCGAATATGAATCACAGTGAGCTGTCACTGGGTTTTTACTGATCCTTAACTTGAATAGAATAAAAGATGGAATATACAGTGGGACATCAACAGAAAATGATACATGACCTAGCGTACAGTTTTGATTTGCATTCTGTAATCCTAAATCTTTTGACAAACAGAAAACCAAAACGATAGATTTACAGACGAGTTGAAAAAATACCCACTTGAATATATTGCTCTACATATTCCAGGGTACTTTTTGAGACAAACAAAAGTATCTATAGATGTAAAAAAAAAAAAAAAAAAAAGATAAAAATTCAGATTTAAAATCCATCTTACTGCATATAATTGAGTGACATAAAAGTCATATATAGGATATTTACCATGTCTAATTAAACAGAATAAAGAAATTCAGCAAAATGGATGCCTGTATAGGAAAACTTTGCCATTGAAATAGCACCATTGTTAAGCAACACTTACTTATTCAGAGAGCGCTAACTGCCTTTTAGTTTTTCCAGTGTGGCAAAGTAACACTGAATACAAAGCAGAGTGATTCCATATTGGTCATTTAGCATTAATCTGATAGCATTTGATCATGTCCTCTCATTGTTTACTGTAAATGCCAGATGGAAATACAGTCACAAAATCATAGCCCTGCAGCTGGCCCAAAAGCCAAAAATGTATGTCGCCTCAACTGTTACAACATATGGATGCACGCATGTGTTATATACTGTACATACACATGCATTTTGTTTTAATTTAGTTGTTGGGGGGTTTGTTTAATTAAACAAGCTAAACCTTATTATGCTGTCTCATTTTGATTTGAGGAGAAATAAAAGAGAAATGTGTACATGGATGACTTAAGAGGTTGTGTGCCTTCTGAATCTTAGGCTGCATGGGCCGCAGAGTCAGCTCCCCCTTCCCTCACCTGCTGAAAAATGACGATGTGGTTAGCTGCTGTATTGACCTCAGTGCGCCATGCATCTCTTTCCGGGTCAACGGTCTACCTGTGCAGGGCATGTTGGAGAACTTCAGTGCTGATGGACTTCTTTATCCTGTGGTCAGCTTCTCTGCTGGAGTCAGGTCGGTAGTGGAGATATGCTTGTGTTTAACTGTTGGGCATGGCTGGCTTTTGGTTCCTCCAAGTTAATGTTGACTTAACATGCAGTATTCATTACTATTTGTAATTTGTTGCAGGAAGCTGTATGTATTTTTGTCTGAGTTTATGTTTTTGTCTCTATTAGGACCTCAGTACATGTAGTAAATGCCTATTTTTTTACACCAGGGTTCGTTTTCTGTTTGGGGGAAGACACGGAGAGTTTCGCTTCTTACCGCCGCCAGGTTTTGCTCCATGCTCTGAGGCGCTGCTCCCACGAGTCGAGCTAAAGGTAGAGCCATGTCAGAAATATATCTTGGATCACGGAGAAGGGAAACAAGACCTCATCGGCCCCTTAGTACCTGCCACTCCGGTTATCTTCACTCCCATGCCAGTAGACATCAGCAAGGTAAAAATCAGCTGTTATGTCAGGTTTCATTTTATTCTACAAAAAACTAATTGCTAAATCATTTTACATTTAGAGATTGCAGATTAAAAAAATCCACATTTATGTTCAGTTTGATCCTTTGTGCTGAAATATACCAATTTACTCATATTACCTTCATAGGTGGTGTTGCCAACACAACTTGAGGACATCAGAGAGAAAATGGCTGAGAATATCCATGAACTCTGGGCAATGGACAAGATTGATCTCGGATGGACACATGGACCTGTAAGAAAAGAGAAGCACATCATTTAACTACCAGCTTTATTTAATCATTGCATATCAAATGATGAATTATTACATAACAACTTTAGTATTTAGGAATTATAAAGAAACTTGACTGATCCAGCTCACTTCAGAGCTCCTTGCAGTTTGAAAATTATTAGCTCTTGTCAAACAGGTGAGAGATGAAAGTAAGAGGCATGACCCCTGTCTGGTGGAGTTCTCCAAGCTGCCAGAGCAGGAGAGGAACCAGAACCTTCACGTGGCTCAGGATACTTTGAGGTGAGGTCTATTACCTGAATCATACAATAGCCAAAACCTTTTGTCTACTTGATTATTTTCATTCATTTTGTCTAATAAAATTTTCACTTAAAACTGATGAGTAACCAGTGTCTGTTGTAATTGCATGTTTTTGTGATTAGTGAATGTTTTCTGTTTATTTCTGCACTGGAGGACTCTGCTTGCTCTCGGTTTCCACATTGGTTTGACTGATGACCGTGCTGCGGAGAGAGTCAAATACATGAGCCTAGTCACAAAGTATGTAAATTTGTTATGCCTTATTAAACTGTGTCTGCAAAAGAATAACTACACCATAGCCACTCATTTGACGATAATGTTTTGGAATGTCATTTCTATGCGTCCATTTTTTAAATTCTCTCCCTCAGGTATAAGCAGCCCAGTGGCTATAGACCTGCCCCAGTGGACTTGAGCCAGGTTTTTCTGAGCCCAGCCCATGAGGAAGTGGTTAACTTGCTGGCAGAAAATGATCACAGTGTATGGGCCAGAGAGAGAATCAAGCAGGGATGGACCTATGCAGCCCAGCAGGTTTATGTTCCGTATTGTATTACTGCATTCAGTAATTTTAATGTCATTGTATTGTATGCCGATTTTTTTTTTTGCATTTGTATTATTAGGACGTGAAAGCGAAGCGGAGCCCATACCTCGTGCCATGCAGCCTCCTTGATGAAAGGAGTAGGAGAGCGGGCAGGGAGAGTGTCAGAGACGCTGTCTGTACCCTGCTCGCCTACGGTTACAGCCTGGAGCCCCTGAACCAGGAGCGGAGTATGTCTCAAAGCCTTCTTATCAGTCTTATCAGTTATAGCTCAGTTCACTTCACTTTACTTATTGCACTGGTTCCCAAACTTTCTCTGGCAAGGCCCCTTCAGAAGCTGAATAAACATAATTCATTAGCCCCTCCCCCACACAATTTTTATCAATCATTAACAATGATAGAGGAAGCAAGTAATATAAAAACGGATCCATGTTCAAATGTAGTGAAATATAGTTCAGCATGATAGCATCAGCAAACTCCTCTTTGTTTATTTTCCCACATAAATCATATTCATTCAACTTAGTGTCACTCTATATTTTCCCCTGATTATGCACACGCCCCTGCAGTGGCTCTATGCCCACCCCAGCAGGGCCTGCCTGCCAGTTTATTGTAACCAGCATGAGATAATAAATGTAAGTTTAAGTGAGACACATCTCTCTCTGTTATCAAGTTAAACAAAACTAAACTGCCGAGTATTAATTGCACCATTTTGCAAGACTATTGACAATCCTGCAACATTTGTCAACATTGTATTGCAAAGATACACTCTGTTTAACAGGACTTAAATGCACGTCAGTTATTATTTTGGCACATAAACATATTTTCTCTGTTTCTTGGGTTTTCCAGCCGCATTATCATACCCATGTCTCTTCTCTGCTGAGAAATGCAGAGTGTTCAGACCAGATAAATCATATGCTGTGACCTGGGGGAAGTGGTATTTTGAATTTGAAATACTGACAGCAGGGAATATGAGAGTGGGCTGGGCTCGACCAGGCTGTACCCTCGATAAAGAGCTCGGCTCAGATGACCAGGCTTATGTCTTTGATGGATTTGAGGTGAGATATTAAAAGTTTACAGCTCTGAACATGACTGCATGTTCAGTCTTGTTGTTAAAAGAGCAATAAGCCCAAATCACTGTGAGAGTTTGTTACAGCCTCAAATATGGATTATTTTCTTTTTTGCATGATAAAACTAAAGTGTTGTTGTTGCTTCATGTTCCCACAGTTCTTAAATATTTCTTCATTTACTCTCGCAGTTTACAGAATAACTTTATGACTGGATCTAATAAAAAATCAAAATCTGTTTGTAAACTCGAGTGTTCTGGCTGTGTGATCAATGGTGATGCCAGAGGATGTTTTGGAGAGCAGAAAAACACAATACTGTGGCCCTATGCTGGTCTCTAAAGTAACAGTGTAATGAAACGAATTGAAATGAAGAAATAAAAGTCCAACAGAATAGTTAACTTCAGCTTGTAAATTGCTTGTCCGTGGCATATCATCTGGATCGAACTTGATGCTTGAATAGTAACACAGCTGGTCACAATTACTGTAATTAAGATGTGTAACCCTGATTAAACCTGCGTGAGTTTTTGCTAAACCAGTACACAAAAAATCTGTTATATTTGCCATTAAGTAAATTGAGGGATATAGTACTGAAATAACCAAAGTGAAGTATCACCGCAATCTGCTGAGCTGAGTGTGATGATCCTGCTAGCATCTCATCTTATCTCGTTCTGAACAGTGATGGTTCTTTTACCTCTTTTCCTCTTCCTATGTGAGATTTTTGCACTTGTCTCTTTTTCTGTCTAAATTGTCTTCCTGCTGCTTTCAGGCTCAGTGGTACCATCAGGGCGGTGAACCCCTGGGACGTCCGTGGCAGAGAGGTGATGTGGTGGGTTGCTTGGTGGACATGGCTGAACGCACCATGGTGGTCACGCTCAATGGAGAGGTGCTGTTTAATGACAGAGGATCAGAGCTGGCTGCCAAGGACTTTGATACCAGAGACGGTCTGGAAGAGTTTTTGACTTTATATAGTGTATTGTACAGACTTTATACTGTCCATTTAACTGAAAGATAATAAATCAAACTTTAAAAAAAAAAATTTCTTGAGAAAGTCCAATTTATATTAAAGTTTTAATAAATATATTTTATACATTTATCAGATTGAATTTTTTTTCCATATTTTCTCTCCCCATATTTCCCAGGCCTGTTGCCTGTGGTCAGTGTTGGGGTGAACCAGGTGGGGAGGCTGAACCTGGGTCGCCATGTGGGCTCCCTGCAGTACTTTACTGTGTGTGGCCTGCAGGAGGGTTATGAGCCATTTGCTGTCAACATGGCCAGAGATCCAGCCCTGTGGATGAGTTGGAAACAGCCTCAGTTTACCTCCATACCACCCAATGATCACAATTTACAAGTTAGTTTTTACAGTTTATAGGCTTTCTTTCCTCTAGCGGTTTAGTCGATATGTGTATGCTAATAAGTATTTTGTACCTTTACGGGGCCCTTGGTTGCTTATAGCACTGGTTAACTGACAACACTGATGCTGAAAATGTTGTTTAAATCTTATCCAAGGTCACTAAAACCAGTGGCTCCGCGGATTCCTTATCCAGCCTGAGGGTCTCTCAGCGGTTGTTTGCACACCACGGTGGAGGCAGTGAAATGGGATTTTATCGGCTCAGCATGTCTGTTGAATGTGCTGCTGTTCTCACTAGCCCTGCAGGGGGCGTGCTTCCAGTGGCCTCCAACACACTCTCTCCAGGTTCAGATGATATTACATCTTATCATATACAGTATGCTCAAGTTAGCCACAGAGAACTCGACAATACTTCACAAAGGACTCGCTTGGCTTGTCATAACACTCAACAAATTACATTATCAATGATGCAGCCTGTTTAAATTAGAAAGCTATTACAAGATGAACATTCAGTGAAATAATTAGTTTGTGAGATCTTGATAGCTGTTGTTTGCAGTTATCCAGATAACTGATATTCACCCATAATGACCTTGATGAGTTGTTCTGCTAAAGCTCCCCAGTGCCTTGCTGTAATTAATTCCCATTGTCCTTTTTAGGAAGGAAAGAACAGGAGGAGGTGGACTCTGACTTTGAAGTGCTGATGAAGTCAGCCCACAGCTTTGCTGGCTCAAGAGATGAGCTCAACTATAAGGATCATAGCCAGGACAAAACATCAAGACTGAAACAACGGTAGGTTGTAGTAAGCATAAAGGCACAATTCTTTTGTTCAGTAGTGATACTTTATTTGGGATAATAATGTACTAGTTACTTAGAAATATTATGTATGTTGCTTTTCCATATTTTTCTGTTAGGTGATCAAAATGACAAGTATGGTTGTAAAAGACGTTTCTCCAAATGAAATGAGACAAAAAACAGAAAAAATGAAGATTGTGAAAATAAACAAGATAAAAAACAGACTCTCATTAATGTGTGTTCTATCAGGTTCATGCTGAAGAGGACTAAGCCAGGCCTAGTCAGCAGTAACTCGTCCGCACGGCTTCTCGAAGATGTCGTAGTTGACAAAGATAACTACGATCACCTCATCCAGAGCTCTAGAGTAAGGCTTTGATTTTCTCATTATTTCATCCCATCATAACCACATAACCACAGTACAAAAACAATTCAGTGCTAGTAAAATGTTTTGTGATGTTTTTTCTAAATTACTTTTAAATACCTAGAAAAAATGACAGAGAAGACAAAATGTATTTGGGCACTGCTGCCTCAGGATAAAGTAAAATGAAACAAATTGTGCTGCAGGGCTTATTCACATACACTGTTCTTCAGCTCTTTGCTGGTAGATCTACAGTAATTACCAGCCACAATAAAAATGCAAAATGCAAATACCAAACAATGACACCTCTCTGTTTCAGTATTACTACTCAGTGAGGGTTCTTCCAGGCCAGGAGCCGTTTAATGTGTGGGTAGGCTGGGTGACCTCTGACTATCATCACTATGACATGACTTTTGACCCTGACTATGTCCACACCGTGACTGTCACCCTCGGAGATGACAGTGGCAAAGTCCAAGAAAGGTCAGTGTGCACCAGGAAAATGATATTAGTGTGACTGACCAAGAATTGAAATACTGAACTTTGTTCAGAGATTTTGTTGGTTTGGCATGATTATTATAATATTACAACACAGTGTATTCCTGAAGAACTTTAATATTGTATTACATTGTGCTATAAATTAGCAACAAACTATTAATTGAACATATCCCTATCCTTTTGTGAAGTGTGAAGCGGTGTAACTGTTACATGGTGTGTGCTGGAGAAGCAACAGGTCTGTCTCAGAGTCGTAGAAGTGCAGGGTTGGAAATTGGCTGTTTGATTGACACAGCCACTGGGCTCCTCACCTTTACCTCCAGTGGCGTGGAGATGGCCACCTTCTACCAAGTAGGTCACACAGGAAACTATCCGAGTGGTTCAGATTGAGTGATTGAGTTTTTTTCTTAATGTAATACATTAATCTAAATATACATCAACCTCATATTGAGTTGTGTATGCCACAGTTGGCAGAATAACATTAAGTAATTATGGTAAATAATATTAAACATGCTGCGTTGCATTATTAAACTGAGGTACTATTGTTTCACCACTAATTAGGTGGAAGCCAGTACAAAGCTGTTTCCTGCTGTTTTTGTGAAGCCCACCACCAGCAACATGTTTCAGTTTGAACTGGGACGCGTTAAGGTAAAGGAAGTAATCATTCTCAAATCACGTCAAAGACGTTAGAAGAACGTTGTGTTTTTGACCTTGTCTGCTTGTCAGCATGATATATAAAAAAGCAGCATATTCAAGAAATTTGGGCAAAATGTTGTGGACAGATTGGATCTGTAATTAATTAGGTTGCAGTCTGGCGATTTAGTGAACAGCTGTTTGGTGATCTGTTTCTCCATTACTACTTGGATACGTCTTTCTCTTCATCCAGAATGTGATGCCACTGTCAGCAGGCTTGCTTCGCAGCCAAAGAAGAAATGCCACTCCTCAATGTCCTCCAAGGTTTCAGATCCAGCATCTCAGCCCGGTTTCCTGGACCAAAGTGCCAGCCCATCCATTAAAGGTGTTGGTGGATCGGCCAGACGAGCGCAATGGCTGGAGAGTCCAATGCTCTGAGCCCCTGCAAGTCATGAGCCTTCAGATCCCTGATGAAAACAGGTGAAAGAGCAGGAATAAATATGTGTTTTTGGAATTGGGCTTGGAGATTGGAGTCCACAGGAAGTAATGCACCTGTTGTTAATAATGTTGCGATTATCCAACATGTCTTGTCTTTCACTGTGATGTTCAAGAATCAAGCTGTACACACTTGTTTGATGTGTAACATCATCAAAAATGCAACAGACTGTAGCTGCAAATTCTGACCTTCTTTCCATGTACCACTGTTGTGCCAAGTTATCAAGTGGATTTTGTCATTTGTTCTTGATTAAGCAACAACACTGAAATTGACCGTACTATACATCTAGGTGTGTTGACATTTTGGAGCTGTCCGAACTTGATGACCTCTTGACCTTTCACCGCCACACCCTCCTCCTCTACTGCTCTTTATGCACCCTTGGAAACACCAGAGTTTGCCATGCCCTCTGCAGTCACGTGGACCAGTCCCAGGTCCTTCATGCTATTCAGAATCCCCACCTACCCGGCCCACTCCGCTCTGCATTTTACCAGCTACTTATTCAGGTGATTGCTTGTTGGGGTTTGTGTCTTTCTTTGTTTTGACAACAGGATAAGAAAACCTCTTAGAGTAATTAAATTAATATTCTTCTTGTTATTCTTTAGGTTCACCTCAGCAGCTACACCACAGCATGTCTCATGATGAACCATGAATACATCGTGCCCATGACAGACCAGACCAGAGAAATCACCCTTTGTCCCAGGCCTGTTAAAGGTGTTAATGGGGGGAGTGGTCAACCTCCAGAAGGCATTCCCAGCACTAGTCTTAGCACATCCCTGAAACCACAGATGCACTTCTCATCTCCTTGTTTTGTCAGGAGTGATGGGATAGAGGGAGATGGTGCAGTTGAAATAGCCTGCACAGACAGCCCAGAAATCCCTCTGGACATATTGAAGAATCTGACAGTGGAAATGCTGACTGCAGGGGCATGGGCTGTGGGTCAGAATGTAAGGGATCCTGTAGGAGGCAGCGTTGAGCTTCTGCTGGTTCCCCTAATTAGACTGTTCTATACCCTGCTGGTAATGAGGGTGTTTGGGGATGAGGATCTGGGCAAAGTTCTGACACTGATAGAGCCGGGAGTCTTCTCCATAGATGGTGAAACTCCTGAGGAGGAAGAGGAAGAAGAGATGAGTGGTGATGATGAAAAGGAGTGGAAAGTGGGCGCCAAAAAGGAACAGGACTCTCCTAAACAAGGACTTCTTCAAATGAAGCTTCCAGAGGCTGTCAAACTTGAGGTGATCAAATAAGCAGATTGAGATGAGCTGCTTATACGCAGTTTAAAATGAATTATTAAAGAAGATTTAATACATTTCCCTCTCCAGCTCTGCCATCTGCTGTCCTACCTGTGTGACAGCCAGGTGCGCCACAGGGTAGAAGCTGTGGTCGCCTTCTCCGACAACTTCGCAGGTCAGCTGCAGGAGAACCAACGCTTTCGCTACAACCAGGTCATGCAGGCACTCAACATGTCTGCCGCTCTCACTGCCCGCAAGACCAAGGAGTTCCGCTCACCTCCACAGGAGCAGGTTGAATGCACTGAAATCAAATTAGAAATGTTAGGAGAGGATTAAGGTGTTAAAAAAAATGCTAAGTTGTGGTTTGTCCTATGTTCTAGGAGCTGTACAATGTCTATACTGTCTGTGTCATTTATCATCTGTCTTTAGATCAACATACTGCTGAGCTTCAGAGAGGATGAGCAGCAGGAGAACTGTCCATGTCCAGAGGAAATCCAACAGCTCCTGCAAGACTTCCATAACCTCCTTAACACACACTGTGGTTGGAACACTGTTTTGTCTTTGAGTGATTCATTATTAATCTTCATTGAGCCAGGGACCTATGGCACTTACCACAATTGCCACTGAGGTGGTCTCATCTTATCCTGCTTTTATTGTGCAGGCATTGAATTGGACAGTGAATCAGAAGATGAAGAGGATGCTGAGATGTCTGTAAAAGATCGACTTCTCAGTCTAGTGGCGAGAGTCTCTGGGTTGAAGAAGACACCCATAGAATCAGAGGAGTGTAGACCGCAGAGCGCTAGTAAGTATATCTGTGCTTTGAAAGCCCATCACTTCACCATTCCCAATAATTCACCTGTACATGTGGTCATGCATGCAACACTTTATTTGGTTCAGGAACAATAGTATATACAATCATAGCTGGGTTGTAATGACAGAAGAGTTTGGTGAAAATGGATATGTAAATGAGGATGTTAAGTATTGACCTCCAGTCAGAGTTGTTACCAAAAAATTTAACATAAAAAAACATTTTTTTTTGCCATACAGCACAGCTGACCCTGTTTTTTTTTTTTTTTTTAAAGCACAAGGATAGTAGGATTCCACTCCTTAATCACTTTTCACCTGCTGTTACTTCCTCAGAGTCCCTCAAAAAGCTGATCTCTGAGATGATGGTGCGCTGGGCCCAGGAGAGTGAGATAGAGGACCCTGAACTGGTTAGAGCCGTCTTCTCACTGCTGCACCGCCAGTATCAGGGCCTTGGGGGCCAAATGGCAGGACCACTCTGCAAAGCCTATACGATCAGCCAAGCATCAGTGGAGGACACCATGACTCTCCTGTCCTCCCTGGGTCAAATCCGCTCTCTCCTCAGTGTCCGCATGGGGAAAGAGGAAGAGAGGCTGATGATCAGAAGATTAGGGTAGGGGGAGATTGGCAATGCGAATTGGAGTCTGCTTCTTTTGACAGCTTTTGATCTGTGATGATTGGTATTGATTAATTTCTAACACATTTCATCATCATTTCCTGTGCTGGTTTTAGTCACATTTTTTGTATTTTCATGTACAGAGACATCATGAATAATAAAGTTTTCTACCAACACCCCAACCTCATGAGGACACTGGGGATGCATGAGACTGTGATGGAGGTGATGGTCAATGTTCTTGGAGAAGGGGAATCAAAGGTGAGAGATAAATACAATTTATGGTGATATATGGAAATAAATGTGTGTAACGAAAGAAGCAGGTCATCAACTGTTGTTTAAATCTTTTCATTTTAACAGTATTGGTATTCCAAAGGTAAAAACAGCCAAAGCTAATATAATGGTTTCTGGCTTATGTTCATCATTAAATGGGCAATACTCCATGCAGCATGGCCATACAGAACATTAATTCTCTTTTATTAGGAGATTACCTTTCCCAAGATGGTTGCCAGCTGCTGTCGATTCCTGTGTTATTTTTGCCGGATCAGCCGTCACAATCAGGGAGCACTATTTGACCATCTGAGCTACCTGCTGGAAAACAGCAGTGTTGGACTTGGTAATTCACATTTTCACACTTGTCTGTGTCTATGTATAAATGATGTGCAAAGTAACAGAAAGCCTTGTAGAATCTACTGTAATGTATTGTAATACAATAACCTTTCATTGCAAACTGGATTTGTTTAACCTATATATAAATATAACTGTCAGTTTTTGCAGAGAGGTGTTGATTCAGCTCTCGCAGTCTTGAGCTTTTAGTTTGTAGAGTTGTTGTAAGGGTGTCATAAAATTTTCAATGTCTAACTTATGAAAGTTTCACAGAGGCAGATTGCTAAGTAAAAATGTATAGCAGGACTGCTGCACTGAATTACATGGATATACAGTAAGTGTTAAATCTTTGGGTTGTAATAACCTTGTGAAGCTGTTTGGCTCTTGTCTCCACGATAAGAAACCCCAACATCCTGACCTATGTAGTTCATGAGTTGGTGCTCTGATTGTTTTATGCCTTTGTCCCTTAGCTTCACCGTCCATGCGAGGAGCCACTCCTCTAGATGTGGCAGCAGCCTCTGTAATGGATAATAATGAACTGGCCTTAGCACTGAAGGAACCCGACCTAGAGAAGGTGAATTCATATTCTGTGCCTTCCTCTACAGCACTGCTCTTAACCGTCTCCTTTATGTCATAATACAGGGATAAATGATTTTCTCTACATTGAACATGGACTGCCTTTGCTTACTGTTTTTCATTGACCGTGAAATCTCAGTTTTCTCTGTATTTAATGTTGCCCACTGCCTTTCTGCTGTACATAGTGTCTAATGATGGCAACAGTAATATTGAACAACACATTATTTTATAAGTATCACCACCAACATTAATATGTTACTTGGAATCAAATGAGGGAAAAAATGAAATCTTACTTTCTAGTTTAGATTCCTAGAAAGGCATAATATTAAAACAACACAGATTACTTTCTCTTTGTTGTACCCCATTATTTGTTGCTACAATATCCCAGTGTCTAATCTAATCTAATCTGAAGGTGGTGCAGTACCTCGCGGGATGTGGTCTCCAGAGCTGTCCAATGCTAGTGGCAAAAGGCTATCCTGATGTTGGATGGAACCCTGTAGAGGGAGAACGTTACCTGGATTTTCTACGTTTTGCTGTTTTCTGCAACGGTAATCTGTTAGTTCTATCCATAAAGTTTATCCCGTTCAGAGGACATTCTGTGATTTTAAATGACACAATATCCACATTGCAATTATTGGAGACAGTCATGTTGTTCTGATAACTCCAGTCATTTTATATAATTGAAAATGTACTTTTTTTATGTAAACTTTTTCGTCCTAGCACAAAAATGTGCTTAACTTGGTTACTTTACTCTGCCATTTGTCTTCAAGCATATCTTTACTTTTTGGCAGCAAGAATAGTAAAAGCAAAATGCTGAAAAGCTATACGCAGCTGCATTTTTCATGCTGCTAATTAATTAAGCTATTTGCAATAGAGGTAATTAATATTCTGGTATTCTACTATTGATTTTCATTACTTTGAAGCGATGCCCAGAAGGCATCGGTTCAAATTGTCCTTGAAGGAATTGACGGTTCAGCCAAAGGGCATTGGCTTTCCGTACCACATACCTATAATTGATTTTATCTTTACCTTTTTTCTATTCAGTCTATAAGCTGTACATATATTGACCTGGGTATCATTATTCTTTTGATCCTCTTGGTGCATTTTTGATTTATCAACTTCTAGTCCAAAAAACTCAGTGAGAGACTTTGTCATTTAATTTCAATAGTAAAATTGGGAGAAATATATTAAAAAGACAAAAATGTGACTGCTATCCCACACACAATCCATAAGTTCCGCCAGTGGTTAGTACTAATGTTCCATGTGTTCTTTGTCCACAGGTGAGAGTGTAGAGGAAAACGCTTATGTGGTATTGAAGTTGCTGATTCGTCGGCCTGAGTGTTTTGGGCCTGCCCTGCGGGGTGATGGGGGAAATGGTCTGCTTGCAGCGATGGAGGAAGCCATCAGGATCTCTGAGGACCCTTCTATAGACGGACCTTGCACCACGTACCAGTCCAACAGAACACTGTCAGTATTAGAAGTGTGTGAACAAATCACTATTTTGATACTGCTGTGTACAAAATAACTTTGGATATGTATTTCAAAAAGTTGCTTTAATATTGTAGACACACATACACATACACACACAAATTTCTATGCATAAAAATCAGCCTAATGGTGTACTGGTGTTCAGCTCTGCAGTAAACAGACGGCAGATTGCAAGATTGCAAACAACCAAATAGATTCAGTGCATTCCTTTTTTTTTATTTTGTGCTGTAGAGTAATATTCATAAAATCAGTTTCAATAATTTTGTATTTCTTCTCCATTTCTGCTGGTTCACCGGCTCACTGGTTGTGCAGTGAAAGTTCATTGGCAAATGGGATCAAAGTTCAACATGATTAATCTTAATCAGAGTCGAGAGGTTTTGTGTGTGGTGAAGGATTTGCTATAAATGCTATGCTTTCTGTAACCAGCATTGACAAATGTCAAATATGCAATCAAAAATATTAGTTTTAAAAATGGACATGGGAAAGTCATCTAAATGCAATTAAACACTACATTAGGCGTAAGCCTTATCAAAATAAGTCTCTGGAGTAATTTTCTCCCTAACTTTTTGGAGCATTTCAAGCACAACGTCTGTTCAGCCAACCTGCCCCTGGTAAATAGAAGTTTAATGAAATCAAAACTGCAAAAGTTTAATGACACAGATTATTTTTAAGAACTGACACCTGCTCTCTCTGCATCTCTTGTAATCATTGTAACTGTCGGAATTTTAAATAGAATTTGAGGTAATCAGTAAAGCTCTTATCCTGCCTGGCTAACCTGCTGCTTTATTTAGGGATAATCAATTGTTCGATTCTCTTAACAATCCTTATTGATTCATTTGAGTTCATGACAAGCTTTTGACCATTATGATTATCTTCTGTAACAGAGATGTTGCCCAGGACCATGATGATGACCTCATTCACATGGGACACGCCATCATGACCTTCTATTCAGCCCTTATTGACTTGCTGGGGCGCTGCGCTCCAGAGATGCATGTGAGTGTTTTCTCTGCCTTCAGCAGCCATTCTCCATCAGTATCCACTGAAAACTCTAAAACAATGAAGCCGAATGGAAAAAGGCTGCAAACTGCTTTTTAGAGACTGAGTCACATAATGGCTTGGTCCTCACACAGAATGATCAAACATAAACTGAAAAATTAGATATTTAGTAATAACCGTGGGCATTTGCTCAACAATGAAATTAAATGTCAGAATCACTACTACAATACCAGTGATTACAGTATTAATCTAATTAAACTCCACAACAGTGAAACTTCTGTATGTTGTATTAATATACAGTGGGTATATGGAATATTTGAAACACTATGTTCATAGTATACATTTTGTCATATACTAAGTTGTTATCCAATTTTACTCATTGGTGATATTAACTAGATTCTGAGTTATTGTCTTAACTCTGTCTGAATATGGCCGACATGCAACAGTAAGCACCGTGTTAGGTTCTCTGCAGCACCAACCTCACACTAGGGCAGCTTGGGGAGTGAGCATGTGCACCTGACTGTCAGTATAGGCGCCTGAAAAATTTATTTTCCCTGTAAAAGTGAGATTGAAGTGCATTTTTTGTCTTTGGATCATTCAAACACAAAGGCAGTTCAAAATGCTTTACAGAAGTCATAAAAATGCATTAAAACCTTTAAAAATTAATGAAAAAACTAATGAAATTGTAATTTGAGTTAATACACAATGATGTTTCAGAAAACAAATCAGGCTCAACTCAGTTTTTCAACTTTGAGACAAATTGGATTTGGACTGCAAAATGAGCTGCAATTCAACATTAGGAAGATGTCTGTAATATTTAATAGAATCAGTATACATCCTAACAGTTAACATACAATGTAATGCAATATACAATATATACAATCAAAAATTTTATCTGCAATCCCGTGTAATGACTGACCTATGACAGTGTGTTCTGAATTCTTGTCCAGTTAATTCAAGGAGGTAAAGGAGAAGCCATTCGCATCCGGGCCATTCTGAGGTCGCTCATCCCCATTCCGGACCTTGAGGGAGTCATCAGCATCTCCTTTCAAATCCCTTCAGTGTCTAAAGGTTAAAAGAGTCAATCAGTCAATCTTACATCACTACAGTACATTCAACTTATATTAAGACATTGCACAGAAACCTGACCTGTCTGTTACGGCAGCTTATTAAATTATGATTTTCTTTAGAATCTAATTAAAGCCCCACCCAATCAGATTTTTACACATTATGTCAATATGACCTTTCTCTCTGTTTCTCCAGATGGTCTGGTGGTTGAGCCTGACCTGTCTACAGTGTTCTGCCCCGACCACAAGGCCGCTATGGTTCTGTTCCTGGACCGGGTTTATGGCATCGAGAACCAGAGTTTTTTTCTCCACCTCCTAGAAGTTGGTTTTCTGCCTGACCTTCAGGCAGCTGTCTCTCTTGACACTGTGAGCAGAGAAAATTTTAGTTTGTTCCACTGTTCACCTGCTTGACAGATTCAGTGTACCATTGTAGGAGTGACCTGTGACTTTGTATTGATCCAAGCTGCATCATGTCACCAATGAAAAATATCCACCTCCTTGCCCTCATGTCACTCGCATCATTACTGCAATTGTTGAGAAATCCTTGTAAACATGACCTCATGCACTGCTCCTACTTACAGAAGACCCTGTTGTCTCAATTTGATCAATTTACCCACACTAATTAATACTGATAATACTAATAATTTGTGTTTTGTTTTTCCATGAAACATTATAGTATGCTTCCTTCCAAATAAGGTTTAATATATGTTCAGGTTTAATGTGTTTGTAATAGACTTGTTGTGGTATGAAAATGTTTTCCATTTCCTCAGTTTTCTTTATATATACGTATACAGTAATTTTTTTGGTCTTTATGTTCAGTCTGAGGAAACATTGTTTGCATTCCTGATCATGGTTCCCATTTCTTCTTGCTGCCTCCTCACTCCTTGTTTAGTTCCACTTAGGTAATTGGAGTCTGTGTAAGTGTAACCTCTCTTTTGTACTGCAGGCTGATTTAGGATCCACTGATATGGCTCTGGCCCTCAACAGATACTTGTGTACAGCTGTGCTTCCCCTGCTCACCAAATGTTCAGCCCTCTTCTGTGGATTAGAGGACCACACCTTGCTGGTCGACTCTCTCATACAGGCGGTCTACAGCCTCTCCAGGGCTCTTAGCTTGACTAAAGCTCAGAGAGACACCATAGAAGATTGCTTGTTGGCCGTGTGCAGGTATAGTTTTTTAGTTGGTGTGACAAAGCAACCCACAGATTTAGGGTTCAGTCTCGTCAATTTTATTATTGCACAGAGTTGTTGCTGTCTGTACGTAGGGTATTGATTTTTCAGCAAGTTTCTGATAGATTATATTATATTTTTTTATTAGATTCTATCCGATAGATTATGTTGAGGTGCAGTATTATTTTAGTGTCTACATCTTTGTCTTTGGTCAGTTATTTTTATTTTTTTTAATGATTGCATTATTGCACCATTAGCTTCCTATATCCATTGATCTCACTGTCTTTTTGTTATTTGACCAAATCATATGTTGAGAAGAAACGGCAATAAAATATTGTTAGCTGAAGCAGACAGATCAGCACTCTCTTATTCCCACTCATTATATTTAATGAATCACTATAAATTCTGTTTTTTGGCCTATTCTGATATAATTTACCCGATTCAGTCTAAATGTTAACAATTCAGTTAACATCTTTCCTATGGCATCTTTTTAATTATGTATCAATCTTATGAGACATGATAATCAGTCATAACGTCATTCATCATTCATCATATGTGCGTGCGTGTGTGTGTGTGATGTTCATCTTCTCATGTGACTAATTCTGCACTCATTGGTGTCCTCAGTAAACTCCAACCATCTATGATGCAGCCTCTTCTGCGTCGTCTTGTCTTAGATGTCCCCCAACTCACAGACCACAGCAAGATGCCACTAAAGGTGAATTCACAAGTTGCAGTTTTCTACAGCATGTGTGAACTAGCACACCAAGTTAAAATGATCTGTTTTATTAACTTCAACAAAATGTCAATACTTTCATCTGCTAGCTGTTGACCAGTCACTATGAGCAGAGGTGGAAGTACTACTTGCTAACTTGTGGGCAGATGGACCAGGGTTTGGCCTCTGAAGAAGAGCTCCACCTGTCTAGAAAATTGTTCTGGGGAGTGTTTAAGGCCTTGGCAAAGAAGGTAAATTGTATTGAATACCTGTATCAATCTCAAGATCTTATTATAATGATTTAAAATTACAATATTTTCCCGTTGAGTCAAAATGTTGCAGAAAATGAATAAATGTTTCATTTTTTGACCGTGTAATCCTACCATTGATTCACCGCTTCTTTTCTTTTTCCATCCTCCCGTATTTCAGGAGAAACAGTAAAATGAGTTCACACTTGAGATTAAGAGTCAGTTTTTCATACCCTGGTATGTAGCCTCTCACCCTTAAGCAGGCCTGTTGGAAATGTGAGAGATGTAATCAATAACTGAATCGTCTCTCAGTTCACTGTCAGCATGCACCAGAATATTTCTGCCACTTACCTGACTTATTCCGAACATGAAAACATCAAAGAAATGCTCATGAGGTCATTCCAGGCCCACATGTGGCCCGCACCAAAAAATCTCAGAGACTGAGCTCCAGTCAGCATTACAAAGAGTTCCCTAACCCCAAGAGTAACTTACTATATATATATACTGTATTAGTATGCGTATTGCAGATTGGTTGCAATTGAATTTAAGATGGAAACATATTCGAAGGAAACTGTATAGTAAGGAAAAGAGAAACTTAGGTAGGGGATTTAGATTTAGAGTCAAATTTCCATTGGAGAAATGAAATTTCTTGGCCACATAACCGGGTTTCTAACAGGGTGTTTACATGGCTGCATGTGTGCATGAGATAGACTTAACTGAAGGGAAGTATTTCTGCAACAGTGGTATGTCTTTGTATCCAAAATAATTAAATCCAATGTGTTTTTAAAACTGAATTAAATAAGCTGGTTTCCTCAGCTGTTTTGTGGTCTGTTTTGTGGTCTAAAATCCAGACACACGCTCACAGTAAAAAAAACAAAAAAACAAGGACACACATCGTTACTTTGGCAAAGCACCAAAACCCAGGCTTTACCAATATCTGTCTTACCCCATACTATGCTCTCTCTTTCTCTTCCCCACTCTGTTTCCTTTGCCCCCTTTCTGTCTCCAACACTACAGCCCTATGAGCCTCAGCTATTTAGGCTGTGTGTTCAGTGCCTGGCTGCAGTGGCCAAGGCCCTGCCTCCTGACCACATGGACTCAAGCTGTGTGTCTCAGATGGAGAAAAAAACCTCCATGGACACAGATGGACACTTTGACCCCCAGCCTGTAGATGCCTCCAGGTAAGATACTGACCAGCAATATTTACTAATTATGGACAAAATAATTGCTGATTCTGGATATCGTGAAGATGAGCTGTTCTGTTCCAGGGGAAGTGTAAACTTTAATGTGTTAGACAGAATTAACTTAATAAAGTACCATATTCAAAGAGGTGTGAATATAAACATTTATTTTCATGCTCTTAATAAATCTTGTAATCCAAATATGTTCCTGTGTGATAGAGCTAAATGATGTATTATTTCTTTCCCTGCACTAGCATGTCAGTGCCAGAGAGACTGGAGTTTGTAGTGAACAAGTATGCAGAGCATACTCATGACAGGTGGTCACTGGACAAGGTAATCACAATAATTATTCTTCTGATCTGAACGACCTGTTGAAGTTGACAAAGCAGAGTTGATGTATGATATCCTGCACAGGACTGAACCGCCTATGAATATATGTCTAACATAATTTTTCTGCTTGACCATGTGAAAACATCTCACTGTGCTGTGTGGTTGAGCTAGTATGTCGATGTCTGCATATTTTCTAATGTGCATTTTTTTTTTCTTTTTTTAACTAAATCTGTGTGTTATCTCTGTCAGTTTGCCAATGGCTGGGTTCATGGGGAGCAGCTATGTGAGAACACCAAGGTCCACCCTCTCCTCAAGCCATACAGGACTCTGGCTGAGAAGGTAGACTGAGAAATTTGTTGTGTGTGTGTGTGATAGTGCGTGAAAGCATAGTAAAGAAGCAATGAACTGACAAATCCCAGAGGCATTTGCATACCAAATGTGGTGTATGTAATGTAAAAGATTAGAATACCTCGTTTGTGGTCTTTTAATTATTACACCACTGCCTTCCTTATGTGACTTGGCGTGTAGAGTGGGCAACACATTTCAAGCCACAAGCCTTTGAAATATCACGATAGATTAAGCATGTTTTGCTCTTCTGCTGTTCTTTGATCGCCGGCTAAGTTTCACTTTTACATGAGGTTTATTCATATATATATGTGTGTATATATATCTATATAACTGTGTTTTCCAGGAGAAGGAGGCGTACCGCTGGGCCATTAAAGAGACAATAAAGACTATGTTGGCCTTTGGCTGGACCATAGAGAGGACTAAAGAAGGAGATGCATTTGGCAAGCATACCTGTACACGCAGAGTCTCTCAGTCTGGGTCTGGACAGGTATTTGTACTCCACAGGCCACATTCATTTAGCCACTGGGCACCAAATGTGTCTGATGTAGTAAAAGTAATCTCATTAACTACTAAACTTCTTCCAAAATGGGTTTTACTAATTGAATTGTGTAATCAGCCATTTGTTGTTTTTTCTAGTTGTCTTTTGAGGGTGCATCAACCTTCAGCCCCAAGCCAATGGACATGAGCAGCATCACCTTAACATGGGAGCAATGTGTAAGTAATTACATTTCTTTTGCTTTATACACCATTGTAGTAGGTATAACTTTAGTTCTACTTCAATCCTTGCACAAGTTCGGCAGAGGTGGTAACGATGGCCTAGTGCCAGTTTTGTTGTGTATAAGAAAAAGAGTTACTCATCTTGTGTAGCACAACTGGATAATCCAAAAATAACATTTCCTTTCATGGAAACAGGATTATTACTCGGAGTTGTAAGATTATGCAGTCATGTAAATGTCTTCTGCTAATACATTTGCATCTTAACTGCAGAGACATAACTGTCTTCTAAAAGAACAAAAAACTCAGCGTCTCCTGAAATGCGAAGTCGCAATAATCCGCCCTTGGTAACATGGAGTTCTGTGTAATCATATCTGGGGGACAGGACTAATTTTCCATGCCAAATTCATGTGCCAGACAGTTGAAAATAGATTTGACTCTTTTCTTTTCTTTTTCTTTTCTAAAGGCTATGGCTGAACAATTAGCTGAAAACTATCACAATACCTGGGCTAAAAGGAAGAAATCAGAACTTGAGAGTAAAGGTACTAAACCATGTAATCAACAACTATCTGTAATATTTTCTTGAAGTCCTCTCCTCTCCTCTCACAGTTGCATTTCTTTTCTCAGGAGGAGGTGGCCATTCAATGCTTGTACCCTATGATACCCTTACTGCCAAAGAGAAGACCAAATTCCGAGAAAGAGCCCAGGATGTCCTTAAGTTCCTTCAGCTCAATGGCTACACTGTGTGGAGGTGAGTACTGAAAGAGCTAGTGATTGTAATAAGGCAATGTGACACAGTATGTATGAGGTGGGGAGCAATGAGGTGTTCTGTTTTCATGTCTCACTGTTATTGCAGTCCTAATGTTGGCATTGTAGCAATCAGACCTCTAACAACAATACAGGTCACAGCCTGAAATACAGCACTGTCAGTGAATAACATAATTGCATTGTCTAATTGTCTTCCCACTGTACAGCACTACATTGTCTTGAAAATCCAATAAAATACGTAGTTCAAATGATACAGTATAAAGGTTAAAGCTCATTGTCTGTCAGCAGTAGTTTTTTTGATTAGCCCTGTGTGATTTGACTCCCATCTTCAGGGATCGGAAGACAGTGGAGATGGACTTTCCAGCCACAGACAGCTGCTTTAGCTACACTCTCCTTCAGCGGCTCCTGTCTCACACTGAGGAGGCCCAAGAGCACATGTTGGAGCTGGGTAACATTATACTCTTTATAAATGGATAGACCAGAAAAAAGATCATAAATATAAAATAAAAGTCTTAAAAGAAGTTTCACATTATACATCCCAAAGGGATGTGCACCATCTATCTGACACTGTAAAGGTTTGAACATATCACTGGGCCTTGAATCTTCACAGTTCATTTTATGAATTTAATGAGCAACAGTCTCTTGAGTCCACATTCAGGAAGCCTGCCTCAGGTTAGATTTGATTTCAACCACCACAAAATAGTTCACACCAGGCCGGGGCATGTCAACCTGTCTTATGTTGAATTTCGTAGAAAACATTTATCATTTATATCTTTTGATTTTGTCCATAGTTTTATGGAAGTTACAGTCTTTGATTGTATAGGATTCATTATTTCATTGTGTTTTTCTTTCCAGACGTGATGCAAGCCAGAGGACAGATATCTAAAGGAGAGAGAATTCCACAGCAGCAACCAATAATTTTTTTTCCCAAGGTTTGTCTCAGATCAAATGCTTATTTAAACACAGCTGAAATCTAATGTCTGATAAGGAGACTCCCCCCCCCACCCCAGTTTTTCCAGTGACATTTTCTTTTTTCTCCTTAGCCTTTTTTTCCTTTCATTTACATCATCTAATTAGTTTTGTTAGATGGTTGCCAGGGGCAACCCCTCTAAGTGAAACCCTTTGTGGCTGTGTAATTTATTTAACCATTTTGGAAATCCATGTGGGTGTGTCGATTGCCATCAGGACATTGATTAAAGCTTCCCACACAGTTCTGCCTCTGAGGATTCAGCAAATGAAAAGGGTTTATTTTTCATTGATGGGACCCCCTGAGTCAGACCCAGTCAACCAAGACCTTGAACAGTCATGCCTCAGATTTCTACACCCTACACCTCCTACTTAACCACACAGTCATACAACCACACACACGTCTCTCTGAGTATGTGTATCTGTCTGTCTGTCTTTGAATTACCAGTGCTTCATAAGAAGAGCTAATAGAGTGCAAAACCTTGTCCTTGTTGGGTCCATCATTAAGAACTCATGTTATACTGGCAGGCATCGCTCAGTTCCCAAGAACTTCATGAAATTCTAATCATGGTCTCAAGACATTTGAAATTTTTCAGGGTGAATTTCAAGGACATGTGTTTAACTAGCAAGTGATAAAGTTATCTATTTAGTGCAATGCTTTAGCCATTAAAAAATCAAATAAAATTTTAGAAGCTAGTCAGAGGAAATTTAAGGGAAATGTTGATTTATTAAGTGACCATTGGCCATTACTCCATTTGACAGGTCATCCTTCCTCTTTTGGAACAATATGTGAAAAGCCACCATCTGTACTTCCTGTCCACTTCTCTCTGCTCAAGTGGGAACAGGACTCATGCCTCAAAAAAAGAAAAGGAGATGATTGCATGGTACGTGTTACCCCCAACGGGACATACAGTATGTTGATTACAGTAGTAGTAATTTAAAATGTTCTCATGCTCTTGCCCATCATATTGTTATATGAGAATTCCTCACAAGTTTTATTTAATTTAAGTTTGTGTCACAGAAGTTTCATTCTTCTATGCTGTCATTCTTTTCATTTTTGTGTCCTTTAATTACTTTTCCACTCCTCTCTCCTCATTACTTCACTTGTCTTTTCTCCTCACATCCAGCCTCTTTTGTAAGCTTGCAACCCTAGTAAGACACAGAATCTCATTCCTTGGTAAGGACGGTGTGAAAATGATGCTTATTCAGACACCAATTTGTTCCACTTGTTCTCTTGCTTGATGCTTTCTGGGTTTGCTCTTTAGATGTCCACAAATGTATCTACTTTATGTTCAAGTGTGTGTGTGTGTTTTCTCAGGAAGCGAAACCTCATCAGTTGCAAGCTGCCTCCATGTTTTGGCTCAGGCTCTGGATGCCAGGTAGCTAGATGGCACTACTGTCACACTCTGCCTAAATCGATCTCCTCACTCTGCCTGTGGTCAAATCAGTGTCACTCCATCACGTCTGAGGATGATATGACTGGTGTAATTGAGCCACTGATACACTGATGCTATCTAATTGTGGTTGATATCACTTTTACTCCCCGAGGACAATACCTCTGAAGCATGACGCTAGAAGTGGAATCTCGGCTCAGCAGAGATTGGTGTCATTTAGACTTGTCTGGTAGATCGATTAGCAACTGATTTAGTCCACTTAACTGGTTTTATTATAGTCATCCAAAAGAGTCACTGCATGAAATATTTTAATTTTCTACACTTTAATTTACTATTGTTCATTTTACAGTATTTATTTTTGTAGAAAACAAATCATTTCTTTATCTATTTATTTATTGGTTACACAAATGGTATAACCAGAAATTATTGAACACAAGTCATAAAAAAATCTTTTTTTTTTTTCACCCTTTCACCCTAGGACATTGATGAAGTTAGCCCCAGAGTCTATCCAAGCATCTCTGCACTCATTCTTTGAGGCAGCTGCAGCTGATCTTGAGATGACCGTGGAAAACCTTTCTGTGAACTTGGTCTCTTTGCCTCAGAGTAGGAGTCAACAAGCTAGAGGAGTGGCCAAGGTTCTCAGCTATACAACCTCCGTTCTTCTCCCCACTCTCACCTCTCTCTTCCAGCATCTTGGCAACCAGAACTATGGAGTGGACCTCCTGGGTAAGCACTGCCTTGTTGTATCTGCAAATATACCCTAAAATACAAAGTTACAAATGTAGCATGTTGAATCATTTCACAATAGTAAAACAACCACCACCACCAGTCGTGAGTAGTTACATTGGATTCTTGCCAAATGCTAAGGAGCTGCATGAACAGCTGGCTTCCACACACTGAAATCACTCAGGGCTGCCCTCCCCACAACTTCCTACCTTCCACATCTTTGAAACCAGCTCTCATTAAATAATCTCAACCATGGCCACAGAGCAGCAGGAGCATATTGTCCCTCTCACTAATATCCTGGCCTGGTCATTCATTACCCAAATCAGCAGCTGTCCAGCTAGACCATCTCTTTGTGACTGTATGCTGTCAGCTCTCTTACTGTTCATTGCTGTTTCTGAAAGAAAATTTGCAGGGATCTCAGCTTTAAGCATCCCCTTGTCTTTCCAGTGGGCGGTATCCAGGTGTCCTGTTACAGGATCCTCAACAGCCTCTACTCTCTTGGCAACAGTAGCAGCATCTACATGGAGGGGTACTGCATATTTTGTATTGTGATGATGAAAATGTCCACTTTTAAACCTTTTTTTCCCTGTTTTTAACATCTAAACTGTAATCTGCTGCTGTTTACTTAAATATGATTCCATTGACTTTGTCTTCATGTACAATATTGTAAATAACGAAAAGCATGATTTGTCTATGTTGATTGATTTTACATTATCATTGTCCACAAGTAATTGGTAGGCTAAAAAGGTTTGATAGAGAGAAACGGTTTAACATGAGGGAAGCAAATGTACTACTGACAAGGGAAGGGAAGTGACAGGTGATCATAAATTAGCAGTCATGCTCTGAAGAGCTTGATAAAATGTGGACCTTGGGGCATAAACTTGGGGCTGATTAACATTGCATATCTATTCAGGCAAAGGCCAGCAGCAGGCGCTTGTCTGGCAGCCCTGACTGGAGCTTTCCCTGTATGTTTCCTGGAGCCAGCCCTCAACCAAAACAACCCTCACTCCATTTTCAACACCCAGAGTGCTACTGAGAAAGAAGGTAATAAATAAACACACTGCATTAAAAACACTGCATACACACTGATATTTCTATTAGTTTTGAATAGCTCTCACCCACCCCCACATCTTAAACCCCTGCTTTCTCAGCCTTATTTTCCATATCTGTTTCTGTTAGACCTGGGGCTGCCAGATCAGGTGGAGGACATATGTCCCCTCCTGCCTTCTCTGGAACAGGCTCTGGGGGAAGTGGAGGAGTTGGCAGGCGCTGGTGCTGGAGCTCGTCAGGCCCACTACATCCATGTCACCGAGGTCACCTTGCCCATGCTGTGCAGCTACATGTCCCGTTGGTGGTACTGGGGCCCTGAGGGCCAGTCAGCTAGCCTGATCTGCACCTCTGTCATTCCTCAGCATGCTAGTGACCTACTTGGCCACATCCTCCGTATCATCCACAACCATGTGGGCGCCAGCCAGGGTGACTGGATGAAACAGCTGGCAGGTATTTGCGGTCATATACAACACAGTACTTGTTTAATGGATATATTTCTCTATTC
This sequence comes from Seriola aureovittata, assembly GCF_021018895.1. Taxonomy (NCBI): domain Eukaryota; kingdom Metazoa; phylum Chordata; class Actinopteri; order Carangiformes; family Carangidae; genus Seriola; species Seriola aureovittata. Next base: position 17,018,037 of record NC_079377.1, read on the forward strand.
CATGTCAGTTATGCCTTTCATTCTCCCTTTTTCCCCTTATTAACAGTTATCAGTCATGTCTTTCAGTTTTTTCTCAGCCAATTATATTTAAAGCCCACTCTGAGCTGCTAAAGAGCCACTTCCTGCCATTGATGGAGAAGTTAAAGAAGAGGGCAGAATGTGTGCTGCTGGAGGAGGAGCAGATGAAAGCAGAGGGCTGTTGTACCTCTGAAGCAGAGTTGCAGATTCAGGAGAAGTTCACTGTGCTGGTGCGAGACCTCTATGCCTTCTATCCCCTCCTCATCCCGTTTGTGGATTCTAATCGGTAAGGCATGCTACTATGGAGCTTAGATGTGGGAAAGCAAGCTTATTTTCTGAGGCCAAAAGCTCCGGGAGTAACTTGAAGTATTCATAGACTGAATGAAAATGACACTTTTACTTTATTTTAAATTTACATCATCCCACCAGTAACTATCATTTGGCCTCTGAAGTCCTTCAGAAACCTGTTTAATGCCAAGTTTTCCATTAATGTTTGTATTTTAGTTATTATTTTGAGCATATTTATATTAAGCTGAACAGGAATAAATTCTGGTGATAAGATTATGTTTTTTCTTATGTTTTGTCTCAGAGCCAGCTGGTTGAAAGAGTCCAACCCTGAGGCTGAGCAGCTGTTCAGCATGGTGGCAGAGGTCTTTATATTCTGGGCCAAATCTCATGTGAGGATGACACATAATCCTGTTTTTTATTTTTTGTTATGTCAATACTATCCTAGTGGATATTGTAACCTATAAATCATGTAAATTTTCCCCACCTGTATTTACACAACAGAATTTCAAATGGGAGGAACAGAACTACGTGGTCCAAAATGAAATTAACAACTTGGCTTTCTTGGTCAACACTGACAAAATGTCTAAGGTAAACCTTATTCGTAATTGACATTATGACATCATGCATACACAGATGTGCAAAAGCTGCATCTCTTTACATGGTAGATATTACTAGTAGTAGTATGGTAATTACAAAAAAACATGCAACTGTGAATCAAGTCTCAAAAAAAGTTTTATCTTCATGGCTTTTAAATACTCAGTTCAACCATGAGAAGAGGAAGATGAAGAGGAAGGGCGATCGGTATTCCATGCACACCTCTCTCATTGTGGCTTCCATGAAGAGACTGCTCCCTGTGGGACTGAGGGTTTGTTTTCCAAATGACCATAGCCTTATCACGTTGGCTAAGACCAGCTTCACTCAGGTTGGTTGGAAATGTGAACAGTACAAGCATTAATGTTGTCTCTGTGACAACAAAACCTTCACTGAATCACAGTGTAATGAGTGTATTTCTTTTTTTATCAGCAAATACATTTAATGCTGGCCATTGTTTGCTTTTCATAGAAGAACACGGAAGATGAGATTCGAGAGCATGTTTTCCATGGCGTTATGCATCTTCAGGGTCAGGTAAAGGCTGTCCCTTATTTTTGTGTTGTAAACATTTGTACAGCATTTGACAGCATTGAGTATTTTCATTTAAAATACAGTATCAGTTGTGTTTCAACACATTTTGGTAGGTTTTATTCTATATGTTTGCACAAAAGATTCTTATAGTTCAAAAGCCACAAAAAAATCCTACAAGATAAATAAATTGAATGATGTGGTTAGTGACATTCTTTTATCAGTGTATCCTTAGTTGGAGCATAAACTGAACGAAGATGTCAAGAAGAGGCTGATATATATATCCGGTGAATGAAATCCTGTTAATCCACTATTCTCAGAGTATAATTGAAGTGCCTATCTTTTCGACATTCTGCTGACAATCTGCATATTCATTGACATGCCTGAGTACATGTAACTTTTAATTTGTGGAAGGCAGCAAGTGTGTGGCAAATTAAATTGAATGATGCTCTTGTAGCATCCAAAGCTGTTTTTTAATGATCTTGGTCAATGACTCATTGTTCACCAGAGATCAATATGACATACGCACCATACGGTACAAAATATGCATGCAGTATTTGTTTATTCATGTGTCAGTGATGAATATGTTTATTCATAAGACAGTGATAATAAAAGCATAAATTCTGCTTTGTCATTATCATAAACAAACTTTATCAATAAACAGAACTTTGATCATATTTTCGCGCAGCCCTTTATTCATCCTTTCTTAGTTGTTAAAAAATTAAAGTCAGCACTGAGTCTTTGTTGTTATTGATCATAACAGAATTCAAGCAAAATGGGGAAAAGCTAAATTCAGGACTTGATTCCCTCATGATGACTGCTAGCACTCATATTTCCAGCCAAGCTCCTTCATTCTTTTTCATTCTTTCACTCTTTCTTTGTCGTATGAAAGGTGCTGGCTCTGAACTGCTGATTCTCTTTTCTCAATGCCATAAACCTTATGCTGTTTTGAGGACCTCTCCGATAGCTTTTCTGAAATTGTTTTTAATTGAATGGTTGAAATACAAGCACCTTGGGAAAAAAAGGAAATAAATGTGTTGTTCTTCTCATAGGCGTCAAGTTGCTGGAAGCAGGAGACCCGTTATGCTGAACACATGAGCGAGCTAGGGGCCATCACGGATGCCCCAAGGACTGTAGACAGGATTGTGGGAATAGCTCAAGTCCTTTATTATCTAGACCAGGTGAGCTTTTAAAGCAGTGTCGAAACTACCAGAAAATCATTCAGATTTCTATTTCAAATCTGTCAAAAGTGTGTACTGATACTACCAATGATACTTTCCTGTCACCAAATGACAAGTGACAACAAGACAAACATTTGGCATTCAGCCTTTTTACAGACTTTTCTTTTTGACATGTCACAGCAGGAAGAGCACAGGTGTAAATAATGAAATTAAAGATGGCTAAATTCCATTGAGCTGCTTCGGTTTCAGGGTCCTGGTATTATGCTTGCTGGCTCAGTGTCATGGCTTACTGGAACAGAAGGGACCCATTGTTAATGTTTTTAGTAACACCTGTTCTCGTCCTATAATGACAAGTTAAAATAGCTGCTGTAAAAAAAAGAAAAAGGCCTGTTGGTCTGTGACAGGGAGAGAGTGATAATAAATTCTTAAGGAAAGTGAAAGAAGCGGATTTATAATCTTAGAAGCTTGAATCCAGTAAGCACGAACAAGAATTTGACAGAATGAATTTTTTATTATTTACTTAAGATGCTTTCCTTATTTCTGTAGGTTGTATTTACTGTTTATTTAACATTCCTTGGTGTACTGTAATGCTGTACTTTGGATTAATTTCCAAGAACTGTTGTTAATGCAAGCTAGGATCTCCTTTTCAGATGTTTATTACATGGCCTGGGAGCTAATGAGACAAAAACATGGTTGTGTTCTTATTCCAAACACACATTTTTTTAGAATGCATTGCATTCAAGAAAGTAAAGTCTGCTGTTAAAGAAAATCCCTCAAGTCCTTAAGTCAAAGTTTGCTGTAGTGGTGCGAGTTCATTTATATTCCAAAATAGTGTGAACTTGCTGACACAGAACTTATTGTAGGTTCATATTCATCGATTTGTTACATTATTTATGTTTGGTTTGGGGCTCAGGTGGAACACCCGCAGAGAAGTAGAAAACCAGCGTGGCACAAGGTGTTATCTAAACAGAGGAAACGAGCAGTGGTGGCCTGCCTAAGGATGGCTCCCCTCTACAACCTCCCCAGGTACAAACACATCATGTATAGATGCATGGTTTGCTCACATCATCGTCATAATAATAATTATAATTTTTAATATTACTTATACAGCACTTTTTGAAACACACACTTCAGGGTGTATGATAATCAACATGCATTAAATACCTTAATAAATTAAGGTATGTACTAGAAGTTCCATGTTTTTGACTGATAGTATAGGTTTGATTCTCGCAATATTTCTCAACTGAAAGAAACAAGACTGAATGAACTTAGTGGGAGGTTCAAAATTCAAATGTTGGTCAAAGAGAACACCAAGATTCTTGGAGGTGGATTTGATGTTTCTGGAAAGAGGGCCAATATAGAGAGTGACTTCCTTAATAAAACAATCAGGAAACATTTTGAGACATCCAGTCTGTAACTGAAGCTAGACAGTTGTGAAAGGTGGTGAGGTTATTGATGTTGTTAGGTTTAACTGAGAAGTAAAGCTGTGTGTCATCAGCATAGCAATGGTAGGAGCTACCACTGGAGGATTTAAGCAGATGACCCAGAGATAGCATATAAAGTGAAAACAGACAGGGTCCAAGGATCGACCCTTGAGGGACCCCTCATAAGAGAGGAGTGCAGTAACAGAGAAACCAACCCACTTCAATAGTCTGTCACGATCAGTGGTGTCAAAGGTGGCGGATAAATCAAGAAAAATTAAAACTACGTATACATTCATCTGCATGCATACGAAGGTCACGCAAAAGTGCTGTTGGTGAACAGATTAAGAACTTATTCAATTTTGGTGAACATGCACTAGATAAGTCTTGCTTGAGGAAAGACATCCATTTTAATAGTTTCAAAATGAAGATTGAAAAGAGGTCAGAATAATAATTAAATTAAGGGTAATCAAATCAAAGTTAGCCTTTATGTGTTTGTAATCAGATATTTTGTTGCTTGAGCCATTCAATGAGCGCTTTATTTTGACCTGCTTATATACACAAAATGAGTCAGGGAAAACCATTATTTCATCACACATTATTTCAATAACTTTTTTTCTGTTGTTCGGACCAAGAAATGGTGAGGATGCTGCATTAAATTGTACAGTAGCACTGTAGGACGTCAAACCTATTCAGGTGTGTAAATGGCAGCTCTGCTTTGTACAGGAGACATACTGTGAGGGAGAGGTAATGTAAAACCTAACTAGGCTATCAGTCACAGCCATATCAGGTCCAAAGGGAGCAAATCAATTAGCATATTAAAACCCTGTGGCTGTGTGTTGTTTGTAGGTGATTTATGAATATTATTTTGGTGTTTGTGTGTGTGTGAGTGAGAATTATAGCTGTAGTGTAGCACGCTGTGCTCTCTGGTGGATTTAACAGTCATCACCTTGTATAGGTATAGGAGTCCTTGATGAATGAGTAATAATGAGTCTAATCAGAGCTTTTTTTATAGTGTATTACTTTCTGTCTGTGCTACCTGTTTTTCATTATCTTATTTGCATTTGTATAACGCAAATAGGACAAATGCAAATCTCTTGTTTTCTTCCCCCCCACAGGCATAGAGCTGTCAACCTGTTCCTCCAAGGTTATAATAAATCTTGGATATCAGCTGAGGACCACAGCTTTGAGGAGAAGCTCATGGAGGATTTAGCTGTGAGTGGAAAAGGAGGCCATATTGACATCAGTCTATATAAAAGAGTAAAATAAACATATTTAGAGTTTTCCATTAATAACCCAGAATTTCTAATTGTGAAATGTAACTCAAATGTGGCCCGAAATTGATTTGGATTCACTGTTGATTGTGCCTTTCTGTGATCCTGCAAGCAGTTAATTTTATGCAGTCATTTTCTTGCCCTTAGTTAAGCTTTTTAGGCAGCATATCCTCTAGGCTGAATACCAATCCCTTAGACTTTGCTGCACCAAATTCACACTATACATTAACTATAGTACAGTATAGGCATTGATACAAGATTCCCTCTGACAGGCATAAATCAAACCAAATTTGAGAATTGCCACTACAAGAAAGAAAACGTCTTTTCCAAATATTTAATACCTTTTTTCCTTTGTTGTGTTTGCCAGTATTAGAGCCATCTCACTACTCTGCATAATTTGTTAAACATCACACCCAAGCAAATTAAAAATGCATACTAACATCCTTGAGTATACTTAATGGAAAGACTGCATTCTTGGCTACATTCATGACTATTTAGTATAGTAGTAGTATAGCAGTAATGTAGTATAGAATTTGGAAAGGATTGGCAGAATGTCGGTGGCATTACAGCATAGAGTCGTTACCTGCAGGACACACTTCCTAGTGTGAACTGTGTTCAAATTGACCATATGAAACAATTAAAACATTTGAAATGTATTTCAAAAGTTAAAACATCCAGACCTTTAGTGTTTTTGTACATATATAATGTATAATGTATAATGTATGTATGTATGTATATATAGAAAAAGTTCCACATCAGTTTGTTTAAGTTAAGTACAGTATGTGTGTGCAGTGTGTGCAGTGTGTGTTTACAAGAGAGAAAACCTGCAGTGTGTAAACTTTAGTCAGCCACCAGGGGATGTGGATGGTCAGTGTGTGGCATTATTTAAGAGCACACATTAGCAGCTTTACTCTCTTTTTCTGGGCTGCAGAGGGGAGGAGTGATGGAGCTGTGTGGAGGCGACAGAGGAGAGGAAAAGGATGTGGGAGAAGGTGCCAAACCAATCGATCCCCTCCTGCAACTCATTACACTCTTCAGTCGAAGCGCTCTGACAGAAAGGAGGTGTGTGTGTGTGTGTGTGTTCATTATAAAAGATCACATGCCGTAAAAACCCAATTCTACTTTTATTACTGGTCATCACCCATCACCAAGAAAAATAAATATTAAACTGGTCAGATGTGTGATTTTCTTTTGTCTAACATCTGTGGCCATTGTTTTTGGAAAGCCTGAAATCTGTAATATGTTTATTTATCCTGCAGAAATGATTATTATATTTTATCTTAGATACTTTTTAAATAGAAGTTATGGTAACACTATGGTATTCCAATAGTGTTATCTGTTTTTCATAGGTAGGTTCATATGTTTTGTATTACCGTTATGACACCTTCAGTAGTGTTATACTTTCTTCTAATGCTCCTTGACAAACAAACACGTAACTAAGTATTCTCCTAGTATTCCTGTAGTGCTCTTAACACATACATGATTTAGTCCACCAATCCAATTGAGGCATTTCTGTGATACTCCCATGATATTCCTACAGAGACTCACATACCATAAATACCAGATATGCTCACATATCTGAGACCATAACATTTAACAGTTTTGCTCCACATCACTGTAAATGCATTAGTGGTGGGGGAGCACTCCCACTTGTGCCCTAGCTGCAGAGATGTGATCAAATCAGCCAGGTTCCAGGTGTACTGGTGTGTTCAATAAAAATGTTCAATGCCACTGTGCAGACTTGTGAGTAAAATGGTCACAGTCTAGATCCACACATGGCTTCGAGGTGTTCTGAGATGGTGGTACATTCAATAATGCAGTCAAGGGGCTCAGTTTAAGCACTGAAAGGATCCATTGAGGATCAGATACAGATTGGCTTGCACCCTGTCACTGACCAGCCATTTCTAGAATGCTGCATCTGTCCATACATTGACATACACTGATATTTTGTTATCTGTCTTCCCTGTCCACAGTAAGCTTGGAAATGACAGTCTCTATATGTCCTACGCTGCTATTATGGCCAAGGTAATGCAACATGGACAATGACCTAATTGGTGGTATCTAAATGTCTGTTGATGTGTTCAAAAGCATGTACTAAATAATGCAAATCAAACATTATTTGATTGGGTTGACTGCTTGTAAGTATATACTGTTACACTGTCAGGACATACTGTGCTAATATTGTATTTAAGAAGTGTCCTCCTTTTCTGGGGGCCAGAGGATTGCTCAGTGCCAGAGGGGAAACAAGATGCATAATAAAAAAGAACTGAAATTTTACAGACAGTGTTGCGAAGGTTGCAATACACTGAAGAGACACAAACCATATAGTGGGTTTTATTAACATATTGTTTTTATTTTTTTATTTATTTGCTTCGATGTTTTGGTGCATGTATATTGCAAAAAGTGCATGTCAAAAACACAGGCAGTTAATTTGTAAATTTCTCTTCTGTTTTTATTCATTATATTTTCTTTCTTTTTTATCACATTTCTTGATAAAGAAACATTTCTTTTCTGCCACAGAGTTGCCACAGAGAGGATGATGACGATGAAGAAGAGGAGGTGGAAAGCTTTGAGGTGAATTAATGGGCTCTCACTTTTGAAATACACGTTTGATGTTTCTTCTTTACCTTAATTATTCATTTTTCCAGAGGACTAATAATAATAATAATAAATAAATAAATAAATAAAATATTGAATTAATAGTATTTGACACTTAGCGTTATAATCGCTTAACAAAAATGTATTAAAATTGTATGAGATAAATACATGTCCTAAAACATGACCTGGCCTTTCTGTGGCTCAGGAGAAGGAGATGGAGAAACAGAAGTTGCTGTACCAGCAGGCCAGGCTGCATCTTCGTGGAGCTTCTGAGATGGTCCTGCAAACGATCAGTGCCAGCAAAGGTAGGAAAAGTTGTTGTATCTTTAGATGGGCCACTTGTAAGCAAGAGACTTTAAGTTTGTTGAATACTGAATCAATATGAGCTGACTCCCAGACTCAAAAGCTGAAATTAGAGTGAAACTTTCCTCTGGGATTCAGTTAATGTTTAGTTCCCTGAGATAGAAGATGGATAAAGAACATCAGGGTGGATTAGCCATTTAGTGTGCTTCACCCCTTCCTTCAAATGTGCACCGTGATCTTCAGCAGTCATACAGCATTATGCTTTTGAGTCAGTACTGTACCGAATATTATGATTAATTTCTAATCCCATTAGGGGCCATGGGCTCCATGATTGCCCCTACACTGAAGCTGGGCATTGCTGTTCTCAACGGAGGGAATGCTACTGTTCAACAGGTACAATACTGCTTTGGTGTCTCCCTAAAACTGTAATAGATTTTTTTCTTAGGATCTCCAAAATAGGTTTGCATATTTATTGTCACTGACACTGGCCACTTCCCTATCTCAGGCAGGGACTTCATGTTTTAATATCATGAAACAAAAGATACTTATTATTAACACAGATAAGATAAGTAAGAGATAAGATTAGAAATAAGGTGATATGCAGCAGATGGATTCGATTTCTAGATTTATTGCATTTTGGAGGAAAAATAAATCATCAGTATATTAAAACTTATATTAATGAGTTAAAACAGTGGTTGACTGTGGAAGATGTAGGCTACTGCCGTGGCAGCTTCATAACAAAAATTATTATATATTAGATGAATAGAAATAAATGATTTCAAGTCGTGGTGACTCATTACAGAGCCCACCACGAACTCAGGAATTTTGTTTAAAGTTAGGGCTCTTTTTGCAGCATGTTCAGTTCTTCCCTATTCAGAACGCATCACTTTCATATTCTGTGTCTTCTCATGAACACTGTGCCTTGAGGAAAAAAGGAAATCATTTTAAGATAATCATACCTTCAGATGACATCCTCCTCCATTTGTCAGACCTTGTCTTTGATGCTTTTGTTTGATAGAAAATGCTGGATTATCTGAGAGAGAAGCGAGATGTTGGCTTCTTTCAGAGCATGGCTGGACTCATGCGGTCATGTAGGTGAGTAAAAGGAAGAAAAATCCTCTGTCGAAATCTGTCAAATATCACAAAGGTTGGCAGGCTTCAGATACTGATTGATAAAAATGGTAAGAGTGCAGAAGCTTTGCTTATCCTTTTGTCTGTGTGTGTGTGTGTGTGTGTGTGTGTGTGTGTGTGTGTGTGTGTGTGTGTGTGTGTGTGTGTGTGTGTGTGTGTGTGTGTGTGTGTGTGTGTGGTTTTCTGCTACCCAGTGTTCTGGATCTGAATGCATTTGAGAGGCAGAACAAAGCAGAGGGATTAGGCATGGCCATGGACGAGAGCTCAGGTACTGTATTCATATGGAAATAAAAAATCCATTTCTCTGCAGCCATGTCATAGCAGAAGAGCCAGCTGTGAGATCCCTGGCCTTGAACATACTCTAAATTCACACTCCAAATTCCTATTTTTTTCTCTGCCTTTTTCAGTCTTGAATATTATTAACAGCTGTCTCCCTTCACTCCACTGTGACCTGATTTCTCTCTCACTCATTCACTCTCTCATACCTTTCCCACATTATTACTCCACTCCTTGCACTTCATACTTTCATATCTTGCCCTTTTCTGCAAATCTTTTTCCCAGGAGAGAAGGTAATGCCTAACAAAGACCTCACCTGTGACCTATTCCGGTTTCTACAGCTGCTCTGTGAAGGACACAACTCAGGTTATTTGCTCTGTGTGGTTTCCACATATACACTGTTCACATTAAGTATACTGATGTCTATGGAATAAAGGACAAATGTTGTAACAAATACTTAAAGAAACGAGAAAAAACCCCAGCTCTGTTGTTTTTCACCTCAATGGCACTTAGAAATTATGGTAATAAGAGCTTAGCACTGATTCATAATTACTGCGCCACACATTGGCTTTGCTCTAGTGGATGTCCATTGTCTAAATACATTTGCCACACAGGGTGAAATACATTGTAATGTTCTTTTCACATTGTATTCAATATGCTCCTACTTTCTTTATGTGTTAGATTTCCAGAATTACTTGAGGACACAATCAGGCAACAACACAACTGTCAACATCATTATATCCACTGTGGACTATTTACTAAGAGTACAGGTAAAAGTGCGGTGACAGTGAGCCTGGACTAACTCATCATGCAGAACTAGTAAATGGCTTTTCCAGTTATTGATCATACGTGTTTCTAAAACCCAAATGGTTTGATGATCATTGAAAGCCTTTACTTGGCTACTGTGTGAATACAAGTTCATCTGTTTTCAATGAACCACAAGGAAAGCTAATGGACCACAAAAAAACATTTTGCTTTGCTACACTGCAGGAATCGATCAGTGACTTTTACTGGTACTACTCAGGGAAAGATGTGATTGATATACATGGCCAACACAACTTCTCCAAGGCCATCGAAGTGGCCAAACAGGTCTTCAACACACTCACTGAGTACATACAGGTCAGTCAGTTTCCATTAAAAGATATAGTGTCGTAGTTTGTGAACTCCTAGGCATGAAAACATCTGCCTTCTGGCTGTTTTGAATATATGTATATCTTGTCTTTCTACTACTTTAAATGCATTTTTTAAATGAAGCAACTCACGTTATCAGTGTGTTCATGCAGGGGCCATGTACTGGGAACCAACAGAGTCTAGCTCACAGTCGTCTATGGGACGCTGTAGTGGGATTCCTCCATGTTTTTGCCCACATGCAGATGAAACTTTCTCAGGTATAGCATGTTGATCCACTGACATTTAATTAGCTTATTTCCCTCTAAAAAGATCAATATGGAAAATATAAGATCCATAATTAGGATAGCACAATTAGCATAAGGTGTAACTATCACTATATTTTCTTACATACAGGATTCAAGGCAAATTGAGCTTCTGAAAAAGCTGATGGATTTACAAAAGGACATGGTTGTGTTTTTGCTCTCCATGTTAGAAGGTAATATTTCCACATATCCTGCTGTTTGCAATTTGGGTTAAAACTTATCATTAATCTAGATCTATATTTCTCTCCTTTTCGTCCACGCAGGTAATGTTGTCAATGGAACTATTGGAAAGCAGATGGTGGACATGTTGGTGGAATCATCAGGAAATGTGGAGATGATCCTCAGGTTTTTTGACACGTTCCTCAAACTTAAAGCCCTCACCTCCTCAGATGCATTCAGAGAGTATGACCCTGATCGTAAGGGCTGCATATCCCGGAAGGACTTTCAGAAAGCCACAGAAAATTGCAAGCGTTTCTCCCGAGCCGAAACTAATTTCCTCCTCTCCTGCACAGAGACTGACAAAAGTGAAATAGTAGATTACGAGGCCTTTGTAGATCGCTTCCATGAGCCGGCCAAAGACATCGGCTTCAGCATTGCAGTTCTCCTCACCAATTTGTCTGAACACATGCCCAACGATTCAAGACTAAGGACATTCTTGGAACCAGCAGAGTGTGTCTTGACTTACTTCCGGCCTTATCTAGGACGCATTGAGATCCTTGGCAGTGGGAAACGGATTGAGCGTGTCTACTTTGAGATCAGTGAATCTAGCCGCACACAGTGGGAGAAGCCACAGGTCAAAGAGTCCAAGAGGCAGTTCATTTTTGATGTTGTCAATGAAGGTGGGGAGAAGGAGAAAATGGAGATGTTTGTCAATTTCTGTGAGGACACCATCTTTGAGATGCAGCTTGCAGCCCAGATATCTGACTCTGACACTGGAGAGAGGTATGCTGCAAAAGAAGAGGACGAAAAGAGCAGGAGTGAAGAGGAAGGCCTGGACAAAAAAGGAACGTTTTTCATGTATCATTGGTGGCTCCTGCTAACATCTTTACTGTCAGTGAAAAACCTGAAGACATTAATGAAGATGACTCTGAAGGATATCCTCATGTCAGCTGTTTTCTTCCTAAGATTAATTTTTATGGCTCAGGTCCGGTGCATTTGTGTTGTAATTCGCAGTATCATATATGTACTGTACATAGCCTTTGTCAGTGGTGGGCTCATTGAGGGAGCCAAAAAGATGAGGATATCAGATTTGCTCGGCGGTATCCTTGAACCAACTCTCGATGAGGTCATGGAGGTGCCAAGTGGTGTGGATCGGCTGCGGAAGTACTCTGCCAGTTTCTCTTCCCAGAGAGAATTGAGGGAGATGGGGCAGGTGGCAGCTGTGACCTCCCCCAGGGAGGTGGATGTAATATCAGACATATTCGGCCTCAAAGTGAAGAAAGATGGAGGTCAATACAGACTTATGACACAAAACCTCACGGCCAGTCTGACTGACCTGTTCAGCACAACCTCCAGAACAACTGCCACCAGTGATTTTGCTGAAAAGCATCAGAGGACGGTATGGATTCATTTGTATCTTGTATATGAGTTCACATCCATTACATGTATTTGTTTTTCATGTTTGATGCTCAGAAGGTTGTATTTCTCACAAGGTTTTTTTTGTTTTGTTTTGTTCAGCCTCATTTTTCTTAATCATGCTGCTTTGATATTGATATTGCTATTGATATTGATTCATATTAATCTTTGATTTCTCATGAATTTTACTGACAGCAGTTTAAGGCCCACAGTGCCACAGAGGAAAAAGCAGAAGATGAGAAAATGCCTGAAATAGAGAATGAAAAGTGAGTCTCCTCCTTCCACCTTAAATCCTCAATGAAGGATTATTTAACTTCCCCATAACATTGTTAGCATTAGATGCTGAGTCAGTTAAGGTTGGGAAAATAATGACTATATTGCATTTGGTAGTGATGATAGTGCACGGTGGGGCTAAAATCAATAAAAAGTATGTTGTCAATTTAAGCACAGAGGTGTTGATGTCGCACTTAATCAAAAAATAACTTGAGATTATTAGGAAGTAAAACAGTGTTTTCATCATCTCTGATATTCCCTTGTCAAAATAAAACTCTTTGACCTTCCTTCTCTGTTTGTGTTTGGACTATTTGCAGAGGGAAGGAATCTGAGAAGAAAACTGGGAATGAGAAAGTAGAGGCAGGATGGAGAGCAAAGAGATGCTCTAATAAGTCGGAGGAACCAGAGAACCAACATTCTGCCCTCTGCGAGACGATAAGCACATGTAACAAGAGCCTGCTGGTAATATACAAACACACTCATGACAAACATGCTACTGCACTTATGCATACATACACCAACACAGATAAGGATGCACACTTAGATCCACTTCAGTTTGCATTCACAGGCACAAACATGTTACGGCAAAGACACCTGAATGTTGCTCTTTTTTTCTTTTCTTTTTTTTTCTCCAGAACTACTTTGCAAGGACTTTTTACAATATGCGCTTGCTGGCTCTCTTTGTGGCCTTTGCAATCAACTTCATCCTCCTCTTCTATAAGGTGAGAGTGTGCTTGTGAGAGAGATTCTAATTTACATCAAATTTGGAAAGTAATTAAATACATTTACTGAAGTGATGTACTTGAATGTATGAATATTCTCATTTTATGCTGCTTTATAGTTCAGCTCCAGTGTATTACATGTGCGATCAACCCGAACAGTAAAATCCTGATACGAGACTGCATCAGTAATAATATTCCAATAATGTAATGTATTGTTTGTTCCTTTAATAAGTCAAATTTTCAATGCAAGACTCTGACTTGTAAAATAGTGTCTTTTACTTAAGGAAAGGATCAAAGTGCTTCTTCCACAACTGCAAATTTGTAACACTTAATTCATCTACATTAGTGGCTTTGCACCATCTCACATATTGACTCTCACTTAAAAAGGCTATTGTAGGTCAATTCTGCTGAATCATAAACATGCTGTTTTGATTGGCTAGAGTCTGTCTAACCATTCTGCAAGTAATGGTTTAACTAAAGTAAGAGGATTTCTAGATAAGAGATGATCCACATGTAACTGTCTATAATGTTTTTGGATGCTTTACTGTGCTCCCAGGTTGCATCATTGCCTGCATCACAAGAAGAGGACGGAGTGATCACATCTGTTTACAGCAAAGAAGTGGTCTCTGCTGCTGAAGACGACGACGATGAGGGCAGAGTCTATTTTGTGCTGGAGGAGAGCAGCGGATATATGGAGCCCTCTCTCCGTTTCCTAGCCGTAGCACACACAATCATCTCCTTCTGTTGTATCATTGGTTATTACTGCCTCAAGGTACACTGCCTTGACCCTTTACTTTTTCAGATTAATAATGAACACATTCCACTTCTATGAATCTTCTTTTTCCCATCATGTTGACTGGGAATTTATTTCAAAACTAGATAGGCTGTGACCCATGCAGCTAGTCTGAGGTTCAGAGATTTTTTGTTTTTTCAATTTAACACTGATGTGTTTATTCAAAGAGACAAGTGATTGCTCCAATGACTTTGACTGGCAGGTACCATTGGTGATCTTCAAACGTGAGAAGGAAGTGGCACGAAGGCTGGAGTTTGATGGGCTCTACGTGACAGAGCAGCCCCCTGAGGAGGACATCAAAGGGCAATGGGACCGACTGGTCCTTAACACACCGTATGTTCATAGTCACATAATCAACTGGGGTGACGTTGGAATAACATCGAATTAAATCATGTTTTAAGCTTAAAGTTTTATAAACTCACTGCTGGCATTTATTTATAGTCGTGTACAGTAGAGAAAGGTTTCCCTCACGTTGATGTTTTAGTTGTCTTTACATTTTTAATTAAATAATAATAATCTTTTTCCTTATTAATGTTTTTGATGCTATGTTTGTATCTTTTCAGATCATTTCCAAGTAATTACTGGGATAAATTTGTGAAAAGGAAGGTAAGATCTTCAGAAGGCTGCACAAATATTACACATCCTATTCTAGGTGTGCTTATGCGTGTTTGTAACTGTGTGCATATTTCAGTGGGTGACACTACATTAAGAAGCTAACTGAAATTTAATGAAGCATTTCATGGCAGGTGTAATTATTCCCCTATCGGGTAACAAAACCGTTTAATTGTCTCCAGAGACAGTGCAACACCCCAAGCTTCCTCATTCAGATTACTTCTCATTTTATGAAGGGAGATCAAATTATTCTTTGTTTTAAGAAACCCCCTTTTTTCTTTTGTAAAAACATTTAAGTTTGGCTTGAAGAATGTAGATAACCTACTGCAGGAAAAGAAAACTGTGGTATTCTAATCTTAAACTGGAGTTCTGTTCCAGGTTTTACTGGTTCACAGATGCATTAAATCAGTCACCAAAATCTAACCGTAAGTCTTCAAATGTATTCAGAGGAGCACATTTCCTCTCTACTACTCAAATGAAGCTGTCAGAGCAGAATCTCATCAGCATGTGTCCTCATCAAAGGACAAAAGCCAGAGAGGATATTAGCTTCCACTTGCAAATGATATTATTAAACAAGGAACACTTTTCCAACTTTCTGTTGCATATTGTTCCAAACCGGAAACATAACGAATAGAAATACACTGTTCATTTAAGGAGTGATACTGTCTGTTTCAAAGAAATGCGAAGGGATGTTTTGAAGCCTTGATTTTACTGCTCCAGAATGTCTTTGCATTGACTGAATGTTGTAAATATGGACAAAGGACAGGTGGCCTGAAGGGTGCTCAAGTGGGACCAGGAAGTTGCACCGCCCACAGCTGATTTTGATTGACTGAACTGTTTGTCATTTTAGCAAACATGCTCTCTGTAAGCCATAATATTTTTTTTATTTCCACAAACACTGACATTAAAAGAAATGAAAGTGGCTGTTGAGCCCATAATGAAACAAATGTACTACATTTGAATTTCATTGTTATTGAGACAAGTGGCCCCCTTTTTATGAATGCATCTCCATGGAGCTAGTAATATTTTTGAAGCCAGCATCTAGCAGCCATTAGTGGCAATGCATTTTAAGGCACTTCCGCATTGGGCTTCAGCCTTCTTTTTTTTTTTTTTTACCATAGGGGTGGCCACTTGGTCTATATAAAGTAATTCTAGCACTGCCACATTACATTTAATACTCTGTATTACATCATTTTAAGAGCCTGCAGTAAAATAGATGGTATAATGTCTTCAAGTGCTTCTGGTAATCCACTTTTGAGTTTGGAGGCTGTAGATATTACTTAGCATATGCTGAAGTGCTTATGTTTGTAATAACAGAATGGGTCTGCAATATAACTAGACTTTGGTTGGCTCTTGTTATAAGTTAATAAATCAAGTGACAAAAAGTTTCTTAGAGCCATAGCAGCGCAGTTAGGAGAAACTCTGCATCTGTTTCATGATTAAATAAAGTAAAATAAATATGTACTAGCAAGGTTCACTGTAAATATACAACAGTAGGAAAGTAAAGAGTAAAATATAAGCCTAAATCAATACTGTGTAATCTGTATTTATTATAAATTCAGTTATTTACACAACCACCATGCCACTATAGGGGGGCACAAGAAAATACTTTACTACTTTGCTCAATAACTATTATCAGCAGCACCATCATCTTGTCAGCAGAGCTGCCATCTCGTTATGGCACAGACTGTGCAGAGGAATTCAGCCTGTTACCTCGAGCTGTCCCTTGTCATTCTTTATTCAGATGAAAAGACACTGAAGAAGCAATTCTCTTTAGTCGCTATGTAAACCTGTCTTCTTGCCCTGCCAGGTGATGGATAAGTATGGTGAGTTTTATGGCTGTGAGAAGATCAGTGAACTCCTGGGTCTGGATCAAGCTGCTTTAGACTTCAGCCCTGACAGGAAAGGAAGGAAGTGGCTCAAGAAAGACACAGCCTGGGGTGCTCTGTGAGTAGATGAAGTATTAAAAACATGTCCAGGTCCTTGCAGTTCTGCATTCTTACAAGGTGAAAATGCAGCTATCTAGTCTGTCATTTATTTTGCATTGTG
Source organism: Seriola aureovittata (assembly GCF_021018895.1). Classification (NCBI taxonomy): domain Eukaryota; kingdom Metazoa; phylum Chordata; class Actinopteri; order Carangiformes; family Carangidae; genus Seriola; species Seriola aureovittata. Next base: position 17,035,103 of record NC_079377.1, read on the forward strand.
TGCAGTTTCAGATCAAAAATATGGTGGATTATGAAATAGGAGAGCGTTTGAAATGTTTTTTTTTCTTGTTTATGTTTTTCGTACACCGAGGCATAACGCACCACAGAGCACGAAATTCAAATAATCCGTAATTGTGTTTGTATTATAAATAATAAATCATTCTGGCCTTTGACAGGTAATGTAGAATGCAGATGAGTATTTGGCGGCACAAAAAGCAGTTTGCAATGATGATGGCAATGTGGGATCCTTCCTTGTATGATAGCTGCAAGTATGTTTACATACAGCCAGCCTGGTATTGAAATAGAAAGAGAAATGCTCCAATAAGGAAATCGATGCAGCTCTGTCTCTAATGCATTTTACTGCAGAGGTGAGTGTGACTCCGGAATGAGCCCACCTGATGAACATTAACACCATGGGCTTATTTACTGTTATGTCCAGCGTGTTAGTGACACCTTGAATTAACATCTGAAAACGATTGATCATTAATGACCTATGCCATTATCAATAGCCATCTCACCAATATTGTGTACGTGTTTGTGTGGATGTGCGCATGTGTGTGTTACCTAAGAGGGGTGACCAGACAAAAGAAGGTCCTAGAACATTATGTTGTACTTGAGGAAGAACAGGACATTCTGAGATGAAGCCACATAACAGATGGGCTCTTTTAGAAAAGACACTGTAGCAACAAGGGTCTGATTTTAGCCATGAACATTTTGACCTTATTTTTCTGGCTCTTGCCATCATGTATCTGTGATAATGCTGTTTATTTCAGATTCAACTCCATTGACATGAAGTACCAGGTCTGGAAACTAGGAGTTGTGTTCACTGACAATGTAAGTTCCGTTGTGTCTAAGATTTTATGGCTTTTGCCTGGTTTGTTTGTGTGTGCTCTCATGTTCCTTCAAAACCAAGATAAAGGTGTTACATCCTGCAATTTATGCTCACAGATAATAAAATGTGACACAGAAGTGTGTGTAGAACATGTCTGATGTTTTATGACTTATTTCTGATTTGTTTAATCTCTTGTTCTGCTGTGCTTAGATTTGTGTCTGATACAATTGCACATGCTGCAGAAGTGATGGTGGTAATATCCTGTGATTCTGCCTTATCTAAAATACACATTTGTCTCTCTGTCCTGGTAATCTATATTGCCTGTTTTTATGTGTGTGTGTATGTGTGTGTGTGTGTGTGTGTGTGTGTGTGTGTGTGTGTGTGTGTGTGTGTGTGTGTGTGTGTGTGTGTGTGTGTTTGCAGTCCTTCTTGTACTTGGCCTGGTACATGCTCATGTCAGTCCTGGGTCATTTTAACAACTTCTTCTTCGCTGCCCACCTTTTGGACATTGCCATGGGCTTTAAGACACTTCGTACCATCCTTTCCTCTGTCACACACAATGGGAAACAGGTATGTAAGTGTGTGTGTGCGTTTTTGTGTGTTTTCGTGTGTTTGGGGGGGATCTCTTTTTCATTTTCTTTCCATCTGTCTCAATGTGTGTTCATATGTGCATTTCACATGCTGTGATGTTTGCTTTCACGCTGTAGGGTTATATTGGGGCTTTTCTAAGATGAAGAAGTGTATTAAAGCCCATCTGCCTCTGTCTGTCCTTTTATATTGTGTGTGTGTGTGTGTGTGTGTGTGTGTGTGTGTGTGTGTGTGTGTGTGTGTGTGTGTGTGTGTGTGTGTATGTGTGTGTCAGTTGGTCCTGACTGTCGGCCTGTTGGCAGTTGTGGTGTATCTCTACACTGTGGTGGCCTTCAACTTCTTCAGGAAGTTTTACAACAAAAGTGACGACAAGGACGCCCGAGACATGAAGTGCAATGACATGCTTACTGTGAGTTGAAGTGCATATTTAGAGACACACTCTCACACACACACACACACACACACACACACACACAGACACAGCAGTCTGCCTCTCCACATATATCTAAATACCTCTATCTATCCTCTTTATCTCCCTATGTTTATCTTTGTAACACAAACACAGCCACACACCTCATTTCCTAGCTGCTCAGATTGAGATGGGTAGAGGAGGATTCTGACAGTGATCCCCATTGTTGAAGTGAGAACAGCTTCTTGTCTTAGTCCTTCCACTGCTTTTCCATAAAATGATGGACACATGGATAGAATACAGCCCCTCAAGCCTCGGCAGAGCTCTTTGTCTGGCCATTCGCAACATTAACACCCCACCACCTGCTCTATTCTAATGTGGACTTTACTGTCACTCACATAAGCAGGTGAATGGGCAGCGTTAGCATTTGAATAAAACCCTACTATTATAGGAGACAGGGGATGTTACATTAAATCCTCAGTCACACTCACTGTGTTATTGTTTATGCTTGACTTTCAGTAGCACTTTAGCAACAGTCATTTTCAATCCCTTTCCCATCATTATGACACCACAACAACGATTTTTTAAGACAAGTAGAATGTGACATGATTCAATATGAATACAAAGATAAGCAGAAAACACCTCACTCTACTGTTTAGTCTGCTTTTGAACCTTTATGGAAGATATAGCGCTTTCAAATTTTGAATGTTCCTTGAAATTTTGGCCGTCAGTTTTTATTTTGTTTTTGTTCAAGTTCCTTCAGGAAAATATCATCCTTGACACTTAAAAGCACCGTGCAGTCCTTGCTAGACAACTTGTTAATTCTTTTTCCTCACACTTTTACATAAACCCCTTGTGGGGAAATACCGTCTGAGGCGAAGAATATTGATTAAAAACCTTCCACTCTTCTGTGAAATTGTATAAAAACGCTGGCTGTTTGAAACTTTTAAATATCCCCCAAAAGCAATTCAACATGGAGGAAGGTATAAAAATGCATTAAATAAATTCTCAGTTTCTTTCAACAGCTTGAATGGTCAACATATTGGAGTTTGGAGACACCATACTCTTGTCCTCCTTAGATAATAATATGCATTTCCACCACTTACCTCAGGTGAAATACGTACTATACAATAAAAGAATATATGATTTCTTTCAGTGCTACATGTTCCACATGTATGTGGGCGTGCGTGCAGGTGGGGGCATTGGTGATGAGATTGAAGACCCTGCTGGAGATGAGTTTGAAGTGGAGCGCATCGTCTTTGACATCACGTTTTTCTTCTTCGTCATCATCATCCTCCTGGCCATCATTCAGGGTGAGTCACACATGCTAAATTTGTTTTACAGGTACAGCTCAGCTTAAGGAAATGCATAAAATGAGAAGTCAAAAATCACCATGTGATGAATAATTCATGTATCTGTCCATCTCAGTCTCTAATTTTCACTAACACCTGTCATTCACACACAGTGCTCAAACAGATACACAGACAAACACAATCATGTCCCTTTTTTTTCATTTTTTTTTTCAGGCTTGATCATTGATGCCTTTGGGGAGCTTCGTGACCAGCAGGAACAGGTGAAAGAGGATATGGAGGTGAGATTTGACACTTGTCACACACACACACACACACATACACACACACACACACACACACACACACACACACACAAAAATACTCTCCTCTGTACGCACGCACATTAGAACATAGACGAGCACACTGCTAACATACCATCCAAACTGCAACATAAAATGTGAAAAAAGTGAAGGAAATGCACTGTAAGTCTATTGCATTTCTAGGACCATCTAACCATGATGATTTAGCAGCAGGTTCACTTAAGGTCAGTTTCTAAGTGAGCTTGAGGTCAGTAGTAATTGAAGTGTGTGTGAAGAGATGACTGTGTGTGCACTGGATTAAGTAGATCAAGTAGATTTAGTTGTTGTGGGAACTCGTGTCACAGGAAGCATTGTACCATTGGCCTTAATGAGAGGAGGCCATTAGCTCTTTCTCCTGCAAATTAGTGCGTAATAATTTCAGAGAGTTCAATCTGAGATAAACAAACCCCTGATATTTAAAATCATTTAAAATGTAATTAGCACACATGCGTGTATATTTTTGATAAAACACACATCCTTTGCTTTTTTGTCAACTATTTGTCACCTGCTCTCCACTTGCAGGCTCTAAGTCTTGTCTCACTCATGTTTGTATACTGATAGAGTTAGCAATGTTTGTTTTTTTTGGCGTGTGTGTGTGTGTGGAGTTTATTGATCAGGTAGCCACATAACATGCATCCCTCAGTGGAATGTGTCTAAAGGCTACAACAGGTGTAAACAGAACCATAATAAATCCATCCCTCCAGGCAGGACAAGTAAGGTTAAAAGAGACGTTGTGTGGTCAGACAGGCTGACAGTCAGGAACAGGTACAGTTTGTACTAGCAACAGGCAAACAACTCCAAAGGCTAAACCACTGAGGAAACAAGGCAACATAGACATAGACGATCTGAAAAACAGTGGTGAGCTACCCCATAAATATAAAGGGCACAGATGTGATGTCGCTGAATGCATACTTGTAATTTGTTTAATCTCTAAGTAGTCTCTTTCCCACTATGTGTGTGTCTCAAAAAAATAATCGGTGCACACATATTTTACATCTGCTTTTCCCAGGAGTTCAACTTGAGATGCTGTTTGCTGTGCTGCAGTCAGCAATAATTAATCAGGTTCAGCCGCTATTTCCATCCATCCATAATTTGTCTCCCTAAATATTGCATTAAACCAAAAACCACACATTTCAGTGAAGCTTTTTTTCTGTCGCTGTACCACCACAAAAACACGGGCAAAGGTAATTTGGCTGTTTAGCAGCCCCAGAATGGTGCACATCCTCAGCAAATATGTCCCTCTGTGTCCTCTGAAAACCTGGCAGTGAGTAATCCTGGAAGTATTAGGTTGCTGTTATTTACAGTCTTTTGCCTTCTGTGGGTTTCCTTTTGAATGTTTTTGTAAAAAACTTAAAAGGCGTCATATTCTTGTGCTAGTGGAATAAATACATTGTTTGAGTCACAGAGCACTAAAACGAAAAACAAACAATACAAAAAATTGTAAACTCAAGACTGAACCTCTGGTCTTTAGTTCCAGATTTTTATTTTAATTTCTTCGACTTTACTTTAGAGAACATACTGTTTGTCCAAGTGTGTTTCATGAATCATAACATGTGTTATATCTCTCCTCCTGCAGACCAAATGTTTTATATGTGGAATAGGAAGTGAATACTTTGATACAGTCCCTCATGGCTTTGAGACTCACACTCTACAGGAGCACAACTTGGCCAACTATCTGTGAGTTAAATCCAAGCACATGATTCATTATCTCAACCAAATAATTTTGCAAATACTAAAACTCACAACTTGATATGTTGTTACTGAAAAAGCTGGCATTTGTTTTGTTGCCTTTCTCAGATATAGTGAACCATAAATAGTTTGCATGCTCCACCACCACTAAACCTTTATGAGAAACAAACAAACAAACAAAAAAATCCATCATTGCTCTTAGTGGTTAATCATTCATATGATATCCCTATAAACCTTCTGCCAAATTTTGATACAGTATGCATCCGTATGTGTATTTATAATTGTGATTCAAACCACTGTCTTGTTTCATATTTATTTATTTATTTGTTTATTTTTTACTAATATGTACATCAGTTAACATCATCTCACAGTTTGTAATGACAATCAGTGAAAAAGCTGAGCACCTCACAGTCTGAGGGAAAGCGAAAAATGGAAAGAAAAAATCCAGTGCTTTGGTCTGTTGGCTTAAACTGTCAAGGAGCTCCACCTCTATGCAAACAGACATATAGACATGAGCAGGACACTAACGCGTTTTGCAGCATCTACACCACTCACTGTCGGAAAGCTTTTTCAATTACAAACAGCATAATACGATCGTCCTCTTATACACGTTGACTTGACAATACATACAAAAACAGGGAACAAACTTAAAATACTCATCAAATAAAAACATCAAATCATTACAGAAATGAAATGCCAACAAAAGTGAGAAAATATTTGTGTAGGGATTTAAGACACTGAAAGCACAGAAGAATTGCCATGGTCTGTCATCTTTAAAAAAAAGCATGCCAACTAAAGGATTATATCAAAGTTTAAGATGGTTCTATAGTTTTGCCTCTAACCCAAACAAAACAAACAGAATAAACCACCTGTCAGGAAGCACAATTGATCAGTGAGTTAATGAACACAGTCTCTTCTATGTGGATGGATAAAAACTGTTATTTGGAAGGTGTTGGTACATCATGCACTGTTGCAACATCAATATTTGCCAGTGCCGGGAGCTCATTGAACCTAATTACTAAGGATTCCACTAGAAGTGTTCGCATCCCCTGACTGATGGACTCTTCCCTGCTCATGTCTGTGTATCTGTGGTGGTTCTTCATGTGACATTTAAGCTGATCTGATAGCGGTCTATTGATTTAAACATCATAATTCACAATTTGATAAAATGAGTTACTTGCATGTTGTCAGTCATCAAAAAATTTAAAGCATTACAATAAATATTTAACCTGATTGTCATGTCTGAACACAGCTTTCCACTTGAAATACCTAACAACTGTTTCCATAATCACTTCAATCCTTGGACTTGTGCACAGCTTCTACATCTTCCTACCTGAGTGTTTATCTCCACCTGTCTATGTATGTGTGGGATGTTCATTGCTACATGAATCCCCCTTTTGTTTCCTTACAGATTTTTTCTGATGTACCTTATAAACAAGGATGAAACTGAACACACAGGACAGGTATAATAGTTATCTCCTCTGTTTAATTGTATAATCCAGTCAAAGTAAGAGCAAGTCTACTGCAATTGCCATATATCACATTCTTTAAAATATACTTCCATGTCTCTAACTTATTATTTCCAGCATTTGCTATGGTAATGACAAAGCTGTTGTGTAACCTTTTCAGCTAAGACAGAATCCGCATTCACATTGTCCCTCAAAAGCCATATCAGTCCTGGCACACACGTTTTATGATAATACATACACAGACATAGCCCTCGCTTTTTCTTTTTTAAACCACTGCAGTATTAAAGCTATAAATTTAAAGATATTGAAATGGGAAAGTACTTTAATTCTTTTTACTTTAACATGACTGTTACACAGGTGTAAGAGGAGCGCTATAAATAAGCATAAATATTTTCATTTTAAAGAGCTGAATCTTTTTCCCTTTTTCTCCTGTGTCTCTCTCACACAACGTTTATTGTGCTTAAATCTGTGAAAGGGATGTGCATCAGAATAAATGAGGACATGTTTAATTCTAAATGCTGCACAGCATAATATAAAACAGATAAATCCATTCTCATTTAGAATGATTTGGATTTATCTTTGCGGTACAGCATGTATCTTGGATGTGATGCTGCAGAGTTGATAAAAGGAAGAAAATTTTCAATTTTTTATCAGCCTGAAACATTTTGCACTATTGGGTGCTATTTTCAAATTGAGTTGGGTCCTGGGACTCGTCTATGTGTATTCTTTCAGTGTGGTATTTTTCTTAGGTGTAGATTAATGAGGGAGCTGCGAGCTGGAACGTAGAAAATGTGTCTGCACTGGGCCAGACAAACAGAATGTAAATTTAAATATACGTTCTCTGTGGACACTGTTATTTTACTCATCCCGTGAGCTCACCGTCTTAGAATGGATAAGTCTGGAATTGTTAATGAGTTAAAGATTTATTACCACTCTGTTAACTTTGCCAGGAATCCTATGTGTGGAAAATGTACCAGGAGCGTTGCTGGGAATTCTTTCCTGTGGGAGACTGTTTCCGTAAGCAATATGAGGATCAACTGGGATGAAAGGAAATCTGAGAGATCTAAAGCCTGCCTAGATAATGTCATCACACAGAAGCCATGTTAATTGTTACCCTTGGGCTCACTAAATTACCTTGAATTTTGTGTTCTCACTGTATTGATTTGATTTTGAACTTTGGAGTGGTTTTCCCTGAAAGTAAACTTACTTGATATTTATGCACACAAGTTTTTTCTAAATGGTATTGATTAAATTATTTGGAAACTAAAGAACAAGGACCGCTTGTTTATGTTCAGATGCAAAATGAATGTGCTGCTTTTCAGTCTACAACAAAAGTATTCAGAGTAATGTGACAGTTTACTATTTTATGCATCATTATCTCAAGCAGTCAAAGCTGACAATCCAAATTCACTTTGCTGGCTGGATGTGTCTCGGTAAAGCTTCTGTTTTGTGAATGAAATGATTTGTCTTTCTAATCCCAGCCTCCCATCCCTTTCCCCTGTGTGACATCCAGATAAACACTCTCCCTCTGGCATTTGTTCTTTTTACCCTCCTCTTCTCTGTCTGTTGAAGCTCTGTCTCCTTTTCTGTTGTGCTCATCTCTCCAGGATCCCTCTCCTCCCGCTGTCCTTGCCTCTTATTCCCTTCTCCCCCCCCCTTCATTCTGCTCTCCTCTTGTCCCTCATCTTGAGCTCTTTTCCCTCTTCATTAGTAGCCACTTTAGGACATGCCAGCAGGTCTCCCATTGCTCAGGTCAAAATATTGCCAAGGAAATGGATCACAGTCTGACGGCCAAGAAAGTCTCTAGGGAATCCCTGGGTATAACTTACTGACTAAAGGAGCGTGGCAAGCTTTGTTAAACTATTAAGAACTTGCACTGAGCGTGCATGTGTGCACAGAGCTTAACAGCATGATGACTGAAGCGTGGGAGGGCCACCTGCAGATACCGTCCTCATTATGCAAAGGTCGAACACCGAGTCTACACAAGTCTGCTGCTGATATGTATTCATGTTGCTTTTGAGTTATGACTTGTAAGCTCATGGTCATAATTTACCGAAGGTCCAGGAAAAAAAAAGAGATTGGGTAAAAGATGAGGAACTCTTGCTTTCTTATGAGAAATGAAAAAGTTTTGGATTATGTTCTTTGCATAAACAGAAATATTAATAAGCAATTTTGCTATGTGGCTAATGCTGTAATTAAAACTAGGCTTAATAGAATATAAAATTGCTTCTGTTTGAATTACTGCACTTTCCCCATTTAAAGATCTATGGTGGTATTAATTGTCACCATTATGCCTGAGCACTGCTTTGATTAGGATTAGGATTTAAAAGCCCTGAAAACGTATTTCCTCAATTAGCTTCTTGAAGGGGGGATTCTTTTGACTGAAGTGGTCGTGCATGAACGCACCAAAATGTCAGCCAAAGTCTGACCAGTTTTCTTCAATATTAGAGATTTCTGTGTTTGTCTTTTTGTCTGTACACTCTCACTACTCTCTCACTCTATTTCTCACTGGTTTCAAGTGGGCGGAGCCATGATGGGGAAAAGGGGATGTTACAAACCATACATCTTGGCAGTGGCCTTTTCTCATGTTTCCAGGCCACTATCAAATCAATTCTGGTCAAACCACACCCACACAGCACTTTTTGAGTCTTACACTTTAAATAGATCAAAAATAATATGTTGTTTTTTGAATTTTAGCTCTGACTTGTTTATCTAGTAAAGAAGATTTAATGTTAGGTAAAGTTTTCCGGGGCTGTAATTTAGTACTTATTGTTATTTTTAAATTTCGACCTCAAGTAAACCTTCAGTAAACACATTGCTCATTGAACACAGAACTACATGCAGGTCACTTTGTTGAGCAGGGAGGGGGTTCCATCTAGTTCCTTTGGGATTGTAGGTAATTTAGAGAAAAATGTCATCAGGCATCAGTAATGGAGTCATGCTACATGACCGGTGATTTTCGTATGCCATTTCAGCATGGTGTATGATTATTTGTTCAACATAAATTCTGGCAATAATAGGCCTGTTTTCACTTTCCTCTGAGCGGTGAATCTGAGAGGAGTCTGACTGGATTGTGTCATTTTGCACATTTATCTGAGAAACTCTATTCTTAAAAGCTCCAAATCAATAAAAACCACCACAATGACCAATAATATTGTTATGATACGTTTAATTTTTATCATTAAATTTGAAGCTATTCTTAAAACTTAGATGGGCTATATAATCATGTCTGTTAGCTGATTGTTGCCTAGGTAAATGATATTATTTATTGCATTGGTTTTTGTGAAAGTCAAAGTCCCTGAGCCAGTTGCTATGTTAATGATGCCACACATCAAATAATTTCATATAGTATGTGTAGTCGTGTATATACTGAATGACTTAGGTCACACACACACACACACATATATATATATATATATATATATATATTCTGTATATATGAAGTTTGAATTTCAGTTTATGTCCATATTATTTTGACCATTTCATGGCCTTCATGTAATTTTAATTGATTAAGTATCACGCTTAAAAAGTGAGGGTAAACAACATATCACTATTACAGCAATATATGTCTAAAAATGTCATGTACAGCACTATAAGCATTTTTCTCAATGCACACCATATCATACTCCTATCAATATCTACATAATATCTATAGATGAGAGCACCATGAAGATCACGTTCCTGCTGAAGATTCATAAGGATCTTAGCAACCAGCTCCTAAACTACCAGAGACAGAAAACGTAGATGATCAGTTGCCACATTAGCCGAAGTCCACAGACTGAAGAATGGGGAAAAACCTCTCATCAAAAGCCTATTTCATCTGGAAATGTATCCCTTTCCAGTGTGTATAAAAATCAATCATACCATCATAACATGAAACCCACAGACATCTAAAACCCTTTTTTTGCAATGCTCTCACACCACACATCTGCAAGAGACACAGGGTACAATTTCAGGAGTAGCCTTCCGCAAGCTGATTCACTAGAACACCACAGATTCGAAGCAGGTCACCTAACTCCACCAAAACACCCAAATTAAATATACTGACTTTCCAGAGGATAATTGCCACATCCGCTGCATCAAAAGATATATTGGATAAGATGGATGTTCGTTTGTTGCCGCCAAGCTTCCCCCCTCGAGTCTACGTGATCTTTCCATCCTGTGGTTGAGTAATGCCGAGGCCAGAAGGTCTGGATGTAGTTTAGGCTAAGGAGCATAACTCAGTGGTGGAATTTTCACTGCAAGTATGAACAGTAGTATAGCAGCAACGTAGCACTACGTGACACAGATCAGGTCTGTTCTGTCTAAGGAAAAATGTCACATGGACCTTCCTCTGTAAAGCAGGTGATGAAACTTAGTTAGAACTGGCTTTGCAGCTGATGTGTGTCTGGTTGGACAATCAGCTTCTTCTACAATGTCCACTGACGTGCGAGTAGGACAATAGAGTCACCTCATCATTGTGGCTATTCATCAAGTTGACTGCCGCTCCCCTCAGTCACGACCTTCCAACACCAAGTCCCAGCCAGGCGTACTGATATTAAACACTTGCGCATACTTTTTTGAGATTCATTTCACATGCACAAGGGAAAGCCATTTCCTTTCTGAAATGGTAGATGCTGACCTGAAAGTGCAAACCTAAAACAGCATCCAGGCTTAGCAAATTGTGGGATGTAGTATGTCAATTATAATTTTTCCAACCCGATGAAGGTTGAGCTGACCGAAATGTCTCAAATTAATAAATACACCAGCTGTGTTTTTATTCAAGTTACAATTTTTGTACCATAACGACAGAATATCAGCAACATCACACCTGCAGAGGGAATGTATGCTGTCTGACATGCTGAGGTATGTTGCTTCCCAAGGTCACTGCCACTACTGCCTTTGCAGTTTTTATCTGTCAGCCTCCACAATAGCTGTTGGCTCTTTTGATCTATGCAGAATATACAGAGCTTTACAGACATGAATATCTTTACATGTAGAATCAAAGAAGCCCTTTTGTCTCTTTGCAAAAGCAGGATATCATGCCTTGCTGCCGAGCTTCCTAATAGAAAGCTCCTGTGATCGTATCTTACTGAGGTTCACTGGTGTCGTACAACCCATCACAAAAAGCCAATGGGTCTCTGTGTGTGACATAGAAATAATATAAACTGATCTGACCTAGTGACACATAAGCACAATATATGCAGTGACTAATAGATCCAGCCGTATTTCTCATAGTCGTCAACGGGAAATCAATGAGATATGGATCCATCGTGCGTAGCCTTCAGGTTTGCATTATTCAGAGACATTGTGCTGATGTACAGTAATGTGTGTGTGTGTGTGTGTGTGTGTGTGTGTGTGTGTGTAGCCAACAATAAGGAATCTGGGAATTATGCATGGGCAGATGGCTTTAGGTTGGCATACAACAGCTGGGTATGCATATAGGGCATTGTAAAATGATTATGGATATGAGGGCATGGCGCTGCATCATTCTGAATATGGCCTCAGATACTTTGGGTTGTTGTTTGGGAGATAATGACTCTGCACCCAAATATATCATGGAAATGTACCCTGAGTTGTTAATCAATAAAAGATGACAAGAGGAAAGACAGTGGGTGGTGGTGGTGCAGCAGCTGTGAATTTGCTCATACCTGAGGCCAAGTATCCTGAATTAAATATGAGAAGTGACTCCTTTTTGTTACTGCCTCTGATTTCACTTTGGGAGCTATTGTCTGACTCAAACTGACTGACTCTGTGTTATGAATGTGTAATTGTTGTTTATTTTATTTCATTTTAATCTTTGGTCAGTGTTGGGCAGTCTTGCTTGTTTTTCGGCTTCATGAATATTGTATTAATTTTCTTTAGAGTGCAAGGACCAAATATGCAACTTATGTTTCGTTAGAAAAAGCTTTAATAAGAACAACTGATTAATTCCATCCTCCCCAGTATACATGAGTACTGTACGTGTGTTTATGGGCATTCGTCCAGTTGAGATTAAACTTTAGCAGTGGTCTATTTTTCATCCATGCTGTCCACTCCAGACACTCTTTCCAAAGTAATTTTCCTTGTTCACTCTCTTTCTTTTCTCAGTTTCCCTGACCTGTCAGGGAAATCGCTTGAAGCCTGCCTGCCGCTGTGTAGCATATGGGGGCTTCTTAGGGAGAGACACAGGTTGAGTCTTGCTCATGCATTCACAATAAGGCAACTTCTTCACTTTAAAGTCAGAAAGTTGTTTTTGGGATAACCACAGCTTTCTTTTGTTGCTTGTATTTACAGAGGCATAAGTCGGTCAGCAATCTGTGCTGACCTTACTGTGTTATTATTCCCAGATTTGTCCTTCACAACACCTCGGGTCTGTAAGAAAAACTCCCCCCTTCAGGTGATTAAATCCCAGCAGCCCATTGAAATCATCAAGACATCCTCTGAATTGAAAAGTGCTGCACCACAACCCAGCACCATGATGCATGTTGATACATTGTGGTTAAATTGATTAAATAGTTGGCTGCAAAACTCATGGATTTCTGTGGCATCAAACATGGTCAAAACTGTTCTGCCAGTTTATGCAAACCACTGGATGTTTTTGCTTAAATCAGTATGGGTGAGTCTTGTAAATAAGGAATCCTCAACAATAACTGCAAAGTCATGTGAACTGGATTATCACGGAGGCGGTGGCGGGGTTTATGCAACCATGGTGAGCACTCACCAAACAATGCACTCCCATTGGCGGCAGTAGCTTTATTGTTACAAGTAATTGAATGCAGTCTTATTAATCCCTTAAGCTTGTAGCCATAAAATCCTGATCGTGGCAGATCAAGTACCTGCGACGACAGTTTTGGATGTGATTAAAGGGGACATATTATGCAAAATGCACTTTTCCATGGTTTTCTATCAGTAATATGTGTTCCCCGGCCTTTCTACAAACCCCCAAACATGAGAAATGTCCATCCTCTCCGTCTTTTGCTATCTCCACCTTTCAAAAAATGTGTGCTCACACAGGCGAATTAGAGATTTTCACTTGATGTCGCCATGAAGGGAAATAACACCTCCCCCAGGTGGGTGACACTCCCCCAGCAAGGTGTGTGTTCCGCCCACTGATTCCGCCTTGCAGCCGCTATCGTTTCTTCCCTCGGAAACACTGGCTTTCGGTAGAACAATGTCGAAGGTACGAGCGAAACACGCTAGTTGCTTTGTTGTTGGCTGCACAAACCAACACAGAAGTCTTTTTTTAACCCCTACGCCAGAGGATCTGAAGACCCAGTGGATTCATTTTATTTTTGATGGAAAAGTACCCGCTTCAACTCCGAAAGTGTTGTACGTGTGTGCTAACCATTTCACCTCGGACTGCTTTCTCAACAAGGGCCAGTACAATGCAGGATTTGCTACAAGTCTAAAGATAAAGCATGGATCAGTACCGACTGTCCGTGACCAAACTTCGAACTTGGGAGCTGTAAGTTTTACCATTTTATGTTGCTTTACTGTTTGTACACGAGAGCCTGTTGCATGTGTTGTTAGCATGGCAGCTAATGTGGCTAACGCTTTGCCTCGTCGACGCGCAGCCGGGTACAGATTGTATGCGATTCTTCTGCTTGGTATCGCTGTGTGACGTTGATTAGAGACACCCTGCTAAATGTATTATACTTGAAAGGCGTTTTAGCTGTTTGTAAAGTCAAGCCTGTAAAATTTGGACTAAAAATAGGCCCTGCAGTGATTAGCATAGGTGTCTGGGCTTGTTTATTAGTGCTGTGAAAGTTAGTATGAGGAGTCATCCTTTATGATGATGTTTTAACTTGATATAATTTTACACATACATTACCCACAGGGAATATCTAGATAAGCGCAGAGTTACAGGGAATATGTGAAAGGGGATAGGCTACAATACACATTTTTTTTGCATTTTATGCACGTAGCAGGCTATTTATTGCACTGCTTGCAGCTGTTGCCATAGGACACATTTGAGAAGATGTTGGTGTAACCTCTGTTTCCTTTGTGCAGGCCAGCACATCAAGTGCATCTGCAGGGCTTCCTGCAACAAGGAATGTTGCCTGCCAGTCTGACCCACTGGAGATGCGAACTGTAGGCACACAGTTTTCCTTGAGGACTCTTCAGCCTCACATCAGAAGTACAGGTCTGTATCCACTTGAAGTGCATCTACTTTTCATAAAATACTTTCACTTATAACGTGTTATTGTTCTGTGTTTATGTGTCACATTGCTAAAGTTTCTTTTATAAAAAAATATATAATTGGTAACAGGTGTCCAGGCTACTGTGTCCTGCAAGGATTTTGGTGTTGGGACATCCGTTGCTACCTCTGCAGATCCTGTGTGTTTTTCATCAACACCCGTAAAGAGACCCTCTAAAAGAACTCGTCTGGACCTGGAGGAAGAGCAGGATGACGATCCATTAGAGGGCAGCTCTTCAGTGGCAGCTTCCCAAGGGCTGCATTCTACCTATGACCTTGCAGACGCTCCTACAGCCTTGACAGAGTCAACAGTTTTGTCGTAAGTTACTCTAATGCATCTGTGTGATGATAATGATGATGTCATGACTGTGTGTGTGTGTGTGTGTGTGTGTGTGAGTGAAAATAATAGACTTATAGTGAGAGGGTGTCAAGTACACTGCTGAAGAGAACTCCACATGTTTAATTGCTCATAACATGT
The DNA here is from genome assembly GCF_021018895.1 of Seriola aureovittata. Classification (NCBI taxonomy): domain Eukaryota; kingdom Metazoa; phylum Chordata; class Actinopteri; order Carangiformes; family Carangidae; genus Seriola; species Seriola aureovittata. Next base: position 17,050,376 of record NC_079377.1, read on the forward strand.
TTCTTTTTTCTATAGGGACGACTCATCCCCTCCCACCCACAAGATCAAAAAATACATAGTGTACGAGAACCGCCTGATAGAGTTTTTTGCTGTGTGTCCTGTTTTGCACGTGCAACACTCTTAATCCTTTTTCAAGCTCTGGAACATTAATACATTACCATTTACTTACAGAACCTGACCCTACTGACCCTGAAATCATGGTGCTCCATTTCTAAACTTTTTAAAAATTATTATTTATTTTTTTTACAATTTTTATTCTAGACATGCTGTCATGATATCCAAAAGTTATGATAAAAAAATGGTGGGAAATGTACGGACCTTGCAAGTTCAGAAACCAATAAAGAGGACATGACAAAAGATTAATTTCCCAGACATCCTTGCCTTTGACTTCAATACTTCAATATCAAAATGTCAGGTGAAATTTAGACCTGCTGTATTTTCTTAAACCGAGAACACATCTGACAGAATTTGTGTGCAGGTGGAAAAATGTTGCATGTTTGAATTAAAACTACAAAAGGAAGTTTTATTCTGCATTTTTGGTGAAACACAATGATATACCAAAAAGAATCTAAAATGTGAGGACGAATCTTCCTGCTTTTGTTGTTTTGCTTTTCGTTGACTTTCATACCCTTTCCGATGTATTGATTTACTGTCTGTCTTTACTCCATTAGATCTGTTTAAATTTTAGGTGGGCTGGGTTCTATCCTGGCATTTATTTGGGGGAAGGCAGGAAAACACCTTGGCCAAGTCAAGTGCATCAGAGCTAATACAAAGAGGACACGTTAGAGACTCAAATATACCTGCTTTGCATGTGTTTTGAATGTGGGATGAAACCAAAGCACCTGGAGCGGGTAAGAGAGAGAGAGCTGGATTGATAAAAATGTAGTGAAAAACAAGTTGATATATTAATTTAAACTATTTTTTCTTTTTCGGAGGCAATATGTTGTCGTGCCAGGTTGTCAGATTTCACATGTATTGTCTCATGACAGTTACACAGACCCCTGCCTTCTCATTACAACTCTAATTTTCTTATAGAGTAACTGTCGTTCAGTAAACAAGCATTACCACCAGCGACGAGAGGAGGGCCTTCAAAATTACCATTTAGATTGGACACCTTCATGCCAAGAGAAAGCCAATTACTCAATGAGGGTTTTGTAAGGAAAAGGGGTAGAGGAAGGCTGGAGAGTGAGTAGATATCCCAGCAGATGAGGTCTGTTTGTATCACTCTTTTTTAAATCCTGTATCACTCCAACATCTTATTTCATTTCAATGGCAGTTGCTTTAAAATCTGCAGACAGACTGGATTTTTGTCTCTGCGGGGCTGTTCGCACAGTGAACTGAGCCACTGAAATTTGAAAAGAGACAGGTGCAGCCTTTAATAATTGAAACTGGCAAATTGGCTCACTCAAAGGTAAGCTCCAGCAGTTGGGGAAATGACCCATTTTCCAGCCAAGTGGAATTATGTGCATTTCAAAAACGAGTTTGAGTAGCACTTGTCCATTGGAAGGAATTATTAGGAGTTTTACATCAGTTTGATTTCTATCGTATCTATGCACAGAAATAGGGAGACTTACCTGAAGCCAAGAGAGATGAATATCAATATTATTCTTAATCATCATTGTATTCAGTTCATAAAGGCCTTTAATCTGGAGTCTCAAGCCAGGCTTGATTTTAAAGAAAGATTCCTCAAAACAGTTTTTGTATCCACAGCTGTCTGGACATGTGCCTGCTCAGCTGTTATCCTTAGCTTGTGTGTGTGTGTGTGTGTGTGTGTGTGTGTGTGTGTGTGTGTGTGTGTGTGTGTGTGTGTGTGTGTGTGTGTGTGTGTGTGTGTGTGTGTGTGTGTGTGTGTGTGTGTGTGTGTGTGTGTGTGTGTGCATGCGCGTGCATGCGCTTGTGCATGCGCTTGTGCATGCGTGTTTGTGCACTTGTATTGCTCATGTTATGGGGACTCCTATGAGGACAAAAAAGAAATTCATGTAATCAGTATTACAGTTTCCCTTGATGAAGGAATCAGTAGATAAGTAGTGTGCAAGTTTTTACTTCTACCAGTTTAACAGCTCAAAACTTTCAGCTCAAATGAAGTGTAAGAAATGTTAGTTTATTATTATTATTATTGGTCGGATAAACACATAACATTCCAGTAAGATGCTCATCCACCAGTCGTCCATAGACTATCATGTATGGACTGTGGTGAATCTTGTAGTTTTTTCAGCTATTTTCTATATTACACGTTACATAATGTCTGAAAAATGTTTCTTTTGTAGCATTTGATACAACCAGCACAGAGATTTAAAAATGTAAAACATCGGGACGTATTTAGGGCAGCTGAAAAATAAATGTGTGGGTTTTTCATTTTCATTTCTAAAACATTAGATTAGACTCACATTCTTTGTTGCACTGCATGCAGTGTGTTTGAGTTTGTGTCTAATTTCTTAAACATTGCTTTATCGCTTTTCTCTTTGATAAGCTATTGTTCATTCTCTACTGTACGTCCCTTTGCTCTTCTCCACTGATTTCAATTCGCTTTTGAGCACAAAATCATCCGTGCCTGACTTGCTGCCTAAACTAATCTCACAGTATTGGCATTTCTCTTTAGAAATGCAACTCTATGTTGGACAAAACATATTGTTTTGGATTCTGTTTGAAACATACTGTTTCAGTAATACAGCCTCATTTTTCTAAAATGAATAAGAAAGTCACTGTAGCTACAACTAACAATTATTGTATGTACATTGTTGTTTAACCATGCAATCATTTTCTAGATTAATTGATTGTTTGATCTTTGAAATGTTAGAAAATAGTTTTGTTCAACCAAAAGCAAAAATGTAAAGGTTATTCAAGAGAAACCATAACTGAGCAATTTCTTTTTGTTGATTGATTTTGTGTCAATCAACTTATCAATTTAGCTCTACAATAAACATACAATCTCTAATTGAAAACAAAGACTCATAGTATAGTATATTCTTTACTGCCTGTGATCAAATCTAGCTTTCCATTTTCTCTGGTACTTAACCACAAATCCTGCCTCTCGGGCCATATTCCATTAGCAGGTACAGTGATAATCTGGCCAATAAAGTAAGTCTTCTGAAAATCCCTCCTTTCACACAGAAAACCTCTTTGATTGATAGCAGGCAGAAAGGTAGCAAAATGATACACATCTTAAAGTATCAAGGTGCAATCTATCAAGCTTGATAGCAGGGGCTTCTGCCTGATAACACACATGGATGCAGAAGTCGTCCTGTTCATTATCTCATGAGGTTCAGTTTTGCATAGAAATGTGACAAATGCTGCTCACATCCAAACCCCATCCCTGCACCGCTCCTTCACAAAATATGATGTTTCTTGCCAGACAGTCACTGTAAATAAAATAAATAGATATCTGTTATATTTGACGCACTACACAAAAAGGTTGCAGAAATGGAAATTTTTAAAACAGAGGTTCCCTCACGGTCTGTGAATAAATGATAAGCTTGGACCAATTCTGCCTTACCTGTGCCACGGCCTGGTGCAGGGTGGCAGATGGCTTTGGTTGGCTTTGATGGAAACACAGCTGAATGAGGGGCAAATGTGGTGTGTGAATGGCCTCACTGCTTGCAAATGGGCTTTTTCCTTGTCTCCTAAAATGACCCAGATATTGCCAAGGGAAACCCACATGTGCACACAGTCATAATTAAGCTCAGTGTTACGATTAAGTGCACACACACACACACACATTTGCCTTTTTTTTCTGAGTGGGTCCATTAAACACTGTCAAGCATGGGTAGCCCACTAGAAAAGTATAATTTTGATTACATTTAACTCATTTAATGGGTTAGAAAACACTTGTGTCTTCCTCTGTTTGCATAAAATATGGCTCAAGGCATTGACAAACTTTACATAAGCTTGTGTAATTCACAGTAAATCCTCAAAATTCAATTATGAAAATACCCAGCAGTACTGACTTATACAAGCCAGCATAGTTTCTAAGTTTGGGTTTCTTTCATCGTTTAGCTGTTGGCTCAGAATACCTGCCATGCTTGATCGCTAAAATCAGAAAGGCAACAATCTTGCATGCAGTCACAGAGAGGAATAGAGGAATAAAATACGTCTGCTCCTCTTTCAAGGTCATAGGGAGACCATTTCCCTGCCAATACAAATGCCCGACTGGAGGTTATCATGGAGATACTATCACACACCGCAGACAGACTCGAATCAGTTACTGAGTGACACTAATCTCCAACGATTTCCTCAGGGGTCAGAGTTCAGGCTGGTTGCCTTGAGATGCTGAAGCATGTTTGATTACTGGTTGCAATTTAAAGCCTCTAATCCTGCAAATAAACATTAGAAGTTTATATTTCTCTAGTTGGTTTCCTCGTGGCATCCTCTTATTTTCCTGTAATCTATAAGATCGATATGTATCTATATATATAGACAGTGTCGATACAAACAGTACGTTGCGTAATAGGTGACTGATTATACTAATGATTGTGTTTTGTTTATTTGTGTTGATTTGCGCTGTATTGTGCTCAGCGTCCACAGATGAACTGGAAGGCATCCGATTGAATGCAGAAGAGAAAGAGACTGATGCTTCATCAGTCAGTCCAAACATTTGTGTCCACTTATGTAACTACAGAACAAATGTCTCATCACATCAGTTCAACACACTGAGCACAAGTCATCGTCACGGTCGATCTCAACCTCGCACGTCTGTGCAGACTTCCCTCTCTCGATAGTCCTTCAATCAAATCTGCCTCTTGATTAAGTGCGTGTGAGAGAGTGTGTGTGTGTGTGTGTGTGTGTGTGTGTGTGTGAGAGAGAGAGTGTGTGTGTGTGTGTGTGCCTAATTTAACCAAAACTGCCTTTGGAGGTTTCTGAATATAAATACGGGCGCATTGTCCTGCTTTGTGATTTGGATGGATGACTGCTGCTGTCTGTTCCTCCCGCTTATCTTTGTCATTATATTCAGATCATTAAGTTATCAGTCACCACGGACAGCTGTGTAGTATGCGCTTTGATCAGGTGGCAGTAGCCTACACTCTTATGGTAATTTAGTTCCTCATAGTCTAGTTTAATTTGTCTCTCAATCACTGTCTAATGCTTTGTGAATGTGAGGACGTGCCAATCAGGAATAATGCCAGATTTCTATCAGTGTGCTCATGCCATATCCCAGTGGTAATGCACAACCATTATACTATGTGTCGCAGTTATCAGCGTCTATCAGAGGCAATCTTAACGTCTCAGTCACTCAGGCGTTCATAAAAACCGTTAGAGGAAGAATACTGAAAACACAAAAAATCACTGGAGGGAAAGCAAGCTCCTTAGTGACGTCAAGAAACAAATGATCACTCTCAGGCAGATGGTAAGGGGGTGATTAAAGTCAATAAACTCCATGTTAAATCAAAGATGACGCTCATCAACTGCTCAGCAGGCTTGTGTTCAGTGCTGCCACTTGTTGCCATAATTAATATTTTGAATTAGTGACTGAAATGTTTGGGTTTTAGCCAATCAGGACTGTGGTACATAGGAAGCAACTGGGGGATCTTCTTTGCTTTGACATTTTGAGTGCTGGAGAATTTCAGTATGTCAAAGAAATCTGAACTATACATTTAAAAGATTCAGTGTTAAAATTTGCACATTGAAAAAAGAAAAGAAAATTTTGTTATGCCAAAATACTAATAGTCACACAGTTAAATTAAACCCAGAAATAGTAAAATAAATAACAGCAATATTGGCATAAGTATATGTTTTGAAATGCATTTCAAAGATTAAAAAAAGCAGATGTAATAGAAACGAAACAAACCTACACACACACACACACACACACAAAAGAAAGGATAAATGGATAGACACAGTTTAAATGTTTCATTAAACGAGTCTAGTCACCGTAGCACATCAGCAGCTTAATGGATGCCAAGTTCATGTTTGACCACACAGCCACAACTTTCAGTTCACTCTGTTTGGCTTAATAGTGAGACAATGGGTTTATTTATTACTCCTGTGCCCTCTCCTATCTAAGAAGTCACTACAATTTGTTTGTGATTCAGTGCAGCTCCCTTGTTTTGATGCACTGAAATTTTCCTGTAACAAAGTTTAATTAAATTCTCTCCCTTCCTCAGCACAATCTTCCATTAACATACAGCCCTTGTGCATATCAGCACTTGCTGACAGGTCATTTTCCATGCAAAAGTGACCCATTTCTTCTGCATGATTCTCCATTAAATGCATCAGGAAATTCACCTCAAATGACAGGCAAATTGTTTTCGAGCAGCCCGCCCAGTTTATTTGACAACCAACAGATCTCTAAGCACAAAGCGGATCTGACACGAGATGCAATGCAACTTCGTAAATTAATTTTGAACACTTTCATCTTCATAACTGCAGATAATCTGGGATCCTAATGACCTCTTTTACTTGTACCATCGTGCAATCTGAATTGCAAAAAGGTCTGTCATGAGATACTGTGACAGTAGCTGTATTTTCATGTTTCCACCGAGCAACCACTCAGACATTTCGGTGTTTAACCCAATTGCCCAAAGCTGCTCCTTTTCAATATTTGTTCTTCTAGAGGGATTTATGGTTATGAAAAGTATAACTCCTCAGCTCTACAATACTAATACATTTTGGAAGAAGCCGGGGAAAAGTTTCAATATATTTTGCCCATGGGAGCTTTTCAGGGACGTTATGTGATGTGCAACTCCGAGAACATTGTGTGGCTATGATAGGAATGTGTTGTCATCATTGGACTCAGTGTTCCCAGACTACTGTAGCTGCTAGCTGAGTCAGTGAGGCTGTTTGTCTGTCTGTCTGTCTGTCTGTCAGTCCACCTGTCTGTCTGTCTCTTTCCACGCCCCCTGACAGATGAGAAATGAGGCCTCGCCTCCTGCCAGAGAGCGGGAGAGAGTGTGTCAGACAGATAGACTGTGAGTGTAGCAGTCAGTGAATGTGTCAGGTTAAAATGCTGTGCCATTGCTCCGCTGTAATCCCTTTGGCTCCGTAGATTAGGAGAGACATGTTGTAGTGCCAACTGCCCAATTTATATTCTGGTCATCTCCCTTTCCTTCTGCAAGAGGTGACTTTTGCCCATATTTACTCCATTAAAAATGCAAATTTTCCCCTTTGCTTTCAAAGCAAAATCAAGCCAAAGAGCGACTTAGTTTGCATTGCGAACAGGTAGAGCCTACTCCTAAATTTACTTTTGTCCACTGACAAAACAGGAGCAGCAGGCAGAGATGTATTCAGATTTGGTCTGCTTGTTTTCTCTGCAAACATCCAGTGTGGTGTGAGATACTCATTCATCAAAGGCAGTGGAGTCGCAACCATATGAAATTTCATGGCAATTCATCCAGTAGTTGTTGAGACATTTTAAGAAAAAATGTCAACTTCAGTGGCACCAGAGCAACGTTTATATGGTTCACCTGAGTCATTGAAAATCATTTACTTGGCTCCATGGATATCTGTACAAATATTTCATTGCAATCCATCCAAACCTTTAGAGATATGTGTGGTGCACCGACTGACACAGAGCCATGCTAGCGTGGAAAAAAAATCCTAGGCACAGTTGCACATAGATAATGGTCTGTCTCTAGCACAGATGTAGAGGAGTTGGCTTTTTGAACCATGAAGAAGTAGCTGAAGAGTCATCATCACTTGGTTTGGTTAGCTGTCCTGTCCTTTCAAATAATGCTACTTTATTTAACTGTCTGTCATGACACTTCTATTAAAACCCAATAAACCCCCCCAACCCACCCTTCCAGCTCCCGTCCTCTCTCACTAATCAACACTGACTTAAAAATGATCACCCAAGCCCTAGTGACCAGAATAGAGACAGTCACTCGCTGTGCTACTCCACCCTGATCAGACTTTGTCAAAAGCGGACGTGCTTCAGATAACATCTGTAGGCTTTTTAACTTAATTTATCACCACAGAAGAAAAGAAAACCATAATTGTATCATTAGATGCCAAAAAAAAGTAAAGTGAACTTTTTTATTTGTTATACCCTGCACAGGTTTAGTTTTGGAGAGTCATTCATCCATTGTTTATTTCACCTCGAGCCACAATAATCACAAATGGGGTCACCTCACTGAACTTTATACTTCAATACGGAACCAGACAAGGAAACACACTCTACCCATCCCTATCTACAATTTTTATCAAACCACTTGCAGCTGCAATATGACAAAACAATAAAAGTGATGGAATTCAGGATGTTTAATTCACAGCATAAAATCAGTTTTTATTGATTTTCTTTTTGATGATTTATTATAATACTTTAAGAACCCTTACATCACCACAGGAAACGTTAAACATCTCCACAATCTCACACTACACAATAAACTGGAATAAATCAACTATACTACCACTGTCTGGAGATGCTTGGGATTCTGCAGCCCAAGATTCCCCTCTTACACTTCACAGTGGCAACATAAAATATTTAGGCAATAATATTTCTCCCAGGCTGTCAGAGCTCTTCAACCTCAATCACACCCCTTTTACTAAAAAGAAAAAAAAAAATATGATGACTTCAAACGCTCGACCAAACTCCCACTCATTCTCATTGAGCGCATCGCTACATGTTAAAATGAAAACTATACTTTAGATTAATTATTGATTTTCAGGGCTTCCCGCATCCCCCACTGACAAATGTTTCAAAGCACCTGACTCATTAACTATTCAATTCTACTGGAAAAAAAAACCTACAAAAAAACAATCTCACTCTCAACACTACAAAATGGAAAATTACATGGAGGACTTGGGGCACCAAACTTTATCTACTATTTCTTGGCAAAATCAACAACAATATTTATTCAAATGCACCCAAGAGCACAACTTCAACAACCCATAGCTAAATTAGATCAAAACAACCTCAACAGCAGCAATTCCTTTTCTTTTTTTTTTTTTTTTTTTTTTTTACCAAAAAAACAATCAATCAAGAAACTGAATTATTATTGTAAGAATAAAACAATCTCCTCAACTCTGACAGCCTGGTGGAAAACCAATGAAATCACTAACACCATGTAGGTACACCCCAATTTGGCACAATCCACATTTCCAGCTACACTGTCTACATGGCGTCATGGCATGTCACCATCATGGCTGCAAAAAGGGAATCACTCGTCTCCATCACCTATTCCAAAACAACCAATTCATATCATTCATTTCACTCATCCGGTTGTACGGGGTTGGGAGAGACCAGTTCCTCCACTACCAAAAAATTTAAAACCATATATAAATCCGAAACTAGCAACCTTCTCAGTTGAGTGACGAGATCATGAAAGACACAAGCTCAAAAAAAATGCCTCCATTACCTTCCCAGCGATGAAATGGGAAAATGAATACAAATCTGTAAAAACACCTTCTCTATGACGACTAACACAAATTTGCAACTTCTACAATGTAAAACTATCCACAGAACCCACATCACCCAAGGTAACATGTTTGAAATGGGATTGGCTTACTGCTCACAATGCACTTTGGGCAGCACAGACGATTATTTTCATGCCACTTGGGGTCTGCCAACCAGTTCTCTCCCTTTGGACGGCGGTAACTGAGAAACTCTCCAATATCTTCAGTTGCAGAATCCCATTGTCCCCATCACTCTGCGTGCTGGGAGATATTACACAAGCTGCCCTCGCAACGAAATACACCAACCCAACACTCATTTCTTTAACTATGGCTAAGGAAATAATCTTTCAAAACTGGAAATCTAGAAAAACAAATCACTCTAACCTAGTTACAGAACACACTTCAATAGCAAGAATAGCATCTTACAGAAAGAACATTAAATCAGCCTTTTTTCAAAACCTGGAATATATTGTTAACTCTTCTAAACCTAAAACAGAATTCACCCAAAGACCCAAACCATGTACATGACCACAGACCACAGCTATGATAACCATCTCCCAAACATCACAGGCACATTCCCAGAAACAGAGACAATAGACAAACTCTTTCTTTCTTTCTTTCTTTCTCTTCCTTCCTCTTCCTATGTTTGATAAACTCAGTTCACTTTGTATTTTATTGTTACTTATATTTACTTATATATTTTACATTTTGTTATTGTTTTTCGCTTTTTTCCCCATTTCTCATAATGTGAGAGTGTATGTATATGTGTGTGTGTGTGTGTGTGTGTGATCTGCAGGGGAAAAATTACACACTCTTGCCTTAACAAACCTGCAAGGGGGGGCAAGAAAGGGAGAAGAAAAAAGATACTTTATCTAACTGGATATTCCACACCGGCATTCAGACTTTTATCGATTGCTCTTATTATCTGTCCTGAACACTTGCCTTTCATCGTCAGCTTTCCATTCTAATAGGATCTGTCCACTTCCTTTCTTTATCACCGTCACGTACACACACACACACACAACACACACTTCGCTATGTCTCTTATCTAGATCCTGAGTATGGTGTAAATTAGCCTCAGAGTCGGCAGTAGACCGTTACTCTGCTACTGGAATTGTTCAGTTACCTTGAAGTGGTTGCTCATCTCCAATGCAACCATTTTGGAGAACAATTGTGATTCTCTTGTGTGTCTCTCACTCTATTTCTCCTTTTGCCCCTCTGTCCGTGTAAGTGTAGTGCGAGGACTCATAAACTGTGGCTTAGATAAAGGTTTATTCATTTGCTTTCTCCTTCAGAAATAAATAAATGGGGTAAATATATACATATATTATCGTTGAATCCGTGAGGGTGGAAAGGAGGGGAGAAGGGGGGGCTAAGAATAGTTTCTGGTTTTAGTTAGGTTAATTGTCTCCGTAAATTGGACTTAATTTGTCAGCTGAAATTGCATCATGATGATTGGCACAGGAGGGGATGAGAATTTTAACAGTGCTACGCAGCACTAATTGGTTCCTCACCCAGCCCAATTTAGAGCAAACAGCCGGCACCTCGCAACCCTTCGTCTTTTTAATAAGGAACAAACTTTTCACCCAGTCTGTGCAGGTACACACATACATATAGCCAGCAGTGAGAGCCACACGCTGCTGTTGGGATTTGTTTAATTTAGCAGTTGGCTCAGTGTTGTTTACTGTATAGTGTTGGATCGATTTTATTCTCATGGATGTGTTGTCTGTTAAAGAGAAATGTTAAAATTTGACCATGGAGTTCAACGTTAAAAACTTCTTAGAATTTGTGAGATTAACACCAGCTGAACTGGGAAGTGCTGTGCTTTCTTTTTTTCTTTTCATCTTTTCCTCCTTTTTCTCCCCCTTTCTTCCACCCATTGCTGTTTAGCACAGTTGCTACCTAAGAGCTGTCTAATTATTGTCATGCAAATTTAAACTGGGTGATCACAACAATACGAACACATGGACAATGTATTGCAATCAAGGACAATAGCTGGTTTAATCGGCACAATACCTGGTTCAACTCTATTTTTAAGACCATCATTTGCAACAGTGTTTTATTGTATTACATTACATTGTAAGCTGAACGTGTAATTTTGTATCTCTCGGCACATGATTGTATGAAATTGTGGGGGAATAAAATTCTACCCTTGTTTTTACAGTAGTTCATGAGTGTACCTTGGTCCTGAATACCTTAGCAAAAATTGAGATGAAGAGAAGAGCAGAGCTGTCAGCTCATCACTTCCTGGTAGTGAGTTGGGTCATGTTGCAGGGCAAGCTGCCAGACAGACCAGGAAAAACCAAACATGCAGTTCAGGGTGAACGTTAAACGCCTGGCTGAAGCCCCTGTCCACAAAGTCTTCAGGTCTGGACAAATCTTTCCACCATACAGTTGGTTGGAGGCATGGAAGTTGGCAAATTTGCAAACTTATTTGCAAAGTGGAGGACATTTCAATTTTGTGTGTGGCAAAAGGCTTCTTCAATCACTTTACATCAGCAGTATCGAGCTGTCAATATTTGGAGGTGGTCATTTTAGTCCGTGTTTGATATCCAGTGATATCCACTGCCAATTTTCGATTAGGCCTATGTTATACATTTTGTTGAGTTGTGCACTTATATCATTCCAAATGTTTCCAGCAATTTTCATACTTCATAACTTCACCAAATGCTGTCTTTTGTTATTGTTTTGATGGAGAAACTAGCAGGAGAAGTTATATACTTTGCACTTAACTTGATTTTTAAGATTTACATCAGAAAGAAAACTGTGCATCCATGCACGAGTGTGTGGGTCTTTTTCTGTCTTTCCTTTTGTCTCTTTTTTATGCCCTCAAGCAGGTAATAGCTGTGGCATGTTTTCAGGTTTTTCCATCTGTCCCATTCTCATTAATGCAGTATTTCAGCAGCTTTGAGGGAATTTCCTTCAAATTTGCTACAAATATTCACTTGAACTCAAGGACGAACTGATTAGACTTTGGTGGTGCAAGGTCAATGGTCAACTGAATCAAAAGTGAGGGATAACAATCCAGCTTCAGTACAGTAGGAGACCTTGGAGTGAGTGCTACGTACTAAATCTGTTCAATAAGACAAAGTGCAAGTGCGCAGTAAGTGTGAGTAAGGCATATTAGGGTGTTAGAGGCGTTAGGAGAGGAGGTGCTCTCTGAAGAGATGAGTCTTTTCGAAAGATTCTTGAACCAAAGGAGAAGAGTCTGGACTGGGATGGCCTTGTGTGCCGGGATAGCAATGCCAGATGATGTTTCATGGAGGAAAGTAGTAGCCAAGAAGCAGCATAAGATGTAAACTGCAGTTTGACTGGTGGACTGGTTGGCAGATGCATACAACCTTGAGGCAGTAACTCCAGTTTGTCTGCCTCTCTTTGTGGGCACTCTCTATCCCAGATGTTATTTACACCCATTCTACATGCTGTGACAGTCCTCCCAGTCGTGGCAGTATCTTGGCAGTCCTTGATGCAGAACCAATAACACAAAGGTGTGATTGTAAACACATCAGGATCCTGGCACAGTGGCAAAGTAGCACTAATGTACACACGCACACACACGCACACACACACACGCACGCACGCACGCCTACACAGAAGTTAACTTTTCCCTCTTTTTAAATCAATTTTAGGTTTTCAGTCAGCACACCACAGTCTGCACCAATTTAAGAAAACACACACACGTACAAGTACTCTGCTTACTTAGAAGCCTCAGCCTTAAAATAGACCTTTATTCAGCTGACTCTGCCCACAGGTGACATTCAGTCATGCATTTATGTGTTCATTCACTCATTCATCCATCCATTAAACTTGTTTAAATAATTGGGATTGAACAGTTTGAGTTTAGTATTGCTCACGTACTGTTCTTCCTCATTTGCTTATTACTGCTGTAACGAGAAACAAGGAAGTTTGTTTATTAAGCATAGTAAACTTCCTCGTTCTTTCTTGTTTGTTTTGCTGACTACCATTTTTATGCCTCTGCTCTGGTGACAGCTGTGTCAGTCTGTTTCCTGGTTGTCCATCCCATTCCTGAGAACACGATATTTCAGGGACGCCTTTAGGGAATTTCTTCAAATCTAGCACAAACAGACTTGGACACTTGGACACTTGGAATCAAGGATGAGCTGATTAGATTTTGGTGGTCAAAGGTCAAGGCCACTGTGACCTCACAGCTCCACTATGCCCAGATCTACCACTGGTTAGTTATAGACTACAACCATCTGCATGCATGTTTACTTGTAGTGAACATGTACAGCTGAACTTAAAGTCTCTTCAAGTTACCTTTGACGTGGCTCACAAGATAGAGGGGGCAACCAGGAAACCTACTAAGGACATTACCTCCTGACATTTTGGGGAAATATGCCTTGCTCAACGGAGCTCTGTAGAACGGCTGGCTGACCTGATTTTCCGAGGGATCCATCAGACCGCAGCTTTGAAAAGGGGCTTTGAAATGAAGCAGATGCCATTCAGGAACACTGCCAGATCAAGACGGTCAGCTACTTTCCTTGCGGGTTTGTAATTTACCCTGGTGTTCCATGGCTTGGCTCATCGCTAGACAGGGTTGCCTTGTACCCATTTGAGAATCCCCAATTTGGCCTTGTTGAAATGAAATGTCCTAAAGTAAAGAGCTGTATTGACTATCCACATCTTAATATGCAAAATGACGACCTGGAGTTAAAGCAAAGGCATGCATACTACTGTCAAATACAGGGTAAGCTACTCATTACAGGGATGCAGTGGTGTGACTTTGTGGTGTGTGCAGAGGCAGATAATACATGTATACAATACAGAAACGGGGATGTGGTTCAAGTGATAAGAGATTTTTTTGTACCTCCATGAATAGTTGTTTGTGAGGTCTGTTGACAATGCACAAAGAAAGTTAAGAAGCCTGGTTTTTCTTGAATCACTGTCGTTTTTCAGAGTAATGGGACACTTGTTTTGTCTGACCAACAGTCTAAAACCAAAGATTTTTAGTTTACAGAAAAATCCATCCATAAACTTAAATAAAAACAATTAAACTTAATAAACAGCATATCAACTCGGTGTGTACTCAAGTGTTCAGTGTTTTATGCCAAACGGCATCCTCAGACTTCTACTCTCCACTTTCTGACCAGAAGTCCGTTCTGGTAATTGGAGAGGAGACATGCCACAGTGAATAGCTGATTGATGCTCCAGACAGTGACAGAGGAATTACAGAATCAAACTGTTTGTTTTCCTTGATCCTCTTAATTAACCTCTCCATGGGGACTCTCAAACGAGCAATAAACTGGGTCTCAAGAACAATCACCTGCTGACATTTGGTTTCCTTTAGACAGAGAGGCCGGTGAACTTTGCCAGAGGCAAGGTCATATATTAGGAAGCCTTTATCAACCAATCACCAATCAGCTATGTCAGGGGACATGAGATTTATGATGCCTGATTGTCTGACGATCTGTCTGTGACTCACAGAGCCTTCATGAAGCGCCGACAAGAATGTTAGAGCACCATGGGTGTCATGCCTACCATGGTCTTAATGGGTGCAGCGAGCCTTGTATGAGGAGAAAACTTCACTCTGAAGTAGCAGGGAAGAAGGCGCTAAGTCCCTGAACTCATGTCGAAGATGAGCTCAAATTTTTTCAGGTGTCATCCATGTTCACACGGATCTAAGCAGGCAGTAGAGGGAGTTGGCTCATGTTATAATGATTCTGCTGACCGTTGTGCAGTGGATATTAAAATGGTGGCCAATCCCTCTCTTGGTGCATCCAGTTGACAGGTAATTGAGAATAAGGAAAAACTCATCTATGAGGACCAGTTTCCGGTGTGGAAAAAAAAAAAAGGACACAGTCAGTATTACATAGTATATCCCTTTTGTATTGCTACGGGCTTTTACAGTGACAGCCATGTATTGACTGTGGGTCAGTACATGCTGTGAAAGCCTCCTCTGTCACTGCAGAGGCTCCTCCGGCCTTTGTAGCTTGTAACATCCTCGATGTCGCGAATGCCATCAGGTGATGCCAAACTCTGCACCGTGTCTGTGGTTTTCTGAAGTTGTTCATTTGAAATAAAGGGGGAACGGCCCCCCGACTCTCAACGCTCCTCTTCCTTGTGGTGTACTGCAAATTTCGTCACTGCTAAAATGTCTGCAATCCCTCCTTGTTTTGTTGAACCACTTCAGACGAGGTTGAGGAAAACTTTCGCAATATTACAAAATTAATACGAATTATCCTTTATCAGAGACTCCAAGTTGAAGTTAGTGTGAGGTTACTTCTATTGTTTTATTAATTTGTGAATGTACAGTGTAGCTGGTTCTCCTTGGCTACAGGGAATGTTACATGCCTCTCATTTAGGTTTGAAGCTGGTGTGGGATATTTGTTTCATATTATCTTTGTCTTAATGGTATAAAAATGAGCTTAATTTTGCTGAAAAACTAAATGAAAACCTGCCAGTATTTTAATGTCATATTTGAAGCTCAGAAGCAATTTGGAGGCATCTACTAATCTACTTTTATAATTATCTGGGGTTGGACCTTTTTTAATCTTTTTTTAATCAAATCTTCGTATCTGAAAGATAGCTGCTGCTGGGGGAAATAGTTGAGAAAGAACCACATAGTCACATTTTCCACTGTAGCTAGAAACTTATTTTTGAGATACGGAAAAAACAGACACTTCATGGACTTACCAGTGTTCAAATATGTAAACATTAAAGTTGAGCTCCAGAGTTTCTCCACATTGGAGGAAAATACAGTGAAAGTGTCACTTCTGTCTACACTAGATAAAAAAAAGAAACCTCTGTGGTAAAAGGTTAGTAAGAAGCACGAGACAGTGCAGAGTGGGAATGACTTGCACTCTCTGTTGTTTTGCCTCTTTTTCTGTCTTTTCCGCTCTCCATTCTCTTTGTTTATCACCCAGAGGGATATGATAAACTATCTGTCCATTTTAATAACCTGAAATTGTGTGTATATTTATTGTGTTATGTCGTCCTTAACTGGAACTGAGCACTCAGCTCAGCTATATGAGATGTGTTTCTGCCAGAGTCATTTTTACAATGATACAGTACATACAGAATACGTACATTTTTCATTCTGAAAACATGAGTGTGCAGCGTTGAATAATTTATCGATAAGAACAGTCACCTGAGTCCCGGTCAAAATGCCTTTTTTTAAAATTAATTAATTTTTTTTATGAAATACAAAAATTCTGTTTTCCTCTAAGCGAGAAGGTCCTGCCTGAAATATCTCAAAACAGATAGACAGATTGCCATGGCATTTGAAAAGACATATATGGAGCCCAGATGATCCCCTGACTACTGGTTTAGAGCCACCAGCAAGCCAAATTTCCCTGTCTCTAGTGAAATATCTGTGTCTACTAGATAGATTGACACAAAAATTGTACAGGCATTCACATTTCCCCAATGATGGATCCTCTTGACCTCTGGAATCTGCTGACTTTTCCTGTAGTGCCACCACTCTTGTCTCCCACAGGATGAATTGATGTCAAGATGAACTTTTCCATTAGTGTCATCATCAAGTGAAAACTTTAGTCAGTCCAATACTTTCGTTTCAACTAACCCTAATGCCAACACTACTGTCCCTAAATAGAGCCTCACAGAGCTGCTAGTTCAGCTCATGTAGCTCAGCTAAATTGATTTTGAATGTGCTCATGAGCTGTGTGACTAATAAAGCGTATGCTGCAGCATCCTTCGGTAGTACAATATACACAATAGTGTGTTTGCATCAGAGGTATCACATCTGAGTCAAGTAAAGATAGCACGGTGTCTGCAGATGCTTCCTCATGAAGTAATGTGATGCGATAAACTGTTAGCAGAGCACTGGCTCTCAGTCCATCAAAAAGATATGATCCAGTATTATCCTGTAACCCCGGCTGGGATGGCTCTGATTAGTCCTGCATAAAGAGCAAATATGAGTTTAACAACCAAGACCAGATGTGGTTTTTCTTCAGACAGCTGAGGAGGAGGAGGATAATTATCAGCACTTAACCTGAGTGCAAAGAGATAAACAGAGTCAGTTTGGGTGCTTAAAGATAGACATGCAGACATACCTTTGCTGCATGTGTGGGCAGACAGCACATATACAGACACAAATTTATTTTTATTACATTGCGTCCCTTTATTTGCCTTTGTTTATCTTGTCTTTGTCTAGAATTAGTAACCAAGCCAAGAATCTGCTCAGGAGACAAAAAGGATGAGCACCTTCATATTGGCCTCTAAGGTTCAGCTATTATCCAGTTCATATAAGAGTTCAAAACTCAGAAATCGGGCTCTGTTACTATCCATCCTTCCATTTCTTGTTTTTCTGTTTTCTCTTTCAGTGTCACACTCTCATTGCTTATCATAAGCACGCACACATGTCCTCATGAGTACTTGCGTTTTGAACTGTACCCAGTAAAACCCCTGTTGGATTTCTTTCTTTTGTAAATATTGGAAGATCAGTATTTGACTAACCAGGTGCGCAGTTGGTAAATCATTAGGAAAGGAGTGGAGCTGGGACTCAGGGAGGAGAGACAAAGAAGCATATGGTGAGCAAGTGGTTGGTTCATGGCATACTGATACAAATAAGTGATTCATGCACTTTGGCACTGATGCATTTTGGCATTGTGTTGTTGGATGTGCGGGAAGCCCTGTTTTTGTGGCTCAAGGAGGAATTAGTCCAACTGGGTCTGTCAAAGCTCTGAGCTATGCTGGTAAGTTATCTCAAGCATGGAAAAGCTTCAGTCTATCCCCTGTGTGTTTGTGAGACAATGAATGCCAGCGAACACGATTTGTTGCAGAATTCTGCAGTGAAATTTTGCAGAATATTAATATTCGACTTTCAAGTTCACGAGTGTTGCATGTTGACTGTACACTTGCTGAGGAGCTTACTGAGGGGAGAGAGAGAGGTCAAAAGATAATTACATTCATTTTCTTTATCTAAGGGGATGTTCCATACCACTGATAGTGATAATTAATTAGCTTATGCCTTCAGCATAATTAAAACCCTCGATAATCTGACTTTTGTTCTGACTGAATAGCTGCTGACTGGTGACAGATGGGACATGGAGAAACAAGGCGAAACAGGAAAGTCTGGGGTGACTGAATGTGTTTGTCAACTTGAAGAGTCTGTTTTGTTTGGTTGCTTCTCAATGATGCTTTCAGAAGCAGAATTACTCCATAGCTGTACTTTTAACTCTACCTAATTCTATTGAGAAGAATATGTAAGATTTCTTGAAGGACACTGTGTAACATGCATCACAATAGTGACAGCGTCTTCGAGTCTGAGAATGAAAGCATGAGATGACTAAGAAGTCTTCACATTATCTTGTGGCTGTGGATCACAGTGTTAGGTTATGAACGACACTGAGGAAATAGTAATTCAACGAACAAACTCAGAGTTGTTTGCATTTTAAAGGGCCACTCCACCAATTTTATGCAGATCAGTTTGCTCGTCATAAGGAGAACTATTCAACTTGTGAAACGTCTCCTGTGACTCTGGAGGAGCTCTCAAAAGTCTGAAAAAATAACCCAGATAATGTTATATGGATGCTGCCAGGGCTATTCACATTTTGACTGAGACTACAGGCCTGTGTTACAAACATAGACGTTATATAAACGTGGCCACGCCCTCAGTTATGCATAACTTTAAACCTTAATAAAATTTAAATGGGTGAGTTAAAAATGAACCACCTTGTGCAGTTGTCATGAAGGGGGACATTAGCTACCAGACTGTAAACATGTTTATTTCTGCTGTTAAGTTGGACCTTTTAACATGACAGTCTATGGGGATTGACTCGCTTTGGAGCCAGCCTCAGTTCAAGGAACTTTTTGGCACATCTGTGCTGGCTACATTTTTCAGTCCCGAAGGTCACTGCTTAGTTACAAACTGGAGGTGCGGAGAAATGTGAACGTTTGTCAGTCAGGGAGCACTGAACGAAAGATGCTATCAAGTTGCATTGTAGGAAGTGAAAGTTCAATTCTGATGTTTTCCTTATTACAGTATTTAGCGAGTTATTTTTGAATTTTTTTCATTATTTAATTGTACTCACTGTAAGACTAACTAGCTCTGCAATGCAATGCAATGCAATGCAATGCAAGAACGCTCTCTGTATTCCCATGTATTCTGCATGGCTCTGGTGAGGATACTGATTTTTGCCTGAGACATGCAGCTTTAGTCTCTGTCTTTTATCTCGATATCATGTATTTGGCCGTGGCCTTCCTTTTAAGGAGCCTTTTATAGGGTTTTCATTTTAAATCAAGCTAGCTAGCTAGAGCTGATGAAATCTGCCAGTGACAGATGGCATTTCGGCAAGATTGACGGTCGCGGGCTAAAAATGAGAGGCTGCTTTTGTCTATCTCTGTGTGGTATCAAGGGCCCATTGTTTCAAAATAGTAAGAATTTCAAGTTGTGAATCTGCCACAGTTATCACTGTAAACTGTGTATGTACCATGCGAATTAGCTTCATTTCTCTCATCTTTTTTTTTTTTTCTTTAAAAATCATTGTTTCTCTGTTCGTTACACACAAATTTTCAAAATCCAAATTTAAGCGGTGTCTCTGTCCTTTTGATTAGAACCCAATCTATCCCACCACTGAATCAGAGCCGAGTGTAAAGTTGATTAACTCAAGCCATGAGTCAGCATGTGTCACCTCTCCTGTCTAAAAGAAACACTTTCTCTATACTTAACTCTATTTGATTGTGATTACTCTTTGTCACAACATGGCAGAAGCTCTAACAGCAGGCTGTTGACCTCTGGGCGATTACTGACTGATTGCTCTCCCCATGGTTTCCCCATGAAAGAAACCTCCAGATCCAACCTCAAGCCAGAGTTATTGACACATTGCAATTGGCGGTTGGGCATCCAGTGAATTTTGCTTGTCAGAGTTTGTATGAGTAATGGGAAACATGCAGCCATATATTTTGCGTACCAGTCTTCACCATGAAGAGCTTTCATGGTGAAGGACTGAGAATCCTGTTGACAGCCCGTGTGGTAAATAAGTTCTGCAGGGAGACAGAGAAAGACTGGGCCTGCTTGTATATTCTGCTTACAACTTGCTAAAGGACGGGGATGACAGTGGAGATGACAAGTCAGGCTGTGATCAAGGTCAGTGCTAAAATGTCTATGAAAATGCAGAATTCTTTGGACATAGTGAGAGGATTAGGTTTTTTTATTCATGTGAAGAGAGGGATAAAGAGAAGCCTATAAAAGGGAAAATACTGGGCTGAATGTGTATGCTTGAGGTAAGAAAAACTGAACGAAAGTAGGAGTTGGAAGAAAGAGAAAATATGACAAAGCAGTGTAGAGCTGGGATTGCTTGATAATTCAACACTTCATTGGCATTCAGATGCAAATCTCTCATTGCACATGTCAAGGAAGGACACACACACACACACACACACACACACACACAGAAATCACCCCGAGGGTGTTAGCTTCTAATTATTTTCCAGGAAAAAAACATGCATTCTAAATTGAAAAGCCCTCCAGAAAATCAAAGATTGGTGGTGTTCAACATGTCATCAGCACAAGCACCCGACAAGTGTCAAAACATGAGAACACATGGTGTTCATTTTTCATTGTGTAAAAGCCGCTTTTATGCTAAGACTAAAGTTATGTAAAAACTGTGATAATTATTTGTATGTGGTCGTAATTTGTTAATCAATGCAGATGTGTTTATCCAGGAATATTTGCCAACATGAGGTTTTGAAGCTTCATAGCAGTATGTCTGAGCTGTAATCATCAGTGGAAATTGCTCACACTGTGAAATCAGAAATGTAGGATCGAGCAGGCAACGTTTTCTCTGAGTATAACCCCGAATAACCCCAACTGTGGTTCCTATAAAACATTTCATGATTTGAAGCAGTGATGCATGATGTTTTCATGCTGTGACTTTTCTCCTTTTTTCTGTAATGACCAAATCAAAGACAAATTAATAAAATGAAATAGAGCTGGTGTATTTGAAAGCTTTGGGGTTTTTTTGTCTGGTTGAACTCAATTATTCTTTTTCTGGTATCTCTCCCATCAAATGTTATTTTTATATACCAATAAGAAGTTCACAGGAGAATATTACATCTGTGAAACTTTTCTGTAATTTTCATACTGATTTTTCATGCTATCGTATCAATCTGGGTGTTGACTTAATACACAAAAAGCTGTGAGCGTTTTCTGTCTCAAGACTCAGCAGTGAAGAAATTAAAATAACTCTAATGCTGGCAGCATTGTATTAACTTTATTTTACTTAATTTGTTGTATTATATTTTGTTTATTATTTCAGTCCGTATTCATCTCATGTAGTTTTCCAAAATGCAAATAGGAACTGCTCATGTAGATACAGTATGTAGTCAAGCTTTACATGTATAGTATGTATAACATTCCTCCAGATAGCATTCAATGCTAACAATGTGAATTTTATTTCACAAAAAATAAACCACCAGTGCTCATGGCAGCTTATGAGATTCTCATATATTTTTAATGTGCACAAACACTGGAGGTTTATTTTATATCTTGCAGTTTGCAGCACCTTTTTCTCTGTGGCTCACGTCGTGCACAAAGCTTTTTTTTCTCTTTTTCGCAGAACTTTATTTCTAGTTGAAGAAATCAGAATAGGAGAAGCATAGCCTATATTCTTTTTGTTGGAATCAAACTCGAGCTCTGATTGTCTATCGCACCTTGAATTTTTCATCAGAAGGGGATTTGTTCAGGTGTTACGTGGGTAAAAAAGTTACTTCAATGTTTCCACATTATTTCTATGTAATTGTGTATTTTGTCGGCAAACTTAAGAGGGGGAGCTGGATGGTGGAGGCCATTATGAAGTGAAACTGTCTCTGTAGACCACTGGGCTACAGTGACTCGGTTATCAGTGTGTTCATGCAGTTCTCGAGGAATCAGACAGTGTGAAATTGCAGGAAGGTGAATGTGGAGGCTCAGCTTAGAGTGTGTGTTTATCTAGGCCCACATAGCAGGTGTGCTGGACTAGAACCACTGACTGGGTTCTCTTTACCATTTTATTATTTATGACTTGAAAAAAATAAATCCTGACACCAGACTAACTATGTGTCTTACTGTGAGATGTCTGGTACCTTATTTCATTAAGCATTTTTTTATTATTAGCATGGTGTTTACACTTCAGAGATGGTGCAGATAATGCGGTGATCACTGTGCCGTAGGTTATCCCCAGTGTCCCAGATGTCATTTGCAGCCTGCATCTGCAATATTTGTTTTATAAGGCCAGTTGTAGTTAACATTGAAATAAAATGAATTGGGTTTTATGTCAATATTTGCCCTCATTCTACCTCGATCTATTGTCTCTTTCTTCTCTCCTTTACATCAAGCAAGACTCTTTAAATACCCGCAGATTAGCAATTGTCTATAACACAGCATAGTACACAGCACACCCAACATGAACTCCGGAACATTAACTAACCAGATCAACAACTGTCTAAGCCATCCTTCTCATCTACTTACAACAGACACGATATTATGTAAGCCTACGCACACACGTATACACCAGCATCCACTCACAGGATACAAACAAGCCACTGATGGGAGACTACACACAGGCACAGTGTCAAGCAGCCTACAAGGCATTAGGATGATGAGAGTACTGAAAATGTTGGGAGGAAGTCGGCACGATATCCTATTCATGTCTCTAACCGTTCTATATTTTCATAGAAATATTGCTCATGCACTGGGAACAGGAAATGTGGTCCGAGGGTCTGCACTGAGTCTGAGCAGGAAGCTCCGAGGCTCCATTCCACAAGTCCCTGCAGCCAGCTGTAATTGGCTTACACATTCCTCCGAGGATTACCACTCAGTCCTTATTTGTTTTTATAAAAAAAAAAAAAAAAAAATTAAAACATTTGCTTTGGCTCCCTGAATTACACTCAGACAAGTGTCACAACACACTCAGTTTCCACTTGCCTTGTTTTTCCCTGCACTCTAGGTGAAATAAACAAGTAATTCTTAAGTTCTGATTGAACACCTTCATAAGTTCTCTCTATTTTATTTATGTGTAGCTGTCTGCAGTAGTCCCCAGACTCTGACTGCACTACTGTTTGTACTTACTGCTTTTCTTTTTCTTGCTTTTTTAATTTTGTTTGTTGCTGTCTTTCTCCTACTTTGTTCGTTTGTTTTAAGTAAAAATCATTTTTACCTGCCTTTTGTTTTGTTATTTTCAAATCGCAGCAGAATCACCTCTGGAAACACAGTGCAATTAGAAAAAGACATTTTTTATGTGCCAAATGAAATAGCTCAGCATTTTGTGCCAAATTAAACAGCTTGAAGCTTTGGTTGATGATGACACTGTGCCATAATTAAGACGGGAAAAAAATAGCATCTGAGCTTACAGAGAGAGAGAGAGATGACATAAGGAGGACCCTGACAAATTTTGGATCTTGTATGCCTCCCATAGAGTGTTTGTTGGTTATATCTGCTCGTGTGTGTGTGTGTGTGTGTGTGTGTGTGTGTGTGTGTCTGTGTGTGTCTGTGTGTGTGTGTGTGTGTGTGTGTGTGTGTGTGTGTGTGTGTGTGTGTGTGTGTGTGTGTGTGTGTGTGTGTGTTGAGCTCCTATGGTCTCTCACAGCTATTATCTATGAATGAATCTCGACTTTTATTCGCCGGGTGTGCCACCTGCTGGTGCGTCACGGCTGCACTGACCAATCCTGACGCAGTAGCTCTCAGTGCGCCCTTTGAGATCCCGCTGTGCTCCTCACGTCGCTGTCCAAGCTACGACTCTGTGACGGTGGAAGGTGGCGAGCCTCGTTAGCTGTGTACCGTTAGCGCTTCAGATGTGACTGGGCTGGACTGCCGTACCGCCGCTGTGCCAAACACGAACCTTTGACAACTTTGACTGGATTGCCATTTTCCCATCTACTTGTTCTGCTATTGACACGCGCATCAGTGAATGTTCATGAGGTAAGTGGGAATAAGGCTGAAGACTGAAGTTTTAGAAATATTTGTTTAAAAGCAAAGTGTTTGTTCTCCCACTCCCAGAGCCGATTTACAGCTGCTTTATTGTGCCACGTTTTCAGCTGCAAAACGCTGCCTTTTGAAGTTGCAGACCAAACAGAATCCTATTTAATTACTTGTGCATGACTCCAACGCGCATATACTGTATCCAGATTAGAGTTGGAAGCTCGTATTGGATGTGATTTTGTTTAAATGCAAGTTTGGCAAACAAGTGCTGCTGCTGTTCCCTCGCTGCCCGGCTCAGCATCCCTGCCCAGCCCTCTGCGCTCTGCGCTCTTCAGATGCATCTCCTTCCTAAAGACAATGTGGCTTTTAAAGCAAATGTGCTCCTGTAAAGTTAATTAACAATACGGAAAAATATCAGTTTTCCTACCTTCAATTCTCCAAAGTGAAGGTTAATTAAAAAGAAGAAAATCGTTGTCACTAAAAAAGGGCTGGTCTTTTAATGCGTATTCTCCCTCTTGTGGCACATTTATGATT
Source organism: Seriola aureovittata (assembly GCF_021018895.1). Classification (NCBI taxonomy): domain Eukaryota; kingdom Metazoa; phylum Chordata; class Actinopteri; order Carangiformes; family Carangidae; genus Seriola; species Seriola aureovittata. The sequence continues at coordinate 17,075,112 of NC_079377.1, forward strand.
AGAATGGTGATGAGGGGCAAAGTAATTGTTACTGCACTGCTGTGTACGGAGGATAAAATTAATTGTGTCCATACATGGCAAGTGGTAGGCTTTCATGAATTGGGGTGACTGTTTATTTATGATGCCCATAGATGGCAATGTGAAGGAATGTTCCCTCTCAGTGACCTGGGGGTACTTTGACATTGTGCTGGATAATGAGTAAGAGCAGAGGGAATGGCATCTGTGCCATGGTGCAAATATTTTCCTTTTAGTCCACGGCTGCAGTCACTCATCACAGGAGCCACAGTGTGAGTTTGACAATACAGTAGCCGTATATGAATCTCAAACTACTCCAGCACGGCTGCGAAGCCTTCAATAGTTTAACATTTGACTATGTTGCATATGTCAACACCACCAGCATGTTTTTTATATCAATATATCAACAAAGCCATTGTCAGGGAACAGTCCAGTCAAGTTCTGTTTCATGCCGAATTCACGGTCTGCTACTAGTCTGTTAAAGGTAGAGCAGGAATGTGTTTAGATGATTGTGACTTTCCACTGCCTGCTGTGGGGAGAGACGCAGTGGAGGACATTCAGAAAAGAGACGCGTGAAGGGGAAGATGAGAGAGAAAGGTGAACAGCAGTAGAGCTTTCATGGCTTGATGTATTGTTTGAGCTCTGGTTGATATTGGTTGACTAATATTTTTCAGGCTTCCCTCCCTTGATAGATGGTTTTGTTGTGCACAGTGCTACTACCGTATTGATCATCATTATGACTTTCCCAAATGGACTGGGGGTGGAGGATGGTACATTGATAGTGCTGGCCCTGGTGACAGAGTTGTAGATGGCTCCACGTAGGATGAAAATGTCTTTGCTTTTACCATCTGCTGTACTTGTTGTGTGTGGGTGCTGCCTTGGCAGATGCTGATGCTTTTGGTTTATTAGTCCCAAGCTTGTGAATATGTACTGAAGCCTTTGAAATAATAATGAACGCTGGTGAGGAGTGTTTGGGTAACCCACCTACCTATCACACTGTAGTTTAATGGAACTTAAAGTCAAGCTCTTTCCTTAAAGTTCAGTTCTAAAATTAAAGGAGTTTGACATTTTGGGAAATACTCTCATTGCTTTCTAAATGAGAGTCAGATGAAAAAGATCAATACCACTCTCGTGTCTGTGCAGTAAATATGAAGCTACAGCCAGCTGGTGATTAACTAAGCATTGCATTAAGTCTGGAAACAAGGGGATATAGTGCTGTTTGAAGACAACTGAAACAACGCACCTCGAAACAATAATGAACATGTTTGTTTCATAAGTGCAAAAGCAAAATGTCACTTCAAGTCTATAATATCCACAACTTCACTTGTCCTCTTTTTGTAAGGAATAAACAAATGGGATATTAATTAGTGAGCTTTGGAGGTGAATGGATGTGCCTTACCCTCGGACAGAGCCAGGCGAGCTGTTTCCCCGTCTTTGTACTAAGCTAATCTAATCGGCTGCAGCTGTAGCTTCATATTTACCATAAAGACATGAGAGTGGTGTCCATGTTCTCATCTAACTCTCAGTAAGAACGGGGATGAAGTGAATTTCCCAAAATGTTCCTTTAATACAGTATGATTATGATGCGATTGAGCTGCCCTTCACCATATCATTTTCAATTTATTTCAACCAGGTAGGTTGAAAAAATTACAATAAAACACAAGAATAAGGGGAAAAAAAAAACATGTATGATTGGGTGAATTAGACAAATAGAGCGTTGCAGCTGCTGTTTGATTCAGACAAAAGCATCAAACAATTTAACCCTCAGGCACAAGCGTGCACAGACTGGCACCACCAGGCTACTTTTAGAGCAGGCAATAGGAGACAGTGATGGGTATTTTACGGGAGTCAGCTGGCCAAACAGACGGGCTAACTCCCCCATTGGGTTTCATTAGAGCTCGTCTTGATGTTAAAGCCTGTTTAATCCACTTTCACAGCCATGCAGACCGCAGCAGAGCGAAGCACAGAGTCTATCTTTAGACAGCACATGGGCAGAAACTTTTCCATCTCGGTTCAATTATTAAAACAATAACACAAATTCCATGTAGGCAGCCTTTAAATGTGTGCGTTGAGGTGCAACCTTTGTGCTGCTTGTACTCTCCGGAGCTGATGGGGAAAGGTGATTTTCAGCGTCAGATGGATGGCTGTCAATCAGTGTCTGCTCAGTTGACCTGTCCATAAACAGCTGTGTTTATGCAGCCCCGCGCTCCCTCTCCCGTCTTTGCTTGTTTCTCCAGTAAGTAGAGATGCTGCCTGAGGGTGCAATTACAGTAAAGCCTTATGAGGTGAGGGCTTCGCCTCTTTGTCTTTGTCTCCACTCTCTGGGCAGCCGCTGTTGTTGTCCCACTCTCATAGTGCCTGCTTAGCTTCAGAGATACAGTGCTGGGAAAACATAGACAGACTTCAGTGGCCTAATAAGCAGCTTGACATCTTGGCAGTTTAAGCAGAAATGTATTGTATTTGGCCATTAACTTAGATTCAATACATAAGAGTGGGTTTAATCATAATTATATAGGTACGTAATGCAAATAACAGGTTATTGACATTGCAGTTTATTTGGTCGTCTCATGGTTATATTACTTGCAATAATGTTGCACTGTGGATGCAATGGAGGCTTTTATAACTAACATAACATATGTGTTAAACTGCCAATCATCACTCAATGACCTTTACAAGTCGTTAAAAGTTTAGCTGGAACTGCCCCTTATTGGTGGCAATAAGGTGCTCACCTCAGGGCTGTTAACAGCGCAGCCTCATGTTTGCCTTAGGATATTGTGTATGTTCAGCACACAGCAATCCACACACACAAATCAAGATAATGTGAGTGAGTTATAGTTCAAAGGTCAGAAATTGGCCTGGAAGGTAGATTTACAGAGGCAGAGTGGGGGGTGGGGGGTGGGGGTCGATAATATTGTGTACTTAGGGTCATGCAGGTCTTTTCAGCATATAAACTCTCTGGTGAGTGCCCATTTGAATCTGTCAGCTGCAACTGTGTGCCATCCTTACCCGTATTTCTGTACAGTTTAGAAACGTCTAGCAACCGCCAGTGCACTCCAGTGCACTAGTGATCTTTGTTCGGAGTTTTTTTTTTGTTTCCGCGGTTCTCTCTGCACATCCCTTTTCTGAATTTTCAGTTGCCCTGTCTATCTTACTACATCTGTCATGTGTCACTGCCTCTCTCTCGCTCGCTCTCTCTCTCTCTCTCTCCCTCTCTCTCTCACTGTCTCACCCTCTTTACTTCTGCTCTCTTGACAAAGTAAACTTCACTTGGGGGAATTCAGATTCATGTCTAATATATGGCTGCACTTTTATGTCTACTCTCTGTCTGTTCTTTGCAAATAAATCAATAACAAGTTGCCCTCCATCATTTTCAGTGGAGTTCTAGACACCTGTGCTCCACATACAGAGAGGGAGAACAAGGGACAGGGAACAAGACAACAGCGAACGATAGAGCTCTGGTGAAATATGTATGCTGTGAGTCAAAAACCAAATTACCAACCGAGAGCGAATGTGCACCAGCTCCAGCTCAAGCACTGGAGAGCAGAGACTGGTGTTAACACACAGAAAGAGGGGAAATTATGATGATGATGGATGTTTGACTTAGTCTCGACCAGCCTCAAACTCTCAATATGCAGCCATATGTTGCTTTGTTTCCGATTAATGTTGCCGTCATTGATGGCTTGTTTATTATTCTGAGTTAATGTAGTTTCACACAGAATTGATTACACTAAAGATTGCTTTGTAAATGAAAGTCTAACATACTGTTCGCTTTCTTCTTGCACACTGATCTATCACAAGCTATCTACGGTAGCTCTGGGACATTGGAGTTTATGTAAAACTAACACATTTCTAACAAGAATGTGCTCTTTGTAAACATTTTGAGCAATTGTGAGCTGAACGTTTAGTTCCCTTGATGAACTCTTTGTTCGTGCTTCCACTTTAGTTTTATGTTAGGACTGGTGGCTGCAAGTTTCAAGTGTTCATAAGATAGCAATTACCCTCTGTTGCTATGTAATGGCTTCAGTTTCGTAATACTCTATAGCTAATAATCTTGAAAGTAGCTAGTGTAAGATCATGTTTAGAGAGCAGTGACTAGACGGCTGCCTGGGTGAACTGCTACTGTGGATGAAGGGAGACTGAAAGTAGCAAAGAGGAAAAACAGGGATAACTGTACAATGCTTTAGCCACCTGGGAAAAAAAAGCACACAGAACAAAACAAAAGCGGCAAAAAGATGTTACTTTTTCAAGCATTTCGAAAATCGAGGTAAAAAAGCACAACGATGCCAGTCCACAATACATCTTTTCCTTTCTAAAACAGTGCGTTTCCTTTGAATGTTCCTGATTCTTGTTTTCCACATTGCTGAATTCTCCGAAGACCACGTCTGCTCACATTGCCCTGACAGTGCAGCAGTCGTCGTTCATTTCAACTACAACATATGTGATCCAGAGTGGAGGCATTTATGTTTAACTTACATAAATGCTTTCACTCATTCAAAGTATTGTCTGAAACACACACACACACACACACACACACACACACACACACACACACACACACACACACACACACACACAAGGGAGCTATCTCTCAACATTATGGTGACAGTATAGACCGTGCAATTTGCCATTATGGGTTATGTTGGAAAAAGTGACGATGATGTCTGTCAGCGGGACATTTGATGGAATCTTTCAGACTGTAGGAATCTAAAGAGTAACACCTACTGTGCCACGCTGCATGGACTGAATAATGGCATAGTGGGGGTGGAGCGATGCTATTATACATAAAGATGAATGGACGTGTGAATTAATGCTGTGTGGAAAAAAAAAATTTACATATTAAGATAAAAGATAATTCATAATTCATGGTAACAGTTTCCAATGACAGATGATAGTGTAGACAAACAAACAATCAATTCAATCTATTGTTAGATCAATAAAATGCTTTAACTCCTGGGTACAGGTTCCAATAAGCATACGGCCTGATTACATATAATTTTATGTGCTCTGGCACATATATCTCTGGGATTAGTGAGGATACCTTTTCATTATAAGTGTGAGATTATGGCTGATGAATCCATTTTACTAATGTCACAACAAGAACACTGTAATTTAAAAGTAAATTGAAAGTGTTTGATGTCTAATCACTCCAACATAAAGTAAGATTAGATGCTGCTGTGTGATTAGGTTCCTGTCAAAAGGAATCTGTCAGAATTTATCAATAAGTAATTTCTTTTTAGGATTCTGCCGTGAAATATTTGACACATTACAAAAAAAAAAAAAAAATCTGCTTCACCTTTTTATGTTTTGTTTTCTCCAGTTGTTTGTTTCTGCCCGACTCCCTCTTGATTTTGTAATACAGCTCATCAAGCACATCTCAAGTGAGTCAAATTGTGTGTCGAGTCGCTCAGCTTTGACGAATATCTTGACTTAATCGCGTTGTTTGCCTTTGTAATGTTCCGTCTCCAAATCATGTCAGGGGTTGGAGCGAGGTGAGGAACTTTCTAGCATAAATGATTATTATCTTTGCTGCTTTCTGACTTCTTCATTTCACATGATTTTGTTTGTTGTTTTCCACAGGGGGGTGGGGGTGGTGGTGGGGTGGGGTGGGGTGGGGTAGAGGAATGTGTCATGAGGAGTAGGTGAACCATATCAGATAGTTTTTCAACTTAGAGTTAGAGATGTAGACAGTATATCCAGGTTAGTGACATCCATTGCATACATGTGGCCCTTGCACATATTAATGGCGTGTTAAAGAATTGAAATCACTAAAGTCTCTTGAATGTTGTGGATCATCTCTCAGTTTAATCCCCAGCGATGTGTCTGCTGCTCTGCCTTTGCTGCTGTTTTGGCTTTATCTCTGTTAATGGGCCTCTGTAATTTAGAGTGAAGTATGGGCCTTTTTGTGCCACGCTTTCATTTAACACCTGTCGCACAATTAAAACGGCATGAGTAACCTTTTTCCCAAATCAGAACTAATCAAAAACTACACATGGAGCAGCATATGGCAAAAGAGAATGGGCTGGCCATTATGTCTGCTGAGAGGATCATACCTGTACTAGATGTAGATAAAGGACGCTGTCGAGGAGTTTGCGCATAGGGATGCAATTTTAAAAAGGTGAGCGAGTGGTTTTGTCAAGGGGATTTGGAGTTGTTGATTGGCCGCGCTGCCAACCTGTTAGAGCTAATATCTATGCTGAGTTGCAGCCAAATGTGTTTTTTGATAAGATTTGGGCAGAGATACTCTGCAAAGCAGCAGCATTTCTATAAGTTTACTATAGAGTGTGTGCTGTGGTTTAAAATTCTGCCACTGTGTCTGATGTGATGTGTTTTTCTTCTGCTACTGAGGCATGAGTAGTATCACTGGAGACATCCCAACAAGTTGCTGGTTTCTGTAGAGGCAATTTTGCTCTAAGGTGAGGAAAGCAGACAACAATGAATCTATCGTGATTCAAAGATTTATTACCGAACACTATGTCAAATTAGAATGAACAACCAGCAATCAACACAATGATCATAAGCAGGGGCAAAGATCAACACATTACTATTTGGCCAAATAGGGTGCAGTCTCTCTCCACCACAACGGTATCAAGAGTCTGGACACCCTCCAATCACTATCAAATACACATGTTTAAGCAGACAGTTCAACTTTCATCCAGGGTACAAAGTATGTTTATCTCGCTTAAACATTAAGTGTACATTTATTTGCGGAGATCAGTTCATACGGTTCATTTGGTCCAGTCCGATTAAAAGAAAACGTAACCTGAAATGGAGGAAAACAGTTTTTTCCATTACAGTTTCATTTTGTGACAGTGGCTGTTTGTGTTGGTTCATGGGATTAAAGGGCACTCCAGCCTTTTAACACTAACATCTACCTTTTTGATGCACTGTCTGTCTGACTGTCTGTCTGTCTGTCTGTCTGTCTGTCTGTCTGTCTGTCTATGTGTGTGTGTGTGTGTGTGTGTTTGTGTGTGTGTGTGTGTCTGGGTGTGTGTATACAGTATGTACACATATGTCTTGAGATGCAGAACCTGTTTAACATTTTACTCAGACCACATTCTGAACACAATGGTGCTGCTTACAAGCCTTTTAGAAAAACATCTGTCCTTTATTTTCACAGAATAGTACTATTAAGACTCTGAGCAGATGCTGCAGTCATGCTCTGGGGATCAAATATTGATCGTTTCTTTAATGTTACAGTTGTGAAACTCGTTAACTGCTTACACAGCTGGTTTTCATTATACCTGATTCATCTCTCTTACGAAAGTTTGTTTGTTCTAGCTGGACTCTTAATGATGCTTGAAGGTTGCCTCCTGTGCAGCTCTGTGCCTTTCTCGGTATTATCGCCTGCCCAAGTTCGCACCAAACGCCAAAAGTTAGAATGACATGTGCAAAGTAAAGTCAAACGGACAGCGCTACTTGAAATTTAATTTTCCTAGCTTTTCTCCCTGAAGCAGGTGTAAGAGTGACAATTTGGCCAGTCTTGTAAAGGGAGTGCAAACCAGCACCTTTCTTTGAGCCCTCCTCCTTCCTCAGTTTGATTGACATTTCAGAAGCAGACAGGGAGTTGTAGAATTTGTACCAGGCTAGGGCAAGATGTAGAGCGAGCCCTCTGGCTAAACTTAGTAGAGGAATATTAATCCAAGCCAACAAGACCCACAGTCCTCAGGCCAGTGAACCAAATCATCCGCTGACATTTACATGAGTCTAAAGCAACAAAAAAGGTATGGAAATAATTTTACTCCAATTTCCTATCTTGTCAGTGTGCGTCTTAAGAAGTGTTTGGTTCAATTCTTTATTGTCGCTCTTTTAGCGCACAGTGGTGGGATCTTATTGGACAGGTTGAAAGCTGAGACAAAATTAGACAAGAGGGACGCAGGTGCACAATGTCCCTATGGGGATTTGAAGTGTTTCTTAATAGTAACCAGCAGACAACAGCAGCGTAATGACAAGGTAGAGAAATGAAACCCTCGTAGTTCATCAACCAAATTGAAAATTTAGCCTTGAGGTTTGACCCTTTACAATTAGCGCTTCCCTCTTTTTATGTGCAGGCCTATATATTCACAAACTGAAAAGGAATGTTTATCACAGTCATGTTAATGCAGAAAAAAATATTTGAATAATCATTGGTGGGAGAAGTAATCTGAAGTAGCAATACAGTAATGTAAAAATACTCCATTACAAATAAAAGTCCTGCATTCAAAATGTAAATGGACAGAAATATTAACAGCTAAATGTACTCAAAGTATCAAAAGTAAAAGTACTGGTTCTCCAGAAAAAAATGGCCCCTTCGACTGATGTTATATTGTCAATAATGATGCATTAGTGTGTAAGCAGCATTTTACTTTTGTAGTTGCTTGAGGTGTTGTTTCGTCCTGTAGTTCCTGCAGCTCGGTCGCCTCCCAAGGGTCACATAAAAAGGAGGAAAAACAAATTTCTTCTACACATCTGTGTGTTGTCATTGTTGTTGTCAGATAAATGTGCTGGAGTTTAAAGTAGCATTTAAGAAAAAAAGAAGTAAAAAGGATCAACACAGCAACATCACCACCCAGCAGCATAAAGCAGGATGCAGTGTGATTACTAATTTACAAAAGCTGAAAGATGGAAATGAGAGTTAAAGCTTTAACATCTGTGTACAACAACCAATGTAATTAATATAAAACTTTTTTTTTTTTTTGTCTCTAGAGTCAACACTTCCTGTCATGATCAGGAGGATGCCAGCTTTCCTTTGCTGGTACTTTCACTCCACGTTTTGTGGATGGGGCGAGATACACCTTTAACATCTCCCCAGGGATTACTTCCATTTAGCAAAGTGATAATAATCTCGAGCTCATCACAGGAATGTGTGTAACTTGGCATGGCATGAAAACTTTGAGAGAGAGAGAGGAGTGCAATGACATGAATCACTGGAGAAGGTGTTAGGACTGGTCATCTGTTTTGTGTTTATCCTTATCAACTGTGCAAACCCTCTGGCAATAACTAATATCGGGCACGAGTCTTACCGAACCGCTTTGTGAAAGAAAAGTTTTTTGTAGCCTTCAATTCAATTTCAAATCCGTGTAGAACAAGCTCAACAGACTCTGAGGTATTGCAGAAATGGGAAGATTTGGTTGGGTGGGGGGACTAGACAGCCAGAGTACATTAACTTTACCGGTGTCTTTTGGATGAAGAGCAGGCTTGAAGCAAGAGAGGATGGATGGAATTGCCTGGCATGTCTCCATACAAAAGTTTTTGGCAGGGTTATGTTGTTAGAAAAAAGAAGAAGAAAACTGTTTATTGGCTTGGTACCCACTGTGTTTCTTTGAAATGTAATCATAACCCAAGCTGGACTTATTTATTGCATATACAGGCAACATGCTGTAGATGCAGGAGCTTATTATTTATCAATATTTAGTCAGCATTACATACAGTGTAAACATGAAAATACAATGGTTAAATCAGCTTGATTTATAAAGGGATTCCTGGCATAGAACTCAGTTTAAATCCCCTCAAATGAAAGTGGCAAACAAGGAAGACAAAGGACACTATGGACTTTTGTTCTTGAGCAGTAGCAAATCTGGCAGAGGCACAAAGCAAGGCACAATTTCAGTTTTAGTTTGGGAATTTTGCTGCTTCAAACAAACCTGCTCTCACAGAGAAGGATGAAGTAGCACAGCTGATGTTGTGTTCATATAGATTATGAGGTGCGCTGCAGATTTTGGAGCCGTTTTAGCATGAAAATTCTGTCTGCAATTCTGCCCACTCAGACCACCCCTTCACAAGTGTGTGCACAGTGGGCAGTTTTTTTTTGTTTTCCTTTGATATGAGTGTTTAATTCATCTATACCAAATTACATTTTAAATTAGATTACTACAGAAGAATGTATCATGTTTGATTATATGAGTGACTGTTACTAAAAATGTCATCTACAACTGCTTGTTGTGGCTCTGTGGGGCTGTACTTTGCGCAGTGGTGCTTTGAGCTTAATGCTAACATATTTAGCTTTTTTTGTTTAGCATGTTAGCATGCTAATATTTGAATCCTGACGTGGATCTGAATATTATAGGCAATCCATCCAGTAATTAAGATGCAGTTAAATCAAGTCAGAGGATCTCCAGAGACAGAGGGATTCATCCTCTGAGGACCATGAATGTCTGTACAAGACTTCATGATTTATCCAGAAGTGGTTGAGACCAAAGTGGTGAACCGACTGACTGACATCACCTGTACAGCCGCGCCGCAAGCATGGCTGAAAATTCCAACTTTGGTGCCGCCCAGTGGTAGTGGCAGACAGCAGTGCGCACTTCTACAGGGGAAACTATTTTACCTGTGGCCACTCAGATGAACTGACTGCAAGCAGCTAGCAAGTTTTTTACCAGGATTGTTTAATTTTTCTACAAACAAAAACTCATGCCATCAGGAGAATTTAACAGATGCTGTAATTACTTAATAAATCTGCACATAGTGACTTTAAGTAATTAAAGCTTCCTACACGGCACTGGGATTTAGTAAATACAATAAATACCGTACACTGTGTGATTACAGAAAGCTTTGAACTGGCAGGATAGATTGCTGCAGCTCTTCTCCAGTATTTCATTAAAAAGGCTACATGTTGTTACTGACCCTGAGTAAGCTCCTGAAGTTTTCTCTCAGGCTGTGCCACCTCTTTGTTCCTTCCTCTTAGCTGTTCTTGTTTGTTTAACCACTCTTTTTAAAAAAATCCAGATTAGTCTCACTAAAGCTCTTTAAATTAATCTCATCGAATCTCTTTTCAACACAGACGTGGAGGGGCCGTTAGTTTGTAGTCATCTGGCTCATTTTCCTTAAGCTCCTATCATTACATCAGTCACATCCTGCTTAATCCTTAACTGCTGAGAACCACCAGGGGAGCGGCATAACCCTGCGACCTCTTTGCCGCCGCCCTCTGTTTATTATTTGTACGTTACATATCAGGATCTGAGGTGATATAATGACATAACAATGATCGACGGTTCTTTGGAACGCAAGTGAAACAGAGTCTGAGTCATTTCCCTGGTTTGGTAATGACCCCTTTTATGTATCTCAGCTTTGGCACCGAGTTCGAGCACAGCACTTTGCTATCCATATATCATAATCAGGATGTGGCAGAGGTTATTTACATTGTTCGCAATCCAGTGTTTGGGCTCCTTAATTCCATGGTTAGTTTCCAAGCACTATCTTGTGCTAGTGCAAAGAAAGTTAATCATATTACTGCCAAATCTCCATGTTTTAATTGCTAGTGGCTTGGTGGAGTTGGGATTGGGAGCGCTTGAAATGCTTCGTCACTGAACAGTAGGGCAAGAATACTGATGAGACCCAGAGACTCCAACTGTTGAAATTCCTCAACCCATATGTTTTGACTCTTTTCAGTCTTTGCAGTGCCAGGTGTCTAAACCAAAATTTATTTGTCTCCCTGCGGAATATGTCTAAGAGCTGCTGAAGGGTGAAATGAGGAAGTTTGTCAAACTGTTGGAAACATAGTTGGGTTCTAAATGGGATATTTAAATGGAACAAATGATGTTTCAGATGCAGCTGTTTACTGGATAATTCTTTAAATAGGCCTGTATGTGCAGGATATGCTGATTTTAGCAGTAATGTGAAAACTTGTGGAAACCCATCAAGCATACTCTGCAGCATAACTGTTTGTTATTTTACAGTCTGTCTGACCATCTTCTCAATGGTCCGGCAAATTTTCATCAGACTGAAAATATTTACAGGTACAACACAAGTAATTCAGTGCGTGTGTGCTGACAATAATGCAAGTAACTGTAATTCCCTAAAACGCTCTAACCAAACAAATCTCTTGAATCTTACTCTGACTGGGTGTACAAAAGACCGTGAGCATGAATAAGAATACATTTTTCTCTTTGTCAAATGGTTCAAAGAGCCATGACAACATTCAGGCTCAAATTGTGGTGCAGATGGTTGCATCTGAGGCAGGCGATTTTCCTCTGGAGCTGCTGTCACCTATCTTTGTTGTGCAGAACAAATTCAAAAACATCACCATTGCCAAAGCATACACATGTTCAGTTTAGTAATGTCAGTTTATTATTACTTCTCCTCCATTTTAGCTGTAACAATTTAACACCTCAAAGAGAATAATTATTATGTTTTGGGTCACTATTGTTTGAATTTTCATCCTTGTACTAACAGTTTCCCGTGAATGAGAGAATGTGCAAGTATGAAAAGAAGTTTTAATTATGCCACATCGATTTTGGAAGTGTGTCTTTTTTAAGATGTTTTTAATAAATCTCTCGCCTCCTTATTTGATTTGCTTCTGTTGTGACTTCTGCAATCTTTGGAGGTCTGGATGTGTGAGAGAAAATCAATTCCTTCATAGTAACATACTTCTGAAGACTGCAGGGGAATGAAATGAGAGGTCCCTCATCTCTTAATATGCACCAAATGTATTTACTCAGTGCTCAATGAGAGCTGCTGGGTCCAGTACTAGTCTTATACACAGCACTCACAGCTTTTACTCTTTCTTCTACATTCTTTTTGATAGATATACTACACAAATGCATGCACACTTCACATTGATTAGCCCCCCCTCCTTATATCAGGTCCTTGTCATTGTAATTGTATGGGCATGTTTGCCTTCGATGCAACCATCAGTCAGTGGAAGTGACAGGACAGGATCCAACCTAACACAAGGCTTGTTTTAACAGCGAGGTCATTGGATCTCTGCTCCCGCCCTCATCCATCAGAGTGACATATGCAGATGGTTCTCTGTACAGCCATAAGGCCTCCAGACATCAGTGGCTCCATATTTAACTTTCTCATAAGTCCTGTCTGAATGAGACCATCCATTTTAAACTTCATGTCTCTGGAGTTTGAAAGATTGTAGCATCTGTTGATGTGTTATTTAAAATTTTTGCGGCAATGTCACTGCTGATGTTAAGATTTTTTTAATACATTAGCACAAGCTCATAGGCCAAATAAAGTGTTGATCGTGAGGCTCAGTGGGGATTTACAGTCCAGCAGCGTCTTATATTACCTCTGCTCGACTTAAACATGAATTCTTCTTAATTTAATAATTCACACATGCTATCCCTTTGGGTTGTGACAGAGATAGAGAGGACACGCGAAATGAGGAAAGGTAGGAGGAGGGGATGATATAACATTTGTGAACTTGAACAACACTCCCCCTAAAATAGAAACTAGAGAAGCAAGACTCTAATCTGCGATGCTCGGCTGAATTCACAGCCTTGAGGTGATCCATGGACACAGGAGATTAAGAGGTTTGTAGACTTGCATGTGTGAACCATAAAAGAGCTTTCATATTATAGCTACGCCACAAATTCTAAACGAGAAAAAATAATCTGATGTGTTAGGGACAAACTATCCCAAAGCACACCATCAGTAAAACCAGCCGTGTGTCTCTTAATGGAATGTGCATGTACAACACGTTCTGCAGCTGTGCAGTTTTCTCTGCATTAATAATCCCAAACTGGAGAAATATTTTTGACATGATCTATCAAATTTTCATGATGTCCTTTCAAGCATCAAGCATCAAGCACCCAACAGACTCAACAGTGTCCTAACTTTACAGTTACTTCGTCTTGTACCTCTGAATATATTTTGAGGCTAAGATGTGGTGAGGACTGTGGTGACTGGCCTGAATGAAAAGAAAATGGCAAATTAATTTAGGAGAAAGCCTCAGGCTGAGAAAGCAAGATATAACATATATAATGAATGATCATGAATATTGATGGTTTTGGGTGTAAAATTTTTAAAAGATTTCTGTGGATCTGAACAACACATTTGACTATTTTATTTAATTTATTTACTTTTTAAATCCTGTGGTTTTTACAAACCAGCGCTGCTTTAAAATCCTTCTACGTGGGTATCTGAATATTTTTAATAGCTGCAAAGATGTCATGCTTGGCGTTGGATGTGTGTAAATCCATTTTCCTCCATCACCGGCTCGCTATTTGCTTACATTGGGCATAATGAATCATTAATTCACTGCTTTCACTTGCAGCCCACAGTGACTCTGAGCAGAATTAACTCTTGATCAAGTAGAGCAGAGAAGAAACAAAGAAGTTGCAGAGCATGAGTCTCTCTTTATTTGTTTCACTCCACACAGAAAACTATGGATCCGTTTACGTGTTGAGAGAGTGGATGCTTTCTAATAAAGCTGTTACGCTGCACTCCCTGATCCATGTTGTTTTGATTCTGTTTTGCATTTTTATAATTTTATTGTCTCTCATTATTCCCCGACCTCCTGTTCAACAGTGCTGCAGGTATTTTCAGACTTTGAACAACACACGATTTTCTGTTCCACATTGGGTGATAGAGGATTGCTATAGGTGCTCATTACTTTTACATACAATCTCTATCTCTTAAAAAGCTATGTGTTATAACACACTGGTTCCCAACCAGTGGTACTTGTAAAAGAAAAGTAGAAATTACGATTTTAAATAACTGTATTCACACAGTTGCAATTTAGAGTTCATGAAAACAAGTTAGCTAGTGGGCAGTAAAATCTGAACAGTTAGCTAAAAGGATAATGGGTAAACAGCTGAAATGGCCAATACCAATGATTAAATTGTTGAAATGTGTAAAATAAAAAGGATATATTGCTGAAATACTGAACCAAAACCTGTTAATAAATGGTTGAAATAGTTAACTAAAAGTGATAGATGAATGGTTGAAATATCCATCTGTTGCCACCTCAAGTGCTGAAAGTACAATTTCAAACTTGACCAGACTGACATAAACATTGACAGTTAAATTGTGTGAATAAGTTATTACAACAAAATACGATTTTATATTACCAACAGAGTAACATCCAGTTTAAAATCAGTTCTGATGAACACATTTGGAATATGATGCAGATGTGCTGTCAGACAAAAAGTTTGGGAACCGCTGTTGTAGAGGAAACAATTGAAAATGTCTCTCTGATGATGTAGAATGTGTTTTAATTAGTCCGGGTTGCTATCCCAAAATCTCTTGTTATTGCCCTGTTGAAATCAGTGGAGTTGTTGTGGAGAGATTAGCATGTACCTCATCATTGTTTCTTCACTGGATAATAAATTGTGCCCCACAGTTAAGGTCGTTAGTGTCCCACTGGACAATGAGACAGCTGCAAAATGAAATAAATCATAGACTGAAATAAAAAATTTTTTTTCCAAATACCCTCAAACGATTTCTTCTACTTGACTACTTCAAGCTCATTGTCAATAATTTGAAACTCATCTGTGAACCCCACTGAGTGCGTCCTTAAAGTTAATGTCGCTTGTGTTGTGGCGACACACATTTTTGAAACGGAGGAAATGTCTAATTTCTGAATATGACTGCTCTGTTGAACACAGGTCCGCAGGTAGTCTGGTTTGCTAAAAAAAGTATTCATTGGTTGTTTTTTCAACAGCTGGAAGGCTCAGTTTCTAAATCTTTCTCTCCCTCGTCTCATTTCTGTTTTCCATTCTGTTGTCCTGAGGAAGTTTTTTTTTTTTTTTTTTCAAATAAGAACGCTGCTCCTTGTCTTTCCCTTTGTCATTTTGTCACCTCATGTGGCAGAGGCTCAGCTGTTCCCCCCCCCCAGCCCCGCTCCCCAGTCACACAGACATAGCAACACAGCCGGTCTAATTGGTAATAACCCTTCAGCTGTCATAACCGTGGATCACCGCTGCTTTTTGGAGAGCAGTGGAGAATACCTGCTTCCTGTTTTATCACTGATATGAGTTAGCATATGGTTCTGTATTTTCGTTTCCAGGATTGCTGGGAAGCCATGTGTGTTTTACAATTCACCATGTTTTTGATTGTATTGCTTATTTTATTCATGGGTTTTCTCTCTCGCTCAATTATTAACTTAAATATATGGTACTTAAATATGGTACTTTCTCTTTAAACATGCACCACAGATACAGTTCAGATCTCTTGTCCATTATTGCTCATTTTTAAGTCTCTCAGTGAAAACCCTGGGTCTGCCCCTCACTGTTTATGACTTACTGTTTGTGGAGCATTAAAAGGTCTAACTGGACAAATAACTTGCAAAAAGGCAAACAAATGGGGCAAAGAAGTTGTTCCCGTGATTTCTAAAGGCAAGTTTTCACAACACAGCCGAACTTATAATTCTCTTTAAACAATGTCTTGAAAACACAAACATTTCTCAGCATCATACAAGTCAAATTATGGCCACAACATATTAAAAAACACCCACTGGGTCTTATTAATGTGTGAGAAAAGGCGTCTTCATCTATATGTTTGCTTGTGTGAGACATACAGTGTGCTCTGATTTAAGAAACAAAAATTTCATAATAAGTTTGTTCTCTTGACGCTGTTAGCGTTGACCTTTAGCCTAGATTTTTCGGTTCTTGTTTTTTGGACTACAAAGTCCACAGGAAGTATTTTATGACTATTAGCAGTCTTGCAAGATGAAGGTTGGAAAAAGCTTTCGCCTGATGGAAGACCATCTTTATGTGAAAACCAAGAATATTCTTCTATTGGTACTGGCGGTGGGACAATGCAGTTAAATTCCTTTGTGCATGAATAATACTTTTTGCTCCTTTTGGGACATTGTAATAAAGCCTGCTTTATTTTATCATTCTTTCACGTCTCAACCAGTCCTGAGCTAAATGGAATTGGAACGGAGCGCAGTGTTTGGGAGTTGGTGTTCTCCCATTTCTGATGACCGATGGCAGGAGAGAGATGAAAGGCCATGCCTCTGCTTCTTTTTCCTCCCCACCTCCTCTTCTCTTTCCTCCCTCCCTCCTCACCTAAGCTGCAGTGCATCTTTTAACAGTCATGAAAGAATGCAGAGGGGTCTGCCAGTCCTGTTCATACGCACAACACACAGATGCACAGGCACGCAGACACATATTCCACCTCTCCTTCTTTTCAAATTTTCCAGTCTTCTACTTTTACACATTCTCCCTTTTCTTTCCACCTTGTTTCTAGGGTACAATCTATTTCACGGGGGCAGAAAACAACCCACACGGATTTGGCTGAGTGGACACGCTAAGAGCTTCGAGCTTTTGGGAATCTGAATTCTTTTATGCTACTTTATGGTATTCGTGGTGATGATGGCTGGCTAAATGGGCTGAGGAACTTCACTGTGTGCAGCAAGGATACACATCATTTGTCAAGCAAGCTGTCTTCAATTATCCATCAAACACAATGCTAACCATTAACATGAACTTCAATGAAAAGCTTATTTGTACACCAGCTGGATATCACACATTCAGGGCAACTCATAAACAGTAATTTGGTTGTTATTCGGTCATCTTGTTACCAGACACGGAGCTGGTGCAACTGCTGTTGATTCCTTTTTTTCTTTTTTTCTTTTTTTCTTTTTCATGATTCCTCCCCTGCAGTTACAAAGAGCAAATTTCAACTTAAAAATCTGTTCTTTTTGTTTGTGTTGCTCAGTTTGTGGTCTCATTTGTCCTAATAGTTGCATTTATGTTGGTTTTTTTCACCCTGTGCCGATTACACCTCTGCGCCTCACGCCTCCTCTTGTGCTGTCGGCTCACATTCGGAGTAGCTCTAATTGAGTTTTTGGACAGCCGGCCCGGTCTCAAACGCTCCACGAGAGATAAAAGAAATTTTGCATTACAACATCAAAGGGGCGCCTCCGCACTCTCACCCCATTCCACTTCCACACTCACCAAACATGATGAGATCAAATGAACATCTAAGGTCAGTGTAGCTCTGAAGGGTTAATGATGTGGAGAACGTGCTCTGGATTTTTAATTCACACTCTGGGCAGATAACCACCCTCAACCCAGTCGAGTCTCATCCTTCCACTGATGACTCATGCTCTTTGCACTTGGTGAACAACCTGCTTATTTAAAGCAATTTATATGAATACATTTGAGTGTAATTTGACATGGCTTGGCTTAGATCTGTCATTATATGCTATGTCTGCTTCACCAGGATCAATAGGCTGTTAATGGTGGCAGACGTGGGGTAGATGGCACTTCTAAAATCGGCGATGTCATGAAGTATCCTGTAGTACAGAGACTTACTTGAAATAGGAGGTAATTCAGTGAAGTGGCAAATTCCAGAAATCAGTTCACCAAGGTTCAAATCCTGTTTTGTTGTCTTTAATATTTCTTTTATACATTAGCTCTCTTAATGTAATACCCTATTTGTAGAGGAGTATATAATAACAGTTATGCCTGTGAGAGAGCAAATGATCCAACTACATTATACTCTAACATACTCAGCCTCGACATTTCGACTTCACTGCTTTGGAAGTGGAGTGGGGATATTTTGAGTATGCTGCTCTACCCTCACAGAGTATATAGACATTTATAAATGAAGCTCTCATATCCGGACCTACAAGATTGATTGTAATTCACTGACCTCGACAGAGTGAAGTCAGCCAGACAAACACCGGGCAGTGTGTGTGGCTGTGTGTGTGTGTGTGTTTGCCCACCCCACTTCAACATAAGAGATTCATTAATGTGGCCATGAGTCATTTGCTCAGATGACAAAAGGTTTTTTATCTGAGTGGCCATTCTGTGTAGACGTTGTCTCAACATAGCAGGTATTCCAGGGCCTTTCCAGAGCCGTTTTATTGCTCTCACAATCAGCTATTATTTCAATGTTGGCATTACTGTCACCACAGGGTTGTCAAAGCTGTAACCATCATATGTAACTCTGCTAAAAGACCTGGAAGCAAAGGCCAGAGACAATTCAAAGTAACCTGTGGAGTCTTCTTGTATCATTTAGGCCTTGTGTGAATCCTTGACCATTTCCCTTGCAAAGCTGATTTTTTCATAAGTTGAAATCCTGCATATTTTTACATACATGCTTGCTAGGTTGTTGTGGACTTAAGGCAACACTTCAATCACTGGAAGGACGTGAAACTTGCGTGTGAGCATGTTTGTCCTTGTGCACATGCATGGTGCAAACAAAACAGGGATCCCAGTTGTTAAGTTTTTCCCCATAGCGCTACTAGTGGTCAGAAACTGCACAGTGGTGTAATTTGACTCAAACCTACTGCAAAAGCAAAATCCTTAATGTTTTGACCAAAATTCAGCCAAAATTCATTTATAAAGCCAAACTGAAAGATTTATCATAATGATGAACAAGCTTCTGACAACATTACCAACTTTAATTTAGTTGTTGTCTAGAGTTAGCATATATTAAAAGATCTGTCAGTTCCAGAGTGCGTACGTCCTTTTGAATGGTGGTGGTAGGGTGACCTTTGTGTTTATATTTGGATCACAGATTGTGCTTTTGAAGAGCTTGGCAACTGTCTAGCACTCAGGCAGTGTTTTTGTGAGGTCACAGAGACCTGTTATGCCATCAGTGCTGATATGAAAACAAAGACAGAATGAATCTTGAATCTGTCTTGAAATCAGCTGTGATGAGTAGAAATATTGTCTCCGTGCTGAACTCTGTGGAGCCATGGTTTTTAACAAATGTGAGCGGGCGCTTTGGGCAAATTTTCAAGGCCTCTCTGTGTCTCTCTCATGTCTTGTTTCTTGGAATGATTGCATAAGAATACACAGAAAATAAAAATGTAACAGATCACTTTAAATTTTTTTTTTTTTTACTTCTTGAAACAGATGCAATAAAATCGAGTTTTTTGTGAGTGTGTGACAGAGATCAGAATGTCACTGTTCAAAGCTGTACTTTCTGCTCTGTCTAGTACACCTAGACAAATATAGATCTCAGTTTAAAGTTCTTTGCTTTAAAAGAGGAAAATTGCTCTGTGTTTCTTCCAATCGTATAAAAAGTCATGTCCTGTAGTTTATTTTATCTGTCTTTTTTGTCACATTGTCGCGTGGGCTCTGTCTGCCTCATTTTCATCCTCACCTCTCATCTCTTTCCTTCCTTTACAGCCTCATGGGCTTTATAGTGGCTGCTTCTCTTCCATCTGTTTCCCAATCAATTTGGTCTCATTTCCTGCCAATTGGTCCACCTCCATGAGCTAAGGCTCATTTAACAGGAAGCCTCGCATGTTGAGATCATCAGCTGTAGTTATGGTGATCAGTCTGTGAACCTCTCGGCCTCACAGGAGCTTGCCTGGAGTTTGGCCATTTGTTTAGAAGTTTTGGATATAGCCCTTTACAAGATCTCTGGGGGAGGATGTGTGTGTGTGTGTGTGTGTGTGTGTGTGTGTGTGTGTGTGTGTGTGTGTGTGTGTGTGTGTGTGGTGTGTGTGTGTGTGTGTGTGTGTGTGAGTGAGTGAGTGTGTGTGTGTGTGTGTGTGTGTGTGTGTGTGTGTGTGTGTTGTGTGTGTGTGTGTGAGTGAGTGAGCGTGTGGCACTGTTTTAGCAGATGGCTCACAAATGTACTAATTTTAACAATGTGAAAGTTTAATGAAGAAAACATTGTCCCTGTGGTCAGACTGCTGTCAAACTCTATTTGGTTTATTGATCTAGGAATCTGGCTTCTGTTAGTGTGAAAACACACACTACACAATTACACAATTTGTTTGATACACAAGCATAAAAGTAATTCACAGCATGACCAACAACTGACTGTAATCTGCATACGGAGCACTGTCATTTTATTTTAATTGCGTTCAAGTCTTTGCAAAAAGCAAACCATCCTCCCACATCGGCAAATATGACTCGTCATTACTTTATTGCTACTTTCTTAAACAATGTGTTTTACCATCATCATGGATTTGGCGCCAACATGGCGCCTATCTTATCTCTTCAAACAGTAATGTCTCACCCATACGGTATTTATAATGGCCCATATTTTTTCTTTTTGTTCTGTGAGAGCTGCTGTCCTTTACAGAGCCCTAGTCTTGAATTCATGTGGCTCTCTACAAGTAATGCTGGACAGCAGGCCCACAAATCCAAACTGAAATGTGTCCTCTCCGACATAGCAGAAAGATGTCTTTTTGTTTTTTCTCATAGATAATTTTAACGGAAGCTTTAGCTCGCAGGGTGATGTCTTGAGTGCTGATCAGGGGAAGGCAGAGTACACCTGCTGGTCAGCGAGGTGCATTTACAGGTGAAACTCAAAAAATTAGAATATTGTGCAAAAGTTCATTCAAGTCAGCAATTCAACTTCAAATGTGAAACTAACATGTGATATAAACTCAGTACATGCAAAGTGAGATATGTCAAGGCTTTATTTGTTATAATCTTGATGATCATGGCTTACAGTTTTTGAAAACCCCAAATTCAAAATCTCAGAAAATTAGAATATTTGGAAAAGGTTCAATACTATAGGCTCAAAGTGTCACATGCTCATCAGCTAATTAATCCAAAACACCTGTGAAGGGTTCCTGAGTCTTTAAATGGTCTCTCAGTCTGGTTCAGTAGAATTCACAATCATGGGGAAGACTGCTGACCAACAGTTGTGCAGAAAACCATCATTGACACCCTCCACAAGGAGGGAAAGCCTCAAAAGGTAATTGCAAAAGAAGTTGGATGTTCTCAAAGTGCTGTATCAAAGCACATTAATAGAAAGTTAGCTGGAAGGGAAAAGTGTGGAAGAAAAAGGTGCGCAAGCCGCAGGGATGACCGGAGTCTGGAGAGGATTGTCAGGAAAAGGCCATTCAAAAGTGTGGGGGAACTTCACAAGGAGTGGACCGAGGCTGGAGTTAGTACATCAAGAGCCACCACACACAGACGGATCCTGCAAATGGGCTTCAAATGTCGTATTCCTCTTATCAAGCCGCTCCTGAACAACAAACAACGTCAGAAGCGTCTTACCAGGGCTAAAGACAAAAAGAACTGGTCTGTTGCTCAGTGGTCCAAAGTCCTCTTTTACGATGAGAGCAAATTTTGCATCTCATTTGGAAACCAAGTTCCCAGAGTCTGGAGGAAGAATGGAGATGCACACAATCCAGGATGCATGAAGTCCAGTGTGAAGTTTCCTCAGTCTGTGTTGGTTTGGGGAGCCATGTCATCTGCTGGTGTTGGTCCACTGTGCTTTATTGAGTCCAGAGTCAACGCAGCTGTTTATCAGGAGATTTTAGAATACTTCGTGGTTCCTTCAGCAGACAAGCTGAAGATGCTGACTTCATTTTCCAACAGGATATGGCACCTGCCCACACTGCCAAAAGTACCAAAACCTGGTTAAATAACCATCAGATAACGGTGCTTGATTGGCCAGGAAACTCGCCAGACCTGAACCCCATAGAGAATTTATGGGGCATTGCCAAGAGAAAGATGAGAGACATGAGACCGAACAACAAAGCATCCTGGTCTTCCATAACACTTGAGCAGTGCCACAGGCTGATAGCATCCATGCCACGCTGCATTGAGGCAGTAATTCATGCAAAAGGGGCCCAAACCAAGTACTAAGTACATATGCAAGATTAAACCTTTCAGAGGGCCAATATTTCTCTGTTTAAAATCCCCTTTCTATTAATTGTATGTGATATTCTAATTTTTGGAGATTTTCAATTTGAGGTTTTCATAAGTTGTAAGCCATAATCATCAAAATTATATCAAATGAAGGCTTGAAATATCTTGAGTTGCATGTTTTGAACCTATGTCATACATTAGTTTCACCTTGTAATTCTAATTGCTGGAATAAACGAACCTTTGCACGATATTCTAATTTTTTGAGTTTCACCTGTACACCTACTGACCTCTACCACTTTACATCAGATTCAGTAAACACTATGGAAAACCATGTGGCCTGGCAGTCCACATAGTCTGGTTAAGGTCTTTCTCGGGTTAAGCTGTTTCAGGCCTCTTTGATAGCCTGCAATTGAGCTCCCCGGCTGACATGCATAAACCAATTAAAAGAATATCCCTGTCCACCTTTGTGGCTGCAAAGGTCCTTGAGCAGAAATCACTGAGCAGTAGGTGTGACTGCAGTGTGCCTCCTTTGCTTTACAGTAGCTCGACCTTTTTTACCGCAGCATATCATTACAGTACACATTTTAAAAAAAAAAAAGCATCAGAGAAGTCCTCTGCTAGATGTGGTGGAACATGACATCTAAACTCAACACTGACGCCCTTTCTATTATTTTTCAAAGAAATGTATGCGTGAGAATATTCCGATCCAGGAGAATCTTAATGTGGCTTAATCACACGATATCCACACAATACATAGCTGCAGAGTGTCTCTGCTGCACATGAAGTAGCCGCTCTTATCAGTGGTAGCAGATGGAGAGCGTCCTACTGAGAGGCTCAGTCGGGCTCCATGTATGTCAGAAATAAGAGGATGACCTTGGCTAAATCTCAACTGTAGTTCAACCATAAGAAACACTCGCTTTTCTGGCCTTTTTTGTCTTTTTGCCTCTCTCTGTCTCACTCTCTCTCTCTCTCTCTCTCACACACACACACACACACACACACACACACACACACACACACACACACAACTGCCTTGCTCCTACACATTCCTGTATGCAGTGTTACAGCTGGAGACAATATACACTCCTCCACAGTATCACTTCATCAAAAAAAAAAAAAAAGCCATTTGTAAGACACTCACTGAGGCGCGGAGGCTCTTGCATAGCCTCTAAAAGCAGGTGATTAGACACTCAGTCATTTGCAGCATTTACCACAGCGGGATGAAGTATTTGCTGCAAAGTGAAGATGTTGTTTCATATTTAATATCAGAAGGAGGCTCAGTAAACATTCTTCTTCCTTTGCCTAAACATTCAATGAAGTTGTAGCCTCGTTTTTATCATGCCCCAACAGGATTCACAGCTCTTAAATCAACCTGACACTGGGTATTTTACTTGTAAATCTCAAAACACATTAATCAAGGGCAGTTTTTTAAGGGTCTGTGTGGTTGTTCTCGCTGTTCTGCACTCACAGGGAAGGATAAACAGTCAGTGAAAGGTGATATCAATGTATTTCTGGCCAATAAACTTGAAGAGCTCTGCTAGTAGATTTACATTGGACCGTAGCAAGGTGAGATAAGGCGCTCCATTTAGGAAGAAGAGAGACGTGGGACTGTGAGCGAAAGTGCCGTGAGATTTGCAGTGGTTTAGGTTCATCTGAACAAGCCGACCTATCATGTTTTTGCTGTGGCCGTGTGCGGCAATTGTCAGTCCCCTCTGTTGGCCCGAGGCGGCTGTAGAATCCTATGTGCCTCCTTTTAATACACCGTTTACTGTTGCTTAATGCATGCGGAGGTTCATATCTCCTCCAGGAGCCGGTTGCAGTTCAAATACAGCCTAGTGTATAACAGAGGTGTTTGGAGATTTACACATCACAAAGATAAAACAGGTTGCAACACACAACTTAGTTCTTACATAGAGACTAGCTGTTACTAAATAGTTATTGCCAGGTGTAGGAATTATGTAGCTAACTGAAGCGACCATCAAAAAACGAATGTGCACTTGCTAACGTGATTAATTTAGACTTTCTTCTCATATTCCTCACAGTTGCGTTGTGAAAATGAACAGTTCAAGACTTTCTGCTGCAGAGTAATTCACTGTGAGACTGAGAACTAAAGCTTATATAATTACTTGATCTTTTATCTTTTACTTTAGAGGAGTGGCCTTCACATGTAGGCTACTGTATGACACATTTCTGTTTCAGATTGATAATGAGCCATTGTACGTTCACATTCTCTATCTGGATAATTACCATTTCATATTATTGTGGGAAAAGCCCCCTCAATCATGGGATATTTCATGCAAATTGAGACTCAGATCATGTCTTGTTACAGATTTAAAGTGGAAACTTGAAAATGGTAATTGTCTCATTCAGTCCTCTTTATAACTTACTTAAGAGAGCCCCTCCAGACTCCGTTAAAATGTGGGGCAGATAGGCCAAGTGAGGTTGTATATTAGGATGAAGCAGTCCATCTTGTTAGGATGCCTCTTATGTAATGTTAGAAAACAGTTTTTGATTTTTATTTAAACTTGTTTGATTTTACTTGAATCGTCATGCAGCCAGTTAAAATGTCAGTGTTGCAAAAAAAAAAAGAAAAGAAAAAAAGAAGATGTCATCGCATTTGCAAAGAGAATCATCCTCAGCCAGAAATGTCATGCAACTTCCCATTAGAAGAGAAAAGCTTCTTCGATTGACCTTTGAGGTGTAATTTGTAAATGCAACATGAAAAGCAGAGTGGTGGGCTCATTTGTTTCACAGCACTGGATTGGATCATGAATTGTTTGAATATTAGTATCGAGCCCCTACCTTGACCGCGCTCCACTCTGTTGCCCTTTTTCATTTACCCATCCAGGCCAGCTTTGACTTCCGTTTTTAATAAATATGTTTTTCAGTCTGGGAACTGCTCCAGTACTTCTGATTATTTTTAATGACAAGGTCTTTTTTTTTTAGTACATTCATATTTGTCTCTTAAGACTTGAAGACTTGTTTTAATGAGCTCTCATAAGGTCTGCTTCCTTAGCCCCTGGCCAGATACAGCTATGTGCAGCAGGCAACTCTACTAGACCAAGACTATATAAGGCATGAACACTTCCCTAGACATGAAGACATGCCATTCTTCCCTTTGACAGATATTATCCAGTGGGGAATGGTAGCTACAGTACTCCAGTAGACCCTTGATTAAAACATATTGCATAAATAAAGCATAAAGAAAGATGTTAACACTGCTGCAGATGTTGAGATAGATTATTGAGCAGTATGAACTACAAGATGTACAAATTAGCTGTCGACCCAAGACCTTTGGCTCTTCTTTGAGAGGCAAAGAGCAGTTATTTCAGCTCATATTATTTTGACATAGTGTTATGGGCCTTCCCACCTGTTAAAGCTTGCCATTCATTTCCGATGCTAAAAAAAGTCAGTGTGCTATAGGTGTTCCACTTCCTAATTTGGACACATCCTCTTTAACTCATTCTCTCCTTTCCTCTCCTTCTCCATCTGCCCCCTTGCTCCTCGTCTGCCTGCCAGACGCCATGATCCGACGGGAGGAGGATAATCACGCAACCCCAGTAGACAGCATGGACACCGAAAGGCACTCCGCTGAAAGGTGACCTCCAGACACTTCACCTCCCCAAAACGTTTGGTGAGTTAAGAGTCAGTGAATCCCTTGTACTCACAAATGACACCATCTCCTCTCCCCCCGTCAACGTTTGGCAGGATGTGCAGCTCCAAGCCATCATGTCAGACATTTTAAATGAGACCCTCTAAAACAGAACACATTATCCAAAGTCTTTTTCTCTGCTTTAATCTCTGCTCCCTCAGAGGAAAAAAAAAGTTCAGTGTCGAATTTCTTTCTTTCCTTCCTAAAGCATTGATTTACCAAAGCATATGCTGGTATTTTATCTGCCTTCAATAGGATCAATAAGCCTTTGCACACATGAGTGCTTGTGAGCGAGCATGTGTGTGAAAAAGGTACGGTGATTGGTATTGATCAGTCATTAAAGATTGAATCTTTGTCTCCGTGCATGTTTGTGTTTCGTGACAAAACGTCTTAACTGAAGCCACTCTGATATTCACACTGAGGAAATGATCACATGGCTGTGCTTAGGCCAGATATACTGTATGACCTCATTCACTAATGTTTTCATATTTTCTCTTTTAAAGAAGCCAAAGTCAGCCAATCCTATTAAAAGGACTCAATGCTTCCTAGAGTCACTTCCCAATCTGTGGCACTCGGCCTCAAACACATTCATTCCTCCTGAAGACTTCATCTTTACAAAAATGCTCACAAATATAAAATTTCATTTTTGAAACCGTAATTTCCTAAATTTGCTGGATACTTTAACTTTTGAACTTGCGAGGCAGCTGGATTTCCCTCCAGGCTCCAAGCTATTAGCTTGTGACCAAACCACAGTGGTACCAATGGACCAATAAGTGTCCTATGAGGGAGGGACTACTGACAGATACAGGTGGGTCTTCGGTGTGACAACAGTAAGAAGTTACTCTTCGATGAAAACAATGGCAGCTCCTAAAGAGGTTAGCGTAGGTGATGCTTTTGTTATGTAGATATGCCGCAATCATATCAGGACCGGAGAGTATTTCTCCATTGAAAGAAAAGCAGAGAACAGCACTGAAGGCTTCTCTCGATGGAACATGTTTTCCACTCTAAATTACCAGCTGGCTCCACTCGGTAGTGAAAAAAATCTGGAAGGATGCAGAATCTGATTGGCTGAAGTTAGCCCGTGATAGATGATGACAGACAGATGGTTCATCCAATCACCTGCCAAGTATTTTTTGAACGCGCCTGCCCTTTTCCAAACAGTTTCCAATGAGGCCTTCCCAGATGGTTCTGCGTAACAAACCATCTTGTAGTAAACTTCAGTCTAATTGGTGTATTTGAGGGGGACTACTTTCAGCTGCGGAATAATACATTCTTGGTGTTCTAGTGAGTATTTCTGGCAGCAGGATGGATTATGTATGACTGACTACAATGCCCTTGTTTAATCGTAATTAGGGAATATGTCACTCAGTTTCTAGTTGTGGCTCATTGATGTGTTCTTCATAGTTTTTGGGCAACACTAAACTATATCAATGCATCAAAATATAAAAAATCATCACTGTTTTTTTTTTATTTATTCTCTGAAAGAGAGTAAATCATCTTTGAAATCTCCATAAACCACTAAATTGTAATTGCCCATGTGAAGATGTTGGTGAATCATGTTTGATCTTAATTTGGATGCACATTCCAGGCGGTTTGTTATTAGCATAAGCGAAGGCCCATATAGGGCAGCAGTCCTCAGTGGCGAGTGCAAACCATCTGTAAGTTATTACCTGTGGAAACTAAATATCAGCACACACAAGAGCGAACAAATAAACAAACATGATGATAACAACCTGAAACTACAGCCACAATACCAAAACAGCAAGAGTACTACCACTGCTTCTACTAATAATGATAAATGTGATGTGCAATAATGTCTAATGTGATTAGAGACCCAGAGAAACAATGCACTGCATGTCTGTGGTTTAATTGAAAAAAGTGGTTTGATTCTAAATAATAACCCTAAAAAATAAAGCTGAAGACAAAGTATTAGCGCTGCAGGAGGGACAGGCAGTTCCTTAGCATGTGAAATGGATATGTGTGTTAGCTACAGAATTGGAAAGGCTACAATTTTGGTTTTACAGGCTGAATTGCCACTTGTGACCTAGCAGCAGTTATACAGGGATACTATGATTCACTCTCTACTGTATCAAAAATGGTAACCTTGCGGCACATGTAGATGACTGGTTTCATCTGGCGTGAAAATAGTCACTCCAGTAGAATATTTTATGTTTTGATAGTGTATGTTATGCTTTATTTAACAACCATGGCCTTAAACCTGCCACTGTTGGTTTACAAGTAGTCCTGACCACACATAAAAAGCTTTTGCATTCACATTTTCCAAATGAAAACACATGCCAAGACTTATGAAGCTAACCTTGTTTCAAAGTAATAAAATTCATCCCCTGAGCACAACCGACGCAGGGCTGATCTTGTGTGAAAGGACTATCTACACAGTGCATCATGCTGCAAAACTTGTTCTGGGATAAAACATTACCTTCAGAGCTCCTGAAAACTTAGTATCAAATGAAGTCGCCTATGGCTAGAGCGCCTCTTTATGGAAATCAGGTGTTGCACTGAAGTGAATGAAGTGATGATTGATAACAGACTTGCATTCATTTGAGAGTAGAGAACCACAGGCTATAATCGATGCAATCTCTGTAAGTGAAAGTAACACAAAAAAACATTCAAATCAGGCAAACATAAAAATAATAATAATAATTTTCATTAACTGGCCAAAGGCGAGGCTCATTTGTCATGGAGAAAGTGGTGCATATGTACAGTGTCAGTGTTGCTACTCCATATAGAGTTCAGGGGGTTTACATTTTGTCACCCGGCGTATCGCTGAGCGTGGGTACAACAGCAGGAGTGGTTAAAAGCACTCGAGCATTGGATAGAATTCAGTCAGCGTGCATTTAATTTGGGTTTGTAGTAACAGGAGGGACTGACATGGTTATACAAGAGAAATGGATGAGAGATTTGGGCATGAGTGTACGAAGCCACAGATAAACCATTTCTGTCATCTCATTTCTTAGAATATGATTACCTGTCTAAAGTAATGTGTTTGCCCCACGTTTTATCTACGTCATCTATGGCTGCATTGTTAGATTTTACTGGATATTCAGGATGTTGGTGGCAGATTGTAATCATTGATTTAAGGTTTGAAATGTGTTGTTGTTTATCTGAAACCCACAATTGAAGAGGTCACTGGAGAAATCTTTTCAACGTAGGTGCATATTGATAATTCAGAAACTATAGGACATTTTCTCCAGTCCAATTTGTTACTCAATGAAGAAGTTTGTGTTTAGAAATTACAATAATTACATACCAATTTTCTTGTCATTGAAAACTTTAGCAGAAGTTAGTGTACAATCGAACTGCAGACCTGAGCCATAGAAGCTACTTAAATCCTACACGGTTGCAAAATGCATCTTTCAGTCCAGAAAACTCTCATGCAGAAACTTAAGCGATCTCATGTGTGCTGAGCTCTGAAATTCTACAACAGCAGTTTGTCCTGCACTTTACCAGCACTCTTTGTCCTCGAGTTGTGCACGAGTGAAGGAACTCTTACTTATTTCCATAGGATTTACATGTTATTTAATCATAGCTGCATAACTACATACAGAATGCATTTACTCCACTTTTGAAAGCCACAGGCTATAATATTCTCTCAGCTTCTGTTGTAGTCTGTTTGTTGCTGGTTATCCTAGCCATGTCTGTCATAGTCGAGCTGAGGGAGTGTTTGTGAGAACAAAAGGTGAGTTACAGTGAAGGAAAGCAGTCCAGTGGGACTTCATTAGGCAGCGGTACAGTACTTCAAACTTTATAAAAACCTATCTGGTATTCAGCAGCAGTTCTCCGGGGCTCGTACTTGTAATTACAGAATAATCTTTTGCTAAGTTAGGAAATCTCCCATCTAACAAGTCCATTACTGCACACGGATGCACACAGCACACACATACACTCACATACTTAAACTAAGCATACTCTGCTCAAGTCCTGTCCACACAGTGTTCTGATGAAACTGTAGCGGGATTATAGATCTCTAAAACACAGTGCAGTGTTTGTTTTCAGCCTCCTTCACGACTATTCAGCTGTGCCAAATGTGGATCATAAGTGTGTGAGCAGTTGTCAACGATGTGTGTGTTCTAGGAGCGCACTAATCATGTTTTTTCACCCAAATCCAGATCCAAGTCATTTGATATTTAGTACCAGTTCCAATATGATGTTTTTATAGTTACATAACACAGCAGCACACTGAACACTAAATTAGGTAAAAAAAATAAAAAAAAAGACAGTAGAACACTTAAGACAGAATGATTTTATTCTACACTTTATTTCAACATTAACTCTGACTCAACACTTCTTCAAAACACCTGAATTTGAATCCTATAGTACCTATAGTTTCTGAATCGCTTTGGTTTGAATAACGTATTTAAATGTTGAGCATTTGGATCTGTTGGGACAGGAAGGCGTGGACAGGAAATAGACCGCCTCTCTCCCCCTGTGTTCAAATACAGTTTTTACCAATTACAGCACTTGCTGCTTATGCAGAACGTTGCTGAAATAGATGCAAATTGACTCGTTTTCTTAACCTCTACTCTCCTCGTTGTCAGCGTGTGTGTATCTTCATTAAAACAGTTGGCTGCTGTTCATTTCTTTCACTGCAACTCTGTCATTCTCTTCTTCTCTTCCTTTAATATAACTGTATTTTTGCAATAGTTACAGTGTTTTAATGCAGCAAAATTAAAAAACCCTTGACAGCTGCACACAATGGGTTACAATGAATAAAGGATGTGGTTTGGATCAGTGGTTAGCGATTATTGAAAAAGATTCCTTCCTTGGACTATTTGATGATGTTGCCGATCGCCACGGAACGTTTAATTTTTTTGAAGAGGAAATTGCTCACTTGTTGTATTGCGTTAACTGCATATAATACAGCTTGGACATCACTAAGATTTCCAGCAGTTGTGAAACTGAACACATTTATAGCATAGATTATTGCGATTGTGATTAGATCTCCAGGGTTTGGAATACCTGGAAAGTCTTTCTATATAGTACACCTGCAGATGTGGATTGACTGCAATGTTTGGGACATAGTACAACGTGTATGAAGTCGAATAACATACTTCAGAAAACATGCATCTTGTGTATATATGTGTATCATTTGTAGCCAGAAATGTGTGTTCTGTCTTTTCCGGGCCAATCTTTTCTGTGTAGAGCTCTTTATGTGTGTGTCCTATGTGTTAGTTGCTTATGGGGACAGCCATAGCGACGTGAACCCTCTGGGGACAGATTGATGAAGTCATGGGTGTAAAGTAAAAGGAAAGTACCAGAGCTTGCCACACTGCAGATGCACAGCTGTCGTTTCTGTTGACTTTTTATTCTCGAGTCAGAGCCTGGAGGTGCTGTCATGTCAAGACTGAATGCCGTGTCATTCTCATTGAATTGGCTATAGATACTCTGCATGGTAAAGATCTGGAATACATTGTGATAAAATGTTGTGATTTTATACTGGCACCGCATTAATAGGAAGTAGAACGAGTGTGCTGTTATTATCTCGGTATAAAAACACAAGTGATAGATCAAGTGATTTGTACTGTTTAGCAGTTTATAACAGAAACTTTGAGAGTTACTATTGTACTGCTTTTATGTAACTGGGGTTTTTAATATTTACTAATAACAGTTGGATATTATTTGTGTTGCTGTTCCCCAGTATTCTCTTTTCTCTCCCTCACTCCACTGCAGTTTGGGTTTGATGATGGCACATAATATGTTGCACGAAATGAGTCTAAATTGGTTTCCCACCATATTGCACAACCCTTTAGCCAACTCTCTTTCCTGCACTTTACCAGCTCATCCACCGACTGCTTTGTCCAAAGGCAGCTTTTGCTCAAATTGCTGCCTCTTTCTGTCAATATGTTTCCTCCACAGCAATCTGTCTTTTCTGTGATCGAGTTCTCCTGCGGCAGAAATCTTGCCCTTTGCTCAGTGTTAATCTTCTAGAACTTTGGTGCACCTGTCCTATAACCTTTCAGGTGCTTCTTTTAAATGTCATTATCCCCCGGTTGTCACTGTAAGCTCTATACTCATACCCTTGCCTTTGTGGACTCTCTGGACTTGATATAAGCAATTGAAAGTTTAAAAACCCATATTATTCCATGGGACTCCGAGCCATTTCTAACTTAGATATTTCTTAATCTCTTATACTACCTTTGACTGCATTAGCCAAAGAAACATACCCACTCTTATCACCACGCCTTTATCTTAGGAATCATGAGTTGCAGTATATAAACTTTGTGCCCTCAGTGCCCTTTAACTTCTGCCTTATCTTCTGGAAATGATCTTTCTCTCATTTACAGCTGCATCACAACACCTTCTTAAGCCTTTTGCTGAACCCTAATGATGCTGGAGTGGCTTCTGCTTGCCAGGTCTTTGCTGTGAATATGTTTTCAGCTTCCATCTGCGGGTCAAGTGTTGTTCAGTTTGTGTATGGGAACATTATAGTGCATAGAAGTGACGCACAGCTGCCCTAACAGCCTTTTCCACTGCCACCACCCACTTTTATGTTGTCTTTACTTAATTCCCCTACTCATATCGTGCCAACACTGGAAGCTAAATTGGAAATTATGTACTTCAACCTCAGAAAACCTGTTGTGAAGGTTGCCTAAACAGGAGCCACAAAACCTTTCATACTTTTGATTTTTTTTCCTGACCTCCTCTCTGTTTTTTTTGCCTTTCCTTTCCTCCACAAAATTCCCTGGTTTTATTATCTTTCCTGCTTCAGCTGCGAGAACACACAGTCCCACACCTGCTGGAGACAGTGTCCAGATGTATCTTTCCAGCTTTGCTCCCGTGGCATAAATATGTTTTTTTTTATGTGGTGGCTTTCAATTCATGTGGCTCTTCAGTCAACCGGTAGACATTTTATTCCTCAGTCATGGTATGCAATATAGTCTAACCTCTGTACGTGTTTGCAATATTTAACACAACCTATACACCACCACCTCTCTCTAGACACGCAAGGAATTTTAATGGAGACACTGTACACATTGACTCTTTGTTGGCTATTGTGGCTTTGGCTATTAACTCGTTATTACAAGTTTTATTCATAACATTGAATATTTCTTTACTGCCTACATAACTTGGAAACTAAAAGCTTTCAAACCAAAATACACGCCATTTAGAATCTGAATCAATGTTTATTATCTAGGTTCCTTATATAACGACATGATTTAATTTGAGTGTAAACCCATTTCACAAGCTTTATAGTCTTACTGGACCTCACACACTCTGTAAAGTACAAGCAGGACAGATGTAAAGTTGGTCACAGCCCCGAAAAAAAAACACAGAAGAAAATTGTTTTAAAGAACACTTAATTCAATTTTATTAGCACGGAATGACTCCATCCCACTAACAGTGTTGTTTGAGCACTAAACGTTATTGACTGGGACAAGGCCGCTCAAGTTGGTGTCACACACTGTTAGGCTGCAGCTTATTTTTATGGGAGAAAAAGAAATATGTTGCCTTTTGATGTTAGGGCTTTAATTCTGTTTCTTTACTTAAAAAAGTGTTGACACTTTTTTTTTTGTAGCCTGGTCTTGAGTTTAATTTGCCAATAGTCAGTCTGCTTCTTTGCTCAGTGTCATCGGTGTGTTACACCTGTGCAGTGTGCAGGTCTCTGATGTGACATTAGTGTGATAGTTGTTATTTTACCTGTCAATGCATGTGTGATCTAGAATGACATCGCCAGTGTCTCAGTGGTTGATCAATAAAACCACTTGTTGGTTCAGATGAAATATCTCAACATTTGAATAAAATTTTGCTCAGGCGTTCATGGTCTTCAGAGAGTGAAGCTTGATGACTTTGATGACCCTTAGACTTTTCCTCTTGTGGCACCCTTACATCACATTACGTATTTGGTGAAATGTCTTGATAACTATTTTAATGGGTTGCCATAGACTTTGGTTCAGACATTCATGTTCCCCTCGGGATGACTCATGATCCCCAAAGTTTTCATGACCTGCAAAACTAATGGCAGTTGTGCTTTAAAAACCTTACTTGCTCATCATCAGCATATTAGTACTGTCGTTAAAAGACGAAAAATGTCATAGAAATGCTAAACCAAACTGTGTAAGCCATGGATCTGCCAATGAACAGGCCAGGAACTCATATGTTATGTTTTTGAGTTAGTAGTTCCATTATAATTCACATATCTTCATCAGCTCAGTATCAAAAGACAAGACGACTTTCAAAAGGAAAATAAACATGTTCCTGGCAGGCGCATTCCTCATTTTTCCAAATATGAATTTCTTCCACAACTCTCAAATTACTTAAATCCATGAGTAACCCTTGAGACACAACTTTGAGAAGGAGCCAAACGCACTTTCTTCCTTTTGTCTTTTCACTTTCTGTCATACCAGTTTAGTTATTTGGTTTACACAACCCCTTAAGAATTTTTCCTTTTCAAAGTGAGTGATAGAAATCTTGGCATGCGTCATAATGGCTTGTTGATGAATAGGTAAACCGTCTCTGCTGAACACTGTATCTTAGGTCGGTATTGTTATGATGGTGAATTATTACAGCCTCCATGTTCGCTAAGCTACAGATGGACGGTAAAAGATTGAGACTTCTGAGCAGAGCATCTTGAGTGCCAATTTTTCGCTGGACAATTCTGACAAACAGGCGTACTCTCCGGTGTTTTATTCACCACCGTTTCAAAGTGCAAACCAAACCAAACACAGGGGATGTCATCTCTTTGACATATAAGTCTGAGAATCAAAGCCAGTAAAGCAGCTTCATTATTAGAGCTGTTGACTCATCTTTTGTAGTCATTGCTGTATTCCTCTCTGCTGTATTTTTTTGCTTATTCTTCACTGGGCAATTCTAATTGAGCTGAGGTCTGAAACAGAATGTATATTTTCCTTATCTCAAAACGAAGTTCTCTGCTCATTTGTTTTCTGTCAAACTGTACCTTCCTAACTCCTCTCCCTGGTTGTTCATTCTCTGTCTCACACCAGCGCCCTCCCCGCTCTTCTCGCTTTTTTTTTTTTTCCACATGCTCCTTTCATTTCTCTTCCACCGGGCCATCCATTATAGGCAGAGTGTTACTGAGAAGCTCGTCCTGGTGTGATGCATTGTGTGCGATATAACTCACAGATATGGCCTCTGTGGGATAAAGACTGCTTATAGGACGAGGGGACATCTGTCCCGTGGACCCCCTTCTCTGCTCCCGTGCTGCTCTGAACTGAACTGAACAGAACCATGTGTTGAACACCCACAGTGGGAGAAGGGATTGGCAAACTGGAAGTATTTCCAACCGCAAGGCTTGAGTGATGTGAAAATAAAAACTGTTAATTCCCCCTTTTCCCTTAACAAGACAGAAAATAAGAAGACTTTTATAGCTTGTGATAAATGTAATTTATCACATTTAAAGTTCTTTGTATTTTTACACAAAGGAAGGATCCAGTTTCTCATGTGCTTTTCTTTTTATCTCCCATTCATCTACTCACCTTCTGATGCTAACTGTTTCATTCGTTTCCAACTTCCAACCTCTCTTTCATTTCTAGGGCTCAACGTGTCCGAAGATCTGAATTGATGATTCTGGCTTTAATTAGTATAGCCTGTTTTAGTGATATCAGCAATTCTTTACAGGCTATGCTAATCTGTGCCAGAATCAGCAATGCAATTGGGACGGATGCATTTCTCCATGACGTACGTTAAAGCCGTTTATTGCACTGTTGTCATTCCCCAATTTTCTCTTTTTATCTATTGCTGGTTTTAAGTCAGTGCTTTTGAAATATAATAAGAGCAACAAAAATAGTTCCTGATGATGGATGGGAGCTGATAGCTGAAGTTCTTCTCACAGACAGGATATAATTTGTAATTACTAGGATGAAAAACACCAGTGTACAGTAGGTCTATATGTCTTACGTGCTGCAATCAAGTGGCCTTTTCTGGGCCGTCCGCTGGGCAACAACTCGATGAGAGAAAATGTCAAAGATGATGTCAGTATCTCATTCCCTCCATTGTTTTTTCGTTTCACCTTTGTTGTTGGATAAGGCGGATCATTGGTGTGAAAAAGTAAGGACAACACTAGCTCCAGTAGCTGCTGCCTCACTCTGTTGGTGTGTTTTCCATTAACCTAGTGCGGTAGAGGCCCCTAACCTTTAGACACTTAATTTAACAGGATGCCAGTACTTTAAAAAAAAAAAAAAAAAAAGTCATTATCTCTGCAGAAGCTTGTTTGAACCCCACAATGATAAATGTGTGTCTTGTTCGCAAATGCACATATGGAGAATATGTCCCCTCTGGAAGAAGCTTCATAAGGCTTCATACTATTAGTTTCATGTTTTATATATTTATTTATTTATTTAAGGAGGATTTGGAACAATCTGTTTGAAGTTATAGTCCTTTTCCATTGTATCATACACAGTTTTTGATTCTAGTTATGGTTTTCACTTATTCTGCTGTTAAATGAAATTAAATGTATTCACCTCTTTGCTCGATATGGTAGTTTATATCGTCAGTGGCAAAGTCAGCCCTTCCCGCAGTGGATTCAAGTGGCATACACGTGCATAAGAGATTCACATTACATGGCATTTGCTTGCATGCACATATGTCATCCGTTAGAGTGAAACAGCCTGTTGCAGCCATGTTGTGGAGGAAACAGGCTGGTATAGCTGCAGTACTCTGATTTACAAAGAAGAAATCAAATTGTCATCATGACATGAAATGTGAATATTTGAATTTTGTAAGACATTAAAGATTGAACTCTTTAAGAACTTGCAGGTTTTTAAGCAGGGAAGTTTTTATTTTATTTATTACCAAACAAAATTCACCTACACATGGATTTTTTTCATACCCACCGTTACCAACTGATAAATGCGTTAACTGTGGGGAAAATCTTCCCTTTGTGTGACTTTGTTGCTACAGGGGTAATGCACAGTGCGCATCCGCCAATACTGACATACAGGTAAGCTTCCTGTAAACCAGGACTCTGAGGGACTGGCATTCTGCTGTGGCCTTTGATTGGCAGGGGAGCAAATGGCACCAGCATCTGGAGGCACTTGGATCAGACCCTGATAAAAAATGCCGACACACACAGACACAGAGACGGGTGGATAAACACATGTGAACACACGCAATTATGCACACACGCACCGAGTGCAACTGGCCTGACACTAACCCTGTGGGCGCCTTTTGCTTTGCCTTGTCTCCGAGCCGGAATATCAATCCACCTGTGTAGGCTTCACTTTGAAGCAGCTGAGAGAGGAAATGTGCTCCCATTAACATAATCACCCCAAGAGTTTTCCTCATGTACAACCCTTTAAAGCTTAATGTTTTAAGTAATTTGCCATTAGTCATTATTTAGCCTTCATGAGGGACATGATTAAGTCTCGCTGTTTCTCTCTCACACACAATTTGCAACATGCTAGAGACTCACGGTGATTGATTTTGGTATTTGGTGTATTAGTCTGCAGCCCACTGTGTCATGTTATCTACATCTGTGTTGATGAATCACCTGTCTTTATGGCTAACAGCAATTAACTCGCATGTTTAAGATTCCATCCATCTTGTCCAGCTGTGTTTAAATCCCTAATGTGGTCGTTTAAATCAGACCCACAGAGCGTTCGACTTTACAGAAAGCCAATGATTGCATTACTCCCCACCCTTACATAAACTTAGGCCCAATAAAGTTAATGCTCTCAATTATCTATTCCTCAGTGGGGCTTTTATCCCTGTCTGTCTTTTGTCTCCTCAATTGTCTCATCAATGGAAATAATGTTCAAATTTCTCTCTGTAATTATATTAATGAAACTTTGGAAAAACGTAAGTAATTGGTGCACGTTTTTCTCATCGCTCACATATGTCTCAATATCAAGTACAACTGTAGTTTTTTTCTGTTTATACTACATAAAAAAATGGTAACCCGTGTGGTGTATTTATAGATGTACCTCTGTAATAATTTAATAGCTTGCATATTTATGACAGTGGTGACATTTTAGCCTTAAAACTTTCCTCCGCAGTCTGTCACCTGTAATCCATCGGTCAGTGGTGGACCCTGTTTAACCTTGCTGATAAAATCCAGGCTGAATCCTACCCATCAGCAGAGAGAGAGAGAGAGAGAGAGAGTAAAGTGCAGGGCCTCCTGAGGTCACTTTTTCACAGTGTTATACTCCAGAGCACCAGGCCCCTCCATTTAGCAACGTAATTTGACTCATTACCTCCCTCCTCTCCAAATTGTATGCATGGAGTGTTATGCCTGAGCAGCTATAGGCTCTTAAGCTACCTTACTTTATGAGGTACACTGTATGTGTGTGTGGGAGCGTGAGCGATCGCAAATGCTGAGTAAATCTCCTTCTTTCTCCAAACATTGATCGAGTGCTGGGAGGGAATATTTCTTTATTTTGATTCATAGCCTGGAACAAAAAATAAACAAACTCTCTAGTTTTATTTTCACTTTTCATTTGGACTAAATCAAGATAAGAGCATATGATAAGAAATTGGAATCCCAGTAATTTGCCAGTGCATTTAGGGAAATATAAACTTATTGGTAATGGAGGGGCTGGGTTCTGCAGTATGCAACATAGAGTTATAATAGAGTTTGTTGACAAAGAATCTGGCAGTGACTGATTTTAACGATATATTGCTCTATTGCTGCAGTTGAGTGACATGACAAAATATAATGTTTATTTGCCGCCAAAGATTAGTAGTCCATTTTTGGCAAAGTTCCAAATACATGAGCAGGGCTTATAAATCAGAATGTTGATTTATTTATTTGATCATTGGATCAATGTGATGATGTACCTCTTTGGGCAGGTATTAGCTAAAAACAGACATTCTTGTGTGGTATTTTATTCATTAACCATTTAATCAACAGCAGAGCCAAAAGGATTTGTTGTTCAGTCGGTAGGTCGATTGGCCAAAAAAGTCAATTTGCTATTATTTTGCTAACTGATTAAAGACATTATTCAAACATAACTGCCAAACACTCCCTGCCTTTATTTGTCTTACATGATAGTAAACGGAATATCTTTGGGTTTTAGACTGTTGGTCAGAAACAGACAATTTGAAGACGGCCCCTTGGGCTACAGAAAATTTAAATGCGTATTTTTCACTGCGACATTCTGACATTTTACAGACCAAACAATTTATTGAGTTATCAAGAAAATAGTCAGCAGATTACTTGATTATGAATCAACAGAGTCTGTTGATTAATCGTAATCATTTTGATATATATTGATATCGATATATGTACAATTCTATACAACTTGATAGAAGATTTTAACCATATCACCTCCCTCTTGTGGAAACTAATCACATCTTTCATCTTCATTTATGTTGCACAGTATTTGATTTAATACATTCACTGCACTACTCTCTTGGCAGGTTATGCCTCACTCATCACTCTGCCTTTGTTCTTGACCTTAACCAGAGCATATGACAATGACAGAAGGATGGATATGAGGACGGAGACACTTGGGTCACCTAGATTTTTGACCAGATTCAGACAATGTGACTGTGATAGAGCTTGACTTCAAATGTATAGTTTCTTGTTCATTTCTCGGAAACATTCAAGCTCGGCTGCCCCTTGTCCATCAGCTAAGCTAACTGCCAGTGTGATTTGTGCGGTGGAATAATGCTCACAGCCATTTCCTCAGTGAATTATTGGAGCCAAGAATACCACCCTGTCCTGCAGTTAATGACAGTCCATTGATTCAGCCCATTCCCTTTTGGCAGGGAAAAAAAGCTCTCTCGAGGATTGTTCCTCCCCGGAGATGCTTTTGTTAGTCATAGATTTCTTTAGTTTAATGCACTTAGTTAAAATTTTTCTCTGGGGACATAACAGACACAGCTTCACCAAAATATTACCCCTTAACAGACCCTAAATCAAGAGTCCACTCAACATTTGATTTGCAGGCGACTTCTGTCTGGTTTATTTGCGAAAGGTAATGTTGTGTTAAAGTGGCTTTTTATGCCCAGTCAGACGTGTCTGCTTTTCAACGTTTCACTTCATCCAGTGAGACTGAGGTCAGTTCGAGCTGGCTGACATCTAAATATTCATGATGATGTTAAAATACTCTTGGGATTGGATACAAATTAATTTTTAACCAGCAGAGTTCAGCTCATTTAGAAGTGCTCATATATGATTTGATTTCAAGGCCAATATTTAAATAGTAGTGTGTATTATTTCTCTTCCCAGAAAGTCTGAAACCAGTCTCTGACATTTCATAATATTTCTCCCCATTGTTACTTTGAGGAACGATGCAGGTTAAGAAAAAAAAGTCATTATCCTCTACCAGTTCTTGCTTGTGATATGTTTTCCTGCCCCTGACTGTCTTCTCTCTCCCTCCTGCCTGTACACAACACACTGTTCACCCTATTTAGACAGAAATATCCTTACAGATGCACCTGCAATCTGCATTTGCAAATTCACATGGCTGGCAGATGGCACAGAAAACCTTCCATCACCATTATAAGGCAAGGGGCTGTGTTATTGGTCAGCATCCAGTACTGGATACAGAATCCTGCAGTGTGAGGCAGAGGCGAGGGCTATTGAGAGGAAAGTAAAAGGTCTCATATGTACTGAGAGTGATGAAGGAGAGAGGTTGGAGAGGGTTTTGAGCAGCATGCAGTTCAGCTATAAAATTACTAACTTTCCAAAATTATGGCATGGAGCATAAAAGATTTACCTTGAATGAAGCTTCAGATTTCATCACCTGTGTGACCTTGATTCTGGGTCGAGGTGCGCTCACTGGGAGGGGCTTTGACTCCAGTGGTCTCAAGATGCTTTAATATGTAAAGAAAAAAAAAGATGTAGCATAAAGCTGTGTTTATACAAATTACATATTTTACCACCCTGGTGTTTCTTTGCCTTTCATAACATTTTACAGTAGTATATTAGTATTATACTATAGAAATATTGACTTCATATTCATATATATATATATATATATATATATATATATATATATATATATATTTATATATTTAGTACTTTTTAAATTTTTTACTACGTGTCTAGCTTTCTATACAAAACATATAACCAGAATATCATATATTGTTATTGTTATTATTGTAAAATACAGTGTACATGTAATTGTGCACTATCATTAAATAATGATATATGATAATATATCATTGATGGGTGCAATTCGGCTGTATGATAGATACTTTTTTGATACTACACAGAACAAATAAACAATTTCAAAAAAGCAATGGTGGAAAGTTCTTGTTGAACTAAATTTCATCAAAATTTTTGACTGATCCAGCAGCCGCAACACACTCATGACCTTCTTTCTCCGATGGAAATGAAAGACTGAAACTTGGCCCCAACACTGTTGCAGAAGTTCCCATGAATGTGTTGCTCTTGCAAGTTGCTTTGCTTTCACCTACGTCTGGAGACTGTCCTGCTCTTATATCATCCCTCCACCAATAATGCATCAGAGTGTGTAGTAACACAATTTGTTCCAACACTGCCTTTGTACAGACAGAGGGGTTGTAAATAATCACCAAAAGTTGAGGCACCTGTAGGAATTGGTTGCCTTAACTTTCAAGGCTTCACTTGCTTCTATTGGCAGTTTACTGCTTACCTTAGTATGATTTAAAGTTATTATTGGAGTTAAACTGCACACATTTCAATAAAAACTGGAAAAATATGGGTCTCTGGACTGGTACTGTATTTATACCTGAGAACTATCAAATAAATATTTCAGAGAATTTAGAAACCTTGAATCTATTCTGTGCAACATCCAGGAGGGATGAAAATCTGAGTTGCAGTACAGTCGACCGATGACTCACTTTTCACAGCTGACAAACTTGCCGGGCATCTGCTCATCTACTGAGCTTCCCTGGTGTCTCGCCTCTTTAGGAAATGAATGCCTCCTTGATCGTGTTGTGCTCTGCATAAACAGAATGTCAGAGTTTGCCTCAGTATCTGATGACCTCTTGCACATTTATCTGCAATGAATGATAAGAAGTGTGTTGCAGGAATAAGTGAAATGACTTTCCTTCTAGCTCTTGCAAAAAGGAATTGGTTATGGCTCAGGAGCAAGACAAATTTGCTTTATAAAGGTATGTTCACCTTATAGAACAGCAAAAGACATTCACTGGCACAATGCAATCAATCCAACTTACTATCAATGAAACAACCCGTACAACTAACTGGCTAAAGGATTTCTGTCTTGATTTCCTGTCTCGCCCAGTTTCCAGGTTGCATTGGTTTGCGTGTGCATTCACCTTTCGCTGCAATGTCGAATGCAGCGCTGTGTGCACTTGTTTGGACCCGATGAGACTGAAAATCTCTTTTTCGTCGAGACTGCCAGCAATGAGCGGGTTCTCGCAGTTTCTAGCCGCCGCACCTGCATCTGATGGAGACAAAAGAGCTTTGATCCGATGTGAATTCTGATAGCCACCTCTCTGTGTGTAACCACTGACAGAGAAACGCCCTGGTGACACGGTGTTAATGGCTTCACTTAGACAACATAATGCAGAAGCCAATACTTCAGAGCACCAACTGAACCATGCTCTTGACTTTGTCCTTGAGCAGCAAGTGAACGTCAATGACGGACATCATTTCAGTAGTTAATGGTAATGCAGATTTGTATCCAGCTGCTCTAATTGAACCCGTGGCATGAAGTTGCGGAAATGAGTCACTGCTACTCAAAGTATTTCCCCACAGCACTTTTGAATTCATCAAATGAAATGCCTTTCTCTCATCAACCTCATGATCTAGGCATGTAGTTGGTACGACAGACCGTATTAAAACTGTCACAGACATATTTGGACAAGAACAAAGAAAGTGGTGAAAACCTGTGGGATTTCAGCAGTTTCTGTAAGGAAGGCGGCAATTTAACAGGCGAAGACAGAATGAGGATGTGGAAAAGCAGGGGGCAGATCAAGACAAGACCGAAGTTGAGCGATAGAGATTGATGATGGTAAAAGAAAAAAAGTGAAGAAGGGAGGATAGCTAAAGGAAAAGGCGGTGTAGGTTCATCAGAAGAGAGATAAGAGCAAGGAAAGGAGCACACAGAACAGCGGGAAGAGCTGCAGCTGTTCCCCTCTCAAAGCGGCTGTTGCAGTCAGACTAATTGATAAGTATGCATAGATAATAAAATCTATAGCCATCTGTCTTAGAGCTATAGTCTGTCTGTGGCAAAGGCTCTGTCACATGGCGGGTAAATGACACAGAAAATGGAATCATATTAAGCGACTGCACATTCACTAGAATTGATTGGAGTTGGGGGGGAAGGATTGAACAGTCACAGCTCAACATTGCTGCAGTGTGAGATGCCTGACAGGTCTGTTTTGCCACTGACATAGTAATGTGTACCAGTTTGATTGTGTGGGCCCCTCCCTCCTCTGATCCGGAGGTCATATCCTCGACATCACACATAATCTGCAAAGCTGTGTGTGACCCGAGACGCAGAGCGTGACATTTTACATAATGCTGCCAGAATTCAAATGAGATTCAAATGACCGCCAATGTGACCTATCGGCTTGTTGTTCACGCTGTTGGTTTAGCTTGTTTCGCGGATTGTTGCAAATTACACAACCTTAAATTAGTATTTTCCACAGTGATTACAGCCATAATTTAGTTTGTTTTTGTTTGTTATTTTTCCAATCTCATAAGATTCCAGCGCAAGCCAGCCACAGTTTTACCCATGTTTGGGTGGCCAATACTTGGCTTAACTCAGACATGACTACGCCAAGATATGTTTCATAACGAACTGAGGTTTGCTCCAAGCAGTAACCGCCGCTGCAGTTTCCACAGATTGTCATCAGTCACATAGCAAGGTCTCTGCGTGTGCTAACACAATCACAGCACCGGGACAGCGGTGTAACCGACACCTGACCTAGTAGTCAAGAATAGAACGTCATTTGTTTGTTTGAAAACTTAATACAGGTCACATGTGCTGTGTAATATCACCAAATTCAATATCCATGTGGGAAAGTGGAGGGGAAGGCCATAAAATATGTCCTTACTCACACGGGCCGGAAATCTGACTTCCAAATGGCTCCATGGATAATTTAAAGTTCACAGCAATAAATGTCTCACATGGCAGTATTTCATTAGGCGAAGCGCTCGGGTTATAAAATGCTTACTTGATTCTGTTGTCTCACCTCCCACAGTTAGAACGCTATTTCATCCCTCACATGAAACGTTATCTCAGGCTGTCCTCAACACCTTAAATGCATGTTCACCTCACACTGATTTCATAATGAATCAGCGAAAAGGAGCACAGCAACACAGCAACCGGCAGCTGAGAAACTGACTGGCTGTGGCTGCAATTGTCAGCCTTGCGAGCAAAGCATGAAAGAGACATAGTATAAACTGTACAGCGATATTAGGTGGTGTTTCTTTTCAGCACAGTAGCTGCACGCAGTCTCCTGATTCTCTGCAGCTCTCCCTGTGATGACTGATGTGTCCTCAGATGAAGAGCCTACATTCCTTAATGGATTTCCACTAGTGCCTTGGAATGGCCTCAGTCTGAATTTAAAGTGACACCATGTTGTGAAGCCTGGCTCACTTTTGGGGAAGCCCTCCCTTCTCCTTGAGTGACCGGGATTGCTGAAACCTGGCACAGAGTGTCGTTGGTGTTCAGCACTGAGCCGTCGCTCAGTTTGTCCAACCCTTGAAGACAGCTAAAAAAGTTCCCTGTCGCTGAAGTGTCTGTAGGTAGATGGATGTAACTCTGAGCTGCCCCTGATTCTGTCTCCTTATTG
The DNA here is from genome assembly GCF_021018895.1 of Seriola aureovittata. Taxonomy (NCBI): domain Eukaryota; kingdom Metazoa; phylum Chordata; class Actinopteri; order Carangiformes; family Carangidae; genus Seriola; species Seriola aureovittata. Next base: position 17,119,671 of record NC_079377.1, read on the forward strand.
AACAGATGTCTGTGACTTGAAGAGGATGCTGTTAAATTTATTGGCATCTGCCTCCTCCTCTGTGGCAGCTACTGTTGGACGGCTTCATGCCTGTCATTTTTCATTTATACCCTCTCTTCTGCCTCTCGCAGTGTATTTTCATAGCACACCCAAATGCTGTTTGCGTTATGCATGTATTTTGAGCAGCAAATGACAACTGATGAAGTGATTTAGACAGATTATTAAGTTTATCATTTACAAGCTGCACTTGTCGTGTTGAATTAGTGCCATTGCTTAATTTTAAAAGTCTGACAGCTGTCACTGCTTTAATTGGTACTCTCAGTCACAATTGTCAGGATTTGTAATAAGTTGATTATTATTTTGAAGGATGATTTCCAAATTATCTGTAATGTCAAGCAAATTCTCACCGTGCATTTTGATGTGGACCACTTGTCACTCACCTGAGGTGGCAGGGGCTTTGCAGACGGCTAATAACTGAATACATTCCTCGCTAATGAGCCCACGAAAGACAGCGTAGCACTGAGAATCATCCCCTGTTGCGCAATTAGGCTTAAAATCTGAAAATAATATGCTATTGTTCTGATAAATAATTTTCCAATGTATATTTATGTGTAAATGTGTGCCAGCATTTCTCACTTGCTATCTGAATGACTCCATGGGTCTCTGTATTTTTCGCAGTTCAGTCTCTCTTGAATATGTTACCATATTGGACATTAACACCTGAAGAAAATCCGTGTCGAGCTTTTGTTTTTGTTAGCCCTGTTACCTCAAAGACATCACCCCTATGTACCAGTTTTAATTTCCTCTTCTAACGATGACATTTTTTGCCAAAGTCACGTTGACTAACTCTGAATGACAGCTTTAAAATGAGTTTCAGACGATAACAGAAAGTAGGAGTTGAAGGCAAGAATCTGCTGCTGGATGAAGTGAGTCTCACAGTTCTTATTATTCAGGTTCTCTCTGAATCATTATTTTGATCGAAGAAGAGAAGAGTGTTTCTTTCATTAGACAGTGAAGGCAGGGACTTTTCATTGTGATGCATCTTAGTTGCAGTCCTGTTAGATCTCAAGAAGTTTTTAAAGGGAGCTGCTGATGTTTGGAAAGGCCGTCTACAGTCTGCTGCACACGAGCGCTAAGATAATGATACTTGATGAAAAAAAATTACCACATAAAGTTGTTGTTACTGAAAGTTTAAAGACTTTTTAGTTTGAAGTATGGAGAAAGTTTGCTAAGCCAGCTGCTACACCCGTCAAGCTGGTCACACCGCACATATGAGCTTAAGCTGAGCTGAAAGACTGAAACTAAAGCTATGTCTCAGCATCCTCACCACTTGATCCGTGTAATAGACACGGAAGAAACAGAACTGTTGTTGTATTGCAGTGCAGAGCTACTTAGGCATTTCCTGGTAAAGAAAAATGTTATTTTGTCCTAACACAACCCTATTTGGCTGCTTTACTTAGATACTTAAATAATCAACGAGGAGGTTAGTTGTCTTTATTCTGCAAAAGAAAAGGAATTTTGGAAAAGGACTAACTTGTATGAATGTGACACTATCTTGGATAAACAACTTTGGCTGGAGATGCTGGAGTGCAAATGTCCCCAAATCCAATACATAGCAGGACAGAGATGCTAACTTTAGCCTACAGTAGGGAAATAAACGCAGTGGATGTGCTAAAGTGAACATTTGTGTAACATTTTCTGACAAAACCTGTGAAGCCAAAAAATGTAGTTATGTATATATGTTGTTCATTTTATTTTTGGTGAAGACAAAAAATAACCCTCTATGCAGACTCTAAATACTGTAGCCCCATGCACACAGCCTCACCATGTGGCGAAATCCAAACCTTGACAGACCCACAGTGCGTAGTTACAACTGCTAATTGTGGTCTTTTTTTAATTTCTATTTTAATGATTCATGCCCCTGAATTTAATAAAAACATGCTTCCTGGTGATCCTGCAATAATTGAAAAGCAAAGCTGCTGATACAACTCCTGCATTTTGTTGAATACAGCTGAATGTGAGTCTAAGATATAAAGAAAGAGAGAAAAAAAAAACAACAACAACAACAACGTCGCCACATTCCAAACAGCAATTATTTCCAGCTTTAACTCCCCGTGTCTGAATCTCAGTGTGGTCGTACGTTTCTATCATTCTGCACTGAGGAGGACAGGGCGGTGTAGCCAGGTGGAACCGACTGTAATTAGACCATAGAGAGAAATGATGGACACGCAAAGCAGTCACACACAATTTACCCCAGAAGAGAAGCTACATTCCCGGCCTTTTCCGCCCTAACACCCCCATCCTGCACTGCAGCCTCCCACAACTCCACCAGCTCAGTCAGATCATAACAAGTTTTTATGTGCTTATATTTTCCCTCTTACCTTGACCTGCCTTTTCTTGCTGCTCACACCCTGATGTCATGCCTTGTTACCTACTCGTGTTTCTCCTGGCATCGTCTTTTGTATTCTTGGCTCTCCTCAGCTGCTGCAACCTGTTTGCACTTTCCCGCTTTTCCATTTGTCTTCCCGCTTTCTCTCAACATTCAGTTAAATAGATTGCGTTCCCCCTTGGTTTTGCCTATTATGTATCTATGCCACACACTGCGTACTCCAACATATTTGCAGTGATTTATTTCACTCATGGTACTATCATTGTCGTCACCCTGAGCAACATAGTTTTAAATCACCTTTTTCTCTAAAGATTATTTTTCATGATAATGGGTAGTTTCATATTGGCAAAATGCCTCTTGGCTTAGTCCGTGGCGCTGTATTGTCTCCTTCCAAACTGTGCGTTTTCACATTTTAACAGCTTGGCTATCCATCACACATGCTGCGTTTGTCTGTCTCCAGGGTAGAGGTGATTTATTATCCCACTGGAAATTACTGTGCTGATGCTGCTGTTGTTTTGTTAAAAAGAAAATATCCTAACTAAAGAAACCGAGACTAAACTGCTTTTTTTTTTCTTCTTTGTAGTCCGTGCAAATTTAGGCAGTTATTTAATAAGGCCTACTTAACCGAGATCTGTTTCTTAAATGAATGAAAGCGAGCAAACCAAAGGCAGTTTGCCTAATTTCTTCTCTGTCCTGGTTTCACTCTCCAGTCATCCCCATGTAGTTTGCTAAAACCTTATTATGAATTGCATCCAAATTGCATCATCTTGAAGGCATCATCAAATTAGTTTTTACCAAAGTATCCTTTAATTCCACTTGTACACTTCCATTTCCACATTCGGTATTAGCATAACATTTATTTGCAGATGAATATTGAAGAGGACAGAACTCGCTGCTTTCACTCAGTAATGTGCCAGCAGACATCCACCTCAATTAAGGGATAGCTAAAGTTTTGCAGGAGTTTTTGTTAAATAGCCCCAAGTAGCTGGGCAATAAAAGTAACTATACTAACAGGGGAAAATAAATTATAGGTGAAGTTAGAACCGAATGTTTCTTGTCCATCGCCTGCAAGTAGAAAACTCACCATCAGAAGCATGAAGCCATCACATTATTGTATTTTCAAAGAGGGTGAAAAAGTCAATAGAGTCAACTGTAATGTGTGAGTATTGATGGGCTTTTCTCCACCAGTGAAGGTTAATGATATATGCACACATTTAAGGACAAACCTATCACTCTCAAACTGTAAACATTTAATAAGTGTCACCCTCTAAAAATGTGTTTACACCGTGTGCACTCTCTGTGTAAATCTTTTGTTGAACTAAAGCTGCGGTTCAGTTTGCTACATTCTCGGAAAAACACTGAAGACTTGACACAGTGTCCTCCTCAATGACAGCTGCAGCTTTGACTCAGATGGTCCAAACTGTCTCTTCTCTGAAAGAAACAAGTCATTGATGCAGTGAAAGACACATTTAGAGGGGAGGTTTTGCTTGTTGTAATAAGATCTGTCGTTGGTAGGTGGGTCAGTCTACCACCTTAGTCCTTGCTGAAATATCTCAACAGACATTTGATAGATTGACATGAAACTTGCTTCAGACACTCATGGTCCCCAGGGGATGAATCCAGCTGACTCTGGCGACCCCCCCCCCCCCCCCGACTTCTTTCCATTTGTGGTTTTGAGTGAAATGTTTTGAAAACTATGGATGGATTTCCGTGAGATTTGGTAAATACATTCATGCCCCCCTCAGTATGAATTGTGTTACCTTTGAGGATCCTCTGATTTCCCACTAGAGCTATCATGTGTCTATGTTTTTATTGTCCTTACCTAATTGTACTTCCGTTGTTTCTGGGGGCGTATTAGCATGTTGTCCCCAAAGCACCTGTGAGCAGCCTCTGTACGTGTCTTATTTAAAATTCTTGTGACATCAGTGATTTGCAAAAGGTTATGTAGTGATTGGTAAATTGTTTCTGATAAGCAAAGCAACATCAAAGAAACTGATTTACGGATGGAACTTGCTCTTTCTGCATGAGTCGGAATAGATCGTATTGGGGCAATACGTATCAGTTAATTAACTTGATAAACACTGGTTACCGAACTACACCCGGCAAGCTGGTTTAAACTCAAATCGTGTGTGGCAAGCTGGGACATGTCTGTGTGTGTTGGAGTGAGATAAATGCAGAAAGCAGAGAAACAAAGACACAGAGACCGGATTTGCCAGATCTTGGCTGGTGTTATTCAATTTGGCGTGTGATATTAATACATACATGATATATTTGGTATTAGTGGTATTACTGAGCAGTTATGTTGTAGAAACATACTGTTCTGTAATGAATTAACTATCCAAAAGTGAAAAAAAATTGCACCTATTGCGTATGAAATCCATATCAAACATTTCCTCGACTGATTGATTACGTGTGTCCTTAAAAACACAATTTTCCTGGCAAAAAGATACACACTTCTGAGTTTTTTATGTCATATACAGCATGGATGACATTTTAAGCAAACAAATACATTATTGAAATCCTCAGGAGTAACAGGAAACTGTCACCCACCTTCTTTTCTTTGGAAGAATTGAGAGAGTAACATGAGAAGAAGACATGTCATTCAGGTTCTTCCACCACAGATAAGTGTACAAAAGATGTCTGAGATTGGGTTTAGAGATAAAAAATCTTTTTACTGCAGCATCCAGGAGAGAGCTGCCGGGGTCCATTGACTTCTCCGTCATCCGCTAGTGGGTGATGAAGAGGGGTGAGGTCAATCACAAGGTGCTCCATCAGCCGTGACAAAATCCTGTACAAGAAAACCCAGCGACATGGATTGATTAGACAGATTAAACAAGGTGACGATGATGATGAGAGTGACTGAACACTAAACAAACATGGGAACTGTGGTCCACTGAGCATTTGTATTACTTTGCTTTTCTCATTTAACTCTCTGGTTGGGTCAGTGGAAGTTAATTAATTTCCCCTCACATGATTTTATCACTGCTACACAGGCACCTTTTAGCTGGCTGCGTTTTGCAGATTGTAATTTTTGAACTTGAAATAACTTCCAGCGTCATTAATCGAGACAGCAATACATTGTGTTCTAAAAGGAGCATCTATAGTAGAAATATTAAGGTTTTAGAGGGTAAATGCCAAAGCTTCTGGTGGAAGAGTGTGCCCTTTATGGCCAATAAATGCACTAAAATAAATCAGACTCTTGCTGAACTAAGAATGGCTGCTTACTGCCTACTAAGCTGTATCGAGACTGTTTTGAGGCTAAAGCCACAACCATAATAGTGACCTTCTGTGTGCTTAATGTTTACAAGGATAAAGTCCCATCATTCATCCCCAAGACAGGAATTATTATTTATAGCAACCAAATAGACAGGGAGACTGACACTTGGACACTGAGTTTGTCCTTCGGACTGTAAAAAGCACCAAATAAATACTCCAACATCCTTGAAAACGATAAATACTGCAAAGGTTGAGCAACGTGCATAACTCTGTGCAGAAACAGCATTTAAGATCAGTCTTTGCTGACTGTGTCCTAACTCGTGACTCAAAGCAAACACTGTGCAGACGGCCTGTGATAATGGAGGAGGCGAAGGAGAGCTGTACGGGAAATGCTTTAAAAATGTAATTGGGGATGTGATATGCAGCATGAGATGGGCTGATACAGGCCACAGCTGAAGCACAGACCCAATCGAAGGAATCCACAATAGTCAGTCGCATTTTAATCAATGAAATCTCATCCAGCGTTGTCCCCTCATCCATCTAAGCCTCCTGTGAGAGCAGCGATATCACTGCACAGATCCTTCAAGTGACAGCAACAAAGACTCGGAGTCAGAGGAGCACAGAGAGACAGGAAGAGGGTGATGGGGGGACAAGCTACAAAAGGATGAAATTAACAATTTACAATGAACTTTGCCATCAAATCGAACTCGGTAGGACAACTGTAAGATAATGAGATACAGAATAAAATGTTATAACCGGTCTGGATATATTTATTGTGGATCCCAGGTTGAAGCTCAGACAACACCTGCCGTTTTGAACAAATTTAGCAACTGTAATGTTAGATATGACTAATTTTGGCAGACACCTCTGGAGGTTAACATCAGCTTAGTAATTACATTTTTCATTTCTAAAGGAATACTACTGATACATGCTGTACATAGAAACTTAAATCAGTGATGAACCTCACACAGACCTGTTAGAATACCCACAGTACAGAAATTCTGTGCTCATTAACCAACAGATAATTGTAATTTGTTTGGGCTTGTTCATAGTCATTATTAATGCCCTTGTCACAATTACTTGGAAACAAATTCCTATTATATTTGAAATTTTTTAATAATCCATTTTCTGCACTTTTTACACTCATTTTCCTGCAACTGGCGGAGTAACCGCCGCAGACTCCCATGATGGTGTATGAGATGATTGGCCCCTGGGCATAGATGCCTAAGAGATCCGCCCTCCTACCTAGCAGCCCGCCTCCCCAGAGTTAGCAGGCCCATATTGCATGGTGTCAGAGCAGAGCCTTAAAGTCCTCCTGAGGGGACAAACACTCCCTGTGGAGCTGTCATAATGGTCTCTTTGTTGTGCTGTCTTTTAAAGTGAATGCGAAGGTTGTTTTTTCGAGGGCTATATTTTTCAAGGGAAGAGCTCGTTGACTCCTCAACAAAACAAAAAAAATGAAGTCCCTTCCAACAGAGGCTCTGTAATATATCCATGCTGACTCCTCAGATAAAATAGATCTTCTCATTAAATTTAAGGGGCATTGCTGCTTAAATTTGCATAATGAGGGAACTGATTTTGTTAATATTAATATAACTCAGGTTAGCAATTAATAAATTAAATATAATAAATACCACACAGCATTTCAGGGACAAGTATGTTTTCAGAGCAATATTAGTTAATTAATCAATTAAATAATTGAATCATTAGCACAGTTGCTTATTTTTAATATATCATAATGATGATGTTGGGTGATTAGGCAGCAGAAATGCCTCATGTTAAGTAATTTAGATGTAATTTTTCAGTATACATTTGTACAGCTTTAGCCTGCAAACATAAGCAACAGTACGCACACAAGTCTGTGTTGAGAGCACTGAAAAAAGTTTTATCCACCAGAAGAGAAAATAAGATTAATAACATGAAGTAGGAATATTCACTACTTCTATTTGCTTGAAAACACCTCATCAGACTCCACTGGCAGGGAAACAGAATCATTTCTGGCAAACACACAGAAACAGAAACATAAGCAGCTAATCTTAATTGGAGCTAACCGGCATCAGGTTAAGTCGAGTTTTGCAAAACACAAATGATAGATGCGAGTTCACTCATGAATTTCTCTAATTTCATCTCTCCAGTGAGCCTGTAGTGAGGTTTACAAGTACACATGGCCGACATGGCAAGACAAGACCACCTAGAGGCTACAGTAGCTCTGTTGGTTGACCTCTAATTACATGACATCCTGTGAGTCTGCTGGGGTCCATCAACTTCCGCATCAGCTGTAATGTATGTTGCCCACGGGTTCATTTAGTTTCTGTTTGATGGATGAGCCTTCTTCCTCTGGGGACCAAAGTTTTTATTTATTTATTTATTTTATTGTTGTGGAAATAATGCAAGAACAGCCAAGTATGTGTAATATGTCTGAATACTCCAGTAAAGTCCTCACACTTTGCATGGATTCTGTATGCAGCAAAATACAGACAGTAAAAGACTTAATGTAATGACTTCATGTAATATGCATCAAGAAAGCAGCGATGCTTCTCCCCAGAGGAGAAAATGTGGTAGTAAAAACATCAACTCGTGTCAAAAGCCGACACTGTAACATCAATAGATTCTCACAGTGTGTCACATTTAAACCTGACTTTTATGATCCGCTTGCATATGAATAGTATATATATAAACTGGTTCATGATTCATATAGAAGTTTAAACTAGGAGGTTTTTGTTATTCTGTTTACTGCAGCCAGTAACATGAAAAACAATTATCACCCAGTAATTTCTTACAAATTCAGGAGCATTTTAAACAAAAATATTTGTGAAGAAAGTCTGTTAACTATAATAGTCTGTGAGTCACGTCCTTGACAGTCAGTGGGGGCTGTGTGCAGAGGTGACAGCTTCCAAGTAAAACAGAGAAACACCACCTGCAGTGTATCATGGTGGTTAATTATCTCTGGGTTTCTCATATTGTAGAAAGTGCTCGCCTGTCAGCTTGTAAGCATTTATTATTATGTATGTATTTTAAAAGCATCGGGAAATGCAAAAAGGAGTTCAGTCAGGAAAAAGCTTCCGTAACTGCTTTCTGCTTTTGTGGCTGTTTCTCAGCGAGTTTGCAGTGAGTTGGTTCTCGTCAGCACGATCAGCACGATCTGCATAATTCTCCAAGTAAGGTCAGCGCGTTTTTTTTGGGAGAAGAAGAAATTGCCTACTGTGACGATAATTGCATATTTCAGATGTTACATGTAAAAACTCCCGACAGAGAGAAAGAACAAGACATGTATATTTAGTCTAATAATGATAATATGCATGTTCAAGGGAAGGAGAGAAGTGAGAAAGTGTAAATAACAGCATTAATGTCATTTCACACCAGCCTACGTTTCCCTTGTTGTCCACCAAGGCAACCTGTCACCATTCCCCTCCTTGTTCCACACACAACCTGCTCAGCTGCCTTAATGTCAGACGACTGCATTAAGAAAGTGGTTGAGATGTTTCAGATATCAGGGAAGCAGAATGTGGATTTTGCTGAACAAATATTCTCCTCTTACCCACCTAAAAATGCTACGGGCTTCACCACAGCCTCTTGCATTTTCAAATCCTGCAGTTTTGCTGGTGTCAGGTCTCTGTGGACACATTTCCACCCACAGGGATTTGATAAATCAAAACTTAAAAGCCAAAAACTTTAGCCTCAGAAGCAGAGTGATCACACATGTCGGAAAAAAGAGACATACCTATGATGAACCTTTTGCCTCTGTTGGTCTAAAGTTTGATGTATGACCTCAAACTTGCCTGGTTGATATAGATTATTGCAGCAAACATTAAATCCAGTTAAGAATAACTGGAATGTTTGTCTATAGGCACATAAACCAGAGGAGTGTAAACTTACACTTACTTCTCATGGCATGGTTGAAGGGCGTTTGTATATCAGTGTAAGCACAGTTGTCCTTCTCAATTTATGCCAATATCTTCAATTTGATGGGAACAAATATCCTGCATCCTTCAGCGTCTGTTAACAGTGTACGCACGTGGAATAATAAGTTTGGGCTGATCAGCCAGCAGCTACTGTTTGAGAACCTCCTGGGATCATACGTACTGTATGCCTACAGGTGGCAAATCAGAGCATTTAATTTGAATGTGAATCCAGGGAGCAACACCAACAAGTAGACCGCATTTCTAAAATATCCTCATTCTGTCCACCCCCAGGGAGAGAGAGACAGAGAGAGGGAGAGAGGGGCTTCTTAAAAAGCATTCATTAAACGTCCACAGCACTGACAGTCACAGGGAGCCTAGTGTGGTATTTTTGGTAAGTGTACATTAACAGGCTCTAAATTTAATATGACACTGGAAAATGTTCATTTCACGACATCAGAGGCATAATATCAGCATAACTCACTCCACGGACGTCCAGCTGATACATCCATTTTCCTTTATGCTTAATGCCGGGAAAGAGCAATTAGATCTGGTTCACATTAAAATTTTAATTTTAATGGTAACACTAGAAAAATAGCTTCTCATTAGTAGGAAGTCATGCCAACATATTCCTCTATGAACCCTCCTCTCCAAAATAACAAAAACCAGCTTGCTTGCGCTTTTATTAAAGAGAGCTATCATTCTGTACAGACAGGAAACTTTGTTTACTCTCGCAACCAAAGTTTCTGTGAACCACCAAAGAGAAAAGTTTCTCAGTGTAAGAAGAGGTAAAAGCGGAGACAATACAACACAGAATAAATGATAAGGCTAGGTGAAAACATCCTTACTCTATAAAAGACATTTTTTTTAAAGCAGAGATGTAGAAGATGACCTCGACTCTCAGTTTTCTTTTCCTGGCTGCAGCAGGACGGTGAAGGCCTGGTCTCTTTTAGGTTAAATAATGGATCTAGGAGCAGATTTCCTGCTCAAGCATGTAGGAGGTCATGAGGTCAGTGATTTAACTTGAAACCAGGCCTCATTGAGGTTGACGAAACTTACTGTAAAATCCGAAAATTAATTCTAAAATATGAAAGGGAAGCTGTTGCAGTTAAGCCAGTGTTATTTTGTGCGGTCCTGCCTTTGGGGCTAATGGAGCTCGTGCTCAGGAGACAGGAGAATAAAGAGCTGCAGTAATCCAAGCGTGATGAAGTAAAGGCATGGATCACTTTTTCCAGATCCGGAGAGGAAAGTGTGAGATGTGTTTTAGCTGGAAAAAAAAAAAAAGAGCATTTGTTATGCAATGAGTTCATGTGATTGGGAAACGTGATTCTCATTGTATTGTTTGTTTGAGTTGTGCCATGTTTACAGAGAGGGTTTGCTCTCCCTACTCATGAGACATGAAAGTCAGAGTATCAATGTGTCACATAGACAAACAAGATAGCGGGCCAATGCCTATCTATTAATATGACAGGTCCCGGACGTGGATTCGCCCTGAAATTCCTGGTTCAAACTCCTCCGTGCCCTGAAAGCCATGCAATGAAGAGCACTGTGTTTGCTAACACCTAAATCTTTTATTGATCTTGGTGCACAGCAATTTAGTCACCTAACAACAGAGTGAAACAAAGCAATATAATGCTTATTGAGTTGTTTGGAAATGGAGTTTCAAGTTGCTACAGGAGCTGGAAAAGTGTGAATTGCACATAATCCTCCTTAGAAAAGCTTTTTTTTCCCCCCTCCTCCTCTGAGCTGCATTTCTTCTGCTAAATCCAGACCAATTGTCCAAAAATGGCACTTTCTACAATGCTTTGTGTGAAACAGATGAAAATATTTGACATCAGGGGCTTAGGTGGGATTTGTGTTTGCACATGAGGGGAGTGCAGCACTTTAATGTGACTTTGAGTTGCTAAGTGAACGATTCTGGCCGTTTTGGGACTGGGAAGAACAATAGATCAAATGAGTTAATGAAGCATTGTGTTAGTTCAGGCAGGACGTGTACTGTAAGTCATGTGCACCCAGCAGATGATCATCAGCTGATCCGATAAACATCAATCACATTCAGTGATTCAAACAGCTCCTCACTCATCCCTCCACTTCACATCTTTCAGGCCTTATAGGTAATAGGAAACACGTTTTATTTAATAATTACTTAATAATTACACCCGACTACGTGGAGAAAAGTGATTTTTCCCTCTGCACAAATTAGAAATTTATCAGGAATACTGTGCCCGCCTTTACAGAATTATTAATAACATAGTTGAAGAAGTTGTTCCTGGGCACCTATGAGGAGTATGGAAGATTTAAAATGCCAATATAATGCACTGACATCACTTTCTGAGAAATTAGTCCAAAGATTCACACTGGTGTCTGACCTTTTGATTCTGACACCAGATTAATGATAGCCCTATGTACAGTGGACTCATTTGGCTTTCCGTGCGTCATCAAGTTGATCTTTAACACAGGCATTTGTTCAATATTTACGGAGCTCACTGACCTGCATTTTTCAATAAGATAACCCTTCCCAATCACAGTCGCGTCCTGGTCCTTTCTTATTAAATAATAATACACAGCTGGAGTGTTAAGCAGCCATCATTTTCTAAATGAATCAGAAAAGGTTCAAACGTTGAAAAGAAACATTGAAAGTAGAATACAGTAGGGGCTGCTGGATATACAGTGGAAGCTTCATCGGGTACCTTGTTCATGGATGACAACCGAGGGCGGCTTTAATTCCCACAAAGTATAGGTTAAGGTCACCCAGGGCAAAAATAGAAAGAGAGATAAATGGAATTATATCAGTCAAATCCAGGCCACTGGGGGATTTTCCTCCCTGCTATATCTTAGCTTCTGCGTCCCTCAGACTAACTGCTTCTCACCATGTCCTCCTGTCTGTCTGCTTCTGTCCCCCTAAACACTTACCATCGAACTGCAGGAGATAAAACCATAAGCCCGTGGGACGAAATTCTGTACAGGGGGGGATGAGATAAAGGGAGGAATTGTATTCCACTGGGGCTTTTTCGATTGGTATGATGATACATTAAAGTTTTAAGGCTACAATATGGCTGCCACCTCTGGATCATAGTCCTGAGGAATGACTGAGACACTTAGGTGGTTATGGTGTTTATCTTCATCCACCTATCTCAACACTGAGCAATATACTCCCTCTCAGCACTGTTTAAATAAGTTTAAGGGCCTCAGAGCCTCCTCGTTTGGTGTTGACGTCTGAAAAGAGCCTCTGGGGTGTGAAAAATGGTCCAGTTGATTAAGAGAGACGTAGTTCAAAGCAGCAAGAGCACGAAACTTCATTCCTGGTTTTGCAGGAGGCAAGAAAAGATACATTATTATTTTCTGGCAACAGATACAAGTGCTTGAACATGGGGGGAAATACGTTTTTTGGGGGTTTTTTTTGCAATAGGCTAATTCAATGGAAATTTAAAACCTTCCCCATTCTGTGCTGAAAATCAACATAGTTACTGATGTTTTGCTGCATTTAGCTCCTATTATTCGGAGAGTCCCTGAGTGAAGTATCAATAAACAAAGTGATTTACGCAGCCAGCGCTCCGGCACGAAGTGTTTAGAATTACACTGCAGGTGTAATGTGATTATGACGAATGAAAGTTCTCGAATTGCGACTTTATTTTTGACAAATAGCAGGGGATTACTGATATTATTACTGGTATTTGTTATGATATTACATGCTGTGCCTGCGTTACCCTTCATGCTGTAAGATGTATTATGCAAGTCTTAAGAAGAGAGGGTTTTTAAAACAAAACACTTAAACAGATGACACCTGAAGAGACATATCAATAACAGGTGAATATTCATAGAGTCATTATAGCCAAGATGTAATTTGGTCGCATGATTCCTTTATAACCTGAGAATGATTTTTATGGCTCAACCACCCACATAATATTCAGGGAGCCTGTTGTGGTCTGTGTTGTCTCTTGCTGTGAGTGCTCCCACTCATATTAGCCGTGTTGTAAGTGTAATAGGAGTCAAAGAGAGTCTTTTTCCACTCAGCATGGCTCCGTACAGTATCACAGGCTTATGAGGATCTCATCACTCTCCATCCTCATAATGTTCCTGTCAGTGTGCCGGATGGGAACTATTACATGCCACAGATCATCATTCACTAGATGCAGGGGCCCTCATAAATGCTGGCAGTTTTATTATGCAAGATATTAGTCCATTTGTGTATAAGCTCAGTGGTTTGCCTCGTTATGCTAATTTCTGAATGTGTCTCATGTGCTTTGTCGTTAGTTGGGAGTAGACAAGAGGCTCTTGTCAAAAGGATTACACTTCTCTGCTATTCAGATCTATTTTACAATATGTCAGTTTCTGATCTCCGGCTTCTTGTCAGATCAGACCCATTGTTATGCTGCCCATGTAAAGCCCTCGGCTATGAATGGACTCCTTTTCATGTCTCCCTCCTGTGCTGGATGTTTTCTGACAGACCAATAACAACAGGCCTCGGCAGCAAAAGCCAATTGTCAGCGTAGCTGATCCATCACTCGTCTGTCGCCATTAGCATTCAAGGTTCATTAGCCAGTAAGCACCCAATATAAAATATAATTGTAGGCTATAAACTTTGTTGTGTCACTCGCCCACTGGCAACCATTGAACATGTTTCAGAGTAAGGGCTCTTGAGGTGCCTCTGTTCTCAATATGTGGACTCCAGGTTTGTCATATATAATTTGACCAAGACCTTTCTAAACCTTTTTGATACTGGTGAATCAGTTTCTTTTGTTTCTCTTCGTTTTCCTCTAACATGTAACATCTTTATTGCTTATGGACTGCAAATGAAAATAAACCTTTTGGCAAAATCTGGCACATTTCTATCACATTGTGTGTATTTGTTTGTATTTCCCTGATAGATAAATAGAGTAAGAAAGGCTTAGGATTGCACTTTCCCTCCATTAACACTCTCACTTTTGCTTACTCTCTTACGCTACATTGAAAATGAAAGTGAAGCGAATTTTTTTTGCCCTGGTGAGCTTTTTGCACAGTCTGTGTTTATCCAGCTCAAACAGCAAATGTATCTACTGTACTTGTGTGACAGCTCAGACTCTGACTGTTGTCAACTCACCAAAAACGCCAGTTTCTTTCTTTTTTCTGTATCTTCATTAATTGGGATAAGTGCACATTTTTCGTTCCATTTGAAACATTGTCAACTAGAGAAAATGTACTTCTGTTTGTTCTCACTCACATCTTTGAACTGAATTTGTATGGAAATCCCACTATTTCTAAAAATGTGCTTTGCCTTTCATATACACATTTAAATCTTCATCTCTCATGATTTTTTTTAACCAAGTTCCAGAAAAACCCCCAAACTCTGAGCCAGCCATAACTTCTCTACAAAGTATGTCCATGTAATCACTACCCAGTCCAATTCTGTTTGGAACTCAATGAATTAAATGTAACGCAGTTATATTGAAAGGTCAGAGGATCATCAATTAATAATACAAGAGAGGTAAACACAAATAAAGTAATCCAGCGGACTAAATAGTTTGATAAGATGCTGTGTTGGCAAAGCTATTAAATATTAATAAAAACAAAGTGAGACCAGCTTTGTGATTACACAACAACCTTCTCCAATGAAATACACAGATTTATGATACTATGCACTGCCTGGGAACCCTCAGACTGCAGGAATGGAAGAAATGGCATTCTGTTCATCTGCACAGTTAAGCTGTGTGTACGCATGCATGTGCGAAACAACCATATGATCAAGCCCACCCACGATGCCTTTATGTTTGAGAGGTTAATTTTTAGTTTTCTTCTTTTCGGTTCCTGTCTCTCCAGATCTACACATCAGGGTCTGGTTCATCTGGTGCTGGTTGAAAGAGAGTGGGATTATGATGCTGAGAGAGACAGATGACACTACTGTGACCTCCAGTGATTAGCCAGTGATTAGGGAATCAAATTCAGAAGCTATCTTTGGCTCCAGTGCCACGTACAGACACGTCACCTGGGTTGAATTTATTGGATGAAATAGGATACACCCTCTGCTAAGTTCTTTTGGGGGAGGGGAGGGGACAGCCGGAGAGACAGCAACGTTTAAATGAATGAGACAGAGTGCTTGTGTGTGTGTGTGTGTGTGTGTGTGTGTGTGTGTGTGTGTGTGTGTGTGTGTGTGTGTGTGTGTGTGTGTGTGTGTGTGTGTGTGTGTTTCCACGCCCCTGCAAGTGTTCATGTTTGTAATACAGTTAAGGCTTTGTTAACTGTCTATGGAGCCCTTTCTACATCCGCCAAGAGAAGTGTTTGGACTGTATTATAACCAGTCCTGTCAGCACCACCTCTCTTTGTGCCGCTATGGTACTTGGATCGCTCTCAAGACTTTCCTGTAATCACCTTGTTGACTCACTGCCCCGTCGAGTGTTTGAGCTTTGGCAACTGATGATGATGTGTGTGTGTGTGTGTGTGTGTGTGTGTGTGTGTGTGTGTGTGTGTTTGCATGCCTGTAAGTGTGTTAGTGAAAGGACGACAAGAGTCCGTGACAAAGTCAAGGTTTTTTACGGGTGTACTTCATCAGCGTTACGTCATGCATGTGGCGTAGAAGCACACGGCACTAGTAGTAGACATTGTCCCGATCGTTTGAGAAATCTGTTTTGTTCCTCCTCTCTCACGTAAACACATAACCTCTCACTGCTGGATAACTTCCACTCCCCGAGCAGGAGGTGTGACTACTTATGTCTCCTCGCACATTCCTAGCTTCCCCCCTACAATATCCTTTCACTCTTCTGTACCCTCTGCACAACCCCGCATCTCTGCCTCCAGCATCTAAAGACCCCTCTCTTCCTGCTGAAGCATGTTTACATAGGAGTGAGTGTGTGTTTTTTCTCCCTCTCTGTCTCTTTCGAGTGCCTGTTCAATAGGCAGATGGTTGCACTTCCTTTTAAGGATTGATTGCAATAGCCTATCACCTACATGTGTATAGCATCTGTGTAGGGTTGTGTCGAAGTGCAGGCATGAGGAGCTCAGCAAAGGGTCAGGCCTGGAATTAGCCTCACACGAAATGACATTTTTTTTTTTTTTTCAGCGTTTGGATCGTGGGAATTGTCAGGAACTAGCTGTCACTGTGGCGATTTTAATGCAAAAGTCCTTTTGTTTTTTTTTCTCATGTTCCAGTCTGACGTCCACCATAAAACTAATTTCAGTGACAGTAACTTTGCTTTTGTTTTAAAAAGCACACAAGGTATGCACTGGCCCTCATCCAGGTTTAGATTTACTGTGAGAATGAAAGAAAGGTTAACTTGAGCTTTCTCTCATCCTCAAGTGGCTGCAGACTTTTGGTTTGACATATTCCTGAGCCATTCTTCCACTGTCTCTATTTTGCCTTTCTACTTTTCTTCCTGTCTCCTGCTTTCACATACACACATACTACACAGGCATGTCTAAGTGGCTTAAGAGTGCCATGTCTAAAGAGTTCCAGCAGCTTGTTACTGAGGCTGTCAAAAAGCACGGAGACCCACCACCGAGGTGAGGATGTGTGTGAAATCCCATGAGCCTCTAGCAGTGGTCAGACGCATAACAACATCCTGCTTCTCTTTCCACGTGTGGGGTTTTCTCCTCACATCGAGCTACTCTAACACAACAGCTGAATCCTGTAAGAATAAGAATTACTTCCATATGTATACAAGTGTCTACAATTCGGTTAATACATTTTTGGGGAAAATTTGAGGCCCACTTCTTTTTAAACAGCAAATTTCCAACTTCCAATTTAAATGAAAAAATGTGCTGTTTGTAATTTCCCTCCGGAATGACACATAGAAGCATTTTCTGATCTGGCTCCCCTGTCAGCAGGATGTCAGTGCCTTCTAAGACTCTGACTGATCTGACACAGGTTCAGTGTGTGTGTGTGTTAAAGTTACTGCATCGTTAACAGGGAACGATCATGCTCATGATTAAAAGAAAACAATGACACCGATGTTGATTCTGGAAGAAGATGGGAAACAAACAGTGGTTTCCTATATCAAAGTCCAACATCTTGTCAACCCATCCGGTGGTCACCAGAGGGCTCTGCCACTTTGACATAGCATATGTGCTTTTTCTGGGTGTTCACTGAATCAAATAATGCTGTTGGCTTCGTGGGAGGACAGTCTGTTTCCAAGATATGAACATATCGGAATAATTATTCAGTTATTTATGATTATCTTTGGGGAAGTGAAAAGCAGTTGGTCAAGGTTTAGGAGAGATCATGGTTAAATATTAAAAAAAACAAACAGACACAACTGAAATATGAGACAGGACATGAACCCTGGTCTCCTGTGTTGAAGTCAAAGACTTTGTACAACCATCCATCCACCTCAGCCTCCTCTCTTTGCCTCTGCTGCAGTGTGAGAATGTTAAACTACTTCCTGTATTGGAACTAAATGTTCCTGTGAATGTAAATCATGATTTCAAATTAACTGCGTATGAACGTTGGAGACAGAGTTGCAAAATATGCAGCCTGCCACATTTTCAGATTTATAAGAACAAAATGTAACTGACAAAAAGCAAAAGACACAAACCTTTGGAAGAGACATGCGCATCTTAGCTTACACATATTGCACCTTGTAAATAGTTGCGCTGTCCCTCTACCTGCTCTCGATACAACAGAGATCTTTCCAAGTACCAGGGGTTTGGCTGGGTCCCAGGCACAGCCATCCTTGGCTCCCCGCATAACCTCTCACACTGATTATTATTTCACTTCCTCACATTGTTATTTTATCAGACTAAGCTCCCGTCAAACTGCCGTCTGTTTATGGGACCGTGGTGCCAGTGTGAGCAGGACTCAAGACACTCTGCAGCAGTAATCGGGATTGCAGCAAAAAAAAAAAAAAAAAAAAAGACACCTCAATAAAAGCAGATCTCCTGGCTGCCCACAGTCATAAAGGAGAATAAACAAGGTTAGGGCAGAATAATTATGCTGAGCTGCTTCCTGGTATTAAGGGACTGACGGGACTTTGTCTATTGTACAGACACTAGACTTGTTTTTCTGGCTCTCCAGGCAGAAGAATTTACACTGGACACATTTACACTTTCCATCTGAAGAGCAGGATTTACATTTGATGACTCAAGTATTGATATTTGTGCTAATGTACACACATGCCTTAAACAATCCTAGAGGTATCGGATGACAACATGCATGGATTTTTGCTGGAATATTTCTTCTCTCCTTTACAGTGAATAAATGTGAACACACATCTATTCTGAGGACAATATCAAGAAGTGTGAAAATGTATTTTAGATAACAACAATTCTTCTTTCCCTGAGCTCAAGTGTGAACATATATAACACATGAATAAATAACAAGACCCAATAGTGCTCTGTTCAACCGGAGCTTGATCTACTCTGGCACCTGGCCTCAGATATGCTTTTTTTTTTTGTCAGAGTCTTTGTTTGTGTGTTTTTTAGCTACACTAGTAGCTTTGTTACAGTGATAGCAATGTTGGTCTGTCAGTCCACTACTTTGGTCCAGACTGAAATTTCTGTTTCTATTTACCTATTGGATGGATTGCCATAAAATTCTGTGCAAACATTCATGTCCCCCTGAGGAAGAATCCTAATGACTTCGATGATCGATGACTTTTCATCGAGCGCCACCAGCAGGTCAAAGATTTACTTATCCAATGAAATATCTCCACGTCTAATAGACCTTTTTTTCTAGTGCTACCACGAGGTTCACATTTGTAGTTTTGAGTGAAATGTCTAAACACCTATTGAAAGGATTGCTATAAAATTTTGATCCACACATTCACATTCCCTTAGGTATGACCTGTTGTATCTTGTCAACCCAATTTAAAAACCTCCTCTCCTTTAACCTCAGCAACCTTTAACTAATTCAGGACCAACTGTCATCAGAAAACTGTGATTGTCTCGGAATTGCTGATGCGGTAGAAATGTGAAATCAGTGTAGCAATGTGCTGGCATCAGTCATTCATTTCCTATGAATGCTGGGAGACCAGAAATACCAGAGCGCAGAGCACTGGCTGGTGCAGTCACTTGCTGACAGGGGTCATTTGCATTCAGTTTTATGCAGATTACGAGCGACATAGTGTAGTTACTTTGTTTTCAATATATTATGAAAAACCATAGCAAATTACATTATTATATGTTAAATAAATATTTGTATAATATGTATAATTTCAATCATTATTATATGATGATCTAGTTATTATGTATAGATTCAATTTTCAACAATTTAATGCAACAAAATTCCTCACAAAATCCAAACAATGCAAAATAACACCCACTTGTGACTTCAGACACAGTGGCCAGAAGAGAAAGCTATTCAGAGACTTGACTCTACACACATTAGCTTAAAACATTCACCTTAAATGTTAATCACCATGGAGAGGGTCCTGTCATCTAGTGCAATAACTCATCACAGTTTTTCTGGCTCTTTATTTCACCTTATCTCCCCAACACATCTTCTGATGTTTGCTGCTTGGGTGCAGAGAGCCTCTCATGCACTGTTTGTGATAAGGGATGAAATGTTGGCTGCTTGTGGGGGAGACATTTCTTGTCAGTTGGACTTGAAGATGGAGGCTTACGGAGGTGTCGGTCATAAATTACAGAGACATATGTGAAGTTGAGTTAGTGTCCTTATTTGACTCTTGGCTCCTGAGAAAAGGCACAAATATAGTGTCTGACACTTCATTAGTAAATAATGCAAATGCCTAATATTAATAACACATGGACTGTAATAAACACCAGCCCACATTTGAACGGATGTGGTTTACAGGCAGCTATAGGGATCAACACGTCTGAAATACAAGCACGATATCAGCAGATGGAGATGTTCCCTAAATGTCTAAATGCCATGTTAGTTTTGGCAACAAAACAAATGAGTCTAGAAAAATATTTTTCTGCATATTTTTTCCAGTATTATCAGACATATGATGTGTATAATCAAGCAGACAGGGTCATATTAATTTGCTTTCGAGTAATTATAATTTATGATATAAAAAAAATGTTTCAAGTAATATAGTGAAAAGGGATCTATGGATATTAAATATTTTGATTACCTTTAGATAATAAAGTTGCATAAATCTTTATTTTAATATTGGCATGAATTTACATAAATAAAAAAGCACAAACCAAAGAAGTGGGTTATGTTCATCATATCAATAAATTAATGAAATCAAATTAGTATAGCTGTAAGATTTCAGTCACAGATAATTTTGCCGTACGCTCTTAAACAGCACTTACTGTTACCGTGGTAACAGTAAGTGCTGTTTAAGAGTGCACGTCCCAGAATTCTTGGGGCAGCAAACACTTCTTGAGCTGCTATTGTGTCAGAAATGCAACAGAAGAGCAGCTGGTGTATCTGTTTTAATAAAGAAGCCTGTAAACTATCAGCCTTTTATCATCATGCCATGAGTAACGACAGACTTGCACATGGCATGGTGGTAATGTAAGGCGAGATTGTGCTTGTTGAGGTGTGGAGCATGGCTGCTCCTTTTTGTTCCATTACTCCCTGCAACATTTAGAACTGATCCACTGTCAGAAAGGCTGATAATCATCATGTCTTGTTTTGCAGATGCAGTTTAGCCAAACAATTGCAGTCAGCACTTACCTCAGAAACAAATCGATTGATTTTCCTGTTACTGCTTCATAATGAATGTCACCCCATATTTCCCTAGTTCAGTGCATCACCAGTAGGAAATGTTTGTTTTGCATTAGCCATAACTTCATAGCATTGTACAGCTGCAGGAGAGTGAACAACCGTGAGGCTCATATCAGCAATGCCGGATTACATACATACTGTGCATTTCACTACTCTATTGTGAAGTAATTGCTAAATGTAATTACACTGAATGGCTATGACAGGAAAAGCAGACCAGAAACAGTTTCAAATGAACAAATGGTTTTTAATCTCATGAAAATCTGAAGGATTATAAATTAAAACAGTTTAATTCCTTCAGTGAAGTTGGCTTGTAATCTAATAGATAGCAATGTTTGTTTCTTCCCTGAACTCCTGTCAAAGATTGAATTGGTGGCAGAAATGCTTAAAGAGGATTGGTTTTAAAATAAGCAGAGTAGCTTCTAACCATCTGTAACAGTTGGCAGGTGGGGCTGCAGCAGCTG
The DNA here is from genome assembly GCF_021018895.1 of Seriola aureovittata. Lineage (NCBI taxonomy): Eukaryota > Metazoa > Chordata > Actinopteri > Carangiformes > Carangidae > Seriola > Seriola aureovittata. The sequence goes on from NC_079377.1 coordinate 17,141,241, forward strand.
GCTCAGCCTCCTCCTCCACAGCTTCTCCTCTAACTGCTTTTGAAGTTTATGGGTCATGGTCGCCCTCCACCATGAGACACCGCCCTTATTTCGATGGCATCAGTCTCGTTACCATTGTGCCTTTCAGCGGCGCTCCAGCAGCGATTACGTGTCCAGCAAATCACATTTTACTTTGTCATATTTCTCACTGAGACAGACAATATTGGTTGACGTACTTTGTGAGCTAAACCGTGATCTACAGGTTTCGCAACCTTTGCTTGGAGGAGGTGCTGTACAGCACAGGCTTCACAGAATAACGCATACTTAAGATTTGCCTGTCTGAAAATCTGTGAACTTTTGGAGATGGACTCCAGCAAGTCCCTGCCAACTCCTGCCAAGTAGTCACTAAATGCTTGTTCTTGTCAGCAATGAGTACCTGACAGATGGCCTTGTGCTATTTCACAACCCCTGCCACCATCTTCTGGCAGAAAGCCCATCATCACCAGCTTGTGATAGATTTAACTCATCCTCTGCAACTACAAAGTCTCTTTCTTTTATGAAGGATAGAGCCGGCACTACTTCACTACCTCTTTACACCCTCTCTCTGATGTAACGGTTAGAAAAAATAACGAAATGGGTCACTATGATTTAAAATATAATTAGGTTTATGTAGCTATTATATCCATCTTTCATATCGTTATATATAGGTACAATTATACAACAAAACAAAAAGATCATCCATTATCATGTTAACAGCCTATAGACAGGCAGGTGGTGGGGAAAGAGCAACAGACTCCAGTTGCTCCTCTAGTATCATCTCATGCTCTGTGTACAGCTGGACGATGTATAGTATATGAAAAAAAAAAAAAGCTCTCAACAACTTTTTGCGCAAAGGTTAAGGACTTAAATAAGCTTCCTGAAGTGCTCATTCTGTGCTGAATAACAGCATATCTATGCAGAAGTTAGACCGTTGCTTATTGGGCTACCAGAAATCAGAGCCCGTTTTGTGATGCGTATCAAACACCACATGTTTTGTCTCCACTGCCTAGAATCCTGATGTAGTTGAAAGCCATTCATAGTTATACATTTTATTATTGGGTTATTTTAATTTTGCCTTTACTCCACGATTACCATGCAAAGACATTCTGAAGTGTCCCAATATTAGTGGATTCACCACGGACACATCACATGATTTTAGTGTGCTGAGGGGGATATATCGATTCAAATATTGATATCCATTTGTAGTGTTACCCATATTCTCCTCCTTTATGCATCTCCCCTGGTGGTCACTGAGAGTGTCTGTGTGCTTGTGTCTCGAATAAGGGAGAGCCTATACTTAAGGTCAAATTGTATAAGGTTTATAGCTCCCAAGTTATTAGCTGTTGTGGCGTCACCTACTTTTACTAATTTAAAGTTGGTAAATGCATCAATCCGGAAATGGTTTTACCTTCACTTAAGTCTATTTTTAGCAAATGCGGCTGCAGTTGTAGGTTAGGTCATCTGTCAGTCGTAGTATTTGCAAGTGTAAGATAAAACTTCTGGGTCAGTGTTGGTCTATTACCGGTTTTGCTTACCAGCAAAGCTGCATCAGTAGATGGGAATCGATAACTGCAGCAGCAGTCGGTGTTGTGGCCTGATCACATTTCACCCTGAAACAAGCAGCCTCACTACCTTTTATCACTCAGTACAACCTGGATTGGGCATGGCATGTATTTGAATGTTATCCCTTGTGCAATGCATCATTCAGCTTTGAGGGGTAGCAGAGGCTTTACTGACACAATATAGTGGATTGTTTTCTAAATAACACATCCCTATGAGATCAAATAGAAGGCATCGTTTCTTTTAATGCATGGTCAGTGTATCACTGTGTAAAGTCCTGACTCTCTCCTACGCTTGCCGTCTGTCCTCTCGCCAAAGGCAGCAATCTGCATATTGCGTGACAATGCAGCACTGCCCAGCCAGTAACAGCAATGACAGACTCACCGCTTGCATCTGCTGGGTCGACTAAATATGTATGCATGCAGTCTGTAGTTGTGCTCTCTCGGAATTGCAAGTGCCCCACAACTCTAGTATTTGTCAGTCCCATCTAGCTCTCCAGTTGTTGATTTGTTTTTCTCAGTCTGTACAGCCAGGGTGTTTTTTTGTTTTGAGTTTGGTAGTAACCTTGTTGTGTTCAAGACAGGTATGCTTAAGATGTTTCTAGAATAATGCCTTATTATAGTAAACCTCTAAAACCCCTGTCTGTCTCCAGATGTCTCTCTACACTTGGCACTTGGCACTAGCACAGAGGTGCTCATTACAAAAGGTGCTACATGAGCAATGGTAGACCAAATTGTGAAGTTTTAGACAGGACCACACAAAAAAACAGACACTGCTGATTAATCCTCCTTTACTGTTTACCTATGTAACAACTGGGAAAAATTCAAATTTGTCGAACAGATTCCCTCTAACTGAAGGTATGTTGTGGCGCTCAAGGAGTTTCCAAAGTGACCAAGATTCAAATTATAGCAGCTTTAACCTTTATTAAAAAGTGCTTGTCAACATGACTCATGCTTGCTGGATATCATCTGTCTGTATCACTGCTCTGCTAGATTAGTTGCTGAAAATAGAAACCTGAAATGGCCGTGTATTAGTCATCCAATCATTTAGATGGATCCTTGGACCCAACTTGGATTGCGCTGTCCAAACCTGCTGGGACAAATGCTTCAAAATGTCAGGGAACACGTTGTGTTGCAACACAGTAAACGACTATCGATCTCTCTTTCTCTCTCTCTCTCTCTCTCTCTGTGTACCTGAAACCATCACACCTACGTGCCTGGGAGTCAAACTTAAGATATAGGGCTTAACGTGGGCTCGGGGAGTTAGACACTATAATAGCTTCAACTGGTTGTCAAAGGTCTAGCAAGCCCACCCATGTTGTCATCCGCCACATGCAGTTTTTATCTGAAAAGGCTTGATCAGTTCAATTTTAGGGAAAAACAAACAACACAAAACCACTCTCCCTCTGTTGTGCAGCCAGTTTCTGCTCCCAGGGGACGACAGATATAAATTCATGGTAGTTAGCCACTGCAATCTGAGGCAACAGTAAGGCTTAATTGTTCCATGTCTAAATATTTTTCCCATGGTCTAGTCAATGTTGTGCATGACAATGGAGCATGAATAAATGGTATAAATATACAGACACATAAGGTACTTATTGTTTATTTTTGCATACAAAACTAGACAATGCAATCAGTGTAACTGAAATAATTGTCATTGTCATGTCAGTGTATTGTATCTTCTAAATCCTTGCATGTGAGGGAATCCTGACCCTCCTGTGCCTACACTGAACTCTCATGTGACTCTCAAAATGAGACAAGAGCAGGTACGGGGAATCTGACATTTGGCCATTTCCCATAGGATCAGGGACTCTGTTTCCCTGACAGGATATGAATCACTTCACTATATTTATTTGCCTGATTTTCCTTTTTTAAAAACTTTATTGTTCATTTTTTCTAATTTTATTTTTCTTGTGTTTACAGTTAGTCAAGGTAGAAGATTATAGACCGATTTCCCCACTGTTTAGGCCTTATCTTCTCACAGACACATTTTGCCCTCGTAAGCCAATTAAAAGATGTTTAACACTCATTAGTAACACATTGTTGTCTGACATGTTCAGAAGAATTTGCTTTGTGAAAAGTTAAAAGTAGACTTTGTTTTCTTAAGAGGCTTTTAAGTCTGCTGTCTTACGTTGCAGTTCTTTACATTTGCTTGTGCAGGCTTTGCCATTTTATAGTCAATTTGGACTTGTTGGATTTTTTTCTTTTGTATTCATCTGGTTTTGATTTTCATATACATGTGTATATGTGATGATGTATACGACGCATTTATGTGACTGCTCATGCTCGTGTAAGATAAACAGCATATGCATGAAATGAGCGTACTAGCCATGTCCGCAGTGGGGGATAGCAGGGAGCCTCCTGATGATAGTAGCGTCGGTGTGTGCTCAGTGTCACAAACGGCTGTTAGTCGCTGTTGGCTACTCGGGTTCTTTAACAGCTCCGTGGGAGGTCTGAGATTCTGTCAAGGCACAGGTGCAGCACTCAGCTTCAAATACCTTTCCCTGTGGGATGAAATAGTGTGTGTGCGATTGTGACTTTATACAGTATGGGACTGCTGTGGCTGTGCTTACATGTGTTTGTCAGCACATGTATTTGGCAGGATATTTGTGTAAATGGTGTGTCCTGGTGTGTGTGTGGCAGTTAGGGTGGGTAAAAGGAGGGGTTAGATGTTCTTACTTGTCCCCCATCGTAAGAGATTGTTTGTTCCCGTAACACAGGATGGCTCTGGTTGGATGGTTTTAAATGAACTATTGTCATAAACGAAGAAGACAGTGTTAACGGCTTCCATAATAAAAAAAAGGATAATGTGCTGCACTCTGTATAATCACCCACAGCTGATTTATCTGAATCCCAAAACAAAAGTCTATTATATTGATTGCTGCAGTTCTCAAATCACATTTTATCATATTTGAAAGTGTTACTAAACACTAACTTAAGAGAGATACATATTTGTCAAAAGAAATTAGTGCATCCTAATGAACACACATTTATTGTTTATTGTATGCAAATATAATGAATTAAGCTATACCCATATTTATACAAATATATCGCACACTTTTTTTTAACAGAAAACTTCCTCATTTTCCTATATTTGTGGCTAAGCATCTCTTTTTTGCTTGCAAAACACAAACATACATATACATGCACACATCTGAATGCACCACATTATACCACAATAATAATGAATTATCTCAGAGCAAAATTGAATGGGACAGGCAAAATGGCAGTTCCTCATTTTATTATCCAAAAATCCATAATTACTTTGACAAAAACAGCAGGATCTTCTGTTTATTGTTTGTGTTTCCATTGTGGAGTGATCCCCAATCAAACAACAAACAGCACCCCCCACTCTCCAGGATCACGTCTCCATTAGCTCTTGCAGTGCTATTTGATATTTTCTCTCTATTACACCATTCAGTTTTGTTTCTGCATAGATTTCTTTGTCCAAAATGTGTCTTGAACCTTCTCTTTCTTCTTACGAAACACCAGAATGAAACACCATGAAACACAATTCTGGGGACTAATTAGGTAGCACCATGAATTTGCATGATCAAACTGACACCAAAAACCTCTGTATTCAGATAGGAAAAAGAAATGCCAGAATACCTCCCAAGGTTTTCTCAATTGATTTATCTCCTTTGTCCTCCGTTCCTTCTGCATACTGCAAGCCCACACTTGTTTTCTACATGATGTTATACCCTCCCAATGTCATTAGTTTTTTCTTTCAGCCTTTGGATTTGTGTATGAACAAGTACTGCACCTGCTGTTCTCTGGCTGCTGTCTGTCATGTTCATATTTTAGATAAATCAGTCAACAAAGTTTAAGCACCAGAACTACAAAACATATTGCCAGAAAACTCTTTTGACTGTGTATGTGTTTGACTGACAGACTGATAGACAGACTGACACCAGAGCCACATTTTGAATAAACTCCCCGCCTGATCTGACGGGGGGAAACCACCTCCATCCAAGGCCGGGTGATATGCAAGGTGCAATTCCAACACAGTCATCTTTACAGACTAGGAAAACATGTTGGGGAAATACAATACCTGTGTGCAAGTGAAATGTCTTTGCAATTTGCTGGGTGTCATAAGTAACAGGTGTTGATTGCAATCCTTCTCTCTCACTGAAAGTGTTGCCTGTTGAGCCTTGTTGATTCAGATGTCAACTTGTAATTTTGATGTATGGCTTGCAGTTTATTTACAGTGTGCAAACAGATCGTATACAAATGAAGTTATGAGTGATTGTTTAACAGGAGAGATAAATTAGACACAAACATCTTTTCAGTCTTTTCAGACACCCAGCTTGGAAGGATAGGTTTCTAGCCTCACCTACTGGATATGATTAGGAATGTCAGCTACTCATGTGTTCCTTATCTATTTCATTCTCTGTCACTCTATCCTTCTCCCCCTTTCTACTTCTCTTTTTGTGCCAAGCCCCTTTTCCCTCCCTCTCTCTGTACCTTCCTACCTCCCTTTTTCTCTCTTTCTGTCTCTCTCTTCAGAATATGCCAGGACATAACAATGAGCTCCAACAGCACAGACCCTGGTCTCTTCCTGGCTGCCAACACCTCACCACCAGTGGCAGGAGCCTTCCCACAATCCAATGCTCTACACCAAGGAGGAGCTGGAGGAGCCCACTGGTTGGTTTTTCATGTGAATACCTTGGATGATAACTCTTCCACCAGCAAACTCTTAAACTTCACCTCAGAATCCCAAAATGGGAACAGAACTACAGTCACCGATCCCATGGGTGGCCACCCTGCGTGGCAGGTTGTCCTCATTGTCTTGCTGACAGGAATGCTGTCACTGGTCACCGTCATTGGAAACATCCTTGTAGTGGTATCCTTCAAGGTTAATCGCCAGCTAAAGACAGTCAATAACTACTTCCTGCTAAGCTTGGCTGTGGCTGACCTCATCATAGGGGTCATCTCCATGAACCTCTACACAGCTTATCTTGTGATGGGCTATTGGGCCATGGGCAACTGGGCCTGCGACCTATGGCTGGCTATAGACTATGTGGCAAGCAACGCCTCAGTTATGAACCTGCTGGTCATCAGTTTTGACCGCTACTTTTCAATCACCAGGCCTTTGACCTACCGAGCCAAACGGACCACAAAGCGAGCTGGGATCATGATAGGCCTTGCCTGGTTTGTTTCTCTTGTTCTGTGGGCCCCAGCCATCTTACTATGGCAGTATTTTGAGGGTAAAAGGACAGTACCCTCAGGTCAATGCTACATTCAGTTCCTCACAGAGCCCACTATAACCTTCTGCACAGCCATGGCGGCTTTCTATCTGCCTGTTACAATAATGAGTGTTCTCTATTGGCGCATATACAAGGAGACCCAGAACCGTTCAAAAGAGTTAGCTGGGTTGCAGGGTTCGGGGGGTCATGGTGGCATAGGAGGAAGAGGTGGGAATGATGAGGGTGAGAGAACCCGTTTTGTCCATCAGACAGGAAGTGCTAGAAGTTGCAGCAGCTACGAGCTGACCAGGTTGTCCAAGAGGAAGAGCACATGTCGGGAGCTGGTTGGCCGCTTCCACTGCTGGCCTGGGGTTCGTTCTTGGAGACCTGGTAGTACACGGCAGGGGGAGGGTGATCCAGATCAGAGCAGCAGCGACAGCTGGAACAACAACGATGCTGCGGTCTCGTTGGACCACTCTGGGTCTTCAGAGGATGAGGACTGCGGGGGAGGAGAGATGATTTCCCAGAATCATGCTATTTTCTCCATTGTTCTCAGCCTGCCTGGTATAAAGGCTGCTGTCAACTCCCAACTCACCTCATGTGAGGATCTGGATGCAGCCACAGAGGAGGATCCCCTCAGGGGAGCGGAGTATAACCGAGACAGTCTTTCAACAGTCACCACCAACACCACCACTGCTACGACTCCAGATGGAGCAAACAGTTCAGAAAATAGCTACCACCAACACTTCTGCTCACGCAAGATTCAGTCAATGCCTATCATCCAGGCTACATCTAACCAAGGCTCTCTGGATGGTCCCTCAACAACCGCTACCACTGCCACTGCCAGTACTACCACCACAGCCAACAAATCTCCCTCTGTCCCAATGTCCTTCAAAGAGGCAGCTATGGCGAAGCGTTTTGCAGCCCGAGCTCGGACTCAGATCACCAAGAGGAAGCGCATGTCCTTGGTGAAGGAGAAGAAGGCAGCTCAAACTCTCAGTGCCATCCTCTTTGCTTTCATCATCACATGGACACCTTACAATATCATGGTGCTGATCAATGCCTTCTGTAAAGTTTGCATCCCGGAGACCCTGTGGGCAGTAGGGTACTGGCTGTGCTATGTCAACAGCACGGTTAACCCCATGTGCTACGCCTTGTGCAACAAGACTTTCCGCACAACCTTTAAGATGATACTGTTGTGTCGGTGGGACCAGAAAAAAAGGAGGAAGCAGCAGTTTCAGCAGAGGCAGTCAGTGGTCTTCCACAGGAGGATTCCCAGGGAGTCTACGTAAAGGACAGGAAGTTTGGATGGTTGATAACAGAGAATCAAAAGATTTAACATAGGAGATGGAAAAGGAAGAAGCATCCATTTAGTTGTTTCCGTGGAGTTTCTTTACTTAGAGATCCTTAATGCGTTTCTCTGCTGGGATGACAAACACAGCAATCCTGTGCGATGGTCTTCGAGTGTGTGTTTGTGTTGGAGCATCCATTTAGCAAAGCTGTATGTATGCGTGAAGGACTGTAGAAGATGAGGTCCAGAGATGAAACATTTCCCTCTGTCCTTGAAGAACCATTTCACGCTAGTACAGCTGAGAGAAGATGAGTGGAAATAATAGAAAAGGGCTTTAAAATGCATTGCAGGAGAATTATTGAAGTGCAATTGACACAAGGGGAAAGGATATCTTTGTCACAGGGTTGGGTGATTCACCTTTCTTATCATTTCTCTCTGTGGGTAGCTAGATCTGTAACATGCAGAGTGGTTTTGCATTTCAGACAAAACTATGTATCTGTAATACATCACTGAAAGCCAAAACAAAAACTATTTTGTGTTCACAGGCTTCTACTTGTGCTGATTTGACCTGCCATCCTCTTGACTGGCATGTGTTTTTATCAGAACTCCTGTACATTGCCTTTCTACGTGGATATAGCTTTCCTGTGTCTGATGGAGTATAAAAAGTTCTTAAATTGTGTCCTTACTTTTCGTCAACAGAGATTTGTTATTTTTGTGATATTCATCTTTGGTTTTCTAGATATTCCTGAAATTTTGAGCCAGTCTGAAAATGATTCTTCTGATGAACTGAGTTGTGAATATTCTGTGTGGCACCACAGTCAGTGAACTGCTGTTGTGTTCAATGTGATTGTTGTGGTTTTTATGGTGGAGACAATAAGTACATTGGTTGTGTTTTATGTACTTGCGGTTTTCTGTCAAGAGTATTGATTATACAATGATAATATTCTGTTTGTGTACATTTGGATATTTCTAATACACAATGATTGGCGGCACACACACACAATGATGTCCATTTATAAAGATATGTGTTTTGATTTTACACTACCTTTTAAATTTCTACTAAATGACACAACTAAGGGACTCTTTGTTAAAGGCCACCTATCTTTGATATAGTAGAGCAATGGTGGCCTCTAGTGGCTTGAGAAAGGCCTGTTGTCCAGGAACTGTTAGTCCAACCTTTACAGTGCAATTCTGCCAATATGAAAACAAAAATGAGAATTTTTTAATCATGATTATGCATCCTTTAAGCTGTTTGGCCTCATGAATTAGCATATAGTTCATAAATTTGATTTAAATATCGTATTGGCATGTAAAAAAAGAATGACCACAGTCATTGAAAGTATAATATTAAACTTTCTGTCATCATCTTTTTTCTTTTTTTTTTCATATGATTTATGGGTGAACTATTTCCTCTTTAAAATTACAAAGCAATTGATTTGTAAATAGAATTGATACCTGTCTTGGTCTATAGTAAATCAGGTTTTCTACATAGAAAGTGGGCAAACACCACATACCAACAAAAGTCAACATAAAGACGCCAGCTAAGACAAGAATTTATTTTTATTTTTATTTGTAATGCACATTATGTTATTCTTATCTTAAGTAGATGTTTTTACATTGTTGCTGCACCCAAATCTTTCAGTATGAATATTGTGAAAAAGGTATTGGAGATAAACTGTATCATGACGACTGGCATACTGAGGATTGAATAGATTGGATTATGTTGGATGCAGTGGTCATGCATAATGGTATGACTTATGTGCTGTTTGCAAAATGAGATGTTAAAAAAATATCCCATGCCTGTCAACAGTGGGTATTTTGTCTGCTTTCAACACAGTGTGCTCCGGTGTCATAATAGCCTACACTCTTCATCAAAATATGAGATTTTTGTACTTAAATATTGGGAATGTAAACTACCAAAATGGTGAACACAAACATTTTGTTACATTTCAAGTATGCCAATCATACTCATATTTTAAGTCAATAAACAAACAAAAAACTTTTTGACAGAAACTATTTGTTTTTTTTTTTTGTGTCACAAATCATGTCATGAATGTTTTCATTTATTTTTGCCTTAATAGGGTTAATAAAACCCAGAGTATTGCAAATTATTACAAATTCACATCTGAGAACAGTCTTGTACTACAGCAGCTGAGCAGCCAACAAGACCAGTTCAAGGCACTTATCTGGAGTTTTTGGCATCAGTCCTACAAAGTCAGTACTGTTGTGAGCCATTAGTTATTATTTGTGTCAGCTGTAAATATGTGAGGGGGATAATTACATACTTGTTTTCACTGTCACAGTTCATTAAGTGTAAGTTATTTTAATGTTGGTGCTAGCCACAAACCTCAACACCAATTGTGCAATATTCGGTCTGTAATGACGTATTTGAATATGCTCACTCTTGTGATAATGGCCTATATTGTTTCTGGGAGACTTGTTTTGAAGAAATATGCTGCAATATTGTTACATGCTCCTTGTAAGAGGCTCCAAATTTGAATCTTCTCTCCAAACCATTCATATTGAGGTCTAGACTTTGTAGTTGCCATTCTATAAATTCAAGTCCACCAGCAGTGTATGACCTTGTTATCTTAGCAGGGTGCTGTGTCATTATAGAGCATTTCCTGCCATTCAAACATAGGGGTGTATTCATTTATATTTATGAGTATCCATGATGCCTTCTCTCAAAACCAAATCAACAACTCCAAACTCTTTTATCATACATTGTTCAGTGATTCTCCACCGTGCTTCACTGATAGTTGTGGACACGGGTTTGAGAGTCTTTGAGATTTAGACTTGTTCATCAAACCTGTTCAGATTTGGGGAAAGATATTTGCTGTCCGCAATGGTGATAGTTTCAGATCCCTGCCACCTCGAGCACAATTATCACAACTCCCTTTTTTGCGTGTGAATGTTGCTCTAATCTTCCAGATGTAAAAATGAATAGCTTCTTTTTCTAATGTTTTTCTTTAACTTCAACATTTTGTATGTAATTGAATTATCTTATAGTTTAACTAATCTGATTAGAACCTGTAGAGATGAAAGTCACAGACGTGTGCTGACGCAGCTGCAATTAATTAGTTGATTGGCGGGAGGGACTTAAAAGTGGCACCAGGGTGCACCCCAACCAGAAGTAGAAAATACTGATCCACTCGATACTACAGGTGGAGGTGGAAGCTTTTGTCTAGTTTTCTGTTACATATGACCCTCATCGTTGTCTGACACTGCAATAAAATTAGTACCGAGGGACTGATTTTAACCAGAAACTGAATAAACACAAGTGTGGTCTTTGACTTTTGCACAGTTGTGTATGTTCCCATGATGTGGCCTGATGAAGTTAGTGAGGGGAGTGTCAGACAGTGCTAATGGGAGATGGCCAAGGAGACAAGACATGTGATGAGGAAAATACCAACTTCATGTGACCCATGGCTAAGGAGCGGCTCATAGACGAAGACAAACACCCATTTGTGTTGTTTTCTCCATTCAGTGCTGAGGAGAATCCACCAGTCAGGCAAGTAGACTCATTTATATATTAATTTTAAGACAAAATCGAAAAGTTTTTAAGTGTTTTTTTTCCTCTCTGTTTCATATATTGTTTAATTTGACCACAAATTTTGTAAATTTAACTCATGCTGCTAAATGATTACATAACGTGATGGTTTTACAAAGAAGAGACCACAACCTGTTCTGAAGTACTCAAGAAGAAAAGAAAACTTTTATCAGTTATTAAGTATTTGGACAAATACAAACTTGAATGGGCTAGCTGGTTATTTTTGGTAAATGTTCTTCTTATTTAATTAGGATTCTTATTTCAAGAATGCATGTCATTTATTTATTTAGTTGTGTGTAATGTGTTAAAAACCACTGAATTCGCATTATCATTTCAAACCACTTACACTAAGTAAGAAAGGACTGGCAATGTTTAGAATTATTGATGACAGCTTGACTTTGACTGTACCACACCCATGGACGTTAATCAGTTCTCATACACGCCTTGATGCAGACACATATACACAATTAAATAAGCATCCACTAGTAGCTCTAAGAGATGATTGGAAATTAAATGTAATGTAATGTAATAATATTTTCTGTCTATAGTAATATTGTCTGTATTTTGAAGTGTAGATGTAATATTTTTATACAATATCATTTTTCATTAATATTTTCTATATGATTATATTGCGGCTGAAAATCTACTATTTTCATTGTGGATAAGTCTGACAATTATGTTCTCTGCTAATCAATGATTGGTTGGATCTATAAATTAGATCAGATAGAAAATAATGAAAAATGACCATCACATGATCCCAGGGCTCATCAGCTGTACAAAACACAAGGATGTTCAGTTCACTATCGTAGAAGAGGAAGAAAAACTCCAAACATTCACATTTGAGAAAGTTGAAACCATTAAATTTATTATCGTTTATTATCAAAATTGTTTCTGATAAATCTTCTGTATATCAGTTGCTTTTTCATTTTATGCAGATGGATTGATTAATCAACTAATCGTTTCAGCTGTACATTTTGTATCTGTTACAGTGGTAATTTCACTTTGATTCTCGATCTAGATTTTCCTGAATTGTTCTAGATCTGTGTCTGAGAAATCAAAACATTTATAGAGGTAATGGACACGCAAATTCTACAAAAACTGAGAACAAATTTCCTTTCCTGTGCTATTGTGAAGCTCAGCTTAAATATAAAGTGAGTCAGTGTTTAAATTGTTCCTTTCTCTTTACTTCAGCCTCTCATCTCTCCTCTGGATGAAGCCACAGTGGTCAGGATGCAGACTATTAAGACAGTGGAGACCCAAGTGCCCTTTCTGAAAGAGAGTTTCTTTACCACCACTTTCAAAGGAAGGAGGAAGAGCAGCGTTACCAACATCCTCCGTAAACAACAGCAATCACTCATTAATCAACAACAGCAACAACAGTGCATTTTAGAGCATCACCAGCAGCATCCCAAGCAATATCTTTCCCCTTCAGTTGAAAACGGACAAGGGCAGTGCCCTCCGGAGCATCTGCAGCTTGCCCGCTCGACCAGCAGCCCGTTATGCAAGACAGCCGAGCATGCGGGAGCAGATGGGGATAAAGAGGAGGGGCAAAAAGAGAGGAAGGATCAGAGAGCAAGAGAGGCTGTGCAGGGGGGGGGGGGTGAGCGAGCAGTGAGTGGTAGTGAGCCCGCGACTGTCAGTGCCAGTCTCCTCCTCCTTTCATCATCAGCATCAGCATCAGCGCCACCGGGGGAGGCAGCATCATCATCATCACAGCTGCCTTCAACCGTGGTGAGTAGGCAGCAGGGATTAGGCAGCTCTGAAAGCGCTGTATCCAACAGAGGACCAGCATCAGTAGCAGCCCAGGAGGAAACCCAGCATGTCCAGCCTCGACCCCAGCAGTATGGCCTGTTAGCCAAGGGTGTCCGCCTGCTAAGGAACATGGGGAACCAGGAGACAAAGCAGAAGAAAGGAGGAGGAAGTGGTGGAGGAGCATCAGGGGATGTCTCCGGTGATGGTGATGCTGAAGTGGACAAGAAATCTAAGAAGTCCCACAGCAAGATAAGTAAAGGAGGAGGAGAACAGAGTGGTAAGAAGAAGTCAAAGTCAGAGTCGAAGGGCTCTGTGTTTTCAAGCATGAAAATCAGGAAGAGTATATCCAAGGCGAAAGGGTTGTCCAAGGATGACATGTTGGAAGATGGAAAGGCAGCACACTCTGGTAAAGCAGGGCTCAGTCCCGGTGCCGAGGCGAGCCTGTCGGCTGATGAGATGGGGATGCTATCAGATGTCGAGGGGGATCTAAGCTGTTTGCCCACAGAGAGTCACCAGTCTATAGCAGACGAGATTGGCCGGAAGACGAGCTCAGGGTCAGATGCTGACCTCTACAGTTTTCACTCAGCTGCAGCTGAAAATGAAGACCTGCTCTCTGACATCCAGCAGGCCATAAGAGACCAGTGTGTGGCCAGTGACAGGGTGCTGGAAATGGTAACTGGCCGCCTACCTGAAGACTCGACCTGTGACGGGAAAAAGGCCCTTGAGAAGGTAATGTCTCACCAGCTGTTAAATCTTGATAGGGAAGTTGGTAGTGCAAGTGTAGCTCAAGAAATAATTGCTGAGTGTGAGGAATTAAAGAACGAAAGCTGTGATATACCCGTATCACGAAATTCATCTGGTCCGGGGTCTCTGAGTGAGAGCGGTCCACCATCTTCAGCCCCAGACACAGAGAGAAGCAGTGGCAGCCTTTTCCCAAAGACTAATAGCACGTATAGCTTCCCTGACACTACAGCCACCACCACCTCGTATGAGAGTGCTGAGGAGCCCCAGGAAGACCTGGAGAGTCCGGTTTTTCACCCACAGCAGTCTCAAGGTAATCAAGCTGCACTGAGTAAAAACATATGCGTGCCAAGTGTTCGCTTGGATCCTGTGGTGGCTGGGGCAGGGCCAATGGGGGCTCACAAAAGTGTGAGCAGCATGGACCTGTCTATGGAGAGGGAGGAGGAAGAGGTAACTGGCAGATGGGACTTCCTGTCCCTGAAAAGGAGGAAGAGTAGTATGTCTATCAGCCAACTGAACACAGACAGCCCTCTTGCTCCTCAACCTAGACGGACGTCCTCCAGCTCCTCCTCTACTGTCAAACTCTACCCACCAGTCCACCCTTCCTATGTTAAGACCACCACCAGGCAGCTCACCTCTCCAATCGGTTCTCCCATTACCAGCCCCCACATACCCAGGAAAACAGATGCCCCCGTTGCTCCAGTGGAATCCAGTGGGGCCCAGGGATTTAGGAGGCGCAAGCAGAGGTCCTGCTCCCTCGCTGGGCCCCTCAGTGTGTCTGCAGACTGGTCCCCAGAGCTGGATGAGCGAAGAGAAAGGGCCAAATTCCCAGAGCAGGAGACAACAGAGAAGAGTCACATAAGTGGGAATTACTGGACACTGGGCTCCAGGAGAGCACATTATGGACGGCAGACCTCCATTACCACAGCACCCTACCTGGATGTCTTCTCTGGTGAG
This sequence comes from Seriola aureovittata, assembly GCF_021018895.1. Lineage (NCBI taxonomy): Eukaryota > Metazoa > Chordata > Actinopteri > Carangiformes > Carangidae > Seriola > Seriola aureovittata. Next base: position 17,156,295 of record NC_079377.1, read on the forward strand.
TCACGTATGAAACAGGTAACTGAACTGTTGGCACACATAAAGCTCAGTCAGGACAGGTATAAAGGACTGTTTTTTGGTGTGGGCTTGCTCACAGATAAGTACCTGATTATGTAAAATCAGCCCATTATTCATTAGCAATATAACCCACCATCTTGGCCATCATTGCACTGATTATGGATGGCATTGTGGCATGAGATGTGTGATATCATCTTTCTTAACTACAGACATGGCTAATTAGTTTAATAAAGACCACAGTGATTATTAACAGCTCTCTGTCTGGAAGGATTTAGGGCACCGGGGGGGGGGGGGGGGTCTGTCTCAGAGGAAGTAATGAATGGACAGGCAGAGAAGAAAGGATTAAGAATAAAATAGTACTCCAGGCAAGGACATCTGGCAGGTTTATGTCACAGCCCTACAATCTTGAACAAAACTATTCATTTATATACTGTTAGATAAAGCCCATATTATACTTTAGTATTTGCATGAATTTAGACATAGATCAGACATAAAGAATAAGACTGGTGAATTTATATCATTTTCTTACTGTCAACAAATCCTTTAAAAAGCCCAAAACCAGCAATATGTTAGTCCCTCTCTCGATTCCTTCCGACTTCCAAACCTATTTTTGACATTCAGCTCCAAGCCTATTTGTTAATGTAGACTCATTTACCTAAACCAAAAGGGAACTGTAGTTTTCAGCAAATGTTACTCAAACATAAATAAATAATGCATTTGTTGGGGAATATTTTCAGCCGCTACAGATTAGATATGCAGGAAAATAAGGGTAAACAACAGTGCCCATGTTGATAGTAACGAAGGAACATGTCACCCAGTGTAATGGTTTCATTCATTAATGTGTTTTTTCCTAGTGTTTCAACAACAATGGAGGTCTGTGGCACAGAGGAGTAACCTACGTCAGGCTTTAGTTCATTCCAGTCATAGTGGGACCAATAGTTTTGGTCTTTTCATGGGATTTGTTGACAGTTGGAGAAATATAGACTATCGCCAGACTTGCCCTTTAACGTAGCAGTCTATTGTCTTCATTTTATTGACTCCTCCACTCTCACAAAAGCAACCTTTTCCTGACCTAGCGGTGTATCGGGGGAGAATAAAAATCCTTCCCTTAGAATATTTGAGATAGTTCATTATTTATTCCTATTGTTGCTGGGAATCCCCAGTGGGCCGGATGTGACTCACATTAGTTTTGCTCTGAGCCCCATCCTCATTTGACATTATGCAATGGTATTGTGAAATGATTATGGTAATTGCCTAGTGATTTAAATCCTAATGACTTACAAATTATCACATTATACAATTTATCGCAGCGGGAGTACTAAAGTTAGGATTTAAAAGTACAATAGCTCATGAAAACCATGACGAAACCGTGGGTGTTCTTTATTGAGAAGTGTTTTCAGAACAAATGCCTCCTTCTAATAAAACAATGCCACTCTGTCCTCCTTTCTGTTGTGGTGCTGTTCAAGAGCTCAGCTGCTCTCCACTGTCTGCGCCTGTGCTCATAAATCAGAGGACCGAATGACAACACTGCCACCCACCCACGGCGATGCCATCCTCTGATTCCACTGGCCCAGACAAAACACACACACACACACAAACACACACAGTGCACACTTGTGGATGCTAAACCCAACTGACAGTTTATGTGCATGACAAAAATAAATCATGATATGAGAGCCACAGACATTTTGGTGCCTTTACTGTATCCACACAATAGAGATGGACTGTATCTTGAATCCACATTAATATCAATTGTAGGATATGAACTGTTCTGTTTTTATTCACAGATTCTGGCTATTACACCAGTCCATCGCACACTTATTCAGCACTTCATGTGATACCAGTTAATTCGGCAGATTTTCCATGTCACATATGGCCCTTAGGAACAACTGGGAAGAGGAAAGGGGGAAATAGGGTTGAACAATATAAAAAAAATAACAACACATTCCCTGAGACTGATCACACAGATTCTGGATCTAAATTCTTGAACCTGAACTGATTTGACTCTGGATTTGATTTCTGTCGCACAATTTCCGAAACATTACAGCATTAGCCTTCAGACTGTTTGTCCTGAAAGTCCTCAAATGAATGTGTGCAGGACAATGAGTCATGGGACTTTGTTAATTCATTTGGTGCTATCCCCTGAATCACATGGTTTAAAAAATATTAAGTTAGTCTAACAACATTACAAACTCACCGCACAGTGTTTCAGGGTTGGTCTTTCTGAAGTAATAGAGCTGTGTTTATTTTTCAGGCTCCATATCCTCTGTAGATGTCAATAGCTTTTCCAACCCCTAGTGATTACGTCTATTCCTGCCATCATCAAGAAACAGGATTCTCCCTTATCTGGGATCCAGAACTGCTCCGGGACTTTGAGATTAAGATAAATTTCATTAATATTCCTCACAGCCTAAGCTCGCTTTTCTTCCTTACTCTGGTTTCCCCCACTTTATTATATTCAAATGCAGAATTAACAAGCCCTACAACCACAAGGTTAAGCCATGTGTGTTTTATCTTTTACAGCCAAAACTCATTTTTTAATCATATAAAGTTCATCCATCACTGTTTTTAAAACCAAAATAGTAGTTGTAAAAACTGAGTGATATTATTAGATATATTGTGTGGTAGCATGCATCTTGAATATAATTTGTCAATTCTTTGTGCTGCACAATTAACAGCATCTTCCTCGTCACCCACATGTAAATGGTGTGAATAGAGTTTGCAAATGAAGGTGTTTAATTATCACATATGAAACTGAGACATCTCTATTTAACTCTTTGTTAAGCTATCTAAAAATAAGTAGTATAAAAGATATTAATTACAGTCCAGAATCAGGATTAACATATCTGAGCATCCTTCTCCACATAGAAAAAGGAGCTTTGTGTTCTCCAGGCTAGTTTCATTCTTGCATTGCATCTCTCTTCTGTTCTCAGGTCGCACTCTGTTGGACAGGCTGTGTATGCATCATGGAGATGGGTCCACAGAAGAAGAGGCAAAGGAATTGTGTCATCGAATGTTGGTCCAGGGTGTGTTGCAACCATTCAGTGAGGGCTCCGCAGAGCTCCATGGTGACAGCAATGCCTCAGGAGTCTTTAATGTAAGACCTTTCTCATCACTGTCTGTCATCACACTTGTTTTACAAAAATGACACAAGCTTTCTTGCTTCAGCTTGGCTCAAAGCTGAATAGACTTCTCTGTTTTTGAACACTGTACAGTCAAATTAAAGAGGAATTATAGGATCAGTCAACATTGATTTTTTTTTTTTTTACCTTAACTTTACCTCAACTGTAGATTACCAAGTTGTAATGTATGATTTATATTTCTCACTTTACCTTTTTATACCAATTCATTGCGTGAAGATAGTAGAACATTGGCTGTTACACAAAGGAGAACATGTGCTTATCAGATGAAATACTCAAAGAATGCAGTAGTGATTACCTTATATGCATTATACAGAGTCAGTTCAAAGCTTATCCAATATGTTTCCATATATATATATATATTGGTGTGTTACTGTGATTCATCCCACAGACAATTCATTATCTGAAGAGCAGTGGTGCATGTAGTCAGAGTGACCATGTGAAAGTTGATTTCATGAATCTTTAATTCTTCATTCCAGTAATGCTTTGCTCAGACCTAATCTCGTCTGCATCACATTCCCTTGCACAGTTCTCCACGGTCACTGTCAAAGCCATTTCTGTCAAATCCCCCCTCTAGCTGCGTCCATCTAACTGAACTTCATGTTGGTAATACTGCAGGTTTGGGTTAAGGACGTATAACTATGGAAACATTTAATAGAAATTATTATGTCATTATTGTTATTTTTACCTACTGTAGCCATGTGGCTCTACAGATGGCAGTATTGGTCAGTTCACCACTTTGGTCTAGACTGAAATATCTCAACAATTGTTCAATGGTTTGCTATGAAATATTACACAGACTTTTCCTCTACCGCCAGCATGAGGTTGACATTTCTGGTTTTGAATGAAACCCCTTGAATTTTCCTATAATCATCAGGTCAAAATTTAATTTGCCCAATACTTTGATTTATGACCAAATACCTGGAAAACGATATTTTCCAGTCAGCCTCATTTGTACTTTGAGATTTGTGTTAATTAGCAAATGTTAGCATGCTAACAAACTAAACTTAGTGGTCATAGTAAACATTTCCTACTATACATTAACACGTTAGCATTGTCATTGTGACCACATTAGCATGCTGATGTTTGCATTCGTCTCAAAGTACTACTGCTAGCTTGGCTGTAGGTCTTGTAATTTTGTATATCAAAGAATGTCATCAAATTAGTGCTGCACAATGCACCTCCCCCACAGAAGAACATTCATGGACATACACATTACATGCTCATATGCATATCTAAATGCAAACAGCTAAACTCACACGGACAAGAGCAGGATTACATGCATGCTCTCAGGCTGTTTTTGTTCCCATAAATACAAATCTCTCATATCCAGTCACATTTTACTCTTCTTGTGTAGCGTGCACTCACGTTAGGGCACAAATGCAGAGTGCTTTCTTTTTATGTAAAACTCTACCAATGGTCCACAGTTGCATGAGTGTGTTAAAGACACATGTGCACATATACAAAAGGACAGCCCGAGACACCCATACATGTTCAGACATTTCCCTCGCATGGCTGGATTAATAGCATTCCCTCTGACACTCGCTTAGTCACACACACACAAATGCACACATACACACATCTGTGCTTGCGTAGACCATCTGCTGACCATGTTATGTAATAACTCCACGTGCCCTGGGCTCAGGCTGCTCTTCCCCAGCAAAAAGCTCCTCACTCTCTCAGCTTGGCCTGGAGTCCTGCATTATTCAACTTGACCAAGAACAACCTTTGCTGTGGCCATTGAAAGTACAGATCTTCTTGTTGTTGCTTTCTGTCTTTCAGCTAATCTCCCTTTTAAAGTAAATCATCAATTTGTCTTTGCTTCTCTGCAACCTTTTCACTTAAACCCCTTTAATATCTCAAACCTTTATACTTTCCATTTTACAGTTAGATTCTGTCTTAAAATGAATCACTTACTGCATCACCTCTGTCATCTCTTTCTCCATCTTCCTTTCCTTTTATATCCACTCGTATTTCCTTTTATATCCACTCATCTCCTGTTTGTCCTCCACTTTGCTACCTAAATATGGCATTGTATCAAATTTCATCACTGTTTTTTGCTAGCGTGAACAAATGTGTGAGGGATTTGTTTCTTGTTCTGCAAACTGCCTGAAATTAAATACTCCACCAGCTTCATTCAGTCCAAAAATGGGATTTAAGGGAGGATGAGTATAAAAGAACCGTATAAATCAAGTGTCATCCCTTTTACACTTGGCAAAACATAGCTGAGTGGATAAATACTAATTAGTGGCATTGGCTCACATCAGTCTGGCATGCTTTTTGTACCTTGTGTGCGTGACTCTTTTCTGGCTGTAGGTCAGGTTACCAGAGTTCAGCTAATGGGTTTTGTCCTGAGAGAAACCCTCAGTGCATGTTGGGAAATGTAGGCTTCAAGTCTCTGAAAAAGATTAGCTATTTGTGCTCACACATGATTTACGTGCACATTAAATCTTTACACACATTAAGCAGATTTATGTGATCTAACTGTTCAGTGATTCGCTTTTCAATGTGGCATATTAGCATATAATTTGTCTCTGCGTGGCACTAAGCTCTACACGCCACTTTCCATGGAAAAAAAATTACTTTCTTTATTAAAATCTAAAGCACACCAGTATTTAAGAAAATTAAGGAAAGTTCAAAACAGCTTTTCGAATAACTTGGTTATTATAGCTTTGATATATTTCACCTTTGTACTGGGTGGGAACATGCTCACAACTGGGTCCTTTGAATGACCCTCGTAGTATTTGTGGATGTCTGTTGTCATGCCTGGTATGGTCTTTACAGTCATTAAAATAAGTATTGTAACATAACATGAATACAAATGCACTAATTCTCAGTTTATAATTAGTTGTTTGTTTGAAGTGATTAAGATTTTGTACTATTTGAGAAACATGCTTTACCATACATTAAAATAATTAGACAGTTTTCATGGAATACACAACAACACTGGCTAACAAGCAGTTGTAGCTTAGCATTTTTATTTGCCATTTGGACCGAGTGACACACATACATAAATTAACATGCTGCTGTGATTGTGGAGTACTATCTTTTGTTTGGCACTTAATGAGAAAATTAAAAAACCTGCTGCCAAAGAAGCTCTGTGGTTGCACACTGTGTTGAGGCATCTTGAATGCAGTCTTGCGAACAAATGTCCAAGTGGTCATGAAGTGGACCATTTGAAGAGAGAGGGAGGGGGAGAAGGAATGCAGTAATAATTCTTTCAGTGTGTTTTTGGGCTCAGTTTTTAATCTCTTACTACTGCCCTTCAGTAAATGAGGTCCAACAGCACTTTTATTTATGTCTATTGGCGACATCATGTTTCATGTTTTTGTTGAAGACAAATCTAGACAGGACAGCGAACTCTGAAAACCTGAAATGATCAAAGTCGTAGTCACTAATTATTGTACATTCCAACTTGTGTAAACAATGCTATGAGACTATGAGACAATAAGTAAGAGGCCAAGAATTAGCTTCCACGGTCTGTTTTTTGGACTGGGTGCTATTGACTATGCAAAAGGGGGGAAAAAAAAAAACTTTTGATTTTACTGCTGCTTATTATCCTCAAGTGTTTCCACATTCGAAATCTTGCACAAAGAGCTACCACTTAACTCATATCCCAGGTGGATGTTATTTATGTACTAGTACTAGTCCTTGGAGGGAGCAAGTAGTTTTAAGCACAAACATCTGACCTTGGACCTGATCTCATTCACAGTACATGCACTTGCTTGTTTTCTGAACTGCATGCAGGAGGAGCAGCTGTACACCTGGACATCTGTAGGCCTGCCAGTGTCCTCCCACCTGTGGGAACTCTACGGGGGGCGAAGCACAGGCAGAGTGCAGAGCTTGATATCCCCTTTGAATCAGTCTTCAGCGAAGACACCAGGAGCTCTACACTCTCAGGTTGGTTGCATCATCTCTTCGTCTCTAAATATTTAATAGCGTGTTTGCCCTGTCTGCACTCTGTGCTTAACGCTCGCTTTGATTTATGGTAGAGCCTTTTGTTTTACTGCTAACGTCAGCTTTTCTGTTTTTATTTTCGTGAACGTTTGTCTGTACCTCCTACTTTCATTTTTTACTGTAATCATATCAAAAGCAAATTAAAAAATGAAACTTCACAGGTTATTATATAAATACGTCTTTCTACAAGAACCACTTGCTGACTGATGAGTGAATGCCTTCCTTGTATCAGAAGACTGGCATGTATTTATTTAAAGCCTTAAAAAAAAACAATTTCAATTGAATTCACAAATATATAAATGAAACACACAAACAAGACAAAAACTTACTGCATCATTTTAAGCACACACAGCTAAGTAAAGTTCTCTATAGGTAAGGTGGATTCCTAGGCTCTCTTCCCCTCAATAAATTCATATTTTGTTTATTTTACAAACCTTATGTCAAATGTGTTGAATTGTCTGAAGAGATTTGAAACAAATGTAGAAATATGAATTAGATTTGTAAATATAATCCATTTTATCCATACAAGATTATAAGGCATCAAAGGATGTGATTGTTGCTTTTATGCATATTTGATATTATTTTGAAATCTGAAACAACATTACCTGTGTTACCTGCTCATGGAATACAGTGAACCTCAGTCCCATCACTCACAAGTTGCTCTGGATAGGCTGCATCAGCTGCAACTTATTATTTGTCCACCAGAGGTCAGGCTTGTCTTGAAAGACTTGTTAGATTGTCGCAGTGAACCTCCCTCTTTCCCAGAAGACTTAATAAATTAGGTAGGCCATACTGACTGAACATTCTCCTTAAGATTCAACGATGTGACCACAACTGGGGAATGTGTACTAGCAGACACAGACCCTCCCCATATGAGGCCCAAGGAGACTCACTGTCTCTGGGGTCAAATCTCTCGGGATCCCCTCATCCCTGCTCTAACCAGTCTGGAGCCAGAGGTCTGATGGAGTCTAGACATAATGGACTTTCTTGACCCTTCTTTAGCTCTTAGCTCTCTCGCTAAGCTCTTTCAGTTGTTGGCGTTTCTATTGTTTGTAAAGTAAAATTTATGTGTCCAATATTCAACAGCAAATTTGAATCTGCTTCTCAACATGTAGAGTACAAGTTAGGCTTCATTCCCTGTTTTTAAAGAAGGTTTCATGTAGGAAAGACACAAACAATACAAAGTAGTTGTGTGTTTAGTGAAAGTCACCTCTCTTGTTCTCTGACAGACAGAGTCCAGCAGGTTGAAATCAGGTCAGTCTTCCTCAGAGGATGAAAGCGGTCTCATCCCTCAGCTGGAGAGGACCATCGATGACCTGCGGATTAAGATTGCTGTGTTGCAGGGCCAGCAGGCTTCCTTGGCAAAGGGCAGCGGGGATAATATGGGAGCTCTGGGTGCTGCCCACCACAAGGCCTCACAGATAAGAGGGGGAAGATTGGGGAAGATGACCCAGGAGGTGTCTGTCCAGACCTCGCCTGTGGAGGAGGAGTTTAAGTTTGACGTGCCTTTCAACAGAGGATCAGGCAGCGCGTCGTCCTCTGTTTCTCCCTCCATCCCCAAATCGACAGAGAGTTTTGTTTGCACATGCAAACAGAGGCAGCAGAGCAGCACCCAACCAGCTCCTCTGCCCCCACCTCCCCCTCCCCCTCCCGCCTCTGGTGGTATGCCCCCACCTCTGCCACCACCACCACCACCTTTACCAGGAGGTGTCGCTCCTCCTCCACCACCACCTCCGCCGCCCTTACCCGGTCTTGGACCTTGTCCACCACCGCCTCCCCCTCCTCCTCCACCACCAGGTTTTGGACCTCCACCACCTCCTCCCCCGCCTGGTTTCGGACCACCACCCCCACCTCCTCCACCGCCTGGTATGGGCCCACCTCCGCCACCCCCTCCGCCTGGAATGGGCCCCCCACTTCCACCCCCACCCCCAGGCTTTGGGCCTCCACCACCACCAGGCTCCATGCCCTCCATGATGGTCCAGGAAGCTGCCCCCGCCAAGGCTGTGATAGAGCCCCCCAAGCCAATGAAGCCACTCTACTGGACACGCATACAGCTGCATGCTAAGAAGTAAGGATATGCTGTATAAAGTGAAGATAGACATGGATCATTTGCACTAAGGTATGCTCTGAACAGTAGAGAATTGAGAGGAAGCTTGTCCACTTAAGATAAAGATCGGCCACATGCTGTGATGGCAATAGAGCTGCTAACCTTGTGGAAAATGAAAGTGATGCAGTCCAGGCATTGCGGTCAGCACTGAATTGACTTGAACCAGGTTTCTTTCCTTAATAAGGCTTGGAAAATTGTAGTTGAATAAATGTCTAGAAATAGACCACTTGATTTATTTGCAAGTAAGGAACTTGATACTGAATTCTAAATGTAATTTGTTGGCTGACAGATTTGACAAGTGTATAACTTATGGATTTTTACTCTGCTAAAGATGACAAATGAGCGCCCATAAAACATCAGAAGAGACTCTAGAAATGTCAGAAATGCCTGTTGTGGTGAAATAATAACATGAATTACTTTATAAAAGTGGCTCCACTTTTTCAAACAATGCATGGCAGATTAAAGCTTGCCCACTTGCCCACTGTGAATAATTCCTCTTTCCTCCTATCTTTAGACAAAGTGACTCACTTGTGTGGGAGAAAATTGAGGAGCCAACTGTGAACTTTGAAGAATTTGTGGAACTATTCTCCAAAAGTGCTGTTAAGGAGAAGAAAAAGCCAATTTCAGACACAATCAGCAAGTCCAAGGCCAAGCAGGTACTGTACGTTTTATGGTATTTGTGTGTTTGTCTCTACATACAATAAACATACAATATAATGCATCTGTGCGGATTAGTTTATGTATACATTGCCTGTGTGTGTGTGTGTGTGTGTGTGTGTGTGTGTGTGTGTGTGTGTGTGTGTGGCTGGGTCACCGTAAAACGACACTCTTCAGGGCTTTTCTCATCTTCACTATTACTCCTCTTGTTCCCTGCTCCTCTCCTTCTCTGCTCACTGTCAGTGTCTGAGTTGCTTTGAGTGACAGGAGGAACTGCTACAGCCAGACAGTTATTATGTGGTGTGAGCTCTGGCTCCCACCCGACTCCCCCGTGACCATCAAGTGGCACTGAGCCAATGTCTCGCGTGCGGTGAGGAAACCTCACGACGGTGATGACTGTCGAGAGAGAGAGCGAGGGGTGAGAAGGAAAAAAGGGAGGGAGGGAGGGAGAAGCCTGGGAGCCGTATTTCATGATGCGGTTCCTCCCATTGTGCTTTCTGTACGACTTAGTTTAATAGTCAGGCTGTTTCCCTCCCTAATGCACTTTATGCCACTCCATCAATCTACAAGTCAAACATTTTGATCTACAATTTAAAGCTGGTCTAGTCAAGATTTATATGTTAATGTACTATTCGCCCAAATTATGTGTCACAAATCACAAATAATGTTGCACTAGGGAAGACTGCTTCACCCCTCTAATTGAGACCCAGTAGAATCACATGACAGATTTTGTTGAGATGAAATGTGGACGTTGGTGGGAAATCTTCTTAGTTTATGGGAAGTGATGGATTGAAACTTGACACCAAAAAAAAATATTGAAAGGCAGCAGTTGAATGAAAGTTTGACTTGCAAAAAAAAGGTTGCACTCCTCTACTCTTAACATAGTAAAAAAACAAAAAAACAAACATAATAATAATTTAGGTCCAATTGAGTTCTTTCTGAAGCCACATTGCATCTTTAAAAATTAAGTTTCCAGTGCTGTATTTACCTTTGCCACATGGTCTATTCCAGGTGTCTGTGGAACAGCTGATGTCCATTGGGCCCATTTTTGCATTTCTATTGTCTCCAGCTTTGATGCTTGTCACTTTAAGGAGACAAGATAAATCTGAAAACAGCTCAGTGGACTCAAATCTAAGATGCAGGAGCCTTACTAAGTATCCAACACCTAGGTGGCTGGCATTTAAATGCCGCCAGACAATATAAGGAATGACTTAGATGCCACTTCCAGCACGACAGGTGTACGGTCCACAGGGTGGCAAACAGCTGAAAACTGTCAAGATAAATAAACACAAACACAAGTCTGTCAGAGAGACAGAATATGGATCAGAAATCATACTTGAGCCTCAGCCTCTGTGTTTACTAGTTTCATCTGCTCACGGGTTCACTTGAGTGTAACACTTTTGCAATGCTCAGTGATGTGATCCTCAAGCTGTGAAGAGTCCTGAGAGTCCTGTATAAGAAAAGCCACAAGCATGAGCTACTTCTGTGTTTTTATGAGGAGCATGCACATAGCAGGAAGCAACTTGATAACTGCAGTAGCTAAGTTAAAGCTCTTTCAAGTGCCTTTCAAATGAATGGAAAATTTGTCTTTTTTGAAAATTGATGCAGTCTATATGTGTATTGCTTTGAGATATGTAACAGGGTGATAGCAGCTTGTGTTCTTTGTAGTTATCACAAGGAGTTGCAAAAGTTTTCAGATCCTACATATAAAGGGTATAAGTCTGAATAGAATTTTTAGTTCATTTTGTGATAAGAATTTTTTTGTAAGTCATTTTTATTTCACAAATCCAGTCATTAATGCCACCTAATCCTATTGTTCTATACACTGTTTCAACCCAAAATTAATCCAATCATTGATTCAATAGGCAAGATACACAGTCAGGAATAAATGATAAATAGATGTTAAAGGGAAATAATAGCACAGTAGAGTAACTGGGTCTGAACACACAGAAATAGTCATGAATGCTGCTCTAACTAACTGAAGCTGAGTACACAGTATACGATAGGTTCTACCACTAACTCACCTTGCAGCTTTGATCCAATAGAGCACAAAAGTCAGCAGCGAAGAAAAAACAGTAGATAAGCTAACTAATTTGCCCTTCACAGGGAAAATCACACTTTCGCACAGGAATCCTTCTTCAAACACACTTCAGAAATAGCAGTCATCAATCATGTTGACACTCCAGGAGCTGTCAGATGATTGCTTCCACACAATATAGACACACAACAGAGCAGAACTACACCTGCAAGCTTAGATGTAGTGCTATTGGTTTGATAGGTGATGACACAGCAGGGAGATGGAGAACGACCAGAGTGTATGTCCTCTCCTTGCTGTGATGTTCTGATTGATAGAACTGTGAATAAGTAAGCTACCACATCATGAAGCAGCTCATGTTGTGGTTGGATTGCTAAATTGTGGGAGACAGGAGACAAATTGAGTTGGGTGTGGGTTTAATTCCCTTGGTCATCACTGCATGAAACTGCTGTGGGTGTTCCCCAACACCACAATGGGCTGAAGATATTGAAGTAAATAACGGCAAAATAAAAACATGCGCAGAACTGTGACTGACCCCAATTTGGAGCCAACCTTTGACATTTCCAGCTTCCAAGAGGACCGGCCCCCAAGGCCTCAAGACGATCGATCACATCACCTACCGCTTGCAGCTCTTCCCAACCCCCTGTGTGTTGTGAGTTCGACTGTTTCGGTGATGACAGGGAACAAGCATCTTCTGCAGAACTGCCGCTAGAGAGCAGCTTTGACGTCAGCTGGCAGAGGCCAGTTTAAAGGCCTCTGCAGACAGCAGTGTCAAATGTGAAGAAATACGATCATAATCCAGAAACAAGTGTTTACCCTTGCGGAGCTGTTTTACAGTGTATGCTGCTCTCCGCAGTACACAGTTTATGCCTCCTCAACGCTCAGTTTTCCTGCAAGAAAATAGAATTCTAAAAGAGGTTAAAAGGATAGTCTATATGATTGACAGTCGGGCTACAACTCACAATTATTTTCATTATTGATTAATCTGCTGATTATGTTGTTTGGTAATTTTTCAGCCATTTGGTTAGTAAAATATTAGAAAATAGTGAGTGATGCTCCTGTTGTGCCTGGCCAACAGTTCAAAACCACAAAGAAAGAGAAGAAAGAGGAGCTGCAAAACGTCACATTCAAGAAGCTGACACTACGGATTTGGCATTTGTGGCTAAAAAATTAAGTAAATAGGCTAATTAATTAATCACGAAAGTATTTTCAGCTTGATTTTCTGTCAACAAATCCAGGGGCTTTCAAAGTCTGATACTGCACCCCCCAACCCACATGCAGGGTAGTTTTGTTGTCCTAAAAGGTTACTGTCGAAATTGTTAGTCACGAAAATACTTTCAATAACTGTGGTGGTTCATGAATCCAGCTGTGTTTCATTATAAAATAATAAAATAGTAAAGTGATCCTCTGTAATATCAGGCCACTCTGCTAGGGACTAAACTACTGAACTTAATGTAACTTAAAACTGTTTGTACATTTGGGAGACTCAGGTCAGCTGATAAAAGTTGACTAATGGCCGCCTACTACATAGCTGCCATACACTAGCTATCACAGACTCACTGTGGAATCATATCTCGGACGGCCTGTCCCCTGAAGCTGTGGCTGAGCCAGGAAAACAGAGACAGTTGGGGCCTGGTGATATAACTTCCTGTGTGTTTGAGAGGTCTGTGGTCTGTGTGATCTGGTTTAGATGGAAGCATTCTGTCTGGATCGCAGTAGGCTACGGGTTTCCTGTCCTGTTCCTTCACCATTTCCAGCTACCCAGCACACACTTGTGCTTACTTAGATGAGCACTGGCTCATAATGGCCCCCTTGGATCCAGTTTTGCATGCATAATAACCACAATGGCTTGATATTCAACTCCTGGCTGTTTGACAAGTGGAAGCTATTATTATTCAGCTAACTTTTGTTAATATTGCAGCTTTCAGGGCAGTTTTCTACCTGGAATACAATTGTTTTGACCACATGTTATTGTAAGTTTTGATGGACTTCTTTCCCCTTTAAGAATATATCTGTACTCTGTGATTCCACAAACTAATATGTAAAAAAAAAACCTTGCACATTCCTTGTATGTTTAATCAGTCGATCTGCTTAGCAAATAAGCCTGTTGTGTAAATGACCTGTAGGTTTTTAATCACCAGACTGAAAGATGATGGATGTGGAGAATTGGAGAAAAAAGGAAAAAATTATTAATCACCGTAATTCATCTAGACAGCATTATAATTTTCCTAATGTTTGCGGGTGAATAGTATTCAGTTTTCCTCCCACAGAAGGAAACAGACGGAGAGAAGGGATGTTGCTGTCTTTTGTTTCCAGTTGGTTATTAAATGTTTTGTCTGCAAGAGTGCGTCATGGTATATGGAGTATTAACATCTCTAGTCTATCTGACCTCGTATAACCCCACTGCTCATGTGTCTTTGTTATTTCTTAGGTGGTGAAGCTTTTGAGCAACAAGCGTTCACAGGCTGTGGGTATTCTGATGTCCAGCATTCATCTTGATATGAAGGACATCCAGAATGGTAAGTGTTATCATGTAGTCATGTATCTGACTCATATTTTGGGAAGTGACACAGGTGATAGTAAATTGACACAATTGTGCGGACGGTAGGATGTGTCTTCTCTCTGTAGAAAGTGTAGCTGTTCTGCCCTGCTGATTTCGAAAGCATGACTACTGTCATAGTCAATGTGGGGAAACGTTAAATAGATATAATAGATTATATATTTTCGAATAGTTTCTAAAACATACAAATGATAATACTGCTCTGATATTCAATGTACCTGTATTTCACATGAAAAAAAATCTGCTTTGTCACATAAACTCGTTTCATCAAGGGGGGTGGCAGTTTGTCTGTCTACCTCTTACGTCCAGACAGCAATTTCTCAACTACTATTGGACAAATAATAATGAAATTTCATAAAGATTTTCACGGTACCCAGAGGATGAATTATAATCACTTTGCTGATCTATTGACTTTGTGACTTGGGCCACCATGAGGTTGACAGATGCTATTGGATGGATTGCCCCGAAATTTGGTGCACCCGTTCATGCTCATAAACACGCTGATCACTGACATCAAACCCAACTCTGAAAGCACAACATTTTGTGAAACATATTCTGTACACAGAATGTAAGCCACAGTGTTGAGATTTTTTGACCCTGTCTGACATAAAATACAATAATATTGAATACTGGCTGAGGTCATTGCCAAAGGTTAAGCCTCTCTTTAGTAGTTAGCTTTATCACAAGTCATAATGTTGCGAGGCACATGAAATGGGTTTCCTTTGTTACTTTCTTCGCGCCTGTTTTTCTTTGCTCTCATTTTGCATAATCTCTCCCCATCTAACATTCACATCATGTTTCTCAGTTGCTCTCTGTCTTTCACTGATGAGTTGTCACCATCTTGTCTAAACGGCTTTGTTAAAATGAAGTCATTCAGGAGATGTTGATGGGAACAGACTGTCTTCCTGTTTTAGTTACTCTCTGATTGCTCGCCAGTCTTCGCTCATCCATGTGTCTAAACACTCTTCCTCTTTCTTCCATCCTGTTCAACCCTCCTACGGCAGAGCCTTTATTACGGCTTCAAATCTGTTATCTCAATGCGTATGGAAGTTGGGTAGGTTACATCAAAATAAATGTGCACCACAGAAACCATGGCTGGTACATATTGTACACTTGCACAGCAATAAACAGTGACTGTGTGCTGCTATTTCATTAGAAGTATCTTCAAAGCATCTTGTGGACTGAATTTTAACTGTTCTATGTTTCAGTCTTTGGTCGCATCCATCTCAGGTCAGAGTGGGAGGCCAAGCGAGGGCCACTCTCATCAGCACTGTCATTCATCTCCTATGTTAGGACAGTTTTAGCCATAGTACATAATTAGCCCTGATTGGAAACTTCAGTATATCATGGAGAGCCAGATCAGAGAAAAGATATCTCTCAGTATATGTGCTAGTTGTTCCTCAGAGCAGTAGGATTCCAACTGCCCTGCACAAGCAAAATAACCCTAGAAAGTGTTTTTTATTTACTTTGTCATGGATTTTAATTTAAGGATTTTTAGACATATATTAGGCAAATGATTATAGCCATAGAAAATTCATTGTTTCACATAATGAAGAAAACTCAAAAGACATATTAGCAATGCTAGTGTTTTCCATTTCCTAAAAAGATCTCATGTTCCCTTGTGCCATCAGAGGTTTACGATGATTAAAGAATCCAAGTACAATTTGTTTACTCAAGAAGATTCATTCATCAGAACGTTATAATTATTGTGAATCATTATATTTCCTCTTGATTCCATGATGAAGAAGTCGACTAGTAAAGCCCTCATCCCTTGGATATATCTCTGACTTGAAAAACAACTTCTGAATCACTGATTCAGATTGTGTCTGTTCTATGACAGCGCGATTGCTCAGTGAGAAGTCAACACATTTTTCTGTTCCTCACAGCTGTTGTTGTTTGTTCTCAAGACTTGGCCGACACTCTGCATGTTTCATAGGACACTTCCGTGCGGTGTCTGCTTCCTGTGAGGGTTTGGAGCGCCAGTCACAGTATTAGATGGTGGTTGCTGGCGCCATGCTGGGGTTGAATGTGGTATAGTCGGGGTAGACCCAGGCAGATGGGTCTGGCTTATGGTCATAAGAGGTCTGTGTCAGAGTGATGATACGGCTTTCTCCCGTGTCTTTTAAAACCCGTCTCCAATCAAACCAGCCAGCCAGACTCTGGTTCAGATAGTAATGAAAACCAAATGGTTACAAGAGAAGAGTGCGAGAAACAGAAAAAGGGAGAGTCGGAGGGAAAGGAAGTTATTTCTGTGGTGGCTTTGGAAGAGGAGACAGTGTGAAGAGTTTAGAGAGTGACAGCAAAGAACTGGGAAAGTAGGAGTGGATTTGCCTTGTGGCTCGAAAGTGAAGAGATTAAAAAGGTTACAGGAATACATACAGAGAGAAAGCAATATCAAAGCTAAAAACATGACACGGAAGTGACTGGATCTATACAACAGCCACTTCAGGCTTTTTCCCCTTTTTCTAATTTAGTTTTTCTCTTGATCTTTCATATTCTTGTTTCTTGTGTTGGTGAAAAGCTTATATGAAGTCCAATCATATTCAGTGTCAAGGCATAAGATGTGATGCAAAGTGAACATTGTGCACGAGTGTATCTCAACAGCAAATCAGCAGATCAAAACAATGTGAGTAATTTGGACACCCACAGCAGAGTGAAATACATATATAGGTGTCGAGTGCTTCACTGGGTGACTGCGTACAGCAACACCTCAGCCTCAACACCGCAGACCCCCGGGCTCTGTTTGTCTTTAAACATTTACTTTCAAAGGATTAATGCTCGCGGGCGCCAGGTCCTCGCGCCGAGACAAAAAGGCGACACCAGGAATTCAAACACAGGAGTTCAAACACAGATCTTTGTACCTTTGACAGATTTCTAAGACCTCCCTATTTATGTTTTAGTTTGTGGCCCCTTACATGCGATCGTGATGAGAGCTGATGAGTACGTAACTCGCAGCAAACGGCTCATGATGCTTCATGTGGGCCATGGAGGGAGAATTTCTGCCCTTGTTTCATGCCGCTTTCAGCCTTAGCAAAAAACACTCACACTTGAAAAGGTCTTCTGTCACTGTTTGTGATTGTTTTTACAGCCAACGTAAAATGTTGTAATCTAGAGGTTGTGAGAGTGAAGCCCTGTCTGTGCTGGTTTGATTTCTGACTTGTTAACGGTGTTAAAGGTAACCGAGAAATGTCATGACATGCTTTAGCGTTAACATTAACATTAACCATGTCATCCTCTCCTTCCATCCACAGCCGTCCTAAATATGGACAACACCGTGGTTGATCTGGAGACACTGCATGCCCTTTATGAAAATGTGAGTAGAACAACATGCTTTAGCACTACTTGGAATTGGAGCTATGTCTTTATGGTTACAACAGTAATAAACATTTTTTAAATCTTGCAAATTTTTGACTTTGAAGGGGGGATGATGAAGTCTCATGTGGACAGTGGTTTCAGTAAAGTCAATAGACCAGTGAAAAGACAATATCCCAAACTAAATTCATTTCTGGACTTTCCTGCCAATGCTGAATCATATAAATACACAGTGTTGAGCAACAAGCCCAGTACAAAGTAACACCACTGACAGCTCAGGCTGATCTTGACTGCTGCATTCAGTCTTGGAAAACCGTAGCTTTTTCTTCTTTCTTTTCCTCTGTGGTTTGCTGTAAAAGTATTATTTTGGAACAGTTTGCTTGTGAGAAATAGAATGATTTATGGTTACACATTTCATGCCATATATGAATAACAGGCAATCATTTTATTAAAGAATGAAACTTAAGAAGACTCAACAAGCTGTGTTATCAACAAAATGGCAGAAAATCATTCATCAGCTGTTTAGTGTTGTTTTATTTGGCGCTTGACTGAGGGTAAACCACAAAACACCAACTGCTATCCATCACAAGCTACCTTTCCAAGATTATCAAAAGCTGAACTTTTGTATACAGTCTAGGTGGGGGAAAATCCACTTTTTAATTAAATTAGAATATCTCATTTAAAGCAAGTCAGTCAGAGATGCCACCTCTCTGTGAACACGTTTCTCTATCTGGAGGTCTTATTCCATGTTCCACTTGAAAGGGTGAACTAAAGGAAGTGTGCATTAGATACCAAAACAAACAGGCGAGCCACAAACCGGACGGGTATGTGTGCTGTTTGACAGCAGAGTCAGTCCTGTATAGGTCTGTCTGCTGGAGCTGGGAGGGGACCAACACTTTTCCATAGTAAACATCTTCTTTTTTTTCACACTGGATGTGATTGATTCCATTTTCATAATTCCCCTGTGCAAAGGAAATGGTAGTTGAGAAACACCAGTGTTTGTGTCACAGAGCTTCTCTTGAAAGGGCTGGTCTGTTTTAAAAAAGAGAAAGAGATACTACACTGAGCTTTGCCAAGTGAAATCACCACATTGTGTCGTATAATATTAGCATAGAAAGAATTACAGAGCTGTCATCACTATTTTCCAATATGTCTCCATTTTGGCTATGAAGGGCTCCCTGTATATAGTAAATACATATTCATCAACTTTCACTGATAGAAAACCTTCCCCGCCCAGTGGAAACGGTTCAGGACCCGTTCGAAGTCAGGTCAGTAAAGAATGAAACATGAAAACGGGCATGTTTTCCACATTTCAACTGTGATACAGTTTTAAGATGCTGTGAAATTCCTGTGAATTGCTTTTTGGCACAACTACACAGGAGAGGCCTGGACCTTTGGCTGCCAGAGGCATATTAATAATGTTGATCATGGGAATGAGACTGAGGCTTGAGACAAGCTGTAGTTATGAACCAATGTGTCATAACTGAGGATCAAAAGTCTTCTAACCTCTCCACTCACCCCAAGACTTCAAGCCCTCTCCCTCTCCCCCTCTCTCCTTCTCCCCCTTATGGCCTAAGGCTATGTTATTGGGTTGAGGAGCCAAATTGTTTCTCTTTTGTATTGCGAGACTCCATCCTGTCTGTGGGTCTCTAGCCCCCTAAACCACAGTTGGCAGCACAGTCAGCCTGTCTTGAGGAATGCGAGGGGCTTCTAATGGTTACACCCTCACTCACTGTGCTAGGAGCTAGATCACACACTGCTCTCTCTCATTTTCTTTCTTCTCACACACACAAACATGCTCACAAACAAACATGTTGACCCATACAAATGTGCACAAACCGTACTGTATATGTACACGGAGACAGAAACACACACACAGGCGGGGACAGAGTCGCTCAGTCTATGAGCTGCGGATTACAGCCACTCCTGTTCTTTGAACAATAAGCCACTGCCATTAAAGGGGTCACAGTGATAGTGGGACACCACTCCCTCCCCTCTAATATCACAAGCCATAATCTGGGCCCAGACTATAGTTGTCTGAAGTTGAAGTTCAGACTCCTTTCAGCTGAAAGTAGCTAAATGTCATGGAGGTCAGTTAGAGTCATAGTCCCTCCTACGAATTTTAACACAACAAATGATCACCTCATACAATTTTTTTTTTTTTTTTAAGTCTAAATATATATTTACATGTTTATTACATGATGCAATTTGTCATTTAGGGGCTATTGTTTGGCAGGTCAGTGTACAAAGAGTCTCATAAATGACATTTCATTGAAAAATGAGTGACATAAATAATGATTAAGCCCCGGCTGGCTCTGTTTAGCCCTGTGCTAGAAACCTGGCTAATGAATACCACTTGGCTACTTCTGGAGTTCTGGCATCACAAATATCATCCTACTTTCCTTTGCATTTGATATTCCACATGGGACTGTATTTCTCATGCTAACAACCGCTGCAACATGCCCTAGCAATTCAAAGATCACACGCTAATGCCTACTTGTCCCCAATTACACCAAACACTGCTGGGCTCTGCTGCTGCCCTTTGAAAAGGATCTGCTTTGTGTTAAATATATTTACACTTGAAAACATCTCGAGAGAAGGCGAAGGAGAGCTTGCCCTCGTCGACAGAAGGCGGCGGTGTGTAGAATACTAATCGGGCCCTCAGTCCGTTTGATGCTGGTGTTTGATGTTTTCCAAGGATCCATGCTGAGGCTAAACCCCAGAGAGAAAGATGGAGAGAAACAGAGGGAGAGACCAGACTGCTGAGACTCAGACTTAGGGGGTCTATGGGCTCTGGAGGGACTGGGAGAGAGTTTACATTCTCTTCCTGGGGATGGTTTTATTGTTTTGCCCGTCTGCGTGAGACACATTAACATCTATTGTTTTTGCCTCTTGTGAAACGAAGGGGCATTTCTGGCCTGCTTTTTTAAACCACCTTGTATAAAACTGTGGTCCAGAGCCTGACAGCAGGGTAATAGTCAGGAATGTAGTCTGACTGAAAGCAGCTCTTTAGCATTTATGAAACTTATATTGTATAGGCTGGCATACGGTACCAGTTTATGTACTAAACGGCACAATTTGAGAATTCTTTTACACTTGAGCTAACGTTTGTCAACAAAGAAATAAAAGAAAAACAAACCCACCTCATTAGGGGCTCTGGAGCTTTTGATCACATCGCATGATCTTCATCAGCAGATGGAGTTTGCCAGTTTTCGTGGAATCGTAGATGTTCTAGACTTCTCGTCCATGTTGGCTTGAAAGAAAAAGTTCAAGCTTCATTCTTGACCTTGAAAACCGCAATTGAAAAAACAACATTACCTCAAGGTCCATTTAGTAAGTGTTCTGGAGCTGTCGATCGTATCACATGATCTTCACTAGCAAAAAATAAGTTTTATCTAGACTATCTAAGTATTTATTTAATAGCACCCAGTATACAGTATATACATTTACAAACTTTCTATAATACCAATGCTTGGATCAATTTTGGTCTTAAAATTACAAAACCTTGATTTAAGTAAAATAAATAAATGAATAACATGGCATTGCATGCATTTTTATTAAGTACGTGGGTTTCACATAACTATTACCTACCTATTTCCTGCTAGAATAAATTTGCGTTTTCATCTTACAGAGAGCTCAAGATGATGAGATGGATAGCATTAAGAAACATATTAAATCATCCAAAGACAAGGAGGATGCCAAGCCACTGGACAAGCCTGAACAGTAAGAGCCAAGTGTACCTTCTGAACCAAATTCATTACAAGTCATTAAACAGATGTGTTATAGTGACTGATCCTGTCCCTCCATCAGGTTTCTATTCCAGCTATCCCAAATCCCCAACTTCTCCGAACGGGTGTTCTGCATCCTGTTTCAGTCAACTTTCCATGAATGTATCACCTCAGTCCTCCGCAAAGTAGAAATCCTTCAGAGAGTATGCAAGGTGAGCCACTGACCTCTCTCGTTTAATTTTCTTTACTGTCACTCAGTTTAACTTTCATGTCTTCATCTCATCTGTTTGTGCATGTATTTGTGTGTGCACCAGTCTCTCCAGAGTGGTCAGTGTGTATTGCAGGTGCTTGGCCTGGTGCTGGCTTTCGGCAACTTCATGAACGGAGGCAATCGGTCTCGAGGGCAGGCCGACGGCTTCTCCTTGGACATCCTGCCAAAACTGAAGGACGTTAAGAGCAGTGTGAGTCTGCGTGTTCCAGGAGTAAAAGCAAACATCACTCACACTACAGGAACAGACTCTAAATGAAGTGTTATTCTCAAACAAACGGGAAGTGTATATATGTGTAAAATGAGTAAAATAAAGAGATAAACTCATGTAATTTTTGTGCACCCACACAGCTTTATTCTGCAGTAAAGCATTACACTAGAAAATAGGTGGTGAGTCCAGGAGCTAAAAGGGACCGTCATTGCTGCCAAACATGAGGACCATAGCTGTTCAGATTTAGTGGAGAGGCCATTCTGTTTACTGTTCTTATTCAATATCGCAACGGGCTCAGTGTACCCTTGGCACAGCCATATAAGGACAGAGTGGTTTGTGTTTTTGTGGTGGTGAACCGAGTAAGGTATCCATAAAGAACATCAAACTTTCCACCAACTCTGAGTTATGACAGCCAGCCCAGCACAGTTGTGTTTTGTTGTATTGCTCCACCAATGTCATGATTTATCCCCAACTTCTAAGACCGCTGTCCTTATTCTTGTTTGCCCCACACAAATTAAAACGTCCTGCTCCAAAATGATTAAATTAATAAATAAAGGGGTTTTGGTTTATTTATTTGGATCTTTTTCTTTCTTTCAGGATAACTCCAAGAGTCTTTTGTCCTACATTGTTGCTTACTATCTAAGGCACTTTGATGAGGTATGTTTTGGTTCCTGTTTATTTGAATCACTTTTCTGTTTTAGTCTGATTTGCTTAGAAATCCTTCCAGAGCTCTCTTTTCATCTCCTCTCTTGCCAGAGGATACCATGGCTTATCCTTTATCAAATTATTTATTTTCCCTTTCCTCGTTTACGGCAGAAACAAATCTCTCTCCTTCTCTGGCTCTCTCTTATAATTCTCTTTCTGTCTTTCACTCTTCATCTCCTTCTCTTGCTCTGCTTTGGTCTGGCTTCATTCAAACCTGCAGCCTGTTCATTGGCACAGCATCCAAAGGAGCACTAGTGTAAATAATTAGGTTCTCCAGATGAGATGAACTCAGTAGAGTGCTGCCTGCCAAAATCAACCTGCATGACATGACTCTAGCACTCATAATGGCCTTGTAGTAACTCTGATGGAGAGAATTGCAGTGTACTTTCTGCACCAAGCTTAATGGTCGTTATCTGCTGTAGTTTCAGCCATATCTTCTCTGGGATGTTTGGACTGCTAATAAGTGCATGTAGGTCTCTGGAGACATTTATTTCAATCTGGCCTGGTGTGTACAGTATATACTAGAGAGGCCCTCTCCCATTTGAGTAAGATTGTCTTTGACGTTGGTGTGTGTTTTTTTTGTTTTTTTTTGTGCATGAATGTATGTTGTGTTTTACCAGGATGCTGGCAGAGAAACGTGTGTCTACCCTCTGCCCGAGCCCCAGGACCTTTTCCAGGCCTCCCAGATGAAGTTTGAGGACTTTCAAAGAGATTTGCGCAAACTGAGGAAAGACCTCAATGGTATGGTCGTCAACTTACATTCCACAGCTTTCCTTCTGTTTGAGCACATCCAAAACCTTTAAACAGCATATTTACAACAAGCATATTAGGTACTAAATTGGCCACGCCATAACCAGCAAATTATGGCAGTGTCATATCGTGTTTAAAATACCATCACATGGCAGTTTATGGAGTAATAAATTATGTATTAATCCATGCACATATCTCCTAGTACAATGGAAAATAATTTCCCAAACCTGACCAGCTATGGTCATGTGTGGATCGTAGAGGCGGGTCAACAGAGAGATAGCATCTGTTTGTCGTACAGACGAGCTAACCAGAAGCAGATGTGACTTGTCAGATGTAGACTCCTGTTGGACCTGGCGTGCCTTTACTGTCCTCATGAAATAGAGATCAAAATATATCGGGGCAAGGTCAGGGAACTTCCACTACCTGCGCACACTGTTAAAGGTTCATCAGCTATTCACTGAACTGGAAGAGGCTCTCCTCGAGCTCTGAATCACCTCACTGACCCTGCAAGCCACAAATGTACAACACACAACAATGAGAATTTCAGAATATCCCTGCATCTCTCTTTTGCATGTTGTGCGTCATCACTTTGCCCTAGGTGTCCTAAGTATGAGTCATGGATGAACTGATGTAGTTAATGGCTGACTCTTTGACTCTTTAATTCATAAATTTTTTCCTTCATTCATTCATCAATCAGTTGTTTAATCAGTTCCCAATACATGTGGTGCATGAATTACATAACTTTCCATGATGCCCTTCCTACTAACCAGTGTTTATGTCATGAATAAATTATTGTTATTATTCACTAAAACTTTTTATCATCGCCACTAACCATCAACTTTGGGGGAAAAAAAAAAAAGATTTTTAGTGGGTTTCACAAGCCAAAGAGTTTGGAGACAGAATTTCCATTTAGCTATGATTACATTTATGTAATCTCGCACTTAAGTCAAAACACTATAAAATGAATCACATGGTGACAGTATTATCGCATGTAGGGACTTAATACATTGCATTTGGTATTTCACATATAACATATTAATTATCTAAAATTTGTAAAAATATAAATGAGGCACAAGAATGAATGTGCTGTGTTACTGCATATCAAGACCTCAGGATGAAAGTGTGGAAAGTGAATTATGCTTGACAAGCCAAACAGGTTGGTTGGATGAAAAAGAGTCCTAATGAATGAGGCAACTGGGAAATACTCTCTTTCATTACTCCGTCTCAAGTCACTCGGCACTCAGAACACTTTCCAAGGATTGAAGTGCCAACAGGTGGTAAAAAATGACTGTGTGTTTTTGTGCAAACATATATGTGCACTTGTGTAAGTATGTATGTGCGCTTGCAGCTCGATCGACAATTCCCCAAACCCGGTCTGTTCTTTATCATGTTTTATGTATCTTTGCTGCTAAACCAATCAGGTGCCTGATCCGTGTTGCCAAATATTGTTTTTCCTCTGCCATAATGGTTCTTTAGGCTGTTCATTATTTGCAATTCATAAAGATGGAGTTGCTCGCTGGGGAAATAGACTTGCGTCTGCTTCGACCCCAGTGACGGTGGCACATGCTGTCCGTGCATAAATACATCATCACATGCTGTACCTGCAGACCTCTTCATTACCTAGCAGAGCCAGCTGAGCGCTCTAACAGACATGGGCTTCGATGACAGTTCCCAGAGGGAGGTTCTGATAAGTAGGAGGCGCAGAAATGGCCTTGGCTGGCCTGAAGGACATCAGCAAGCAGCTCAGTGGAGAGAGCTCACTGTGTAACTTTTAGGTTGAGGCACCATATGGTCTATAAATTACCATTTGCCTAGTCCCGACCTTCCCGTTCCCTTAAGCGTCTCTCGGCCTCTCCACCTCTAAGGCCTTGAGCTGAGTTTGTGTATCCGTTATGTTTGCAGATAGAGCGTGACGATAAGTTTCTCTCGGGATCAGAGCGCAGGCCTTCCTGGTTCCTGCGGGTGCCTTGTTAGTCATTATGGGTCATTATGTCTTTGCCGACACATATTCAGCAGAAATTCAGCAGAGATTTATCACAGTGAGCTCAACCAGGGTGAAGTGTACTGTAGAGTTTGTAATTACAACACAATATTGCTCTATCGCTCTGATCATTTCTCATCATGATCATCTCTTGTTATTTCAGCATGCTCCACTGAGATGGGGAAAGTTTGCAAATTGTCCTCTGAAGAGAACCTGCAACCTTTTAAGGACAAGATGTACACATTTCTTAGCCAAGGTGAGTCTCTTTTGCAAATCAGCTGGAACAGATGATTAATAAGACTTTCAACAGTCTGATCAACGAGTGATATTCTTTTCATCTTGTCAACAAATCCCATGGAAATCCCATGCAACAATGAATTTGGCTTAGCCTAAGCTTGATATATCTTATTGCTCTCAGCCATGAGCTCCAGAACTAATGAAAACACATCAGCGAACCACAGTGTTGCTTTGCCACAATGTTAACTCGTGTCTCTATCACATCTTTTCTTCAACTGAAGTTAGCACGCTCACCAGCTAGCCCCGGCACAGGCCATATTATAACCTCTTGTCTATTGAAAGTATATGTTTGCAAGATTTATATGTTCAATAGAATAGGAAAGTATTGATAATCAGACTAATGCATTATTAGTCTTGGACTTTTCATCAGATTCTATAATAACAAAAAAATTAAGAGTATCAACGGCTTTATCCTTTTAAATATGATGAAACAGGTGATGGTCAGTCTGTGTGAACATATGGTTTGCTCATCTGTGTTGCCATCATGCAAGAGGTTAAAAAAGGCACCCTGTGCCTGTATACCCTTGGTATACCTAAGCTGAAAATTCCTCTGTGGTGTGAGAGCATGTGAAGCAGCTCATCAATCAGAATGATGTAGGTCTTCTATGTCTGCAGACACACTTCCAAATCTGTTTCATGCTGTTTTCTGGGTGATATACGCACACAAGGGTTCAGTCAGTGTTGTTTCCATAGGGACGTGTGTTTATTCCAGTGTGTATTGAATAACTCACGGCCATTGTTTCAAGTTTGCCTATCTGCTTTGACGGATTATGACTGCACTTGGTAGCTGGCTCGTTTATCTCGATCTCTACCTTATAAAAGAGTACATCTTGCTCTCCCTCAAAGGAAGATCCAGGATGGCCGAACGTGAACTTTTCATGAAGCCTAGCAAATTGACTGCAGGGAAGAGAGCTGGATGCCAGAGAGGCTGGAACAAAACTGACTTGTTCAGCACCTGACCCCTTTCACTTTGTACTTTTGACATTTGTTTGTCATATATTTGCCTGTATTTCTGCTGTTTAAATTTTTTCCTTGGCTCCTGTGTTTTTACAACATTAGTCTCCTTTGCCCGTCAAATAACGAGGTTTGTTCTTTTTCTTCTGTCAGAGGAATAACAGAGAGATAAGAAGCACCCTGTTTCCTGCTCGGCCTAATGCACTCCTATTAGGAAATCAAATCGAATCAAACCCTTCGCAGTATGATGTTTACTAAAAGGGCTATTAAAATGATGATGATGAATTTATTGTTAATGAGGAGCAACCTGGCTTCCACTGCACTTTATTCCAACAAGACCAAGAGCATACAGCCCTGTGAGGCTGTAGGCATACCAGTGCTTTGAGCTGAATGTGTATTTCAGCACGCTAACATGCTCACAATGACATGCATGTTAATGTTCACCACGTTCACCATCTTAGTTTAGTGTGTAGTTTAGCAGTAGCACTAAACACAAAGTACAGCTGAGGATGATGGGAATGTCATTAGTTTTGCAGGTGTTTGGTCATAAACTGGACGATGGCACTACCGTCATTGCCATCCTTTTGCTACCAACCATTGCTAGCATGGTTAATGGTCTGCTGTACACAACATTAGAGCAAAGACAGAAAACACATCTTCTATTCTAAAGGAGGCTAACAGCTTGTACTACATTTTTGTTCTAGATATTGTTACGGCAAAATCCACTGAAAATGTAGTTGTGTTTATCTGTCATGTCCACCAGATGTTAAACAGTCATGCTTTTATCTCCATAATCTGACATCTACAACAATATTGGGATATTGTGGTCCACTTCAAAGGTGTAAGACATAGTTTGTTATGCTTGTTTTTACATAACAAGCCAAATGCCGTTCTTTCTGTCGCATTGGCTTTGACCCTGACTACATTCACTTGACTGTGTCCAATCTTTCTGAAGGACCCAGCTCACAGGCCTCTCACCAACTGCTTTTGTATTCAAATGAGAGTATAATATATAGCATGTGTTCTTCCGCGGTAATGCTCACTGTCCATTTTAAAGGAAGTCTGCAGATGAAAGCATGTCTCCCATTTCCACATCTCCCCCTCTCTTTTCCTTTCTCTCTGTGTTTGAGAGAAATATGGGAGCTCTCTCTTTGATGCAAATGACGAGGTTTTTCCCTCTGAGAGCAGAATGTAAGCACCGTAACATGGACATGTGACTCAGAAGGCTCCAGACGGGATTCTTGGGGTTCCTCCACTGCGGCGGTGAAAAAAGAACAACAGCCAAATGTCTTATTTTTGTTATTTCTGTAATTTCTAAAAAGCCTGGGGTTAAACTGTTTCTGGCTCCACAGTTTAAACCGCTTTTGTTTATTTTCTGACCATGAAACTAACCACAGAATAACAGTGGGAGCGGACTTGTTGGAGCTCGGCTGTTTGGTCTAGCTCGATTTTCCCCGCTCGCTTCACAAATTCTCATGCATGCAGGCCTTTGATGGAGTCACTGTGACTTGCAAGAGAGCACTGGCCATGTGATAATCTGTTTCTGATGGACATAGAGATTAGGAGGACTGCTGTCAAACTCACCTCCCTTTTCTACCAACTACTACTCTGCCGCCTAGGACGTCACGTCATCTACGCCGATGTGGTTAAGCATCCGACTTTTAATCGTTTTCATGTTTATGTGCGCCACAATTTGGCAGAATCGCATATTAAATAGACATGTTGATCTTTATCATGTTGAACCACATGATGATGTTGTTGCAATAACAATCCTTAAATAATCCTGAAATATTTCACTGTTTATTTTGTTGTAAATACAATTTTTATCAGTTTATTCATCTCAACCCCCCCAATACCACATTGTCTTCATATAATCACAATAAGATAAGTAGATAAGAAAACAGTTAATCATGTTGAATTCACACTGCCTCATTCAGTGTCAGGGGAAGGTTTATCTAAGAGTGTCAGGGTTTATCTCCCTTGATTGATATTCAGTGTTTCTAGAAATAGCTTTTACATCACGACGGGATCTTCCTGTTCAGGGTTATAGTAAGTGGTAAGTAGGATCTTAAATTATCTTCACTCGAAGGATGGAACACAATCCTGATAGTAAGATGCTTTTAGCAAGCCCCATTCATATTATTTATCAATATGTCATCATTTATTTATGAGCCGTCAGCAGAGAGGGAGACACGACTGTGGGCTCCTGAGTGATTTAGCACTGTGGAATGGTAAAGCACAGTGCTGGTCTCAGCGGGTTTGTCTGGGATCTTCAGATGTGGCGCTGGTCGTAACTACACATAGCAACCAGATATTCCCAAGATTTGTGCCAGGAAAGATTCCCTGTCCCAGCTTCTGTCATATCTGCCTTGGAAAGCCGTGAGGAGGCCGTAGTTCTTCTCTGGTCATTTGACAGTTTAAGGCAAAAGCAGCTACAGATTATTGACCTTCAGGGGACAGAGAAGCTGTGAGGGAAAATGTATTGTCTAACCTTTTGTCAGTTGTCCAGCAGCACAGTGAAGATAAAGACCTGCAAAAAAACAGAGCTGGTTTGACTCTACCAAAGCTTTTTTTATATAAATATATATATATATTTGAAAATGGGCTGAAAAATCTGCTCCTAAATCTGAAATTTGATAAGTGGTAACTTGCGGCATTCTCCTGACTGAGGCTGTCACGTTTCACTGCCCTTCTCTTATATCATAATTTATAACGCAGTCAAAATGATCCTGATGGCCCACTGAGATAAGTGTTGCGGCCTGCTGGAAATATCTCCTAATGTGTACCATGGTGTCCAACTCCCCGTTTTGTTACCCTCTCGCTGTCTCTCTTTTACTCTCACGCCTCTGGCACACAAACATGCACACACACACACACACACACACAGACACACACAGTCATCTGTCTCCATTCGAAGTAACCCCGCACAAAGAAGCACTTGTCCTGAAGTCTGCACTGCTCATTTGTCAGTTGTGCAACAGTGGACAATCCAACACTTAATAACCTGGTGGCACAGCACTGACCTTGAAGATGACTGTTGGTTTAAGTAATGGTGACATGTGGAATCCTCCCGTATATACAAGTCACACTGTGGGTGAAAGATGTGTTTTCTGCAGGGAATGTTTTAATCATTTATTTACCAATACACACTGCTTTTTGTCCCTTCATTTACTTTCCTTTAGCTAAAACAGAACTGGAAACGCAGGAGAAGCAGCTGGAAGAGACCCAGAAGATGTAAGAACTTTCTCGATCTTTATCAGCATTTCCCTTATACATTTTCCTAAAGCGTCTTCACCTGCAATATAAATGCAGCTACTTCTGTTCCATTTCATGGGTGACATTTGCTCTTTTCTCAAGTGTCACAGCAGTGATCAGGCCTGAAGTTTTGAAGTGATAAATTCTCACTGCAGTAAAGAAATATAATCTAAGCTGCTTTGTCAATATTTAGGACTCCTGGTTCCTTCGGTTACATGGAAGGTGCAGGCCGTCATGCCAGGCCTTCAGTAGACGGGAGGCCCCCTGTGCGGTGTCTGTGTTGTTTATCTAAGCGGAGCGAGAGTAGACAGCCTTGGCTCCAGGCTTCTGTTACTGCTGGCTTGGAATGTGTTCCTATAGCACACTCCAAACAAAGAGACCCCAACCTGTCCACTGTATTGATCCACTGCAAATGGCCGCCACATTTAACACTTTTACACGTGTCATCCCCTGCCATGTGCACGATTTTTTTTTTTTGGGTGGATCTGTCTTTGTCCCGTTGCTGTGCACCTTTTTTTCTTTCGTATCACCTCACTCATGCTTACACTCATATGCAGTATGTGCTTGTTTCTATACACAAATATACATAGAGGTCTGTGCACACCAGGGACAGGAGTGACGAAGCTAAACACTCTCTATGAGATGGATAAGAGTTCTACTTAAGGGTTTAGAGTTAATCTGTCAGAGTGACTGTGCTGTTTTTGTGTCAGTAATGGCATTTTTTTTGGACGGTTGTCCTCTGAACTGCAGTCATCATTGATTTGTGTTTTTTATGCTACTCTACCACTAAATCTCTAAAAAAGCATATTATTCCAAGATTAACTTTCATATTTCGCATATTTGCGTAGCACTGCCAGGTTTCACAACAATTGGTGTAGGTTTCTGTAATCTCATGGTGTAATAGTTTGGCCTTGAAGTAATGTTTTTGTTCTCTGTCCTCAGCTTCTTGGAGTTGAGCGTGTCCTTCTCAGTTAAACCCAAGGCAGGAGAGAAAGAGGTCTCTCCCAACACTTTCTTCTCCATTTGGCATGAGTTTTCCACTGATTTCAAAGACCACTGGAAGAAGCAGAATAAACTGATGTTACAGGAACGGTGAGAATGTGATGCGGACACAAGTTTCCTGTTTCAGAATGTGACATTGTACTGATGCAGATACCTTCTTCTGACAGGACCTTGGACCTATTGTCCCGAAATCAAATGCTTTTAGTTATCAGGGTCTCTTCATTCTTTTTGTCTTTGTCTTTTGGAAGGGTACACCACTCTCTGACCTTTACAAATGTCATTACAGAAACACCAATGTTCCTACTTTTATAATTTTCCCCAAGCGCAAGTTCCCAAACCATTAATAATCTGCAGTACATCTCGTGTTCACTGAAGATCCTATCAGATTCATTTAAATTCATGAAGGGAAAAGAGGTTAAATGACCCAAATCTATGTCTTCACCCCAGTAATGAAAAAAACACATGCAGCATCCAGTTAGCTTCCAGTGGTTTGATGAATATAAAGATACTGTTGCATATGTCAACAAAAAAGCAAATTGGTCCATTATGCCAAATGAAGATTGAACTGTGATATGTATTTGTAAGAAAAGCAAAATGTAACAGCCTTTGCTTATACAGTAGGAAAGAATAAAAACAAATTTGAAAGCATTAACTCTTTGCCCTTTGCCATAGGCCGTCATCCCAACCCCTGTCTGCTGGTTTTCCTTTGAGACTCTAGTGGAACTATAGATATTAATCCTCACCTGCGCTGGACATGCTGGCACACACAATACCCATGTAATGGATGTCTGCAAAATGCATGTCAGTCAGTGTAAATTGCTGTTCTCACTCATTGCCAGCATGCTGATGATTTGTCTTTTTAAAGCACAAATGAGTACCGACACTGCTGGCTCGCTCCATGCAGTAGTAAACTAGAGTGAGTCACTTCAAAGTAGGAGGATTGGCCCTTTGACAAACCGAGATCGCTGCGTCCAAATACCACATGACCATAGTCTGGACGGTCCAGGCTGGGATTTTTGTGCTGTCTTTCATTTTTAAGGGTAAAAGAGTGAATTTCAGCAGTGAGTGAGTGTGTGTACATCCAATTATTTGCTCCTCTGTCTCCACAGGATGACTGATAGTTATGACTAATCTTTTTTTTTTTCAGGGTCAAAATGGCTGAGGACTGCTTCAAACAGGCCAGGGAGAAGGCTTCCTACAGTGTGAAACCCAAACATGCAACTGGAATAGTACGTCTTTGCACTTTTTTTTATCACAGTTGACTCTATGGTCTCATCTGTGCTTTTATTTGTTAATTCAGTTCCAGCGCTACCTGCCATCTTCTTTTTTCTTCCCTTTGTGCACATTATCTCCTCACCCAATAGACTCTGTTCCGTACAAACACTTGTCAGGGTGTAGGAGAAACAACACTCCTGGCTCCAGCAGCAACATATTGAGATAAGTGCCAGCACTGCCAGCTGTAAATAACTCAGACCTGTTATTTTATTCCACAGAAAGCAAAGCTGGGTCAGAAGATCTGAAGCAGAGAATGGAAAATGATCATCATCAAGCCTGTTGCACAAGCACTGTTTGTACAATCTGACACGACTCATCAGTCATTTTTAAAACATTTACTTATTTCCAGTATTTGTTTTCAATTGATTTAGAACTGTTTTTATTATGAGTTGGTTCAAAGTGGATATTATGGTAATGTTACATTCTCAGCCAGCTTTTGATAGCACTCGCATAATTAAATGAAATATTGCTACTAAAAGACGTCCTTAAGCTGAGATGATTAAATGTTGTTGAGTCATTTACCAGAAAATGAAATTTGTAGCAACACTATATCCAAGCTTTCTCTGTATTTTATAAGCCATATGTAGCCTATTTTCTTTTTTAGTGCAATTCCCAGGCCTTCTTTACTAGGAAGGCATGAACACTTCCTCTTTATATCTTCCTTAATTGTGAAAAGCCTAGAATTTTATAACCTTTGTATGCGGTAGGTAGGGATTGCCTGCCAGACAGAAAGTGCCTTATCGCACAGTGGAGTGGTCAGAGGAGTGCTGTAGTACAGAGCTTATTTTTTAAGACATATCATTTGTAATTAATTGTTACATGTAAAGAAGAAAAATCAGTTTTACACAGGCCGGAACATGACAGGTTTACTTTTCTTAATAGTTTCATCAAGTGTGTTTCAGAACCTTGTGATAATTTTACATTTGTTTTACATGGAGCACTTCCTCTATGGTGGTTTAATATGTTTGGGTTTTTTTCAGTCAAAAAGACCATGCATCCTTAAATGATGTGCTGTAATACAGACCTAATATTGTTTTATTGTCGACTTGCTCTGTGTTTGAAGCAAAATCCTATGCAGTTAGTTTTGCCTTTCCCACTATATGTGAGTGTGTGAAATCCCATTTGCTAATTGAGCAATAGGATTATGTGATGTGATGTTCATGTGCAATACCAACAGTATGTTTTGATTGAATACCCTTGACCATGAAAAAATATATTTATTGAATAAAAGAAATTACATTAATTTTTAATAGTAATTCTGTTTTTGCTGATTGTTTTCTGTGTATCACTTGTCCAACTCTCATGTGGTACAGAACTGCGTGTACTCTAAACACCGCTGTGATTTTGTATGAAATAGATTTAATATATTTTTCACAAACATACTTACACAAATACATAAAATATATATATACTGTATATATTGCATTGCACCCTCATTACACATGCTGCAGTATGTTTTTCTACTGGCTAGTATATTTGTGGCAAATGTACAGTATACAGCCAGGCTTATGTCCAAGCAGGTGGATGCCACTGGTCATTGCTGTGTCGCTTCATGTTTCTTGAAATCATGTCCTTGACATCAACTTGTGTATCATTTGGGACATCATATAAGTTAAGGAAAAGATACAGGATAACAGATACAATACTTCTAAACAGTCAGTTTTAAAAACAATGCTGGCAGACTGTAATTACTGTAGATCCACCTGCAGAAAAACATGTATTACAAAAAACTTTTTAATGGGGTCACAGGGAACAGTTTAGCTTCTAAAAGGCAATGCATTGTCAGCATGGTCTCTCCTGGAGTCCATAGTGTTTTGTGGGTTTAAAACTCAGGCACTTTCTCATCTCCTTTATCACAAAGGAATCTAGAAACAAATGTACAAAAAGCAGGTAGATATGAACTTTGTGAAATAACAGGAAAGAAAATTGGCTGCTTCATCATCAGTGTCTCTTGCATGGCCACTTGAATCAGTCTCTTAAAACAGCATCAGCTCGCCAATATGGCTCATAGTCTCTGATTAAATCAATGTTGGGCCTTAGTTTAATTAATGCCAGTTCCATGTTTCATGTCATTTTATTGTGGGACAAGCCATTATATGTAAAACATGATGCAGAGCAGTTCAACTTGAAGCCAGTCTTTGTTTGGCGAAGTTTGCGAATATCTGCCTTTGACAATTCTCAGATGTCATTTTCAATTTTAAAAGTCCTCCTTCACAGTTTCCCATGGCCGCTCACATCCACAGACATGCAGCGACACTGTTTGACCCTCTGCACCTTACGGTGTCTGAAAGGGGGCTGCAGGTCTGGGCAGTCTAGCTGCACTGTGAGCTGTGTGATGCGGTGTGGCCTGCAGAAGGAGCAGGACTGGAACGGCTCCTGGGCCTTGTTGTGGTTTTTCCTTCCAGATCCTGAGGCTTGGCCTCGATTCTGGCCCTGAGCTGAGCTGGGGCCCATATGGCGGGGGATATAGAAGGAGTTGCACTGGCCATAGCAAAAACGGTTGACCACAGTGCGGCTGCGGCAGCCCTCCTCGCTGATGGTCTGACGGAGGGGTTGGGTCTTGCACCAGTCCCTGCGAAGGTAGCGGCGCTCCGTCACCACCAAGGCTTCTCGGCTGGAGGATAGCACCTCTGGTTTTTGCTGCAATAGCCGATGGTGACGCTCTGATGACAGGTTCCCTTTGGTCTTGTATGGGGATGGGATGGATCCCTGGGGCCGAGGCTTTTTGGTCTCTGCAGTGATGCAGAGCACCCCAGCCAGTATGACTGGGATAGTTATTCTCCACAGCATTCTACAAAAAGAAAGAGACACATTACTAAGCATTACGTTCCCAAACAGAGGAAAACATCTGCTGTCGCATGAACAGAACACCGAGGCTGGTGTAACAATAATTCAAGCGGTATGTGATGATACACAACAGTCATACAATGGCTAATATGATATGAATATTGCCAAACAAGTTTGCAATTGTGTAAATGTGCATTCATGTTGAACCACCTTTGCAGTCTAGCCTTCTAGGCATCATTGAGGAAATGAATCCATCACCAGGGCCCCCATTTGTCAGCATCTCTGTGTCATTACTTCTATTTGCTTTCCTCTCGGCTACGCAACTCTTCCAAAAATAAACAAAGCTCTGCCATCAAAGGATACACTTAAACACCCATAACGAGAAGGGGAAGTTGATTTTATTGGTCCCGTCGCCGGGTAAAATAATTAGGGCTTTGCTTACTTTAGTCATGAACTATGCCGCAGATATGTAAACAGGCATTAGAGAGGCCCATCTGCATGTTATTAGGGGAAGAGTTGGGGAACTCTACAGCACCCTTTGGGAGTCCACTCTTCTACTCTTTGGTGATATACTATGGAGCAAATTGAACTGAGAATGACCTGTGGTGTCCATAATCGACATGTCTTCTGTATCATGCTAGCACCAAAGAGATCCAGAGAGATGATTTCTCCTCCATTTAGGATGGAGTATCCACCCGTGTGCATGCTGTCAGTATTTGTGCCAGCACATTTTTGACCATCACTCAAGCATCTTTTCAGCAGATGTTGCTCCTGACAAGCGTTGCATGACATCAAGTCAGAAATCCTGACAGAGAACCAAACGGCCTCAAGGCTATTGGCTGCTCCTATTCACAGACTCTTCTTTGCTGTGCAAATTTGTATGTTCCCTTTCTTCTCTTCCTGGACCTGCAACTCACTCTGACATGGAACAAATTACTTTATCATAATCCACTTTGTTTTTTGCCCCCTTTTTTCTGCCCTTGACCTTGGGGTCATGGCAGCTCTGTCCGAGCTGCATGAGCCCTCAAGTCTACATATCACTGTCCCGGCAGCACTTGCCCCTAAGCTAGACAGCAGCTGTTTGTCCATCAAGCTGAGATGTAGTATGAATTCTAACTAGACTTTTTCTAAAGGATATCAAGAGAAATGTTGGAGTTACATTGACGCAGAAGATCTACTTTCCTTTTTAATGCTTTCTAATGGAAATCTGATCCCTTCAATCTATTTTTTTTTTTTTTCTTCATTAAGAAATCAAACCTATGCAGGAAGGTGGATTTTGGATTTTGTCTACCATCTGCCAAGAAATCAGAACAATAGTCAAGTCTATTGTTGATATTTGGTGTTTTCCATGCGGATGTCCAGAAGACAAATGCATTCTGAATTTGAAATTCAATAAGAGGACCACAAGAGCATCTTCTCAGATATCTGCACCTCAGACATGTATGTACACATTTTTGCGTACACACACGAGCCAGTACACACACCCCCACACCCATCATACGGTTAGAATAACTAAACCAAAGACTCCCGCTGGGCTCTTCCACCACCTACTGCATCAGGGAGTCATGACCCCATTCCATCTTCCAGTGATCTACCTTCCATGTGCAACAAAGTCTCATTTGTCTTTAGTCTTATTCCTGCTGACTATGTATTTAAATACATAACCCCCCCCCCCCCCCCCCCACATGCTTCTGTGTGCAGGCAGGCTCTTGTTCTCTGTTCCCCTCCATCCATCGTTTAAAGAGGCGCCCTGTAACTTTGGAGAGCTACAGTCTGCAAAAGCCCCAGGGACTCTGGAGGGATGACCTGACCGACTGTGTACATAGGGCATGACGGATGGCCTATACAGTCAGCCGCCGCGCTACCTCTCCACTCCCAAACCCGGCCTAAGTATGATAGTGCCGACCCTGCCAAGCTATCTTCATCAATCTCTGCAGCAAGACAAATTGCGGTTTTGGGGTAGGGATTCAGGGGCTTTGGGGGGAGCGCTGAGGTGGATGGGTGGGTGGTTAGTGGTTGAGGTTATAGAAGATAGAAGGAAAGGGGGAGAAGATGGTGAGGTTTGGGACAGATGACCTACTGGGAAACAAAACCAGCCTCACTTGGGCTTCATGTGGAGAATATGCCCTCCTTCCATTAACTGTATATCTCTCCACAAGCTGTTTGCCTCTTTATTTCTCTCTCTCTCCTCATCTGTCTCTCTCTGTCACTCTATCTGTGTGTGTCTCCCTGACGCACAGCACTAATCATCACAGAGCCCCGCAGACGGAAGGAGACTGTGGTTTTGTGTGTTAATGCTGAGACAGAACTGAACCGGACCTTTCTGTCTGCTAAACACTAATATTGTCCACAAACACAGCTTTATGTTTTACCAGAACCACAAATACTTGGGGGATATGCTTCGCTGAACTGTGGCAGACCTTGGTTCCAAAATTCAGACCTATAATGAAATTACAAATACCAGAGAGACTGCTGAGCTAGACACAAGCCTTCCTGAAAACAGCTATTATCATCAGTGGGAACTTGTTATGTTTTGTTTTTCAGAATGGCATTATAATACCATGGTAATGTTTTCTGTCTGCACAACAATGGGTCTTTTCTTTTTTTTTTTTTTTTTCAAATCTCAAATTGAAATGAAAAACAAAATTGTCAAAGGAAAGCCTGACTGCTAAATATTTAATATTTCAGATATTCAGTTGTTAAATAATTGAAAAAAGAAGCGAGAAGTCCTGTCACGGCTTTGAAATTTGTTCACACAGATGTGCTTCCACAAAACCCTGTGAAACATCTTCCCAGCATGTCTTCAAAGGCAGGTTAAAACAAACAAAACCTGATGCCTCAATTATTGGTGCGTCAGAAAGTCTCATACACAGACTGGTAAGTGCAGTTAATTACAGTAGAACTGCATTTAATTCACCGTGCAGCTCAAACCTCAATCACACACGGGCAGCCGCATACACACACGCACGTATGCACACACCCATACGTGACCACACACATGCGAGCATACACACACACACACACAGGATATAGAGAGCGAGAGAAAGAGGGAAAGAGGTAAATGAAATGTTTTCACTTGGAGCCAATTACACAAAGAGGAACCATGTCATTATCTGCATTTGCGGATTGTATTTTCCCAAACTACGCTCGGCTGTTGGCTCATTAACAGTTGGGGAGTTGGTGGGGGCTCCTTTCGGGGGCTTTTCTGTGCAAATGTGTCTAATGCCAACATTGCCAGGAGGCTGCTTTAGGCAGTTTGGGCAGCCATTTGTCACCACAATCCATCTTGATAATGACTAGCAGCCCAGATATAATGCTTTCCAAGCTAAGTACTGGCAAGTATGTACGGCAACTCCTTCGCCTCGGCAACATAAAGTGCTTTAGTGGTGGATGAGGGGCAATTAGAGATGCTATGATAGTACAGCGTTTCTCATTCCAGATCAGGATGAGACTTCTTATGAAGCTGCAGTGATTAACGCCACCTTCCACTTACACTTAAAGTGGAGTTTATTTAATCCTTTAACATAGAGCTTTGTCATTTTGTTTCCCCTTAAGTAGCTTTAAGGTTGCTAAAATGGCCTTATTTCACACGCTCTGACAGTATCACATTTATACTCTGTATCAGCTTGTTCCAGTGCTTCACTGAAGCGATATGAGTTTTATGGATGAAACATCCGAGACCAAGACTCCATGTCTTTTATGGGTTTACCATTCAATCAAATAGAAATATTCTAGACGTCTTGAGCATCATTTGGTGTCTTTGGAAAGTTTAGGATCCCCACTAGAATTTAAAATAATGTGGGTTTGAACAATGTTTGGCTGCACAGCATGAGTTTGCAATGACTGGCGCAACGACAGGCCACAGCATGTTAAAGTGTTTAAAGTCGGCTTTTTTAAGCCATATTTCGCTCCCAAGCAAGGTGAATGTTCTGTTGGTTGAAAAAAAAAGTAATCACAGCAGGACAGACTGCAGCATTTCACTGCCATTTTAATCCGCTTTCCTGAGTGTTTTCTTAGTACTTGGTCGGGCGTATAAGCGTAAAACTTCACATCTTAAGAATGCTGTTAAGGTGTCTATCAAATACCAGTTTTACTATCTTTAGAAGCTTACTGTGCAGAGTTTTCTGTTGCTAAAGAAACTGTAATGTGTCTGTGCGCTAAATCCTCTTTGACATCAGAGCGGACTGTACAAGGTGGTGCAGTCACCGGAGCTGTAAGAAGGATCAGAAGGCAAACTCTCTACCATTCACCGCACGCATACTGTAGACACACACACACACAACACACACACACACACACACACACACAACACACACACACACACATATATGTGTTCACACACCATCTTGGATACACATCAACATACACATGACTACACACAAATACAGTAATGATACAAAAGTGAACACACACACACACACACACACAAACAAGGATCTACACCTGTACACATGAACAGAGAAAAAGAATAGTGATTATTTTGTACACACAGAATACATTTTCCTCATGTACATGAACATCATTATCTCTCATTCTCTCGTTTTTCACATTCACTGGAAAAACTAAACTGACTCTTAATCTCACTGAGACTCTCTGTACAACACGCTGTCATCACTCACTAATTCTCTCACTCACAACACTAATTCCCTGGAACCTCGAGCCACTAATTATAGTCATTTAGTAGACACTTTTATCCAAAATACCTCACCTTAAAGGCGTACATTTTTTATTATGGGTGGCCCCAGTGGAAATCAAACCATCAGTGCTGGCAGAAATACTAAGTAGCAGTTCAACTACTGCTGTTCGAGTGACATGGTTCTGCGCTTAGTCATTCACGGACTCACTGAGTCACTCGGTCTCACACTCACGTGGGATATCCCAAAGCAGCACTCACTGAGCTACACTTTTCTCAGTAACCCCAAATGACATATGCTACTTTCATAAATATATATATAATCACTGTTCCCTAACACACACTGCCAAGAATGTCCATCTTGAAAGCATTTTTCTTTGTATTTTGAAATCCTGTTGTTTAAAAGGAAAATTCAGCCAATGAAGTGAGGTAATTTATACTGTATGTCCACGTGTATCATCCTGCATCAACAACTTTCTTGAATGAAACATTAATTTGGAATTTGTAACATGCTCTTTGTTACGGTAGTTGACATTTCAAAACATCCCTAGAAAGTTGCTCTCAAGCTATAAAACTGTTGAACGGGTGTTTTTTTGATTAAGTGTTAAATAAGTGTTATCTCAGTCAAGCATAAAGTATGGTTTATGTACCTCTCACCACAGTGCGCAGCGGGACAGTAATGTGTTGAGGATGCAGTCAGGGATGGTTGTCCACCTTCAGTGGTCCTTGCGTCCGCTTCCAGGTTTCGGTTTCCATGGCAACATAATCTGTAGTATCCTCAGGCTTGTCCTTGCTCCGTTTTTTTTTTTTCCCCCGTTGCTAAAGATTCAAAGTCTTGGACACGATCAGTTTTCCATCTTCCTGGAAAATGTGTATCTCTGTCTCACTCCCTCTCTCTCTGTCTGACTCTCTCTTTCTCGTCTTCTTGTTTTCAGGTTAAAGAGAAAAGCTCCAGGTTTACGTCACAGTAAGCCCGTATCTTAGTGCTGTGGACACTGCCTGTAGTCTGTCTTTGAGAGTGTTCGACTCACTGTAAAGCCTGCCTCAGTTTGAATCCCCACCACCCCTTCCCTCCTCAAGACTGGGAGGGTTTTTCCTATTGGCCCTGGTCATTGTTAGAATCAAACCAAGCTTCACTTCTTTCATTTAAGTCTGTCTCTCCCTGTGTCTGTCTCTGTCTGCCTACTGATTTTTTTTTTTTATATATCTCTTTGTTGTAATGCCCACTCATCCATGATATTTCAAACCTATCAAACTGACAGCTTCTCCTTTATCCTCTTTTATTCTTTTCCTCTTCCCCTGTGTTTGACATTTGCATTTACATTTTCAGGAAGTGTAAGACATTTTGCCACCATGTATAGAAACAATAATCTGCTCCAAAAAAAACTAAATTATCCTCTTTCATTGACACTGTAACCACATCACATTACAAGCCATAACCCCGATCCATAAATCATTGCATGCATGTATCCAGACACACTAACAGCATGCTTTGAAAAATGCCACAACTTGCATTCCTTGATGCAACTGAGACAATAATGTTTGTCTGTTTTGTGGCTCTTGCTAAGCTGACCACTGGGCACAGAGACTGAAAACACTGAATGTCACTTCTGCCATCAAAGCACTGAGACATCAACAGACCCTGTAAAACCTCAGATGGGTACAGTCTGAACAATAACCCCTTCAACAGACCAGAGGATGATGACATTTTTGCATGACAAAACTTCATTTGTCTGCAAAGTACCGTGGTGCATTTTGCTGATCTGTGTTGACGAGGAGCCAGTTGAAGAGGCAGATCCCTGCTGTAGCAAATAATTTATCACCCTCTAGTGGTAGAAGGGAGAAGTGTGAAAGAATGAATGCTGCACTTAGTTATAGTGGCCTTTTGTGTGTCCAAGAAGTTAAAAAAAAAAAAAACACATTCAGACCAGGTCATAGTAACAGATAGAGGGCCAACTTTAATAATACAAGTAAGTAAAAGTGTCTTTAAATATGGTATAAAAATAAATGCAGGAGAGAATAACAAAGAATTATGTTCTACATAAGACAGGAGACAGCATTTTTGTAATTTTGAATGTGACTTTACAAGTGCAATGAAAACCATATGTGCTAATTATTGTAGTGCAATAAAATAATTCAAAGCAAAAATAAATGCACAATAAATAATCATAATCATAATAATAATCAGAATATATATATGTATATATATTGTATATTCATTCTGCACAACACTTCCCATAGCGTGACAAAGTATCTGTGACCTCAGATGTAAAGCGATGACATTGGTTAGATTTATCAGTTTAAGCTGTCATTTTATTTTTTTTTTCTATGTGTTTTTTTTTTTTCTCTCTGACATCATTTGTTTGAGCTGGAAGTGAGAGAGGGGGCTCTGATCCAGCAGTTACGATGGAAAGAACTGGAATACTGGATTCGATTTTTTTTTTCTTTTTTCCAATGGCATTTTTCATCTCGCCAGTCTGTCAGTGTCCTCACAAGTCCAGCAGTGCCTCCCTTCTGAGAATACTGGAAATATATCAGGTACTGTAAGAGGAGAGAGAAGAAGGAGCGTCCTCTCCATGGACATGCAACATCCGGTGGACAACAGACGAACAGACGGCCCGGCTCATCGCCCGGCTGAGCCTAGAGCGGATGGACAGACAATGATGATGAATAGATGAGATGGTCCCCCTCTCCATGTCCCAGAGAGAGAGATGGCATTGAATTTAGCATGATGGCACACGACTGGTCAGCCTCTTTGATGCTGTCGTTTTCCCCTGCACTGGGAGAAGAGAAAAGA
This sequence comes from Seriola aureovittata, assembly GCF_021018895.1. NCBI lineage: Eukaryota > Metazoa > Chordata > Actinopteri > Carangiformes > Carangidae > Seriola > Seriola aureovittata. The sequence continues at coordinate 17,198,721 of NC_079377.1, forward strand.
GAGCGGAACAGACAGGTGGGGAAGTGAATACTTTTATTTAGTGGCTATCACAAGAGATCCACAGTGGTTGGCAGCATCACTAAGACTACAACAACCAAATTCCAATGTTCAGTATGTATCATTTTGTATTGGACATTACCTGGAAGCAACAGCCTTCAGAACAAGTTCTTACTTTTCTGTGGGGACAAAAAAAGGATAATTACGTGAAGGCGTTCTAGTGCTGTGCAGAGGATTACTCCGCCATCGTTACAAAGCCATTCAAAAAGGTAAAACTGCATCAAAAGAGACTAAATAGTGAAGAGTCACTTCCAGTGAACTGTATTCACATGCTATTTTGATGTGAGAAAGAAAACAAACATAACGTACACCTAGGAACTGACGTAGATTTGGCTGCTTCTTCCTGTTAAAATCCCTGCCAGTAAAAATAAAATCTTCCTTAGCCAGAATGACAAGCAGAGGAAGTGTAGGAGGCGTGAGACGGAGCAGGCTTTAAGCACATACATACACCTGTGTAATTCTGAATTATTCATCATGTTATGACACACTCCGTGTCTCTGCTATTCATAATGGTTTCTACAAGCCTGACAGGAGTCCCGATCAGCTATTCCATCACCCACACCTTTAGCAAGACTCTATTAATACCTTCTATTCACACTCTGCCCCTCGTTGGCATTGCTGACACGCAGGAGCCACTTTGTTTGACATGTTCTCTAGTTCGCACCTTTAACCGACTCTGTCACGTAAAAACCGCTGAAATTCATAGATTTTATATCCATTTCAGATACATTGCATGTTTGTAGGAAACATATACTTGAGCCTGCTTTAAGCGACAGTTGTGGTATTAACACAAACGACTGCATGTAATTTCAAGGCGTTGCTTGGAGTGTTAAATCTACTGGGGAAAACATCCAACTCTGCAGCTAAAGACAGACGAGCTTTTGTTCAGGAGTTAGCTGAGACCAAACGACAAGCTCAAAGGAACAGAGTCACAGCTCCATCGGGACACCGGTGTTGTTCTAAATCTGCCAACTGTTTGCGAACATTACGTAATAATGATCATATCTCAGGACTATTTTTCTGCCCCTTAATGGTCAAAAATGTCTGTATATAGTTAGTGAGCAGAATTACATCAGTGTTAAATTTCCACACTTGTTCAATATGTGAGTGGGTTTCTGGGAATGGGCTTAAAGTGTGATTTAACAGACTTTGAAAAGGCATGACTGCGGGCGCCAGGAGGGCAAGTTTCAGCATCACCAAGACTGGAGCTCCAGTGAATGTACACACAGCAACACAGGTTGTAAGCATGCACTGTCATCTGCATGTACTGAGATGCGTATGTATCCAGTGTTCTGAGTCAGGCTGTTTTTTTACCTTCTTCTTGGCCTGTAATAACTCCTGGTAGGCACTGGAACGGATGAAACGGCTGTAAGAATCACTCTTCATCAACTTGTAGATGTGTTCCTGTTTTAGAAACAAAGAATATGATAATGATGTATTAAATAATGTATTAAAGCATCAGACAAGTATCAGATTGTGCTGAATAGAAATTCCAGTGAGCACCAAAGCAGAGCTGTGATTCATGAATTGCCAGGAGAGAAGATGCTGCTGTTGTATGAAGGATGAAGTGTTTAGATCACGAGCAATGTTTCCAGACAAAAGTTGAACTTCTCTGCGTAAAACTGTATATAAACCTCTACAGAAAATAGCTATGAATGTGATTTAATGTATTTGTATCATTTGCTTTCGATCAATCAGTCACCTGTGCATCCTCAAAGGCGTAGCGTCCGGGATCTTTGACATTCTGAGTGGTTTTGGCGTAGCTCTTGGAGTCCACGTTGATGGCACTGGGCGCTCCGGGGGCCAGAAACTCCTGCCAGATCTCCTGAACCCGGGTTGGAACTTCTCTGATGGGACGTTTCTTTAGTTCCTGGACCGCTAGCCAGAACCTACGAACCAAAGTTAACAATAAGATAGTTGCATCTTAATATAGCAGCTCTGGACAACTTATTAAAAGTTTTCATGGCTGAGAAGAAACTAAATGTAACAGATCCACACTTATTAGACGAGTATTCATTTTTTTTAGTCAGAAGTCAAACTAATCCAGTGATGACAACTTTTTGTGGATCAGCCTTGAAGTCAGCTCAGTTCTGGGTTCCCTCAGCAGATTTTCAAGGGATATATGACATTAGGATTTAACATAATAAACACCATAAGTCTTCTGATATGCATACATACAAGTAATACGAATGAATGAATATATCATTTACAGTTGAGCTGTCTAAGATCAAAATGCATATTCTTAGGCCTAGATCTACTGCAGGCTTTATTTTCTACATAAATGACCCAAACTCTGTTAATAAAAGGCAACGGACCTAATGGTCAATATAAAAAGATCAGTCATGGCTCACTTAATAAAGGCTTATTGGAGGTGCTGGAGCTGAGATTCTGATTGGTGCAATATTAGGCCCTTAGTCGCTACAATACCTTTGAGGGTTTTTTTTTTTTTTAAACTTGCAAACTACAGTCTGTACAGCACACAGGGTACTATTAATAATTCAGTAACTAATTTTAGGCGCATCGCCTTTCCATTTTACACATTTTACATTTAAGAGTTTGTTCCATCGTCTTGTCATCACAGAGGAAAAAGACACATGGTAAGAAATGTGCAACAGTAACTGCAGCAAGAATAATTTCAATGCTTGCCTTACTTAAAGACACTTCAGCAGAGACGGACTATAAATAGTGGAGGGGCATAGAACCAAGCTTAATTAAAAAAAGTTAAGGTTTATAATTAAAATTAAATAGGTCCATGAATTGCAGCATGTTTTTTGTCAGCAATACATACATTCAGTTACAGGAGAGGGAAAACAATGCTCAACTTATTCAATTACATTCAATTAAAGTGGCCTTATAGAGAGTGCTGGGTAGAGACAACACAGACATCTACCATGAGAGGGAGCAAAGGAGCCATCCTGCACAGTCGTTACTCTGTTCATATTTAGCTGTTTGCATGCACCTTTAATACTCTGCAGTATTCCTGTTACCATGAATAAACAGATTAACATAATATTCCTGCCCACCTGTGTTATTCTAGCCACAGATGCTGTTGTGCATATTTTTTAAAAAAGCTACTGTCACCAGCTCTCTCTGCTAACATGAAACTTTATTATTGTAGGGTACTTCTTATATATAGGAAAAAACAATGACCCCATTAGTAAGAGTGATAGCTGCTAGCTTCCATGTTGTTGTTGACATGAAAGCATACCTTTAATTATGTGAGCATTTGTACTGCCAGTAAAAACCCGTTCAAGTGAGATAATATTGGTCATGTCTCTCATTATCAGAGAATTCATAGAACACTGGTGTTTATTTATTCCAGGAGAACCTTATGGCCATGTAAAGTGGGAGTCCTGCGATGCATATACTGTATGTTTCTGTGAGTGTTTCGCATAGTGTATGCAATCATCTCAATAGTATGTGTGTGTCGGGGGGGCACAGCAAAGTGTGAATTAAATCCTCCACAGTCTCTCACGTGTGCATTCATGTGTGTGCGCGCTTGTACTAATCACGTTGTGGCAAAAATATCTGTTAACACAGTCACATTGTGAGATCCCATGTGGGAACAAAAAAGCTGCTCCCATTAAATTTAACCATTTATTTTAGGCTTAAGACTTGGATTGTGGTTGAGGTTGCAATTTGCAAACAGCCAGGCAGCTGTAAGGGTTAGGATTATGTAGCAGTACATACTGCTACAATTTACTCACGGTTAAAGGCACAGTCCATAATCCAGTCTGCTACTCTGACTGACAGGCAGTGGTAGAAAGTAATTAAGTACATTTACTCAAGTACTGAGGTACTTCACCTGAGTATTTCCAGTTTATGCTACTATACATTTTTATTCCATTATATTTCAGAGGATGATATTTTTACTACAGTTATTTGAGAGCTGTTGTTACTGGTTGCTTTGCAGATTAAAACATGAAATATGAAATATATGATAATTTTATGAATATGATGCAATGTTCAATGTTACGGAGTAAACTACCCAAGGCATTTACACCCAAGTAGTAAAATTAGAGATACGCAGAAATATATTCTTGGATTTTCTTGATTCTGATTTTCTTTTTCTATAATATAAACTATAATTGGCAGCTACACAAAGATTTTGCAACTTTTCTTTAATTGTCGCATTGTCTTTAATTCTCTATCTATCTATCTATCTATCTATCTATCTATCTATCTATCTATCTATCTATCTATCTATCTATCTCTGAACAAGGGTTAACAAAAATCACGTGAATGCTTTCTGTTTCCAACTTTCAGATCGCTCATCATGGATGACTATTATTAGAACTGACGGCCATTTCTCACCGAGACGCGGTGTGGAAGGACGCATGCGCGCAGCAGTTCAGCAGGTAGCCGTCAAGCACAGGTGAGGTTAGCGGTGTGGCAGGTAACTTTTAGCCGCTTTGCCTTTGCTAGCTCCTTGACGTTGGACATGTTCAGCAGGAAAAGTGTCTGCTAAAGTTTGCTGTTCGGAATGTTTTCGTCGTTGTTCCTCCACTTGTTGTTACTTTGGTTTACCAGGTTTTTACAAACCGTGTGTCCTCTTCACTCCAAAGAAACTCCACGTGGACGGCATGTTGTATGCGCGCGCGCGCGCGTGTGTGTGTGTGTGTGTGTGTGTGTGTGTGTGTGTGTGTGTGTGTGTGTGTGTGTGTGTGTGTGTGTGTGTGTGTGTGTTAAGTTGTGGCTGTTGTGTTTGCAACATGAACCATCGTGCGGCGCTTGAATGTATTTTTGATATTATCTGTCACTGATCAGCTGAAAACCTGCCTTTTCCAATCGCCGGCTGATCGATCGGTGCATCTCTATCTTGACCAACAATAACATTAAAATGCTGCTTAGGAGTCATTGAGTCAATCAAATAATAAAATGTAATATATACTTGCCTTTTATTATAAAATAATTATTTTACTTTTGATAGTTTAAATCAACTTTGCTGATAGAAATTCTGAATTTTTACTTCAAAATATTATGAATGCAGAATTGTTCATGTAATAGAGAAATGTACTTAGATCACTGTAGGGTAAACATGGCAGTAAAACAGTCCCATATGTATCAAACTCTAATGCGCATATGAATATCCTTCATATTTATGTAGTAAAATACAGATTGGGCCTTTAAGGTGAGGTTAAGCATCTAATGAATGAATTTACGGAAACACATTGCTCTCTTAAGTTACTAAAACCAGGTGTATTTATTGTGTGTGTGTGTGTGTGTGTGTGTGTGTGTGTGTGTGTGTGTGTGTGTGTGTGTGTGTATTTCATGACGTACCTGAGATTCTCTGAGCTGAACTCGGACTCCAGGAACTTGAGGAACTGCTCTCTCCCCACAGGATCTTTGAGAACCTCATCGATGCCAAAAGCCCACCTCTTTACTCTCTGCTGGCCTGGCTCCTTACTGGAAGACGACACACAAAAATGCAACACATCTTTCACAGATAAGGTAAGTGTGCAGTAATACACACATACAAATACAGTATACCCACCTGGCTTCGAGCTCCCAGAGTGTGGTGTCATCTGAGATCCAGGGGTTGGATGGATCTGGAGGCGTGAGGAAAGGGTCGTATTCAACATACTGCTCTGTGTAGCCCAGCAAACTGTTTTTTGAGAAAACAACACAGAACATATGAACGGCATCAGTCTGCATCACTGGTAGAAATCTGACATATGGTCTAGTGATCACATCTGGTGGAATTATGCTCCACATCTTTCTGAGTCATTATGATTCAGTTATTTGTGAGCTTCAACTGACAAAAGGAGAAGTGAAATCCTCTTGAGAGCAAACACTTGAAATTGAAATAAAAGGCAGAGTCTTGACAAGAGAAACCGACCCTTGTATTGGGGCACAATAATACACAACCCTTTGCTGAATGCACCCTTCCTTCAACAAAGGAAATGACAAGCTGATGCTTTGGGTGCACTCCATCTGGCATTGTCAGTGCTAACGCTCACAGAGGGCATTGTCTGGGCCCAATCACTCCTCAAGGTCGTCGGAGCTCTTAATTCCACGCCATGTTAGATTGTTTAACAGCTCAATAAACAGATCGATGGCTAAACTGAATAAAGACAGAAAGAACATCACTCACCTCTCTGCCACTTTGGACATTTTCAGTCGATGCCTGTCTAATTGCAATTGCCAAAAGGTGATCTGAAACCACAGCAGGGAACAGTTAGCGTACATCAGTCTCCATGAATTCACAAGAAATCGTCAGCTTGCAAGTATATTTACTCACCAACTGTAAGATATATTTACTATTTGACTTAATGTGTGCACTTCACATTCTGTGGTACATTGCCTTTAATTATGTACATATCATCATTCTATTAAAATGATGCTTAGTACAATTAATTGCATTCCAAAAATGATGTTATAATAAAGTTACAGAAAAACCACAACTACAATGTGACTGCTTAAAATTAGGTAGGCTCAGGCGTGTTGTTGGCGCATAGCTATCTTGTGTGTTTGTGGATGTGTCGTAGACATAAATGAGGCTCTGCAGAGAAGCATTCTCTCTTACTACCTGGTAAATCCGCCACAGTGTTTCCCTTTCATCACCTAGACTATATTGGTCCACCGCAGTTTCAAAATGGATCATCAACTCACCACAAATAGAATCTAATTCTGTGGGAAACACTGCGCCATCATATTAGCAATCCACTAAGGTGCAAGTGCTACCTGCACTCTGGTTAGTTTATCGCATGTTACACCAAAACACTCCCATGATTAATTAAAAGAATAAGTACAACTCTTTTGAACCATGCATCTGGGGCAACGACTGTTTTTTGTCAAAATAGCAAAAAATGGATATAGACATGCGCTACATGTACTTGTGCCATGTGCTTTAGAACATGCACTTTGCACGGTTAAAACAGAGCACTATATCTTTAATAGTAGAGCGCCACCTGCAGGTCTAACCTGTTCTTGCAGTTCTTCTTCTGTAGGCTGCTTGGCCTCTGGGGCGGGGGTGTGGGTTGGGCTGTGGGTACGGATGTCATTCTGCAGCCCATACACAGACTGAGACAAGAAAAAAACATCAAAATAAAATGGAACAATCAGTATTAGCAGCCCTACAGCTGCTGACAAGCACAATCTGCTCATGTCTTTGTTTCAGTGTCATTAACCCTGACCTTAGAAGAAAGAAACTCTACCTTTCTGGTTTTGTGGGGGTTTTTCATTCTGGAGGATTTCTTTATGTCGACTTCTGTTGTGTTCACACATCCCGGCTGTGAGAGGAGTGAGGAGAAAATCAGGATGTCACGAGTTAATTCAGCTTAAATTAAATTGTTACAACATAAGCTATTTATGCTTTGCCTTCAAGGATGACGGTACAGACTGGGAAGGTGCATTTTTGCCGCCATTATGTGAGTTTCGGTAAATCTAATCCAATATGCTGAGCCGGGGCGTGAAGCGAGTCTGAGAAGTTTCCAGGACAATGTGTCAGATGCTGGTTAATTAAACATGGAATGTGCCAATTTTAGCAAAACAAGTAAACCAGCGGGAAATCAGAGTCTTAGTGTGCAAATTCTGGCTGATTGAACAAGTGGTCTAATCTAGGTCTCTTCTAGAAGAACAGAGCTAAGTAGCTTGACAGCGTCACTGTGAAATTTGAATTAATATTGATTATGTTGCTCCAAGGACGCATAAATTGAACTTGTTATTTCCCAATTAAGCATGGAGCAGTGGCTTTCGGAGAAATACAGCAGAGGAGACCCTTTAACCTGAGGGGGGAACTAAATGCTATGCTAAGCAAGTGTGTGTGTGTGAACAAGGTATAGAGCAGCAGTGAAGCTGATGTGTTGTGACAGCTATTGATGTGACGTTGCATGTGTATGGCAGAGAAATGCACAACAGATTTGCAGTGTGTTCACCTCTTCACACAGTTACATACATCACAGGAATCATGTAGGGCTCACATATAAATTGCGTATAATCTATGAAGCGCTTGTAACATTTTCAAAGCATTATTTCTTTGTCATACAGTCTGACACACCCCCCCCACTGCCTGTGAAATGTGTGGAATAGATTAAAATAACCTAGAGAGCAAAAATGATTTACCATATCTCTGTTATTATTCTTTTGACTGTGTGTGTGTGTGTGTGTGTTTGTGTTTGGCGAGGGGGCTGTAGCACAGGTCATTGTGAAATTATTTCTTCAATATATTCCACTTCTGCAGGGACAATTAAAAATGATGACGATAATGTCTGCGATGATATCAGGAACAGCAAAGGTGACTGTGACAACATAATCAGTAATTTTACTCACCACTGGTCTGTGCACGTCCCAGAATGCTCTTTCCTGACTGTCGAGAATTTTCCTCTCAATTTTGTCTCTTTTCTTGTCCACTCTGAGAAAAAAAAATGGAGTTCAGAACTGTTTTGATGGAGCACGTAGCTTACTCCAAGACATGTATGATCCATTTTACTCCACCACATGTTTAATGTGCAGGTTATCTGTTAAGTTAAGTTGTAAGCTGGTAATTACTAGAGAGGCTGTAGAAAACCACTAAGTTTAATCATATCATAATGAGGTACGTGTGTGTGTGGTTATTATAGAAACCTACTTTGCTTGTGCTTCTGCTTGCATAAAAATGAACTCCCATTTCCTGGCGAAAGCCCTCTGTAGCCTTGCTAAGCTCTCCTGCAAGTAAAACAAAGAACAAAACAGGAAAAGAAAGGCTTTTGAGGGATCTGGGCTGATTATGTTTACTGCGCATGCTGTGTACAGAGCACGGCTGGATACCATCTTTAATGATCCCTGCTTACATACAAAAAAAAAAAAAAAAAAAACCCTGAGTATATAACTAACCCGGTGATTCATTTCATAGCTTTGGTGAGAAGAAAGTTAAAAAATGATGCAGTGACACACAGAAAAAAAAAAGAAAACAAACGAATGTTCTCAGAGTCAGTGTGAACAAAAAGGCCGGAGATAAATCCTGAGAGCGGTGCCAACACAGGAACAGAACAGATATGTGAAGAGGGGAGTGCTGACACCAAAAGACCTCTTTCACTTACCGCTTCATAGTCTGCAAGCTCCAGACGCGCTTTATTTTGCATTGTTCTTTTGCAGAGGTAAACAGCTGAGAGAGAGAGAGAGAGATGGGTAATAGAGGGAGAATGGGATCTGAGCTTGATTTTTAAAGCCTTAAGTGGCCCTGCTTTTACTCATTTAATCCTCTCAACTGCACATTTAAACTGGCCTGCAAATCACAAAGGTCATTGACTGTGCATGGCGAGTGAGTGTCTGTTACAGTGTGTGCCTGACTTTTGATGTCTTCCTGTACTATCATCATCATCCCTTCATCCCTTTGTTAACTGACCATTATGTGGAAAGCTTCATTATGCCATTAGAGTGTTTTCATTAAGGGGCATCATTCACGTGAATCATTTGCTACACGAGACACTCTAACTTCCCCTAACACCCACAAGATTATTCCCACAGCGTTTGTAAATGCGTGAGCCCCTTATTTTTTTCTGACCTACAACTCAAACAACAAATGAAAGACCTGCAGAGCTGCGGCTATTCACCTGAACCATTTTTTGGCATTATGAAATGTTTATCTCCACTGTGCTCCGCTATACAGGATGAAAAGCTCTTCCCTGTATCGCCATTAAAACATTCAGGCAAATATGAACAACAGGTGCACGCATGCAAACACATTCCTGGTTTCCGTCACTGTAATCAGCCTGCATTAGTCAGACAGTATGACAGAGGCAGATGCAATTGACTGAGGCTGGAATAAATGCAAAATAAAAAAAATAGAAAATAGAAATAAGATAGAAAGCAGACAGAGTTATTGCATGCCCTCTGCACTATAACTGATTCTGCTGTGGCTGTGGACCAAGCATTTGAGTAGAGCGGAATGTGATTTTATGTTTCATATCAACCATCCAGATACTGCAGTTGCATCATTTGCGTTTCATCTCTTGAACTTTTGGTAATATCAGCGGTGATAACAGATCTACTGGGCAAATAAATTTTATCCACTACACAAACAGTCAGCATCATTAGCCTCTTCAGTACATCCTGCACAATGCACACAGTAAAGATCCGACTAGAAGAGAACAGCTCTCTCACCATAGTCTGTGTTTTCTGGCTCCCAGCAGTTTGATGGCCAAAAGTATGGAGTCTGAGGGAGAGAAATAGGTCATTAAGAAATGGAACTGAAAGAAACCTTACATTGACAGCGTGCAACTAACCACATGGTGCTTTGAATCAAAGTGTGCACTGTCATGCGAGGTGGGCATGCAGTCACAGTGCTGCATCTGTCACAATAAAAGATTTTGTTGTATAATGGGGTCGGCATAACGTCTAAAGCACATAAGCTCCTTTCAGCGAGCACTGAGAGCAGACACCAGTGTGAATCTTGACCCTCCTTTTTCAGCATGGTATGGACCGGCCTCACATGAGAACTGATTACATGTAAAGAGCAAAATCAAGCATGCTGCTAACACAGTCACAGCCTTAGGCATTGATTTACTTTGGTTAGTCCTGTGTAGCACACTTGGGGGAGCTCACTGGGTAGAAAATCACTAAAACTGTCAATCTTACTATTGACATTCAGACCAATGTTCAACCTGTAAGAATTATGGAGCACAACAACTGCTATTCACTTTTGACTCCAGTAGATCACACTGAGGCTCTTTAAGAGATTTCTGGGCTTTTTCTCTGGCCTGTCACTCCATTTATAGATTCTAAAATTCTTATTACTGAGTTTTATATAAAAATGACAATATAGTCTATGTTTACCCTACTAAATGTATTTTTCTTCTATGAAAAATACATAGAACAAAGAACAATTTATCAGTCCTAGAAATCTCCTGCAGCCCTGTCATCTTATCACATGACTGGATCCTTAAGAAACCCAGGATTAAAACGCTCAGTTCACACAAGTGAAAGTTTTCTCTAAAGCTCATGTGATGACAGTGATATAGCCTATGTCAAAAATAATGGCAAAATCCCATGTTAAGAGCCTTAATATGGCAGAAACAGAGTTATTAGACACGAAACAAACAAAGCCACAAGTCAAAATGTGAATGAAAGAATACACAGTGTGCAAATAAAAGAAAATTTTGTGTTTTATTTGATTTAGTCAACTTAAAGTCATTGACCCCTGCACTACAATTAAGATATTTTAAGTGTTTCATGCTTTTAAAAGTTAAAATTACCATAGGCATCTAGAGACTCAAAGGGATATAACAAGATCAGAGCATTACTCTTATTCTTCTTACCTGAAACCTATAGAAAGTGCCATCATCTTTGAGAGTGAGGACGTGGTCTGAGATGGGGAAGAAGTAACCATGTGCAGCCATCAGAGTTCCTAGGTGAAGAGCCTCCACTGAGGGGAAACAGACAAAAATTCAATTTACAACTTGGTGTACTCCAATTCTTTCTGTCAGTTCAACAAAAATTTAATTATCAGGACTTGACTAATAACAATATGGCCATTACAGGTTTAAAGGAAGAGCTTAGCCCACAGCCAGCTAGCTTAGCTTAGCATAAATACTGGACAGTCAGTGTGACCGTCAAATGGAAATAAATCCAACCACCGACATCTCTAATGATCACCTCTTTTATGTAATCTTATGACAATTTGCTCTTATGCGGGGGTTATGTGTCGGACTATTTCTTGGCCATGGCCAGTTACTTGGTTACTGCTGGTTTCCTGCCAATTGCTCAGAGCCAGTCTGACACGTATCCTCCTGTAAAATGGTAAAATGTTGTTTTTTTCACTTTGTTTTTTAAGATATTTTGTGTTCGTTTCTGAGCTTTCCAGGTGCTGGTGGGTGGATTTTGTTACCGTTTGACAGAGCCAATCTAACCGTGTCCCCCTGTTTTAAAGTTAAGCTAAGCCTAATATTTATCAGACAGATATGAGAGTGGTATCAACCTTCTCATCTAACTTTCTGCCAGACAACGAATAAGCAAATGTTCCAAAATGTCAAACTTGTGCTTTAAGGATCAAGCGGATAAAGCCCTTCCTTAATTTAAATTCTAATATATTCTCTTTATAAACACCTTTTTTATGCTCAGGCATTAGAGGATAAATCAGCTTTGGGATCTCACTTTTTTATTAAAAGAAGATTCTCTGATTACTCTGCAGTCAATAGTTCCTCATCACAGATCCGGGGCCAGCATGCTGGGTTTTTGGGGTTTTTTTTGTTTGTTTTTTTTCGGTCCCACCAGCTAATTAACTTTATCCTCCTTTCGTCCCCAAGTATAATATCATCCTCCACAAACTGGCCAGACTGAACAACAGGGCCTCAATGAGGAGCTGCTGCTTTTATAGACCCTGACACAGCTTTGACAGAAGGATGGGCAGGTCTCCGCTCCCACCAAACGGCACAGCAGGGGGTCTCACTGATTAGCCCGCCTTCAGCTGGATAGGCGGAACTCATCAGTCAAATCGCTCGGCGTTGTGCGTGGTTGGAGTGAAAACCTGCTTCCCTCTGGCGCTCCGCAGTACATGTTTGACTGTCCCTGATTTAAAACCATCAGATAATGGAAACCTGTAATCATCATCAACTGACACCAGTTATTCCCTGCTGTTCTCAACCTGTAACCCCTTCATGAGGTTGATGTCTATTATTCATGTTTTCTATAATGTCTTGACACTTCTGTGATGATATTGTCACTTTTTGGTCAATATGAACAGTATATGAAACAGTTTATCTACGTACCGCTTCATGCAGCAGCGTCCTCATTTATTTCTGTCACGTAATTAGATTATTTATTGGATTGTTTCGTGGAAAGCACAGGGGAGGCTAGCAGTAAACACACTAATAAGCTAACAGACACAAAGGTCGGAATGCTTGACATGATCTAAAGAGGCAGAGCTTTGAATGCAATAAGAGGAATGTACTGATCTCTACTCTATTGCTTTCTAACACACACATACATTGGATCTGTGTGTGTGCGTGTGTGTGTGTGATAAATATAGATTGACTTTTCCTTTACCGCTGAGGTTACTGTCACAGCTTTGTGATTTGCGTGTGTGTGTGTGTGTGTGTTTGTTTGTGTGTGTGGGCGCGCGCGCACATATTTATGACTGGGCTCCATTTATTAATAAATTATGACTCATAAGTTATTAAAGCCTGTTTACGTATAAACACACCCCCACCATATCCACTGTATTGTATTTCTTAAAGCAATATTGCACCACATTATATACATATACAGTGTGTATATATATATATATATATATATATATATATATATGAATTAAAATTTACTGTATATCTGGTGTATTATTAAGCCAGAAGGAGTCACTTATGTTGGACATCTACAGGGACAGACTAACTTTGTGTCTTCTGCATCTGCCCATAAAAAAACAGGAATTCAAGAAGACAGACATTTACAAGCAAAAATACACTCAGCCGTGCACCTTTTCTTTTTCTTTTTTTACTTATTCATTCAAAAATTTCATTTTCTGGGTTGTTATTTCAGACGGGATGAAAGTTGAAGTCAGCAAAGTTTGAAAAAGTCTGAAAAATGACATCTGGCACAGTGCAGTTAGAGCTTGCTGTCTCCTACTCTTCAAACACAGGGCTGATCTGTTCTCATTTTGTGTTTGAGTGTCTCTGTCACCTGTGATGGTTTGCTCAGTCTGTCTGTGAGATTGAAGCTGCAGGTTTTTCTGACGCTGTTTTAAGGATGGATGTTGAATGTCAATGTGAATATCTTGCTTATTTTAAATTTAGGAAATCATCCAACACAATTAAAAGGCAGTTACATAAAATCTGATAAAGCTGAGCAGCAAATACTAATTGAGTTTCTAATACAAACATTTAATTTCTTTCAATTGTATAGAAAATATACAGTATGATGGGCATAAAATAATGAATCTGAAAATGCAAAAAGACTAATGCGATGTAGAGTTTTCTATGGGATGAAGAAAAGATTAAGCCAGATTGTTTTGTTTCTGCTTTTACTAGTAAAGGTCTATTAGGATCAATTCCTGGTAGCAAGGGAGTTTCTGGCTTTCATTTTAACATATCGTAGGCTTTTCTATAAGCTTTATAGCTGACTAAACCTTGGAATGGAATTAGTCAAGTTGTTGAGAAAGGCCGGCCTCAGAGTCCAGGGGGAAGACACCCTTTGATTTCATCATATTACCAGCTCTGTGCCAAAAACCCAGCAGTTTGGAGCCCTGCCAAATGGAGTGTGGGAGTGTTTTTACAGCTGAGCCTTTCTAAATACACCGGCAGAGATTCTGTATTTGTAGTGATATTTTGCTCATGTCTGTTTGCACCATACACTATGCACTGTATGGAGATGTTGAGGTGATGAAAACTGTTTTAATTAGCGGATAGTGGTGGATAGTGACTAACCACATTTACTAAAGCACTGTACTTGTGTGCAGTTTTGAGGTACATTGAGGTACTCAGCTGCATTTCATAGAAACATTTTTTGACGTTGCAAGATGCTTTGCAGATTCTTGTGAACCTTATGATGGAGCCCAACATGTTTTCGACTTAAACTTTTTAAGTAGGATTTTGAATGCAGCAATTTTGTTGTAGTAGTAGTTTTCCTTAAGTAAAGGACCTGAGCACTTGTTCTTTAAATGGTTTCGTTCAGGAGGCGGTAGGAAATTCATACAAATAACATATGCAAAGGAACTATTAAACTGACTGAAGGAAGGAAAATGACACCATTTCACATATGCATGCCATGGTAGCAGTGTGCAGAGGTGTGATGTCTGGAGACTGAAAAAGATCATCTAAAGTGCTCAGCTGCAGGAGTGACTCTCGAGCCTCATGATCACGAGGCTTAAAGACGGTTGGAGGAGAAGACCAGGACCATAATGCAGAACAGTATACGCACCCTCTCCATGCTGTTCTGATGGGCAGAATGTCCTCTGTTAGAGATCATTTTACTGTTCCCTGATGTTCCACACAGCAGATTAGGTGCTCTTTCATATGCAGTTCACACCCTTAACAACACACTGGTACACACTCACTGACAGCTTGACTGATGTTGATTGTTATGCCGTCCATCCAACATTCACTTGGACTCGAGGATGAACTGATTAGATGTTGGTGGTCAAAGGTCAAGGGTCACTGTGATCTCACACAACATTTTTGGCCATAACTCAAGAATTCATACACTAATTATCACACAATTTAACATGAACGTCTAATAGGAATATATGATGAAGTGACGACATTTTATATCCAGTCAAAGGTCGAGTTCACTGTGACATCATAATGTTCTGCAAAGAGCCATTTTTCAACACAGTAGCTCAGGAACAGAAGGAGAGATTGTGGCCATATTTCCTAATTAATTCTAGTTTGTTGATTTCCTGTTGAGGTGTGATGAATTTGACTATTGTGTTTATCTAGTGTTGTTTAGTCATGTTTAATCCCCCACAGGCATCTAAGGCAGGCATGATAACATTCATAAAATTAAAATAGTTATGTTGTTTTTTGTTTTTTTAAGCTATGATGATATCATGAGAGATCCATTCATCTCATTTCTGCTCCCTCTCACACAGGTACAAAACACACACACACACGCAAACAAACAGAGGGAATGACTCCAGCTCTTTGCCAACAACATGTCAGTCAACAAAACACTATCCTGAGAGGCTGAGATTTTATCACCCTCACAAATTTCACTTGCTGTTGTGAGAAATGAATGCTTTAGCTTCTGTAAAAAGGTTAGGTGTTATGTTCTTTTCTTGTGTGGAATTTGGTCGCATTTTCTCATACACTCATACACATACACAGAAGCTTACTACAGGAGCAAAGAGGGAAGACAAGTGACGTAGCGTGAACCCTTACCCTTAGTATTGTTACCATGACAACTCGCCTGCTGGTACGCAGTTATGGGTCGTATTCGAGGGAACTTTGCGGTCATTTAGGGTGGAGGATTTATTGACACGCACACACAAACGCATGCAAGCACAGATGTTCACACATGCAAACTCAGTTTACCCGCCTCCCACAAGCTCATTTACCTGCTAACTATTATTCAGTGATGCAGTTTCATTTGCATAAAAGAGGATTTACTTTTGAATTTGGAAATGAAAACAACTATTTACTATATTTTTATTTTATATGTACTATTGTTATACTAGTATGATATTTTGATATTGTTTTACAGACAGACCTGATTCATATGTAAGAGCTTTGCAGTGTCAGAGAATTTATTTCAGCAATAAATGGCCATATTGATACCCCTGCAGGGATTTATTTTCAGGCAGGTCAGAGGTCAACAGAGCTACAGGACCATTGATGCTGGATTTCATTGGGTTTTTACAACCCTCCTGGCCTAATGACAGCAAAGCTAATTCATACTGTGAGTGACTCTTGTGAGGCTCTTCATTTACAGGCTCACTGCGTAGTTACATCTCTTAGCCACTGTAGGCTTGGCTACAGTATATTAATAGTGTGAAGCAAAGATTTATTTTCATGGATTTTGTCACTTCTGCGCCATGGAGACTCAAGTTGAATTCGCCGGTGGCTGTTACTGTTTTCTCTGTAACACAGACTTACAGACTATAATTAATTGGATTACTTTTTGATGTCTGTGAGATGAGATGTGAAGATAAAAAGAGTGACTGTGTAATAATGTGTAATTGTGTTTATGGGCATTTATTCATGATGAATCAGAGTTACATAACTGGAAAGAGTAAATCATGCTGGCTCCACAAATGGTCCAAAGTGTTAAAAACTCTATATGTTCTTTTTGGCTGGGCCGTGAAGGCGGAGTCAGCCACGGACTGAGTGAATGAGTGAACATTGTTGAGTTATGATATTTCCATCACTGGTCAGCCGAATGCCATGTGACTGAGTTGGAGTTTCCCCATTGGCCGCTCTTTTTAAATGAATTGGCACAAATGGTTTATATTAGGGGGGCGTTTACAGCCTGATGTGTTGCCAACTTAGCGCATTTGTCATTAGATTTTGAGATCATTTTCAAACAAGATGAGGTATAAACCTAGTATATGGCTGGACAGTGTATGGGTGCCAACCGTGGGCTTATGGCTACGCCTCTAGTTACCGGCAGTCTACCGAGCCGCTCTGGTTTCCCAGCTGCTCGCGAACTGCAGGGAAGCTGAGTGGCACTTTCAATTCACTGAGCCTTGCCTCCATTACAGCAAATAAACTACTTTTTATTACATTACACATCATTATTACTAAAGGAGGCAGAGGAATAACTATACATAAGACACACTGAGCAGAGAGAGGGCAGGCAGAGTGGGAGGGAGGGAGAGAGAAAAGCCATCGGTAACTGCTCAGCTAAAGAAACAAGCAGATCTGAATAACATGTAGACAACAGAAACACCAGCAACCAGACTCGGGACAATACGCTTACTGCAGCACAGCAATCAAAGCCCAGTTAAGAAATAAAGGGTTTCTGCCCTCTGAAATGCTAGAAGGCTTTTTAATTTGAAACGGTTACAGTGAGTGTTGAGTTTGTATTAACACGTAGTGCTGTCATTTTAACACAGCAAACGGGAGCAACTGAAAATGAGGCTTCGGACTAAAATACCGCCCTGACCAATTATACATTTCAAAAGGAGGGAATTTGGCCTGTTATCTTCTACAGTTGAGGTAAATAAAGGCCTTGATCATTTTTTGAAGAAATGCTGTCATTGAAAATTGGATCTCAGACGGAGGCTGTGCGCTGTGCGAGAGACAAAATAAGATAGATATTCTGTCGCTTCTGACTTTCTCTCCGAGTCATCATTTTACAAGTAAATATAGACAAAACACAGCACAGGCTTTGTCTTTAACTTGTGATTGGTGATTCTGTCAGACAACGTCACGGTTATAACATCAGGATTTTAGCAGCAGAGCAGCAGCTTGGAAATGGCTTGGAAGTTCACATGAAGCGTTTATGGGCTACATTTCTGTCATTATGTAAAACTTGTTTGGAGAGAAACATACACACTGTGTATGTGAGCACCAGAGTATTAAACGGAGAGACAGACTCTAGGCAGAATGTAAATATGAAGCAATGATGTCTGTTGTTTACAGCCGTTCCACAACAGTTTTCAACTACATCCTCAATTTTGCACACCTTAAATGTGGCAAGTAGTTAATTCCAGTAGTTCTCATGCCTGCCAAACCAATTGAAGCAAGATGTGTGATGATCTGTAATGGTCTGAATTGTAATCAAAGTAAAGAGTTACAAGTGCAAAACCTTCTGCTAAAATGTCCCAAAAGACGTGTAAAACTTTTGAGAATAACTTTGAAGTCAGAAATTTGCATTGGCTAATCAAATGCAGTATTGAATGAAAACAGGATTTAGGGACTAGAGAGATTGAGATGATGAGTTCATCTGGAGGGCGTCACTGTATTATCTGTGGAATTCATTTAGCAAAAAAAAAAAAAAAAAAAAAAAAAACTCCAAATCCCCAGTCCCCAACTTTGATATAAGCTCATCTTCCTTTATATTAAACAAGCTGCTATCGTGCTGAGCCAAATTAATTGCGTTTCACTTTGCTGTGTTTGAGAGCCCTGCCAGGAGTTGCTCTGTGCCGAAGTCACTTAGTTTTTCACAACAGATTTAAAACAAAATACTCTTAAAGGACAAAGAATGTTAACAGGTTGTTAACAGGTTTTCAGACTCCTTGCTGTTATTAAACTGCAGTTTTTGACAATTTTAAGCGAGAGTGCTGTTACGGACGAGCAATTTTCGATAGTGCAGGTGACACAAAATGTAGCACTGTAAATGTGAATTTGCTTGAGGGAACATATGTGACGTGTTACTGCCAAACAGACCACAAAAATGTGTCCCGTTTAGCACATAACACGCACACATACACACACACACGTATATCGGTGTTACTATGGTTGTCAGGACATGCATTGACATAATGCAATCCATAGCCCCTTACTCTAACCATAACCATCATAAATAAATGCCTTAACATAACCCTACTCCTAACGCTAAACTCTACATCTATTCGAGCCTGAACCTTAAAACAAAATGTCTTCACAACAATGGTTTCACACCAGAATTTGTCCACACAACACTTACACAGACACACGCACATAAACATGTACAATTGACAAACAGAAAAAGACAGGAAGATCCGTGCATACAACTGCAACAACACACAAAGGAACTGTGAGCTGATGAGTCAGCTAAGTGAACAATTGATTATGTCACAATGTATGTACGAACTGGGCTGTACAACACCGAGGCACATACTAGAGCAGACAAACACCAGACGAATGCACACCCACACACATAAACACCCCAACATCCAAGTAAACACACACCTACAGTCCTCAGAAAAGATCCGCTTTCACATTGTTAGCTACGCTTCTTCTATCACCGTCTTTAAAAGCAAGAAACCGGGTCTTAACTTTCCATATTTATCACAGTTCAACCTGCCCACTTTTGAGTTATTTTTTTGTGCAGTGAGGGGCTCAGCTAATGATCTGGCAACTCCCTCAAGACGGTGTAGTTCTACTTCATTACACTGGAATAAAAAAAAAAAAAAGAATAAGAAGAAAGAAAAAAGGAGGAACAAGAATTGCAGTGTCTGATTTAGCTCAAGGACATAAAAAAAACAGATCAAAGAAAAATGTCTAAGTGTGGACTTTTACATACACTAAGGTTCCACAAAGGCACGTTAGGTGTTCTTCTTTCTTCATGTGCAGGCTAATGAAAACTTCTCATCCAAAACCTTACGTAGAATATATGATCAGCACCTCTCCTCTTATCGTGCCCAGAAAAGCAACAGCAAGCTTGAAATGATATATTATATAAATATAAACAGCTGTAACAGTGGTCCCCTTCATACACAGATCCTGCTATATTGCCATTAAGAAGAGACCCCTCATTGTGAGGTAGTGACAGACATTGACATTTGTGTAAAAGGAAGAACCGGCATGGTGGGACATACGCCAACGCTGTTGTGTTACACATCACACTTCTGATTCCAGATCGCCGGCAAGCTACCTACAATCACATACCGGGGCAGCATTATTCCGGTGTGTTTGGTTGAGTGTAAACAGCCAAAGGCAATATAAAGAAATGTCTTCTTGACGGTAATATGGTGAGATCTCTGTATGAAAGTGGCTATTGACATCCTACAATTTAATCTTTAGCATCAGTATTAATTAAAAAACAACTCTGTACCTATAAATGTAGAGACGACTATCACTTGATTGCTTTGACACTAAAGTAAACTTAAAAATCTGACTTCCTCAGGGAAGCTCAGGAGATAATGATATAGTAGTATAAGTAATACTGAAAATAAAAATATGTAAATCATGTCTGTGTGTTCAGATTTTGTCAGAGTTATGACTGATGCAAATTGTGTTTTAATTGCCTCCGTGAGCTGTGTGTGACATCCACTGGTGCAGCTCCAACAGCTGACCATGTTGTTAAAGGGGCCAAATCAGCAGCCAAACTACAATATCTAACAGGGACTTTAAAAACCTCTGTCCTACATCAATACTGATTCGCTCTTTTACCTTGATCTTCGATGTCCAGATTCTTGATCATCCACTGTACAATATCAGAACCTGAAATGAGAGAAAGCACATAAAAGTGACTCATGGACATATCTAATATATTCACAGTGTGCTGAGACACATTTTTGCATATACATGCAAATGAAAGGGAAAACAATGACACTGTTAACTCTGCCCACCTCCCCTCATCATCACAGTGCATACCAATTCCTCTCACCTTGCACCATGTGGGTGGGTAATGGGCCATCCATTACCAAATATTCTTTTCTGACATCCTCTCCAAGCCAGCTCTCTTTGGCTGTAGTCCATTAATATAAATGACCAGAGAGGTACAATGGCATAATGAAGCATCCATTGTGTACAGTAACAACACAATTTGTCAGACTCAGTCACAGCACCGACATTGCAGCTGCAATTGTTTCTTTTCGTAAGTTTATGGATCACATCGGACATTTCCAACTGTCACGAACAAAGAATAAGATGTAATAGGTCAGAGGAGAGGAGAGGAGAAATGTAAAATCAAGCAGAAGTAAAGGCAATACACTGTACTTGTATTACGTTTTTATAATAGATGATGCAGTCATCAAAACTATTTTGAGTAAAGGTCTAGAGATCATTTGAATATTTCCATTTCCATCCCATTTCAAAGTTTTCCATCTGAGACTGCAACTGAATCATTTTCGCATCTCAGAAAAACATAACAGCATCCTCTGCCCCTGTTCATTTTCACACCCGACTGCAACATGTGACTTTGGCACTTTGACTAAATATATATTTTCCAAGCTATTATTACTGTCTGTCATGCTGACAGGTGAAGGTGTGTTGCGGAGATGAGACTGGCGGAAGGCAGAAAAAAAAGGTGTGAAATGGAGACATCGGGGAATTCATGCAGTGAGACATTCAGTCTCTGTGGCCGTCTCTCTGTCCATCAAACTGCCTTTCAGACTGTCTGTGTTTTATCTCTCCGTTTCTCGATCAGTGCACCCCCTTGCTTTTCAGCAACCCCCCCCCCCCATAACCAGATGAGATTTTCCATGGATTAACATCATTAATACAACCCCATTTTCACACTATCAAAGTTGACCCACTTTCTAAGAGAGAGCTTAAATGAGATATGTAAGGTAATCCTCTAACAAGGCTGTTCTTGGAATTGATTAATATCATGGCCATAGATTGGGCTCTGCGTGCGTGCGTGCGTCTAGGCACAAGCGTGTGTTCGTATTACAATGTGACAATAATATAAACAGAGAGGTAAATGATAAGATCAATTATTAATGATCCCACTGATGGCAAATATTGGATAATTGCTGCAGCAAATAGTGACAGCATGCAGCAAAGGGCAGCAGAGCTGAAGATATTATTTCATAATACTTGAAAATCAAGTTGAAAAGATGCAAGAATAAAAGTGAATGAAATGAATGAAAAGTTACTAAAATATTTAGAGGTGGTGAAAGTCATAGTAGTAGAACCATATGAACCATTGGAGAAAAAAAAAAGATTACACAAAAAAATAGTCAAAAATCCATGAAGGAGAATTAAAGGAGAAAATGTGACATTTTAGAATGCAGTTAATTGTACATGAAATCTGTAGCATGTCAATGTTTGCTGACCTCTGCTCTGTGTGAAATTTGTATGAACATCAATAGAAAACAAACTGAGAGCAGCAGAGTTGCTTGGCTCACCAGTACGAAAAACACATTTGCAACAGCTCTAATGAAAAACTACCCTGAGGAAGGGATCCGGATACATCAATTCTGCCAACAGTGCACTCATTTAAGAATAAGTGGTGTTACTGTAACAAGTGATTAAAATGGTAATGACACAACTTTTCCTTTTCCTTGATGCTGTCTTGATACAAACTGCATACATTTTGACAAAAAATACTGTAATGCTCATGATTACGATATCATTATTGGATGAAGCATTAATACAGTACTGTAGTAAAAGGTATGTACTGTACAGTTCATAGGGTAGGTGTAAAGCAGCGCTACAAATACAAGCCATCTGTTGCAATTTCATCATGTTCCTGAAGACGTAGCGAGTGTAGCTGTTTCCTAGCTGCACTGATTGAGTAATATTTTTTTTATTTCTTTTTTTTAAACACAGAATAGAGATGGAATCTAAGCTGATGCTGCCTGGCCAGATGTAAAATCATTAATCTATAGAGCCACTACTGTTTTTAAACCAAGACAAACACTGTGTAGCAGACCTGGCATTAAAAACCAAGCAAAAAAAAAAGAGAAAAGAAGTTTGCATCAGCTGCTCTTTATGTGCCCAAAGCATTGTTTCACCAACGTCACTAAAGCTAAAGTTAGTGATTTAAATTTATCTGTGTCTGTGCTCATATGTCGGTGCCTACTGCCCAACCTTTTTTTAATCTGTGCCTCATCGTAGCCATCCATGTCAAAAGGCCCTGGACATGTCACTGGTTGTGACAGGCCAAATGTGGCCCTTTGTTAGCAGTGATGGCGACCAGTGGTGGCTCTGGTATTGTTGGTGCCCTGAGGCGAAAAATCACGCAAGGCGGAGATCAAAGCACATTTGGCAGGAATGAGCACTTAATGAAAAAACTGAGAATTAGAGTAAGGGTTTGAATTATTAATTTATCAGAAGACTTAGATAAATCTTTAATATGATATAAGGATTTGAATAGCATAATGATTAGCAAGCTTTTAATTATAGACTATAACACTGTTTTAATAAACTATTGAAAGTTTATATTACAGTATACAATGCATTCAAGCGCTTCATATCGACTGACTCGTCTGACAACTGAAATGTAAATGAGAACAGCTTCATTAGGAATTCAACTGCCTGAAATTCTGTATATGTGAGCACAGAGAGAAATGGATCAGAAAACAGATAAAGGCCTGAAACCAGCTGACACTAGACAGAATGCAAATACAACACGATGACATCATGAATATGCTAATTGGAATATTGCGTCATCTAGTTATATTTAGCGGCTTTTCGATCTCGCTTTTGATACTTTTTCAAGTACATCCTCAATTTCGCACATTCGCAACACCAGGTTTTGACCTAGTCTGGTTATATCCAAATACAGTAATATAACAGTGATGGCCTCACTCCTCTTAGCTTTTGAATGTCATGTTTAACTGAACTCATCTCTTATGGAGCACCATGGATTCTTATCTATTAGGTAGCACTGCTCGAAAATCCAATATGATCCTCTTGACATTCTGGCACTGCCAGTGTGAAATGCAAAACAGACAACTCTCTAAATACTTTCAGTGTTTTGTTTGGCACGAACACAGTACTAGTTGGGCACTTAGTGGGTGGGAGCCAAGTGGAAGAAGAGAAGAGAAAAGCAGTGCAGTGCAGAACAGAGAGATAAGAGCCTTACCTGAAAAAACACTGGGGATCTTGGTTAGAAAACTTTTCACTGTTCGGATAGGGATGCCATTTTTCTCATCCTGCATGCGTGCTATTACTTCCTCCATCTGGACAACACAGGGACAGTGGGAGAGATGAGGGGGGAGAGAGAGCAAGAGAGAGAGTGAGCACTTTTCATGAACTTGCCTTTGTAAGTGGAGGCTGTGTGTGAGCAGGCCAGAAAGAGGTAAACAGATAGAGACAGGTTTCTGTGTGTTTCAGCCATGTCTTCAGGGAGGAAGCTGGTAACTAACAGTCAATACTGTCAGATTTCTGTCTTTCCTTTGAAAAATATCTCTGATTTCTGTCATTTGTCACATAAAACTGCCAGTAAGCTGCACTTATTGAGTTCTGCAACAGTTATTGAATTTTGGAAGTCTAGCAATGAAGTTTCTAGTTATTATCCATCAAAATATGTTTGTGTCCCAAAACACAAGCCACACATCCAAACTCTGCAGAGCAGAGAAGAAAAATTACATTTTTCTGACATCAAAAGACATTTCAGACACAAATGTTCTGTGTTCAGCACTGACTGAGTTACAAATTTGAACCAAAAGCTGCGCTGAAAACAGACATGCACAGGCGAGTAGACACAGACAGGCATACATGCAAACACACAAACATTTGCAAGCGTCACTGGGACAGAAATGTACTGGGAGTTGTCTCAAGGGCCTGGCAGGGCAACACAAGGCAACCACGTTTCCAAGAACACAAAGGAGGGAGCAAAGCAGAGAATAGAGCATGGCCCCGATACAGTTCGTCAGCCAGATCGGATGGCAAGAGATCTCCCCAAACTCCTCCCTCAGTGTAAAAATATACGCAGAATCCAATAGCATGGCATGAAACTGATATGTGGTACACAAACGAACCCAAAAATGTTGTGATTCTATCGATGTTTGTCTCAGAAACAGAGACATATGATGGTAGCATTATTAAAAAGAGATTCGTCTGAAAAAAGGTATTCATTGTAATGAGGTCTCAGGCTTAATTAATTTAAGCGGGATTTTGTTTGTCACAGTGTCTTTACTTCAAAATGAAACGGTATAGCGGTGTTCTCATTATATGCATTAAAAGCACCATATGTAGAATTTGTAAAAAAAAAATCTGTTTTTGCTTCCTTTCAGTGGTTTGGTATTATTGTGGCAGACAGTAAGGCTTGTTGCTAACCGGGTAATGTAATGTAAATCTTTGACTCAATCAAATATTTCCCTCGATAATCTCTTAAAATCAATTCTAAACATCACAGTGAAGAGAAGCAATAATTGGTGGAAATGGATTTTCTGACTGAGTCATGAGTACAGTAGTATTGTAGACATTTTTCCAAGTAAAAACATGTTAATTTCATTCATCAACTAGACAATCTATAATCTGTCTATAAAAAGTATGCCTTAATTATAGGTGGCATACTTGTCAATAGTGGACATTTTGCTGATGCCACTAAAAGCATTTCATCACTTCATTCTGATTCATTAAGGTGCAGAAGGTTGTATGACATCCAGCACTAAACATTAAATACACACATTATAAGCCATTGCCATTTTCACTTGAAATTTTGATTCAGACGTTAACATTTAGTTGACTATCTTTGAAAAAAAAAAAAAGGAAAAGTATGTAGCCAACATGTAAAGTGAAAATAACAGGGAAGCCGAGATAGATCCCTGGGGAACATCTCATGACGGGGAGGTTAAAGAGAAAAGGGTTGGTCCATGATAAGATAGGAACCTCTTTTGGAGAGATGCAGTGAGAGCAGAACCAATCATCAGAGCTGATTCTCTAACTGATCGGGATAATGTAATGTTGTGTGTTGTGTTTAAAATGGTCTTTTTGATTTTAAAATGTTTCCCTTTTATCTGACTACACTAAACATTTAACCAATCATAATGTAGTGTATGGTGTCTGGAAGCTGTGACTGTGACTCCGTACTGAGCTGAAGTGTTATGTTGTACTCACAGGTCTGGCTTCATGGATATCCCCCCAACAAACCCCACCCTCCTCAATTTTGTTTCCTCTCCATCTTCATATGACATGCACACGACTTATCAGTGGAGCTCATCTGGGATAGGCGACACAATTTGAATGCAGCCAATTCCATTTCATACAAATGAAAGTTTTGTGTGGGTGAAAATGAATTTCTGCTGCCATATTGGTGAGAAAGGAGCAGTTCTGATTATAAAAGAAATAAAATAAAATAAAATAAAAAGAAGGGTTTGATATGTAAATCTGTGAGTACTCGGGTTTGGCAGTTCATTAGCTAGTACTGTGGCATATGTTATTATGAAAGCTTGTAGCTAGTCAAATAACCTGGAGCTAAAAATCATCCCAGTTAGTGATAGGAGCCTAATTGACAATGATGGAGCACATGCAAATACTGTAACTACAGAGCTGCAGGAGGAGAGTTAAAGGGCCAGCAGTACTGAGAGACAGGAATAGAAAGAAAAAAAAATGAATTGGTAAAAAAAAAAAAAAAAATATATATATATATATATATACTGTATATATACACATTTTCAGATTATGTCAGACAGTGCTGTGAAAAGTAGAAGGACTGTTACTAAATTAATGGGAGGCAAGGCTGAGGAAAAGGGTTAAGGAAATAGGGCACATCTCAAAGAGGTTTATAATATTTGATCACAACATAATTGAAGCTGGTGAACTTCAGAGAGTATTGACATCTGACAGTTAAGTAGCAAATGGTTTCATTTTTCTGTGATGTTCCTCGACTAATACAAGGTGAAGTTAGAGGAGCAGATGGTTTTCTTACTAAAATCAAAACAAAAACCATTCAAGTACTAATATAATATCCTTATATAACTTAGGCTTGTGAACTGACGCACAGAAAAACAAAAATTACCAGTATTCATGCAGCCTCCTTTTACGTGCTGTGTGCATTATCCCTTTTGTTGTTTTTAAACATATCTCTCACTATTAATCCTAATGGTGTCCAGCTCATCTCTGTTGAGTAAGTCTGGCTTATAACGCCAACCTTCTCTCTCTATCCAAGTCTCACTGTCTTTCCCAGAGAGTTAGCTGGCACTGTGAGACGCAGAGCAAATAAGGACAACAGCAACAGTGATCAATACTTCACACACTCTCTCCTATCTCTGCAAACCCTCACCGCCTACACATGGTAAAATGCCACCAGCGTGAATATTCAGGATCTAAAGCTCTTGAAGTCGGGATGCTCTCTGGCTTCATGTTGTGAGGAAGAGGAAAAGTCATTTCAGAGTCAGAGAGAGAGAGAGACTCTTGCTCTCCCTCTCTCTCTCTCTCTCTCTCTCTCTCTATTTCTCTGTCCCCCACCCATCCACCCACCCAGATCTGTCTGACTGCATCTCTGCAGCCTCTTAACAGATAAGAGTGAGTGTTTTGGCTGCACAGTGTGAATCATTGAATAATGATGGCACAGGACTCAGTACATATAAAGTGACTAACAAAAGCTCCGGATATAAGCACATACTGAGCGTCAGCACATGGCTCCAAGCACTTCAAAGACTATGACTGAGGGCACTCAGGGCGCAATCATAATGTTCTGAAGCATCATTTGGAGCAAAAAACATTCCAAACTGGGTTTGTAAATCAATACTGGCCTCTTAGATGCCTTTTTAGCCATTGTTAAGTGCACCATGAGTCCACTTATTTGACAGGCTTTTTCTAAGAAAAGTGGGCAGATAAAAGAGCCAGTTATTAACAAGGTTCTATCTTAAGCACATCAGGAAGGTAGGAGGTTTCAGGGGGAATTTCACCAGTTTTTTAATGTCCTAAGCAAGCTAATTTAGAGGTGACCTTTATAAGTCACCTCAACAAGACAAAAGGAGGCTCGGAAACAGGTTGTTTTGCCGCCTTGGTGATGATGATGGAGGATGGAAATGTTAAATAGGTTTACACTTGATTTTAGCACAACCTAAAGTAAATAGTTGTTACATCCACATGGATAAGCGTTGTTAAGCGTATACCGTGTAGACGGGATCTTTCCCAACCCATAACTTTACGCTGTGTAAAAATGGGAAAAACAAATTAACAACATCATTCTAGGTATTTCTGAGAACTGATTTTGAGAGCTTTCAGTTACCTAGTTTTTAATCACAGTGGCGTGTGGGTGTATGGGTTGAGATGGGCACCTTTGTGGGCTAACTGAAGCAGGTGAATAGACTGCCTGAAGAAACATGGCTCAAAAATGCCCTAAATGACATTGACAATTGAAGTGAGATACTACGTCTAAGCCAAAGAACATTCTCTTGTTGATTGTGCTGCACAACCTCCAGCTTGCATGAAATAATTCCTTAACAAGTGATGCTATTCATGTCTTGTGTTGACCTAGATTGAAATGATTGAAATAAATCACCAGGACTCGATGGACTCAAACATATTCAAACAGTCTTAATTAGAACATCGTTTCTTACATCAGCTTTAAATCTCTTAAGCCAGACTGGTGTTTATTGGAGCCTGAATGATCCATCACGATACATTTTTAATAAAGAAAAAACTTGCCATGACGCACACTAGCAAAATGAAACTCAGAGGCATGCGCTTGTCTTGTTGACATAAAAGGTGACACTACCCTCAAATACAATTTCTAAAAGAAATTTACATTTGATCTTTCTTAGCACATTCTATCAAATGCAGCTTGTCTTGTCAGGCAGTTGGAAATCTATATAGAGTTCATTCAATTTTCCCTCTGTGCAGATGTAAAAGAAAAAAAAAAACTCACTAACTGTGCTGCTGAGGAAATTAAAAGCTCTCCTACCCTACCCCCCCGGTTTATGTTGTCTGCATTGTGATGGGTGAATGTTACTGCGTCAGATGTGCAGGGAGAGTGGTATTACCTTCACAGTGTTATCTGAGGACAGGTGTGTCTACACACGGAAAACAGATATTCCTCTCGACACACACACACTGACACACACTAACAGGACAGATATTGCATGCAACATTGCAACATTACATGATGCACACAACACGTAGCAATTATCAGTCACATTGCAAGCAGAGCATATGACAGAATTCAGAGATGCAACACACCCACACACACACACACCTACACACACACACTCACTCAGAAATACATATTATGAAAGCAGATGAACCCAGAAGGTGTGGATTAATATATTATAAAACCCACATCATCAAAATAGGTGAGCAACCCAGCTCAAGTCTGGCTGCCTGAGGCGGTGCGAGAGCAGCCTGAATAGAACCTGTGGCTATACGGCATGACAGCTCTACTAGATAAAACAGTCTTTGCAGTTGGTTGATCTCATTTCCTTCTGAAATGCAGTCTTTGCAGTCTCCATGGATGAGGCAGAACCTATGGTGGAGGCTGAGCGATAATATTTTACATTTTGTTTGCCCTCAAAAACCAGCAGCACTTTACAAAAAAAAAAATTACAGCATACATCTCAGATCCAAGGTCAATAACTTTATATAGGATCAATACGATGACCACAAAAGCACTCAGATCTACACTATAGCTGAATTAAAGCACGGTGAAATGCTATGTCACCACAAATGAATCACACGTCTCCTCTAGACAGCCTGGCGCATTTGCATATGGAGCAAATCCAAAAACACAATGTTCTTCATGCCATAAGGGGAGGATAGCGGGCGGACACAATACAGGCAAAGCAAACCGTTAATAACTTCTCAAAGACTTATAATCCCAGTGCAGTTTTTGACTTGCATATCATGAGCTACAATATTTTGCCTCATATTATTCTCTTTGATAGAAAAGCCTCTCTGCCTGTCTAGCCTTTGCCATCTGTATACAAAGGTGACATACTCAAATGATGCTGTTCCGCATCTGCGGTGACCCAGATTTAGGTGAGGAGGAGAAATCAAACACCGTTTTCAAACAGCCTTAATTGGATTATCTCTTCCTATATAATCTCTAAATCTCTGAAGGCAGTCTAGTGTTGATGTGAGAGTGAAGTACCTTCCCTCTCTACCCATCGAGAAACATTAAATAGACACAAACAAGTGAATGATAAATGCAGACTTTTCCGAGCCCCCACTCAGGAACGTAGAGGTCAACTGCTCATTTACTAGCAAACACAGAGGAGATATGCAAAGGCATTCATACTGTAATAGCCTTTGTTAGACAAGAGCACTTTGCATGGGCATTGCAGAGCTTTTATATACACCATAAACCCATACCTGCCGACATTTTGTTTGAAAATTCAGGAGATTTTCCCGTCTGTATGTAAAATATGTATGTGTGCGTGGCTTATATGTCTAGTTTGTGTTTCATACACAATCTGTCAACTTGAATAACGCCAGACAAACACATGAAACATATGGAGCCGTGTATGACGATTATTAATAATAAAGGTTGAGGGCCATGAAAATTGAAGGAGTGTCCTGGGAGAAACAACAAAACGGGAGGGTGCTGGGAGATTACCTTGAAATACAGGAGACTGCGGGGAAAAACAGGAGTGATAACAGGTCTACACGAACCTTTTGGATCATAAACATTGCTGCGGTAATGTAAATCAGCTTTTGGATTATAAAACACAGAGTAAAACCCCTCACATGAAGTTACATCATTAAAATGAAATAATTCATATATTAAGAGAAAGCAAGAGACGAATCATTTTATTACAGTTTTGTAGATATGATGTACGCCTTACAGGCATTGCACAGCGTCAACGAATCAGTCAGTATGAGTAAAACATTTTTAATAACCCTCTATAACTTTACATAAATATGGGTTCACTGGAACGCTGCACAAGCTGTTCTACTCACTGTGTATTTTATCCAGGCCAAAATAAACCTAGTGATCAATAAATGGAAGCTAATTATCACAATGCATATATTTGCTATGGATATGGATTATGTTAATGCTGTATGTGAATGAGGTTATGTCTCTACATCTGTGAGACAAAATCTATATGATGACTTAGTGACAAAATATTGGCGTTGAAGGGAGGTTTTCAAGTCATTATTGTCAATATATTGTGAATCCTAATTGTAACCAGTGTGACTAGTTCAAAGGTTTTCATACCCAGCAGTACACCCCAAAAATAGAAATGCTATGTTTGCTTATTTTTGATCATAACTATCAATCTTTGATTTAAATATTTGCTGCAAATAATGCACTAGATACCCAAGCCATAACGCCCAACTACAACCAACCAATTAGATATCAGCACACTAATGTTTGTGTCAGAATAAACACTACCAAATGTACATGACTGAGAAGTGTCAGATAAAACAATAAACATATCAGCTGAACAAACCGGCCATTGGTTTATAACACAAAGAAAACATTGTTACATTGCGTGCTAAATACAAACAAAGTTAGTCAGACACCTCAGGCTGCACCTGTGCAGTACCGCACCACTTGGGAATTTAAAATAAAATTCCCCTGCAGATAGGTGAGGGAAGTTATTGAGCGGATGCTGACAAGGTTGTTGAATAGATGCCATGAATCTTAAGTCCTCTCCGAGGTTGCAGTTCGCTTCTGAGTTACCACAGCAACACAGTCTGTGACCACTATCACAAGGACATCTTTGGCTGCTCGCCATCGCTCATTCATAAGAGAGAAAGAAAGAAGGGTGGGTGGGGGGAAGGAGGTTGGGGACGTAAAGGATGGAAAGAAAGAGAAAGACAGATATTGTCAAAAGAGGAATATGTGAGTATATGAAAAAGAGGAAAAGTTTTTCCTTTTTTAATTGATGTTGTATAGCTAAGCTGTACGATACACTGTATGTGGTAGTCATATATTGTTGGCTTAAATCCACAATATTATTTTGGGCTGTAGCAGAGTTATGTTTTATTTTTTTCATTATTGTTATTATTATTATTATTATTATTATTATTATTATTATTATTATTAGTATAGTATAGTATATATTGTTTTAAGATTTAAAATGTGTAACCTTTAAGTTGCCCATTCATGCCTTTGCCTCAAGATCATTTTAATAGTAGGGTCTGTTTTTTTGTTTCTGTTGATTATTCTAAGATAAACTGTTGACCTTTCTATCACTAGGGCTGTAAGTTTCTGTAGTTTTCATTATTGATTAATCTGTTTATTATATACTTCATTAATCGATCAGTTGTTTGGTCTTTGTTAGCAAATTGCAATTTTCCACAGGTCAAGCAAACATCTGAATATACGTCCGGAGCCACCAAAATATTCAGTTTACACTGATATAAAATATATAAAGCAGCAAATTCTCATATTTGAGAATCTGAACCAGCAAATATTTTAATATTAAAGGATTAATCAAGCCTCAAAATAGTGGGCAATTATTATTCTGTCGAAGGACTAACTGTTTAAGCACTACTTCAACTGCTGTTCACCCACATCCCAGCAACTTGGGTACGTTAAACTTTCAGCATTCAGGGTTATGTAGTGGGTAAAGGTCTAATATGTAATGAGGGAAAAGCAAGAGGCCAAAAAACCAAGAACCCTTCCCTTGGCCTTGGCAACAGATGGTCATGCTCTGCTTGCTTTGCTCATATTTAATCTTACACGAAACATCCTGATTTATACTCCCTCCTATTTTAAATGGATTTCTCTGCCCCAGTCTTATGTTTCTTCCTTTACAGCTGCTTATTGTGAATTTTCAGTTTCTTTGAACATTTTCTCTGTTCATGCAACCCCTCAACTCTCATAGGTACCCTGACTACGAACCTCATATGTAGAGCGGACAACAGTCTGTCTCACAGCAGGCCGGGACCATAGAGCATGAAGAACAGATGCCCAGGTGACAACACTGCCTGGGGAGAAAGCAATTACTCCATCCAAACTGACGGTTTATTTCTATACGCTTGAGGCAGATTCTGCAAACCAGTGATTAAACATTTAGCAACATCTGCAGTTTGCTGCCTGATAAGCCTTGCTTTCAGTTGTATTCATCAGTACAGTTCTGTCTCTGTGTACACAATCAAGCTCCATTGAGCCATCAGTCAAACATGAGCATCTGTTTCTTGGAATGTCACTTCACTGTTTCACACTTCAGGATGTTCTCTCGCACATTTGTTCCCCCGTCGTCTTTATTCTTCCTTACACGTCGTTTGTAATAACATCACATCCTAGAAGATGCAGGATAAAGAAACCTGAGGAGGTAAGAATCTTCTCTGCTGTTTCCAGCTCACATCTTTATCTCTGCAGCAAACTGCAAAGATCTATGAAATTTTTAGATGGAAATTATTCCTCCTCAATGCCTCCTCTCTCTCTTCACACCTAATATCATTAATGTGTTTCATAATGTACCAGTTGGTGGTGTACTGCCTGATCCATTATTTCCATAATGGAGCACTGTGATAAGAAAAAGCTCGTGCCACTGTAAAACTGTCTTGCTCACAGCAGCAGCAGCAGCAGCATTAAGGACAGATGATTTTGCCACTCCAGACTTTGGTTCATGTGGATGTTAACAAATGGATATTGTCAACCATGATGCCTCCTCAGCTTTGAAATGCTCGTCAAGGTGTGACTGAGAGCCGTCTAATGGCTTGATCTGATTTGGTCCGATATGCTAATGGATGAAAGTGAGACTGTAGATCTTTGATTCCCTGTGTGGTGTTATGTGTCACCTGAGTGGCATGTTGTGTGCTTAAATATATCTTCTTTTTTTTTTTTGTCCGTCTGTAAGCCAAAGTTTGTCTCAAAGGATAATAATGTGAATAATATATTAAATAACCAAATTTGAACCAAATCAAATCGACTTGAATCAAACTGATTTCTGGATTTTGCAAAGCTGTTAAATGTGTCCTGTGGAGTTTCCTTGTAAAAAAAAACAAAACTTATGTTTTTACTTCAACACATCGTTTGTATCCTTGAGGTTTAACTAATGTGTTGAATGTATTTCCGTCTTCACAAAACATTTGTAAAGCCAATTTTAAGTCCTGAAATTGTTAAAATACGGTAGTTTTAAATCCATGTTTATGTGCCAACAGTCTTCTTATTCTCTGCCTTTGCTGGCACATTGCTGTACATTTTTGATGTGTTACCACCACCTGTAGATCAGTGGAAAAGTGTGACACTATTGGCAGGACTGTGTCATCCGGGAACCCATCCACGAGATGCACAAAACAGGGACTCACTCATAGAAAAACATAGGGGATAGGTAAAAAATCTCCACAAGGAAACTTTAATATAGATATACACAACTTACTTTCATCTTCAGATCAATGTGAAGAATTTGGTAAGAAAAACAAAATATTAAGAGTCAGTTTCTGCTGGTAAATTTCAGCCAAGACAGATACGATCCAGAACTAACAGCCATCGTTTATGATGGGTCTTGTCATCACGTGAAACTCCCTAATCTCACAAACAAATATTTAAACGTGGTGTTGAAGCTATAACATGGGCTAGACAGCCTTCTGCAGCTGCTGCATGATGTACTTCTCGCCTCTAATTTATTCAAAAACAGGTTTTTAGTGTATTTTCAGGTTGACAATCAGAAGCAAAGACCAATCGCAGCACAACGAGAGGTGACTTTTTCTAATCAAGCGTAGGAAAAGTTCCTGTTGTTGTCTGAGGGGGAGAGAGAGCTGGCAGTCATCTGTTGTACGGCCTTTTTGATGTTTTTCTCAAGCTAATTCATCCACGGCCTTGCCAGACCACACTGAGCAAAGTGAAAAATCTGCACGACTTTGGCAGGCTGACAATCTTGTATTATATTCTTTTGACCTCCCAAAGTTATTTTATCAGTAAACTGAAGTAATGTAGATATTTAATCTATCTCCTTTACTCCTCCAATGTCATTAAATGCCTTTCATAATATACTGCTTGGTTGGTAGTACTTCTTCTCCACCTGTTTCTCGCTGGAAATCTAAATAATCAAAAATTCCTGCACACAACAGCAGAAGCAGCAATTGCAGTGTTGGTTTGATGGACAGATGGTTATTATCGCTATGTCATTTAAATGTTTTCCAGATAGTTGCCAGAGATACTTGCACCCACAATGCCCTCCTTCATAGTATTTTCATCACCTTCTACAGCTTTCTAGAACACGCGGCCTCTTCCCTCCTCACGTCCCTGGAGAATTATCTTCCCTGGCGAATGGCGGCAGAAGGATGTTCAATATTTCCCCTGACTCCCTCCCCAAGGGAAAACCCTCTAGTAGTGAGAGAAAGAGACAAACATTGAATCATGGATGAGAGGTAGTCATCCAGCTATGCCTACACCCTGGAAAAAAAACACTGGCATTTATCCTCGTTTGACATTGCTGCTGTTAATGCATTTGTTGTTCCAAATTTGCCAGGCAGTATTTTTCTGCCATTTCATGCTTTATGCAGCCACAGCCACATTTCTATTATGAATATAATGAAACTGCTGAAGGATTGTAGTATAATGTTATGTTCCAATTCAAATTAAAGCTCTATGTGATGACTTTTTCATAGTGGAAGATTAACTTTTAATTTTTTGCATCACTGTAGTTGACGCTGACAAGATGCAACAAACCTTTTAGCTTCACATCAGACCCTTCAGAATCTCAGATTCTCATCCATGCTGTACGGTGTAGTGGCACAAACAGGAGGTTCTGTTCCAGTTTCTTCTCTTTTGCTTTTATTATGAACAGAAATGGTAAAGAAATGTTGGCACTGTCGTGGATGTGTTTCTGCAAGCACCAGGCGTGTTTACGCTTGTTGACTTGTCTAATAACACAGTGCAGTTTCAATTTCTTACTTTCATTGTGGTGGTATCATGCCAAATAACAAGTAAGCTAAATAAACTAATATTTATTCACATTAAAGCTGCACTAGTCAATATTTTTATATCAACAATGGATAAAATGACTACAAGTGATGTGAAAGGGGGAGAATTTTCATCAACTCTGCAATTCCCCTCAGCTCTATGGAGCACTTTAGCATACTTTAGCTTATTGTTTTGGTTTTACTGCAACTTTACTGTTTTGGTTCACCCTCACCGCTTTCATCAGCCACAGCAGTGTTTTCAGTAAAAAAACCCTGAAAAACTCACCACATGCTACCTATCCAGCACCAAATAGCAGCAACTTGCTGGCTAACATAGTTTAGCATTTAGCAGCTAAAGAGCTACATTTTTTCCAGGAGATTGTGAGGAGCTAAAAGGAGAGTGAATATTAGACTTACATTTGTTGGGAGGACAGAAACATGATCTCAAATAAATG
The DNA here is from genome assembly GCF_021018895.1 of Seriola aureovittata. Classification (NCBI taxonomy): domain Eukaryota; kingdom Metazoa; phylum Chordata; class Actinopteri; order Carangiformes; family Carangidae; genus Seriola; species Seriola aureovittata. The sequence continues at coordinate 17,234,707 of NC_079377.1, forward strand.
CTAATGCTGTGTCCCCGAGTGAGTGTCCAAAAAATCAATTAATACTGTTTTAAAAGATATTAATACATCATTTAGTTTGAACATTTTTATTGCCTTTATCCCATGGCCACTCTCCTTTTTTTCTGTTTATCACGGTTTCTGTGCTATAATAGAATTTGAAGTAGTTGTACGAGCAACAGTAGGCTAGCACTAATAGTTGTGTTTTTAGTAGTAGGCTGCTGTAACAGTAGGGTCAATAAGTGGTGTTAGTCTGATTATGTGTCTACTTTTATTTTTTTTAAGTAACAAATACAGTTCTGATATAGGTGACTCAGGGTGTGGAATCGAATCCACACACACACTCATTTGTCCTTTATTACTTCCATTTTCAGTGTTATCTTTATTCTTTGTATTAATCGTGTCTGTTACATACAGGAGTCTCCAGTTCATGTTGGGACAGTACTCCTGAGAGAAAACCTTATTCCACCTCCAGCTGACTCTGTTTTCTAGACACTGGTTTCTGTCTGTTTCTAAATCTACTATGATCTGGTGTTCCTGGCTAGTGGTGGGATACTGTTCCTAGGGCAAGGCCTCTCTCTCTCCCTCACTCTCTCTCTTTCACTCTCATCTTCTCGGTGGGCGGGCAGTGGGCGCGATGACTAAGCCAAGGTTGGCCATGTGCTAGAACATAATCCACTGAAAGCCAATATCCCTCCTGCCCACCTACCATGATTTCATCACTCAAACAGCTTGCTATCATAAATTAGCAAATAAAAGAAGAAGAAAGCTGCATTACTTTCTGATATATTGTGCAAAAGTTCTCCAAAAACTAAAATAATACATGATGAGTTTATCTAATTGCCAATAGTTGCTAAAGCTTAATGAAAGGAGTTCATACACACACCTAAAAAAAACCCAAAAGAAAACAGGCTGTATTGATCAGCCATGCACAAACCGGCAATAAACAGATAATAAAGATTGGTTTCCAAAGATCATACTGTGGTTTAGCACTTATTCATAATTGGGGATCTTTAGGAATCGTACTCAGGAGCATTTAATAATCATGCTTTTACTTTTGGTGGTTAGACTGTAGTGTTAAATGAAATCACCCCTATAGTTACTTCGTCGAAGCAAGGCTGTTAGCAGTGTCCAAACTGTTTGGCGTAACACTTGAGGAGTCATTGGGCACCAGAGAGCATGTTTACTAACACCAATCAGAGAAACGAGGAGGAGGAAGAGGAAGGAAAAGGAAGAGAGGAAAACAGAGACGGAGAAACAGGGAGAGAGGCTGGGTATGGAAACAGAGATGCACTGGGAATAAAGAAGAAGGGAGGGTGCTGTCTATTTTTAGGACCAGATAACATGAGAGAGAGGGGGCCTCACTCCTCTCTTCCTCCTCTCCCCATCCTCTCATTTCCCACATTCCTCCTTGGCACGTGCAACAGACACTCAGGACGGCTCTGTGTGCCCTGAATACCAATAAGAGAGAAGCAGCTGGATACTGGCAGGCTGACATTCTTCTGCCTTCTCCTGTCTGCAGAACAGAGACAAGACAAGGACTGGGTGGCTGACAAGACGCACACATGCACACTTCAGAGGACACAGTCAGGATAGACAATAAGCCGATAAGAGCAGACTGTTTGACGCAAGTGACACTTGAACTACGGGGCAATGAAGATGATGGACGATAGGCTTTGTTGAACATTTCAAAACAACTGCCAGCAGGTAGAGACCGTTAATATACCGTTAATAATATAATATAACACAGAGAAGGAGAGCTATAGTGTCTTACTAAATTAGAAGGTCAAATTAAAACTTTATCACTGCTAGGGTCAGATGTACAGCCATATATGTCATATATGTCATAAATGTCAACTTTTCATGCTCAATTTAGAGGATTGCAATTTTACAAATGAGGCCACTGGAAAAAAGTAAATGACTCAATTCATAAATACATACAGAAGAGCTTCACTAATAGCATATCTCAAAATCTGGACATGTACATCCATCCTCACCCTGACATGTCCTCTCCTCCTTGCCCCAATATGAGCTTTTCTATTACCACGGCTGCGTTGACATTACAGGCAAGGGAAGGGAATATCAACAAATCAAATCAGTCCTTTGCAAGGAATAGAGAGACCCTTCCCACCATATCCTAATGCATTGTTCGACCCGACCTTGCCTTTTTTTTTTTCACTGAGCGCAGGCTTAGATAACATATTTTATTCTTTGTCCAGCACAGGCATCAGGCAAGAGATCTGTGGTAGGGCTTTATTTGGAGATGAGAAAAGCTATTAACAATGTTCTGTCACAGGACAAGCAGAGAAGAGATAGATAATCTAATATGCAGTATGTTTTAGTCATCAGGGCAATGTGGATAGTGTATTAAGAGCCTTTATTCAAGTAAAAGTAGCAATAAACAGTGTAAAATGGTGTAAAAAAAAATATTACTCAAGAATACTAGCTGTTAAATGCACTAAAAGAACAACTTAACACTCCCTGAATATCCTGTTGAGCTTCTGTAGTTTTACTTCTCAACTTGATGCACTGATGTAGAAGTGTACCTCAGCGTGGGTCAGCACACTGTGACATCACTGTCAGGTGTGGTTACAGACAGAACCGTAAAGTACTGCTTTTCAGCCTGCTGCGCCGGAAGGTACTCATCATGAACATTCATCCCAAGCGTTATATTCTCATATACTATATAAACTGTATTATTTTTTAAAGATATAGCCAGTATGTTAATGCTAACCAAGCAATAAATAATCCAACTCTTTAAATGATTAGGCCTGCAACAAGTATTTCCGTTATCAATTATTGCTTTTTTTCTTGATTAATGGGTTATTCTATGAAGAATCAGAAAACTGTGAAAAATGTCCTTCATATTTTCCAGTTCCCTGTCATCTACTGCCCTGTTTAGTTTGAACGATGGTGTGAAACCCAAATATGTTCAATTTACTATAAAGTTAAGGCAAGAAAAATCACCTGTCACATCTAAGAAGCTGGACAACTAGTTGAATAATCGTTGCAACATGTAACTGATCATAGGTTCCTGAAATATCTATCTGCAAAGTAAGTAAAAAGCACAATATTTCTAGTGAAGAGGAATCACGAAAGCATACAATAAAAAAACATGAAAGAAAAGTTCAAAATTGTACAGTACTTTAGTAAATTCACTTCTGTTGGTTAATGCTGGTGAGCTACAGTTTCTCATCCTGTTATTCACGTAGTTATAAGTGAAAGACGGTGAAAGATTCATAAACTCTGCCACTGCACTGCAGGCTCTCATGGACTGAGCAGCACTCACTTGAAAGTGTGTGAATGTTTGCTCACACACAGTAGCACAGAAAGACACACACACACACACACACACACACACAAACAAATACACACACATAAACACACTCATGTTCTGTCACTTTGCTAGCTACGGGTGTGCTGGACACATTGTTGAAGTATTTGAGATAATAGCATTTGACAGACTGCTGGTGTGGTTGTCATGGGGATGCCAAGAGAACAGCCACCAGCCACCAAAGCACAAACAAAAAGGAGGGCAGGAGAAAGCACAACCATTCTAGACAGCATTGTTCCCAGGAATGTCATTTCTCAATTAGCAAATGAGACACTATCACCAGGAGTCAGTGTCTGACAACCAAGAGGAATAAAATGGTAACCGAGATATCTTATTACCGAGATAATAAGATAAGGAATTTTAATGAAGCAGTGGGAGAGAAGTTTCGTTTTAGATATTGATGATATTATGCCTGAAAAGAGCGTTTATAGCATTGTTTTAAAAGTAAGAAGACTAGGAGTCTACAGCCACGTTTTCAAAGTACCATGTACAGCTGAGGCTGATGGGAATGTTCATTGCCAACTATATGAGAATAGCTGATTAATCATCTTGTTTACATAGCTGCCTAGACAAAAAAGACAGACATTGTATTTGTTTAATGAGGCCAATTTCCCTCCACCCAGATCCTAATTTACCTCCTCATATTTTACAGCTGACATAATTCTTTCAAACGCACCTCAAAATATTTAAATATGTGGAAATGATATAGGCCACTTCACATTTGTTTTCAGATTACATAACCAGCAAGCTAAGCTAATTAAATCCCATATTTTAAATCAAACACAGTCCTTTAGCCCCCTGTGTTTAAAGAAAACATAAAATATCTCAATTTAACCATGAAATAATACAGTTTTTGAGTATGATTTAAAGTTTGCCTGACTTGATTATTACATTATCAGGGTTGTCTGTTCAAGAGTTATGGTTTGATGTTAGGGCACTCATGTATATAGCCGGGCTATTTTTAGCTGCATACGTTTTGTTTATGTCTGGAAATCAATATTTTGCAACATTTTAGCAGTGAAAGACTCAAGACGAAAAAGGAGGCAGCAGCAGGTTGAGCCAAGATGGTGCCCGAGGTTTATTGACTAGGCTGCACTTTGGATGGCTGAGCTTGCTAAGCTGAACTCATGGTGTGAAGCTGTGAGCCTCAGTTGGATGCAGGTGGAAGCTGCTCAGCACAGTACGACCTGAGAGCTGAGTGTGTGTGTGTGTGTGAACAGGTGTCATTTACACTGAGGACGCTGGGGACATCGATTTTAATAAATAGCTTGAACGCTTGGAGAACAACATACAAACATACAATGCAATGTAAATATAGAAGAAACGAACTGTCCAAAGTTATGTAAGCTAAAGAAAAATAGCCTACTGATTCTAAAATTAGATAAAAACATTTATGTTCTGATCAGTCATTTAAAATTCTTACATAGTTTCTTCTTCCATAACAGCATAATGTGTCATTTCATATTCAAAAGATTTAAATTTAAGCCTTATGCTTAGAATGAGTCATGATTAGTTGAGCTTGAACTCTTGTCTGTTTCTCTGATGTTAGAAACAACAAGTTTAACATCTAAAGGTAAGGTTGAGATCTTATGTTTAGCTTAGCTAAGGTTGTTAATGTTACTCCTTCAGTTGTTTCTATTTTGTCCTATTTTTGGGCAGTGATATTGGATATTGTTATTGCTGGGCTGACTGACATGCACTGGTGCTTCCTACAGTAGACGTGATATTATCATTGTGCGACTGACATGGTGTTGCAGCTGTGCTGATGCATGTGGATGAGTGCTGTCGACATTGTGTGTGGATTTTCATGTTGTCGATTCTACAGTAGCCTAGGCCAACGTTGTGCGATTTTCTTTTCCCCGCTGTAATTATCAAATCAACTCTGACTATACCAACCCCCCTTACATTGCCTAAAATCACATATAACACCCTTTGAGAAATGGTTTTTGATCTGAGCCCTTATGTCCCCACCACTTTTCCATATAAAGTGACGTCCTCATGTGTGCGTGTGCGCCGCAGTGATGAAGCACACAGTTTTAAACAAAGGTGCACCTCTGTGTGTTTGGCAAATGAAAATATATGTCTCAAACTTATGAAAATGTACCCTTTGGATTCGACTTTATTTCGTTTGGTATTGGATTTGCGCAATGGCACTTAGTGGTGGCAGGCTAATCACTGAGACATGATTGCTTCTGGGAGAACGACTCCTCATTGTTGAGAGGCACTGAGCTCCAGGGGGACAATCAGGCCAGCGCTCTCAGTTACAGTTACAGTCAATTTGGATAGAAAACGCTACATCCAATGGTTGTTTGTTTAGAGAGAGTTCCCAATAAAGCTATGAGACACAAGTGAATCATTTCACACAGGAGGAGAGATGACTGTGCTCCAGCAGGGTCTAAATACATTCCACTCTTTTTCTCTGTGTGAGGATAAAAGCTGACTGGAGTGGCATGGACTCTGACTAGGGCTCTGATGACTTCAAAGAGAGGCGAGGGATGTGAGAGGAGGGGACAGAGAGACAGAGGTGGATGGATGCTTCACAGGTAAGGTAGCAAACACCGGAGGGAGGAGGGGAGGAGGGGAGGAGGGGGGCGGGGTGTAGAAAGAGACTACACATGTGTGCCAGGGTGAGACAAAGAGAGAAAGTTAGTATATGAGCAACATCAAAGACCTGAAAGTGAACAAAAGAGGCCATGAGCGTGGGAGGGGAGAGTGATGGAGGGAGGGATGAAAGAGATAGAAATGTAGAGGGCAAAGTATGAACACCCGCGCGCAAGACAGACAGTGAGGGAAACTGGGATGAAAAAGTCTTGGGAGACGGAGAGAAATTTTTTCGAAAGTCTAGACACAAAGAGAAAGAGAGACAGACAGAGGGAGAGACAGAAAAGTGAAAGGGTGTTTTTCAGAAAGAAACGATATTCTTGCTCCGAGCTGCCAAAATACAGTGAAGAGCAGAGAGATAATGCATGAAATACTCTGTGGAGGAGATAACAAGATTTCTTATTTCTGTTTATTTTTGAAGGCTCCTGACGTGCAAATATGATTTTAGCTTTGGCAACGATTTGAGGCAGCTATGAAATATACAGCGGTTGAAAGCGGCATTCTCCAATTATTTTTATTTTGCTTTGGCAGAATGCTTTAGTAGATGTAATCATAGATTCAAGAGGCACTGACTTTTTCAAGAAAGTAAATTTTTGCAATTAGGGGAGATTAGGTGGCTGTTCTGTAGTTGATGCTTCATATAAGGGATGTGATGTCTTTTTTATTAAAACTGATGCTTCACAATCAAAATTGTATCTCCATTGCAAAAAATACACCAGTGCATCATTGCATACCACTATATCGGACTTATGCCACAGGAGGCGAGAAAGGAAATGCTGTGTTTAAGATGGTGTGGTGTAGGAAAGGGATACAACTGCCAAATAAGAAGCAGACAGGAAACCAAGTTTCTACAATAAACAGAGACACAATGTCTAACACATCAAGACGAAGAGATAAGCAGACGAGCGGGAATTTGTACAATATAGATGGTGTCCGGGAAGGAACGACCCATAACCAGAAACAACTGGGGGGTGTATCACAAGTAGAAGTAGAAGGGACTGCATGGACACAGTTGAGATGCAGATGGTGTACGCAGAGATGCAGGGTCAGGACAGCAGGGGCGGACATATAAACAAAGAGAATAGGGACACAATGATGTTTTGGACGGATGCACAGACACATGCCCAGTGTGTGTGGTGAATACAGAGAAATACAGCGAAGAATTCAAATGAAACTGTCACACACACAATGTATTTTCCTTCTCATTACCCCTCTCATTTTCTCTTTTCTCTCTTCAGCCCTAACTGAGCATCACTGTCCTCATTAAGACCATCACACCAGAGATGGAAGAGAAGTCATTCACAACTCTGGCCGGGGTTCTCCTGTAATCTTTGGCTGAATGATGAGCTGGGATGAAATGACCAGACAGAGGAGATGCCTGAGTCAGCCTCTATCTTAATGCCCAGGCTTCCTTGGGCCCTTATATAACCCCAACAGACAGTACTAAAGACTTCAGCTGTGGCAGACATATACAGAAGGGAAAGCTTAGAGCGAGACAGGCTTAAGTATCTTTTCACTGTCTTCACAGAGAAGCCAAAACCATCATCCGATGAATTCCAGTATTGGGTCATTTGTCTGTTACTTCAGTAACTACCTTTGATGTACAAGGTAAGCCACATTTTTGATTTTATACACCAAATTCATTAACAAATGTACAACAACAACTTATGTTCATAGAAAATGTATGTGCATCATTCAGTGCCCTCAGCCGGGTTGCGTGAAATGGACCATATTTTAAGGAAATAGTTGATAGGAGATGAGAACATCGATACCACTCTTATATCTGTCTGTTCAGTATGAAGCCAGAGTCAGGAGTGACTGGAAGGAGGGGAAAACAGCTACCCTGGCTCAGTCTGAAGGTAAATAAAAATCTCCCTACCAGCACCTTTAAACCTCACTGATTAATACACTGTATCTCATCTTTTTTAACACATACAAATGTGTAACCTGCCGAACTATTCTACACCTTCTTATAGTAAATCCCAAAAAAAAAACTTTGGCAGTGAATATTTAACAGATATGTTCAATATGTATGTTTTGTAGCTCAGCACTGAGGCATTTCTGTGTGTCATTTTGTGATTCTGCCACAGGGGGGTGAACATTTATCAGATTCTTCACATACTAACTTCAGTGTTTTGTCTGATAAAACATAAGGCAGGCAGCATGACACCCCCCTGACGTGTTCAGATGATACAGTAACACTTGTAATTTGCTTCTGATAGCGCCACCTACATACTCTCTGTGTGCCTTGCTTTCTGTTTATTCTTGCCATTCCATATTGTCTCTTTGAAGACTAAAAGTAGGACTGAGGAGAATGATCTACCCACATAAATTGTACTGTATGCATTTCTGAAATTGGTTTCATCAAGAAAGCCTCCAGTCACTTATGGTATTTGTAGGCTGTATCAGTTATACGTCGCATTGTGACAAGATGCATTACGGCCGGGTGGATTATCTTAGCCTCCAGTAGTATGACGAGATACCAGAACTGCAGTACTATCGACTGTAGCATGTGTCAGTGATGCCAGCCCCTCTAATTGGCGTTACGGTTTTGACGTCAGCAAACACAGGCAAAATGGATTAGAACAAAGCCATAAATGCCAACCCCCACCACCCCAACAGTGTCTGCCAAACAACCCCACTTTTTCTCAGCAGCGTGTGTGCGAAAAAGAAACATGCATGTTTTCATACACAGGAAGAGAAATCACCTGGCTGGCAATCTGACATACAAAGAGCCCTACTTCACAGACAAAGATTTCTCTCTGATCTGGCAATTATAGATCATCCCACCTCACCCCCATCCCCCCAACCCCCCCCCCCCCCCACCCCCCCACCCCCACCCTCTCTCTCCCGGTCTTACTGATCTTCTGATTGCAGATTGAGGGAGACAGGCAGTACAAGAACCCTTCAATCTGGCTCTTAACTGAGAAAAGGCTGAAAATGTATTCAGTCCCCTCCGCTTTCTGACTCATGAACAATGTAGGACGGTTGGGAAACTGTACAGATAACAGGGCAGGCTGATGTAGGGTGAGTTTAACAGATATAGATTAGGCTCTGGTTTGAACAATGAGGAGATCTCTGCTGATTGAACGTAGTCTAAACCAAGATTTACTGTATTAATAATGGCTGCATTTCTGCATCATCTGACAACACATCATTTTGAGGTGTCACTGCTGTGTTGCAGTAATGCACAGGAGAGGGAAAGTCTTGTCCCAGCAAAATGATCTCTTGTACACAACCTCTTAATCAACTGACAAATCAATAGCATGCACTAATACCTTTGCCCTGTTTGTTATTGTTGTTTGTTCGTTGCTTCATTACTGAGTCACACTAAGGGGAAACGGTTCAAATCTCACGGTGCAGCATCAACACCCTTTTCAAACGTGTGAAGGACAGAGTTCCCCGAAGCTGAAAACACAGAGACTAATGGAGGAGGCAGAAAGCTATAATGAGGAAAGCACATAAAGACATTTAAATAATCTTTCTTCATCAACAATATACGAGGTAGGTCAAATACTGTAGCTACCTGAAACGTGACATAGAAGTCAAAATAATCATATTTAATGCAAGGTTTTAAATTCCATTATCTGACATTGTTTGGCCATAATACCTACAGTTATCTGAACAACACACTCGTACACTCTGTACATCATTGTATAGTTTCACCAGGGACCAGTTTACATCAAAGATACACAGTACCGACATTCATGTAAGCACCAGAAGCAGAACTCTCCCACATCAACCGAAGATAACAACAACAGTGTGATACAATGTTGTATATGCTCATTGGGAAAAAGACAGCAGAAAAAAACAATAAACATGCAGCATAGGATTAATGGCCGTGCACAGAGACAGAAGCCAAACTGGCTGCTGGAAGAACAATTACTGGATGCCTGTCGACAGCTCAGATGTAAATAAGAGTGGGCTGGTGTCTCAGCTGCCAGATACTACACCACAGAGGAAGATCCATTCCAGCAGTTACAGTATACTGCGAAATAGATGTAATCTTAACTATTTATTTAATTTTATCCTATATGGAGTCCTATGAATCTTATTTTTCCAGTATTTTTCTACTGGAAAATCTGCTCAGACGAATCAGCTGATTTGTGGCATTAACTGTTCACTGCAAACATCACCTTGTGAAGAAAAGCTGTAAGTGGATTTTTGTCACTTTAAGTTATTATATTTCAAGTCAAATAACAGGTGGAGATGAACATTTTTATTTGAAAAGCTCTATCAATTTTATGCGGTGCAACACGCAAAATCCAGGAAACTTGTGATGGAGAAAAGCCAAAATTTCAGTTAAATTTCAGTTAGGAGACTGTTAACTGTGTCTGCTGCCTTGATGCTCATCTCAAGATTTTTTTTTTACTGACTGAATAAAGTTGTAAGAGACTGGTGAACACTGTAGATTTTCACTGTCTGAGGATGAAGTGGATGTGGTGAAAACATCAATGTTTAGACTTTGTCTATCTATATTGTCCGTTAAATCTGATCAGTCTAATGTATCCTCATTTTCTTTCCTCTCTCTTACCTCTCACTTAATTAGAAACGGCACACACACACGCGCTCCCACGCAGACGCACACATGCAGAGACACAATCACGAACACACACAAAGAGCGCTGGCTGGTGAGAGAAGATGTTCCCTCCTCATGCTGAGTGGCTATGAACTTCGCAGAGCTGTTTTAGGCTCGCATAAAAAATTCAGGACTCTCTCTTAGCAACATTCGCCCTACATACAGCATACACACATGCTCGCAAATGCATCACAGCATTATTCATGGTGCACACGTGAGCAGGCATGAAAAACAGACACACACACACATACTATGGTAAGCTTGATGATGATATAAGCCTGACGTGGTAAATATGTGAGCAGCGAGACATCACAAAGCCTTTTATATGCTTAAACATTGAATCAATCGCTGAACATTTTATTGCCATTTCTTGACAAACTGTAGGAGTTCTGATATATCAGTTGTTAGCGTTTTCCTTCATTTATATAGTGAGTGATATAATTTTCAGGGTCACCAGCGACTGTCGCCAGTAAATCAGCACAAAAGCCAAGTGGTGTGTGTTGGCCCATGTGTTTCTTCACATCCAACTGTTCGAATGTTTGTGTGTGTGTGTGTGTGTGTGTGTGTGTGTGTGTGTGTGTGTGTGTGTGTGTGTGTGTGTGTGTGTGTGTGTGTGTGTGTGTGTGTGTGTGTGTGTGCGCGCGCGCACGCGCATGTACTTGGGCATTTAGATTTTCAATACAACTACATACGCATTCAAACAAGGTGCTCGAGTGCATGCACCCTTGAGGAAAACAGACATCTCTGTGCACATCTTCACAGCAAGCAGGTCAACACCTCAGCTCACCCATCCATTTTCATTAGACATTAATGACAGGAACAGAGGAGTGGATGGGCCAGAGAGAAAGAGAGATTGAGACAGTGAAAGGATATAGTTATACTCCCAGTGGAAAGACTATCAAACCACTATCTGCTGTCCTCAACCATAAAGCTCCCTCTCCCGATATTACATAATCCTTCCACTACTATTTACTACTAGCACATTGTCAGCTATCAGGTAGACGTGGCCAGTTGCTTAATATCAGTTTCCACTGTGTATTCACGATATTGATGCACAAGAGGTCTGAGCAGTAAAAACAGAACATTAAAGCGAGTTTTCCACTTGAGAATTCAGTTCATGTTAGTGTGGCCCAGTCGATGTGGGTTGCAACATCTCTGCCAAGTCATCTCCATCTGAAAAGCATTTGGGGGCACCTGTTCGTGCTGGCGGCATCCACATGTCTACAGAGAATGCTCTTTCAATTGCACTTTGAGTTAAACCCACTCCAGAAACACGATTTCATCCTCACTGCCTTCAACCATGTTCTTTCATTCTGCAGTGTATCTAGGTCAGTCAGTATTCACAGCCAGGCTGTGGCCATGTGTGGTCAAGTGGTGAGAAGTGAAGAATTGGATGGTGTTTGAAAGCCTTATCAGACCAAACATTTGAGAACAAACAGCTCCTTTAGTCTAAAATCATTCTTGCCTCCTAATTCTGAAGATATAAAAAAAAAGTCTGGTTGCTAAAGATAAAAACTGCAAAATACACACATGAGCTTAAGATGTTTTCCTTATTTGCATACATGGTTCAACACATCCTTAAAGGCATGATTGAAACAGCAGGAGTTTCAGATCAATAGCAGGAGAAAGGAAGAGACGTCACATGTAATTGAATAACTGGAAAGACCTCAAGTCAATATTTGATGCTCTTAAACAGGATGCAACTAGTTTTCATGCCTTCGCATATTTGATACTGTTTCCTATTTAAATGAAATTCAAAGAGATGTGATTTCCTCCACTGTCTCCACAAATAAAACTTACAAGGAATGACAAAAAACAATTTCATTCAACCCTCTCCATTAGCTTCAATATTTGGCCTGCTTTATGAACAATCCACTTCACAAGCCTGTTGTTGTCCTGTTTTGGAAAGATCCTGTAAATCACGAGCACTCCTTCCTGCAACAAGCATAGCGACACATCCAGCAAATCCTGTCCCACACTGGCAGTAATATTGCCTAACACGCTGTGAGTGCTATAAAAGACCGTCAATCTATGATATCATGCTAAGCACATCCCCTTCCTGGTGTGCAGAGGCTGTCGCAGATGGAATAGGAGCGTTCGCCGGAATGTGAAGAGAATGAAATGAAGAAATTCACTCAATGCTCAAGTCGTCCACAAGTAAAATGAGAGAATGATCACTTCATTGGTGCATCTGAGATTGAAGTAGAAACATTACACTGCCCATCAGGCGATGTTATGTTCACAGCTGTTTTTGCTCTGGTGTTCTTCAGGTGTTTGACACAGCATAAGCCAGAATCTTTATTATGAAATAATGATACTTAAGGTTAGGTGAAGTGATTTAGGCATTGGATTTTATGTTCAAGAAAAGCATACCACATGGTTAATGCTAAAACAGATCAGAAATAAACCCTGACTATTAGACAATAGCAGTGTCACCAGGGAACAGAAGCCTCGCCTGATGGTAGTGAATGCAATTTTCAAAATGGCTTATTTGTAGGTTAATCTTATATAGCTGTACATCTAAACCAATGCATGTATTTCACACTACATGTATTCAAGCTTTTAAAAAAATATGATTGGACCTCAAGCCTCAAAGTAAACAAATGTTATCTTCCCTGCAGATTATTATTTCATTAATCCATTTAATGTTTTGAGCAGCACTGGATTAAGGTGTCTCAGCAGCGGGCCTTTTCACACCCCTCCCTTCCTCTAATTTTCTAATATAGTAACAGATTTAACAGTGAAGAAATACACCACTAGCAGTGTAATGAACAATGCTTAAAAAGCCTTTGGCTTCCTTTCAGTTCCATTAATGTCAGTCAGTTAAAAATCCATCCTCCAACATGTTAGCAATAAAAGCTGACGGTTTAACTGTAAAAATGCATGCATTCATGTCAGGGCTGTTCAGTGTGTGTGTGTGTGTGTGTGTGTGTGTGTGTGTGTGTGTGTGTGTGTGTGCGTGTGCATGCGTGCATGTATGTGTGTTCATGTGTGTAAGCGTGCTCTGAATCAGCATTGCATGTCATGTATGTTGTGAGAGAAAAATTGCATGTTCTCTCCATGCTCTCATCAAGCTGATGTAGCATCACAACCCTAAATCACCATGGCACAAGATCACTGTCTTGCCATTAGTATTAGCAATTTCCATTGCACAGCTCATCGTCAAGTAAATTGATGCAAGAGCAACACACACACACACACTCAGTAACACTCACAAACAAATACACACACGTGCAGACTAAAAATAGCAGCAGTCTTACCTTTCTGTACACTATCATGTTGGGGGACTCATCCGCTACCCCATTGGTCCCCTGCCCACCGCTGTTGGTCTGTGCCATGATCCAGTAAGTAAATCTGCCACAGGAAATGTCAGGTGCTCCTGTTGTGGACAGAATGGATATTTTGGTCCATCAGAAGAACAATGGAGCCTGAACGTGACTTGCCCTTACCTTGCCAAGAAGAGAATAATTTACATAACATGTGGCCTGGATCACCTTTCAACATATTTGACATTTCCACATGGAACAGATGTGCAGAAGTTCCTACACAAGTTGGCTACACATGTCTGCTTTTCACAAGGTCTTGACAAGGACATTTTCTTTTTTTAAGAAAGGGGGCTGAAGGTATGTTTACTGCCACAGTGTGAATTCCCAGTGAATGGGGCAAAAGTTCAACCTGAAAAGCAATGAGAGATACCATGTAGGACTGTGATCACTCTTTACTCAGATGGATTCATGGTGCACGGAAATCAGTGTTTCTGAAACAGTGACAACCTTTTACTGTTTGTTGACAGGATTCGGCAGAAATCTTAATCTCCTCTTTCTAAGATTGCAACGGCAAGATAAGGGGAGGTGAAGACCCGGACCCTGTCAACGGTAAATGCAGTAAAACAACACACCGTCCCTGGAGGAGGTAGGCTTCTCTACAATGCAGCTTGGATACATGTTTTTGGGGTAAAGCGACCGTAACCAAAGCGCGCAAGACTGTGCAAATGTAACAGATACGGTATGCACGTTACAGCTTCATCATGATTTCTTCCCCTTACGACACCCACACGACATCCTTGGGAGGTTTAGTCTGCAACACTAAATAGCCTATAGCATGCAAACAGCGAAGTCATGTAACCTGCTTTTAACATGAGGCCGTTAGCTGCACTATATTGTGTTTTCTTACCACAAGCCACTGCCCGCTTCAGCACCTTGGACAGCTACCGCAAAACGCCCGCGCCCGTTGTCGTCCCCTCTTCTTAATCACGAATAGCGCGCAAATGCACAGACAACACAGCGACATCGGTCACCGGAGGAGAGGGAGGGGAAGTGGAGGGAAAGGGGGGCTTACCTGAAAAAACGCGCAGCCCGGTATAGGACTCCTGAATCCGTGCAGAGGTGGAAGCCTGGTCCTTCGCGTTCAGCGTGTCAACTGGCAGACATAGGAATGCGAGGATTGTTCATTGGCAACGTGAAGAGGCAGACATTCGGTGGACACTTGGTGTGGTACAGCTCTCTGTCTCTATCTCTCTCCTCTCGCCTCTTCTCCCAGCGATGCTCAGAAGCACGGGCGCGCCACCTCTGAGCGCCGTGAACGCGCATCGATCCATGACCAATAGCGTGTGAGGAATAAATTACAACCCATTTTGGAGACATACAGCTATATGTTTTTGTTTTTTTTCTCACTTTTCTCAAATTGCATAGCCGTGCGTGCGGTGATATACTGGTTCTGAAAGCTGGGCCAAAATTAAGGAGAGTTGCGGTATATTAATATTTTAACAAATGCAATCTTTACAAAAGGTCAAGAGACAAAATAAAGCACAGGTTCCATTCTTCATTTTTCTGAACCAGGATTAGAAGCTGTCCTGAATATGCAGACTATAACAGAGTCCAGCTGTTCTATCGGTTGATATATACTGTTTAGTCTTAATGAGGTAAATTTGCTTTAATCAGCAGTGGAAAGTAAATAGATTTACTCAAGTAGCCTGAGGTACAATCTGAGGTAGTTAGACTTTACTTGAGTGTTTTAATTTTATGCTGCTTATATATTTCTACTCCACTACAAACCATACTTATGATGCTATGTAGTAAATGAAATGTGTAGTAAATACATGTTATTGCATCAGTAGCCTAATAATAATTTGATAGTATACAATAATATAGCGCTGCAGTCATTTTGCCTGTGTAGTGTTACTTCAGTGTACTTTCAGAACACTTTGCTGATAATACTTACAAGCTTTAAAGTTCAATTTTGAATGCAGGACATTTACTTTCAATAGAGTATTTTTTATATTGTAGTATTGCCACTTTTACTTTAGTAAGGGATCTGAATACTTCTTCCACCACTGTCCTCAATACATAATTCATGTGACATGGACTATAATGTAATATTACTTTAAACACAGATACGGGCCACTCCCAGATCTTCTCTGAAACCATATTAGCATTTCTTTCATTAAAATGAATACTTGGGGGTATATGCAGAGGAGCTGAAATCTACTCTTTCACCTGCATGAGATGAGGTAGCTCACTCAAATTCAGCATTTGTATTTCACAGGAAGTTCCATGAAACTGTGTCAGACACTGACTACAGATGTAAGAAACTGTTATAAATCATCTAAGAGTTTCTGTGATTCAGTGCATGCAGCTCTGCAGAGATAAATGAATAAACAGAAAATCTCTTCATTTGCTGCAATCTGTGGCTTTGAGATATGCAGCAGTCCAGGCGTGAAAGATGACAGATGTGCCCTTTCTCCCTATGTACTGTATGTGTCTGTATGTTATCGTCAGTCTTTTCTATCCCCTTTGCTCTCTCAGGACTTTAGCTCTCTGCAACATGGACCTAAACATTCAGTCCACTCAGTTTCACAGTGAGCTACAACATCAGAATAACAATAATGTGTAGCTATCATGGACGTGTTTATGACAACAATTTTGTAAGGATAATTGGCTAGTAAGCCAAACAGCAATAGATGTTGGAGCCTCGGGGGATACCGAGTCAACTGATGCCCATGTTTCATTCTGTCTTTGCATTATTTTCCTTGTTTCCTTATAATCTGTTATGGTAATCATCTGTTTATGTGCCTATTTATATAAGATGAATGTGCTGCAACTGGGTCACTTCAATCAGGTAGTTTTCCAAAGTCACTTAATGCTTCCTCAAACACATGCAACCTGGAGTTTTTTACAATCTTCTTCATATAGGTAGTAAATTACTTGTGTTTTAGTGATGCGGATTGGACAGCGAGGTATGGCTGTCTTCATAAGGTCATATAGAAAGTAAAAGCTATGTTGTTGAAATTTGCAATGAATTAATTAATCTGAGCTAATCACGCTTACATACAGATTCACGAAGGGTTCAGATCTCAGGCCACTTATATTTGATCTCTTATATGCTGCTTTTAGTCCAAATCCTGTAATCCTGCAAACGGATCTAAATTCACTTCATTGATGTATCTGGACTGCAGGACTGAAGGCAGAGTTAGAAATGTTGGTGTTATAATGGATTCTGCAGCAACACTAAGACAGTAATTGCATCAGCCTTTTATTTTCTACAAATAGCAGCAATTAGAAGTTTCATTTCAGTAGAAGATGTAGGGAAACTCATTCATGCCTTAATCTCAGGAGGATAGACTGAAGCAATGGCCCCTTTTTTGTTTTTCCCAACAGACCACAAGACCCCTGCAGACCAATTCAGAATGTTGCTGAAAGACCCATTCTTATACTGTTATACTGGCTTCCGCTTTGTTATAGAGTAGATTTTAAAGTGTCATTGTTGGTTCATAAATCATTTAATAGATTAGGGCCAAAATACGAAGAATATAAACCCAATAGGCCCCTTAGATCTTTGGGAAGCAGTCAGTTAGAAGTGCCTCGAGTCAAAACTAAACACCGTGTTGGATTAAGCTTCTATGCTGCACACAGAATGAACCAGCTTCCTGTTGAATCTAACTGCACCTGTACTTTAGCCACTTTCAAATCAAAATGAAAGACTCATTCTCAGGTGCCTTTGATTGATTATATTCTTTTGTATTTATATTTTTCCTTTATTAATTGTATTACTGTTCTGTGCTGTTACTTTGCTATAACTAAATTAAATTATAACTATAAATTTTTCTAATCAGTATTTTGTGCATTTTCGTTGTTTCGTTTCACTCTGTTTCATTACATTTTACCATCCATTATATTATATTTTGATATGTTGTTTTAGCCTCTCTTTTGGAAGTGAATAATACAAATAAATGCTATGCCTTGCTTTGTTTTTATAGTTCATGGTCATGGTGGTACGATCCCATCCATCCATCTTACTTCACTGTGGGCCCTCAAAACACTCCCCTGTGTGGGACAGTTACAGCCATTAAACACCAGAAAGAACTTTTTTCTCAAAACAACATTAGGTCAAGTTATTCAATATTTTATAGGATTCTTTTTTTTTTTATTGTTGTGATGTGCGATCAATAAGGCAATAAGGTAAGAAACTATAAAAGAAACAACACAACACAAAAGCATTAAGTGTAGGCCTACTTAATGTTTTCAATTCTTCACTCTAGCTGTTCCATAAATTCACCCCTTTAACTGAGATACACAAATTTTTTTACATTGGTCCTAACAACACAAATTATTTTCAAATCATACTTTCTCTCATTTTAAATGACATTTGGATACCTTCAGGTAATAATTGATTTTAACATAATTTTGTAGTCTTTAAACAGTTGGTTTTGTTTGTAAGTGGTTCTGTTTACACATACTATGGCTCTCTTTTGACTCTATTTTTTATCTCTATCTTTTGACTGTATGGTTTTAATAACCACAGCACCATCTCAATAGCTTACATCATAGTCAGGTTTGTCCAATTTAAATACCATATGTTCCTCAAAGGTCAGACATTGGTTATAATAGTCACCTGAGTCCAGCTCATACAACATAATGACACTGATTCTAAAGCTGTAATGCAATTAATAGAGGGTAACAGACAAGCCCATATCCAAACAATTCAGACCACTGCAGACTTGCAGGCTGTTTGTATGTACCCTTCTTATTTATAATGTCTCCACTTTAAAATATAATAGCTTTGCAGAAAATATGTCAGAGTCTGTTCAATAGTTCATCAACCTGTTTAACAATTTTGTTTACTATATTCACTAGAATTGCTATTTATTAATAAGTTAACAGAGTGGTTTTCACAGGATGAGGTGCGGCCATATATTTGGGTGAACGGTCCCTTTAAGTGGCTTGACTGAAAACTCAAAGTCCCATAATGCACCGGTCTATTCTTCGTCGTCAAACAAAAACGCGGAAACAAAAGAAATAATCAGTTTGTCAAAACAAATAACACCGAGTCGGCATAAAGTGAGCGTAGCTGTAGCTGACAGCTGTCAAAGTTAACACCACAGCTTCTCTTGCGCTGTCTGAACGACTTGCCATGGCTTTGAAAAGAATACAGAAGGTAAGAGTATTCGTTAATTTATCTGATGTGCTGAAAAGGTCGGAGCGACACGGAAACGTTGCTCTAACGGATAGCGAGTCAATCACCTAATAGCATCTGTTTGCTAACCTAATGCTGATTATTATGCCAACGTTTTGTGAATGATACAAGACTAGGAGATTATTTCTCGACGCAGCTTTTACTGCCAGCAGGTCTGCTATTTGTGCTAGTGGCGATGGCGTTATACCAAAGCCAGTTAGCAAAGCCGTTAAACTTAAATGAGCTAACTTCGCTGGCTGCTAAAGTTGGCCTAGCAAACGAGCAATGTGAAAGCACTTTTAAGTTGTGTTTATGGGTGGTTTTCAATATATTTCAATCCCCAGAATCTCAAATAATCGTTCGTAATTTGCAGATTAAGTAACTATACATTTAAGTATGCTGCTTTTAAAGCTATGCACTACAGTGGGGCGGAAGCTGTTAAACAAGTTGTCGTTTGTTTATTTGTACAGGAGTTAAATGACTTACAGAGAGATCCTCCAGCTTCCTGTTCAGCTGGACCCGTAGGGGAGGACAGTAAGTGTGAAAATGTATAACATGATGACATGTAATCTGCTCCTTTGTAATTGATATATGTCTGTAAAGTATGTTCTCACAAATTGCTTCTTTATCATTGTTTCCTGTAGTGTTTCACTGGCAAGCTACCATCACAGGACCGGTGAGCCTTTTCTGTATTAGTTTTCTGGATTTTTTTTTAAACCAAACTGCTTCTGGATCTCCAGACAATAGTGTTTTATGTTGACTTTACAGCACTTTCTAGTCTGTATGGAGAGCACAGACTGGCACACTCTATCCCAATGTTACTCACTGAAGCCCATGGCATTATTGAGACAATAGGAAAAACTGAAATGCCATAATATCTTAATTTAAACAAAGGGAATCTTAAACAAATTAAAGTCAAATAATAATCTGAATTATGCTTGCTCTCTCATTGGAAATGGTATCTTATCCCATAAGGATACTGTAGCAGGCATAATTTAACATAATTTGCTCATCTGTTTCAGAATGACAGTCCGTATCATGGAGGAGTATTCTTCCTTTCTGTTCATTTCCCCACGGACTATCCCTTTAAACCACCAAAGGTATGATTATTTATCCAACACACTGATTAGCTTAAAACTACACCGCCTTATTGTTTTTCACAATTTTCTGACATTTTATAGAACAAATAACAAATCTGTCCATTGACAGAGACTCCAAATCCACTTTGAAAAGCAGGGTATTTAACCTATTTACTCTCTGGTTGTTATTTCCATAGGTTGCCTTTACAACAAAAATCTATCACCCAAACATAAACAGCAATGGTAGCATCTGCCTTGACATCCTGAGGTCACAGTGGTCGCCTGCACTTACGGTGTCAAAAGGTAACTAACATCTACATTTTGCCTGTGAAGTACAGCATAGTACATTACAGCAACACTGCGTATGATCTGGATTATATGCATTACAGCAACACTGCGTATGATCTGGTTTATATCTAAGATTTAATATGAAGTCATGAGAAAATTTTGATTTTTTTTTTACGTAATTTGACATGCTTAATGGTAAATTAGGATGTAGGGACAAAATATACCATTGGGAGGGAATGTCAAAGATGGGTATGTTAAATTATATCAAACAGAGTGAGGCAGTGAACTGTATTTGATTATGCAATCACTGTGCTGTCATCAAATCTGGATTCTCCCAAATGAATGATTTTGAGCCTCTAGAAACACAGGTAACAGGATTTTCTGAGGCTGATTATCCAAAAATCAACCTCTGCATCCTGTGTACTTTTGTCACTTTAAAAACTGAAATTGCAGGTTTTGTGTTGTGTAACTGGAGGAACAAACGATGGCGATGTTCAAATATGTGTTTCAAGGATGAAAGCAGCATGAAATCAAAGCTTGGCCATTTGTATTTAAATTGGTATGTGAAGATTGAGCTAAGAAGTTGGGTAAGTCATCTTTAATTTATTTGAAAGCTGTGTTCATACCGATTTTTCATCCTTTTTTTTCCAGTTTTATTATCCATATGCTCTTTGCTGTGTGACCCAAATCCAGATGATCCGCTAGTCCCAGACATTGCACACATTTACAAATCGGACAGACAAAAGTGAGTATGAAAGTCAATGACTATTGGCATGTGGACAGACTGAAATCAGTCTACTGTTCTTTAGAAACCCCACTCTGATTTTCTTCTCTCTACAGGTACAACAAAGTAGCCAGAGAATGGACTCAGAGGTATGCAATGTGAAGGACTGAAGTGTCAGCAACAATGATGCATCCCTGAACACCTCAATATATGACAGTACTGTTTCAACTGCTCATCCACACTGGTTCTAGCTGAGGTGTTTTATACGCTTGAAGCACTTTCTCTACTCAGATCAGATTTTACTTGATTTAACTGTTTTTACTGTTTATTTTTCCCTTAAATTGGCATTATTATCATCATTATTATTATTATCATCATCATTATTATTATTATTATTATTATTATCATTATAATTATCGTTATTATTATTATTATTATTATTATTATTATTATTATTATTAGCAGTGGTGAGATGGCCTGATTGTATTTTTCTTTTAAGAGATTTATATTGGACAAGACTGTACTGAATTCATTTTGCATTGTTTTGCATTAAAAGCATTGATCAAAATTGAATTACACTTTCTTTCTTCACAATACACAAGTAAAATGATGATGTTAACTATCTTCCTGTTGAACAAAATGTTTGGTTCAGTGTAATTTCTATCAAATAACAAATCACGTTTGTTATTCACATGACCACTAGGTGGCATCCTTCACTTTTTTCTTCCCTACCCTTTTACATAGAGCAGTTTCTCTCCTGCACAACTCAATTTTCACATTTGTGTTACATTCAATTCAGGACCATTTGCTAAATGGTTATTCGTGGGGATAGTGGATATAACAATATATTGTTTTATTAATGAAATGGAAATGAAAAGAGATGTTATGTCCATTGAAATTAAACCACCCATTATCATCACTTCTGCTGCTTGCACTATAGCTGCTGTACACTGGTGAAGCTAGTCTACACACATTAATTGAGCAGCAGTAGTAACACAAGTAGTAGTAACTAGTGTTGGGAAGTACTGAACTACATGTAATCAGGTGGGATTGCTGCAAAAGCAAACCCACTATATGTTCTTCTCAGGTTCTTATTCCATTTTATTCCATCTATTCCGTTTTTTGATATGTAACTCCTACACATGTTAAACATAGAAACTCCATTCAAACTATAAAATGTTCAGCTAAATTAGGACATTATCACAAGTATTTCGTTTTTTAATACATTTCCGAAATATTCAACATTTCATCTGATTTTTTTCCCCATTGAAATGAATGGAAAGAATGTTCAAAATCTCAAATTTTCCATAACTTTTCATGCATTTTTCAATCCCTTCTACTCATTAATACTTTCAGTTAGAAATGTCATTCAAAAGTTCATTCATTTTTGGTTATATTACATTTTTAAAAAACCTTTTATATGGTAAATGTTTAATTTTCATGAACTTTTCTGATCTTTAAAAATTCCAAAACTTGTTCTCACATCCACAAATTTCACTCCTTGTGCATCATCTTTTGCCAAATCGTAGGAGATTTTGTCTAGTTCGTGTTTCCCAAGTGCAGTGACTTACAGAATCTGAACTATGAGCTTCAAAGTGGCGGGAGTACCATCCAACTGGCCCACTGTCTCTAATGTTAATTGAGAGCATAAAATCAGGAGGAAAACAGGAAGTGGGGCATTATTAAAATCGCTGAACCTCCCACATTTCTTCAGAAATTGCATTTTCTAGTTAAACTAGTACTTTAACTACATTTTGCAGCTTTCTGGTTGTTGAACTTCTTTTTTTCGCCATTTTTGAGTTGTTTTACTACTGAAACTAAAGAAAATTTTGGCCCATAAAAGGAAAGGAATTATTTTTTTTTCTGTTTTTTTTTTTACTCTACTGTAATTGAGCCCCCTTTGACCTGATATTACCACTAGACATGCCCAGGCATTTGTCAGGCAGTCCACGGCCTGATTTCTTATTTTATTTTTTTTTCTAATTTATTTGGTTTATGTATGACCTGTGAACACGTAGGCACTTTTTGCAAGAAAAAAAAAAAAAACTCAATTGAGTGGCATTTTTGTTGGCATGTGCCTTTTTGGAATTAGGCCTGTATTTTTTTTTATAATTTTGTATAACATGTACATCGTAAATTGTAAATCAGCGCTTCTTTTTTTTACAAAGTAGTTTTTACTACATTTTTTAAGCATCATTAGTTAACTGAACTCTTGGGTAGCTGTAATTCCACTTCCTCCAGTGTTAAGTAATTGGTAGCTTGTAAAGCTTTGCTTACAAGGAAGCTTCCCCAAAACTGGTAGTAACACAAATATTGGCTTTTCCACTCCAATAACCCACCAGAGGAAAAACATAGTTGGGGATTCTTTATAATGGAAATACAACAGTTTAGATAATGGGGTGAGTACCTTAACCATGAAAGATTTAGGGCTCAAATGTCAAAGCTGAGCTCAGTTTTTATTTATTTATTTTTTTTCATTGCAAGCTGGTCTCAGCTTTTAGAAACGCTGTCAGTGTTTTTCTCAAGATTAAAATCAAGTTATCAGGTACAGGGTAATTTCTACCTCTTATCTTAGAATTTAGAATGATGGCCACTGCAAATGAGCAAGACTTCTTGGATTGAGAGAAGGCCATGGCACTGCAGCTCTGGGGTTACTTTGCTTTTTAAAGAAGGCCTCAGCCATCACTCTACGGTTGTGGTTGTGGGGTCATCTGAAGTCTGTCATGGCTGGCAAGTGAGATTCACACCTGACCTGAGTTTATAGAAATACAAAGAATAACAATGATGAAGGTATAACATCACTAACCACTGGCCCAGCAGGTTCCTGTTCTGGATGACAACTTCACAAATGCAGCAGAACAAAATATTCGTGAAAGAATACAAACATGGAGAATTACCAACAGACACAAGTTAAGATGGAACCTAAAAATGTGAATGTAAGAGATGGAAAGCTTCGTTTAACAAGGCCATATATCACTGGAAAATGTCGTTAATCATTTCCTGGCCACCATGTGGGAATAACCCAGGAATTATATTTCTACAGGGACTTGCAAACATTTCATTGTAAACATTATTATGTTCAGTGACCAATATAGTAACTCTTTGTTCTGTTTTACTTTATACAGCATTTTTGATTTTTGGATCGTAGCAATTTTGGGTCTGTTTTACTTAATGTAGTCTTGCTCCACGTTGTTTTGGTTTCCCTTTCCTGTATTGCTTCCTCTCACCACTTTCAGGATGTGTAGTGTTTCCTCTATAAACCAATAAATTGGTTGCATGGGGTGTTATTAAAAACTGCCAGACAGACTGAAAAACTGCCATACAAATATAAATGTATGCTTAAGTCAACCCTGCCGTTGTGCGCAGTCGTTTATGGTCACTTTATTTTCATATTTCGTGGTATTACATTGACATGTAATATAATTTTCAGCTCATGATAACTATGATTTTGTTTGCTGTAATTGGCTATGATCCCTCTGCAGTTTCCCGCAAATGAAATATAAAAGTTGTGCACTCCACAAGTCCCACAATAACACAAATTGAATCCATTGCATTTCTCACAAATAGCCTACTAAAGTTTGAGGACTTTCACTGGAACCCAGGGGGAGGTAGATGCTCAAAAAAAGTGTTTCTGGGAGGAGTCCCGCTTTCTTTTTGCAGGATGACACGTGAAACTTTCCCTAGGAGTTGGTTGGTGTGTTTGCAGTGTGCTGTGCGGCTCTCCGTTAACTCGGGAGTCAACCTATAGCGAGAGTACGAGTGTGCCTCTGCCTATTTTTAGAAGTCTACCTAATGGGGGAAAACGAAGGGGCTTAAAGAAACTGCGGAGGAAGGTCTCAACTGCGCTGCCATGAGCTCGCACAACACCGCGAAGTGACGGAATTAAAAAAAAAAGAAAAAAAAGAAGAAAGTTTTCAGAGGTTCAACGCTTTTGCTTCAGCTCAACTTAACTCTGAGTAAAACGCAGTGGCCTCTGGAGAAGTTGCTGCGCAGCACCAATGGCTGCCCAGTGCGACACTTTAAGCGGATACTTGCAGCAGTCGGACCAGGGCTCTAACAGCGAGCGCAGCACCGACTCTCCTCTCCCGGGATCAGAGGAGGATCTGAGCGGCCCCCATCCGCTGCCAGATCCGGAGTGGACTGAGGAGAGGTTTCGGGTGGACCGTAAGAAGTTGGAAGTCATGTTATTAGGTAAATAATTAAGTACAAAGTTAGTGACATGTTTAAGTATTTCATTTAGTAATGCGTTTTTCTTTTCACGTTTCATCTGCCTCCTGACGGCCCTTTGTTCAACTTGGACGTATAAAATGACACTTTCAGGACATAATTATTACTTTAAGTAGCTTAAAATTTCAGGACTCCTTGTCAGCACGACCAGGAAACAGGAGCGTGTCATGTGCGTGATCCGGAACGAATCAATTAGGGCAATTAAGCCGAGTCAATTTGTGCCTTCAGTCAGTGTCACCACCTCATATACTAAAGAAAACGATGTGTTGAGCAGCTAAAGAACTCACTGAGTTTACAGTCATATGGGCGTGCGTGTTGCTTGAAACTAATGTTTGAACATAAGGTCGAAGGGGTCAAAGGCATGAGAGAGGGTTAACCATCACTGATGTACCCGTCGTGCTGTGCCTATGGAGGTAGTAACATGCCCTGACCACAAGCTGTCGCTGCACAAACTCCCATGGCGTGCATTTGTTTGTAGACTAAACTGAAATTGACCCGAACATGCAGTTCATTTACTTCTCAGTAAAACAGTTTGCACACAGAAACAACTGGTGCAGCAGCGTTTGGCGGACTCCAACAAAAATGTTATGAAAAGGAACTGAAAGTTTATAAATAATCATTGAAACTGGTCTAAGTACAGTAGCAACAGTCTCCATTAGAAAATGACATATATTACATTTTCATGACTGTCATGCAGTCTGTCTCAACTCAACACCAGATTTCTTAAAAAAAAAAAAAAAAAAAAAAGTCATCTATCTTTTGTACATTATCATGTCTTTCTTGCATGTGTGCTGTTACTGCATGTTTTCCTCTTGGTGATAAAATTGATCCAGGGTGTGAGCTCTCCTCTAATGACGTGACAGTGAACAGTCAAACAAGCGATGACAAGCTCATAAAGAGAGGCCAGGCCGGGCTCTGTTGAGAGGTCCCTGGAAACTCAGGTTGAGGTCATTTATCACACATTTCAAAACACTGAGTGGAATATTACAGAATTAGGTAAGTCTGCTGGATTCTTGATCAATTCCACAGGAAGACTGTAAGTCAGAGCTGGGAGGCGGCCAAACAAGACCTGTGGAGGAACTGTAATTAAAACAAGCATGATATAAACTGTGTCCACATTGCTGATGAGTATAGCTTTACATTTTTAGCATTGTAACATGGTGA
The DNA here is from genome assembly GCF_021018895.1 of Seriola aureovittata. Classification (NCBI taxonomy): domain Eukaryota; kingdom Metazoa; phylum Chordata; class Actinopteri; order Carangiformes; family Carangidae; genus Seriola; species Seriola aureovittata. Next base: position 17,261,151 of record NC_079377.1, read on the forward strand.
GAGCTGCTCATCAGGAGTATTTAAGTTGTGATTTACATTTGTGACTAACTTTGGGAGTAATCCTCAGCGAGCAGCTGGTCTTGAAGTCAGTTTATCCTTTATGCTATACACACAGACACTTGCACGCACACACGTAGTTCCCCTTGAGAATGTCCTGGTTGCTGCCTCGCTCCTCAGTACATTCCTCAAAGCTCCATGTCATCCCAAACTCTTCCAGGAAAACAACTTAAGCAGAGGCCGGCCCTAAATCTGAGTGTCCCGGACATACCATGCGCCACGTCACGTAGTGTGTCTAAATGTGTCGGTCTGTGCGTCTGTATATGTTATGTATAATATATCCAGTTTACGCAGTCTTTAATTTGGTCTTGTATCTCTGCCAACATCTTGTTTCCCAATAGCTGCTTCATGACATCGGGTCTGACACTGCTCATGTTGACAATGCTGCTGGGATGTAGAATCGAAATACCTGCTGTGTTCCACTGTCTCCTGGTCTTTCTGCTCAGCTGTAGGTTCAGGTTTAAATACCATACTATCTCAACTGTGAAACTGCTTTAACCTTTGATCTCTGACCTTCAGCACGAATCCAGGATGTCTGGTTGCATCATCTGTAACTTGGTTAACTCTGAATAGACACTACACAGTCCTAGCATCTGGTGACACAAAAAGCTTTGGTTAAGGTCTAGATTTGTTTTAACTCCCTGGGGTCAGAGATTCTCGTCTCCTTTTTTGTTCTGTAGCTGTAAGTTTGAATTCAAATCCCAATAAATAGCTCTTTTAGTCTGGTCCAGTTGGGTCAGAGCTGTGTAACATCTGGCTGTGTTTTGATTGGATAAACTGTAGATTTTGACATGGTACATCATGTTCTGAAGCCCTGAGTTTGGACGATAATGAAATAATTTTATGGGAACTCCAGTTTATTTTTACTCTGTGTTTTATTGTGTGTGACGGTATCTCTGGCTTCTTTTTCCTGGAAAATAAAGTGAGCTTGACCCTCGGCAAAGAGCCACAGGTCAAATCATATTGCGGTCACTTCCCTAACAACAATACCTGAGCATCTTTTCTGCTAGATTAGGTCATGGCTGCACTATTTTGCAATTCGAAGGCTTAAATGACCACCTAGTCCAGAATTGTTAAATATCAAAGGTGTTTTTCTGAATTTTTATATTCAGATCCTCTGCCGTGGAAATTGCATTAACAACCACCTCTTATGTCAGTGGCTATTCTTTAAGGAAATTGCGTGTGTGTGTGTGTGTGTGTGTGTGTGTGTGTGTGTGTGTACAGTATGGCTAAACATACACTTTCTTGCGTGTGGATAACACATTTCTGCCGTACACATTTCATTAGAGGTTTTGAGTGAAAGACAAAGACATTTGTTTTTTTTTTCTTTAGACATTGTGGAAAAACTGCACAAAGAACAGGGACATATTGAATATCAGATAAACAATAATATATGGAGGAAATGGATAATTACATTTAAACTGGGTGTGCAACTAATGACTATTTTCATTATTGAAAATTATATTGATCTATTGATTATTTTCTTGAGTGTTTGTTCTATAAAAAGTCACAAAGTAATGAAAAATGCAACGTAGTGCTCATTAAATTTTCCCAGAACCGAAGGTGACATCCTCAAATGTCTTGTTGTCTTGTATGGTCACACAGTCCTAAACCCAAAGATACTCAGTTTATAATGACATAGAAGAGAAAGTCCTAATATTTGAGAAGCTGCAGTTGCAGAATATTTGGCATATTTGCTTAAGAAACAACTTAAATGGGTAATTTATTATCAAAATTATTGCTGAATAACTGTCTGTCGATTTTAACAAATCAATTAACAGACTATTCATCTGTGATCTTTATAACGCATAACAAAAAAAGTTACTACAGCATAAAGATGCTTAGGACTAAAGCAATGATTTTTTTCTTTCTTTATTTTAGATTCATGGATTCAGTTTAATGGCTGCAGTTCAATTTCAGCTGCAGCCAATATGCAGTATGCTAATTAGGCTGTATTGATCAAATCCTTCTATATGTGGTGTCCATTGTACCTAATTCATGATTGGTTGATCTTTGCCTGAATGCTTAATTACCTTTGCTCCGCTGTCTCAGTGTTTCACATTGTTTAGAGAAGCAAGCTAATTGGTATGATTAGGACTGATGGGGTGATGCAGTGTATGTTTGCTCAGACAAATGAGCCCGACGCTTGTGTGTTTACCAAATATTTTGCTTTTGTCCTCGACGTTTTGGCTGAGAGTTTGGGCGGTTTAACTTTTACATTGAATTAGAGAGGCAAACCTGCTGCTGTAAGGCAATTAGCATCAACTTGCTCCACAGATTACATTTTCATTGATTGTGTGTGGTGCGTTGTCTCGTAGATGAGCTGTGACATTGCTGTGAAATCTCTCTGCTCCCAGTTTCTCCCTCTGGGTGCTAAATACAATCGTTTGGAAAGGTTTCAGGAAGTGATTCACTGATTGACTGATGTGGCTGACCATTACAGTTGTTAAGATATAACCAGAAAAACAGAATCTCGTAAGTGCATTAATGATAGTGATTATATTGGCTGTCAATCAGGAATTTGAAGATGTTTTCCTGATGATGATGATGATGGTGATGATGATGATGATAATAAACCTGCCTGTACTGGGAAGGTACACAATGTGGGTCAGAGTGGAACATCAGACTGGTGGAGAGGCGTTTAGTCAGAGGTTGCATAAATTTCGGACAATAAAAATGACCCAGGAGCACTCTGTGCTCATTAAAAGATATTAGTGACTCAACCAGCATTTCCCCACACTGAAGCAAAATCCCAGCGTGCACACTTAAACTACCTTGTATTTGAATCAGCTGTATTTTACTCCCCCGGTCTAGCACAATTTGCATCAGGAGAAAATGGAAATTATTAACTGCTTAGCAATTACAAATTTACTGTCTGTCCCACTGGCAGGGACGCCTGGTTCCTGGGCTCAGGTTGGTAAATAGAGTGTGAAGTGACAACAAAACCTCACCCTGACAGCCATCTGGGTTTACTGTTGTACTGCTGGCACCCTAGAATAGAACTCCCAAGTTAATGGCTTGGAGACCTTGACAGAGGCATGAGAGCTTGAAAGATAATTTTATGTGTAGAGGGAGCAGTGTGAGAGAACTTTTGTGCCTTTTTTTTTTTTACATTCATTATGAAGTTAAGAGACCAGAGGCAAGTGTGGGAAAGAGGTAACATTTTCTCCAACCCTGATTATCCAAATTTATTGTGTTTGCATGTACAACAGGGTTTTCCATGGATTTTTTTTTTTTTTTTAAGTATACATTACCGATGTCTTCTAATGTGTATGGGTCAGTTTGAAGAGCTCTTGCTGTGGGTTTCCCTGCTCAGGCTTGTAATGATGAGAAGTTAGTGCTGTTTCTGACTGTGCATAGCCTCCTGGTGGGCCACTGTGTGCACACATCTTAACAACATGTTTGCTGAGTAACTGCGACAACAACATACAATTAGGCTTAGTGAATCATTTTCTTCATTGAACTAATTTGTTTGCCTGCTCCTAAACCACAGACTATTATTGGGTAGCTTTGTCTCAGAATGTACAAACTGTTGCATTTGGCAGTGAGAAGGGACGAGGTTTTCACATGCATTTTCAGTATGTAGCGATAATGCTATCAGGGTAATACGATACAATACTTCATCTTATATTCTCTGGGTGGAACATACTGATACTAGGACTTGTTTTGAATAAGCACATTGCAATGTTTTCTCACACTCAACTTGGTGTGTAGACCACAGATTGCTCACAGAAGAACATATTATTTTGGAGGCAAGTTGAAACGCTTCCTCTGAGAAAGGAAACTGGTCCTTTCGTGAAAATGTGATTATTATTTTTCAATATCCTTCTGCTTATTGTTTAGAGAATGATTTCTCTGGCTTCACTGCCCACGTAATGAGGAGTGTGTGTGTGTGTGTGTGTGTGTGTGTGTGTGTGTGGTGTGTGTGTGTGTGTGTGTGTGTGAGGGCCTCATCCTCCTCTTCCTCCTGGGTGCTGAGTAAGACTCACAGACAGGAAGTGAGTGTCTTGTGGGGAATGTGCTGCAGGCTTTCTCCTCTCTGCCTCGTTCTCCCCCTCTGTTGCTCCCTCTTGAGCATTCAAAACACTGCTCTGTTGTTCCAGCTTCCATCAGATCCACTATGGAGAAGTTGGACTTCCCTGGGTCATTATCCCTACGCTATAACACAATCCTGACTCCAACCTCCTAACCTAACCAAACCCAGGCAAAAAATATTACTGAATAGACTCGAACATCAGAAGCATTTGTGGTTATGCATCTTGTACTCCTCAGTTTTGCAGCAAAAAAGCACAATGAATTGTATATAATCGCACATCATGATCTCTATAACTGATCCTTACATGTACAATACTGAAGTTTTTTTGATTCTCAGATATAGTGCTGTATGTCATGTAACGCCGTTATATTCAACTATTCCAAAGTGAAAGTAAAGAGGGAGAAGCAGAGAAACCCTACACAGACCACACTTTGGAAAAAATGCAGTAAAGACTGGAAAACAGCAGATAGAGCCAGCACTTGAGAGGAAAATCCCTCTCTCGTGTCGAGATGTGAAAATCCTTTATTCTCTCGCATGAGTTTGTTGGAGATATTGTGATGTTTAAACCAGATTCTGACTGGATTCTGTGCAAAATGTGTTTTTATAGCTGTGACTGTACCAAAGCAGCAGATGATTTTTCTTTTTTCTTTTGGAGGTGCGAGCCACTGGAAGAAATGTTTCCCATTCATGACAACAAAGTAGAGATGCCTTTGCTTCCATAATAGGTTCTGCCTCGTTTGCTTCGCACAGAGTTCAAGTGTGATTGAACTTTGACCTGTGAAATGGCGAGATTCTTCAGTTGTCCATTTGAGGGAAAGAGGAGGATTGACCTGTCGTTGTTCAGGAAATATTGATTGTATTTATTTGTGGTTATCTAATGTCATGCTGAATGAATACACGCTGTAGAGTAAGAGGGGTGCTGCATGGCTTACATTAATAGCAAGGACAAGAATATATGGGGCAAATGAGAGTTTGTGTGTCACGTTCAGCTTGAGGAATCCTGAAATTAGCTTGTTAGCCATGCTAGCTCCAGCAGTTGATGCTGTATTATTTGCAGACCTGCTTACTTTGGTTGAGTAGATGGAGTAAAATTTAGTGAATTAGAATTTTGCTGCTGCATCTTTTGGGAAGCACTGGCGTACATTTCTGAAATGTCAACTTTTCCCAAAACAGCAAAAACAGCCTGTTACGAGCATTCAATCCTTCAGGTCGTCCCAAAGCCTGAAAAGCACCAAATATGGATGTATGTGGTTTTCACTGGACAGCAATATGTCATATTGCCTTTGAGAAAATAATACATATAAACATGTATATACCAGTAGGAAGTAAAATAATTTTGTCTGCTGAATGTTGAGAATTATTTCAACCTGCACCAGAGTGTGCGGCCCAGAGTGTTGATCCAAACTAATGAATCTAAACTGTGTGGAAAGCAAACACACATCAGAACAACTAGTTTCTAATTAAGATGCTTCAGTTGATTTAACTGCTGAATTCTATTCTTCCCTTTGCCCAGTTACCTCTCTTGCCATCTTCCCTCTCTCTCCCTGTCTCTCTCAGGTTTTACTGAAACATGCTGATACAATTAAACAGTTCTATTCAACTTTGCTTACACGTTGAATTCCTTCATCCTGGGCATGATGAAGCTTTCAGGAGCTGTAATATAATTCACCTTCAGTCCGCGGAAAAACCTGTAATTCATTACTCAAGAAAATAAAACCAGGAGTCCTGTTTCAACAGTCCGAGTGGAGCTGGAGTGCTGTGACCCATTTCTATGCTCCTGGAACTGTAAATGGGCTGAAATGAATACCTGTTTTTCTACGTCCCTCAAAGCTCTTTTTCTTCAACCCTTTTCAAAGTGCAGATTTACATTCTGTCTGGTTTGCGGTTGCTATTTTAGAAACGCTTCTCGGAGGGGGCAGCCCTGACTTACGCTGCACGCGTGCGCACTCATGACACACACACTAATACAGAAACACACATGCATGCACACCACCCAGCCCTTAACCCCCCCCCCCCACCCCCCCACCCACCCCCCCACCCCAAGAGCTTTCTGTGTTTATCTTCGGAGAACCTCAGGTTTTGGTTTGTTGTTCTCTCTCCTCATTCAACATCTAGTACAATCTGCCTTTTCTCCACTTGCCTTGATTGAAGAGAAAGCATTTTTATAAGAGCACCTTTTGGATCTACTCCTGGCTGTTACCAGAATACTCTCCACTTGAACAAAAGAGAGAGGCTGGAAAAAAAACAGAAGAAAATGAAATTTCATTTTGCCTAAGTTAGTCCAAGAGCAGGCATTTAATAAAAGGCCATAAATGAATTATCTTTATTTCCTTAGAGCTGTTCTGTTATGTATCAATCCTGTGATTGACATATCAGTGGAGATAACTCTGAGATTGAGTAATAATTGTGTACAGACCCATCATGTCTTCAAACTAAAGATGTGCTATGGTTGAAATGCTGATGTATATGACATGTCAGTGATTTCCCAACAGCATAATGTAATGTTTACAATGCAACTCATGACCTGCAAAGTGAGACCGACTCCCTGTGCTCTGCGGGGGATCTAACACAGTAGATACCAGGCACCAGGAATGTGCAGTGTTGTGTAATCACTTGGCAGCATTCACACAAGGGAGATGAAGGAGGAGATGATAACCCAAACATGTTACCAATAACTTCTTGATGAGGTCTCGTTTCCTGGAGTGGATCATTCTGCTGCAAAGATGCATGTGTTAATGTGAAGTCATAATGGATTTGGTGTTTATGGACACAGTGAAAAACAGTTTTGGCTGGAGAAACTTTAAGTCCATTTCTAATTATTTTTAGACTGTGTCATCTGTGTGACCCTGTGGGTCAGTGGGTTCTAGTTTCTCTGGCAGGCTTTCATCTTTGTCTGCCAAAAAGCAACATCTGGCACTTAGTTCATTTATTTGATAGTACAGTTGCTTGGCAACACAGCGGGAGTTGAGAGGGGCCGTTTTTAAAGTACAGAGGTGATTCGGCACAGAAATACATTGACAGGTGTTTAATTTTGTGGGGAATAACCTCATTACCAAAAATTAGGGAGGTGCTAGTGGTATCAAAGTGTAATGCTATATTCTTTAAGATTTCAGTCCATCTGATTTTAGTAGAACCCGTAGCGACTGACACAAAAGCAACAGGTTTATCTGTTGTAGTGCAGGCAAACAAACTTGTGTTGATTTTAATTAAAGGATCAGTCAAGATTAACTGCAATTGTGATTTGAATTTTGCGCACAGTTATAGGTTGTTAATAGTGAGACTGGTATCAAGATAATAAGATATAAAAAAAAATTAAAAAATACACTCAGACTGGATTACATGCAGCATCCTGGGATTCCCTCATGGATAGGTAGTGGATTCAATTTGAATCCACTGGGGGAATGGCAGACTATGCCACAAACTTCAAGGATTATATCTGGTCATTTTGTGCATAATTACAGAATATATTTGAATGTATATTTGTAGTAGGAGGAATATTCGTCTGCCAGAAAACATTAATAACCCCCCAGTTTTCTTTTAACAAAGATAAAGATGTCTGTGTTGAAAGCTCAGTATACTTCTCTGGCAGTGCTGCTATGAAAGTCCACATAAAGCAGACAGCAAGTTCCGCTGTAGCTGTATACTTTCCCAATCCTTACTTGGTGATTAGATACCACTGTTGTCTTGGAGAAGCAGTGGAAATGTTTCTCAGGCACTGGAGTCTTTTTGTTTAGATGCCAGCCTGCGTAGAGTTTGCCAGAGCGGTTCACACGGAGACTAAAGTGTTGGCTTTTGTCTGTTTTCATGTTGATCTCAACCCTATTACTGCCAACTACTTGTCAGCTGCAAGGTGATGCACGTGTAGAAACATCTTGTCTTTGAAATGAAGCATTTAGGCTTGATTGATGAGAACAGCCGTCGTTAATGGAAAACAGCCTGACTGAATGCTATTGACTGTACTGAATGGGCTGTTTGCTTTGTAGCTTAAACTTATTATATACCTTTCAAACAGGCTTCCTGGATTTAAATTACTCAGTGTGTCTGTGTTCGTGTGTGTGTGCGCGCGCGCGTGCGTGCGTGCGTGCGTGCGTGCATACGTCACCACTCAGAGATTTTTCCAACACTGCTACTGAGGTAGCTATTCCTTTTTTTAAATCTCTGGTTGAATCAGGCTTTGGTGGGTAATGTTGCATGTAAATCAAAGAGCAGAAATGTTTGTTTTTTTTAAAAATAAAATACTGGATCACATTGTGATGAAGTGAATTTGTCATGTGTTTAATCGCTTGATTAGCCAGAATCAGAAATCCCCAGCTAGAGATTTTTTTTTAACTTAAGTTGAACTTCCAGGAAATATACTATATCATGATATACTTTTATATCAGTATTGCAATAAAATATTACATATACCTTGACAGATGTTTAATCCATTTCACCCACCCTGAATGAGTAATACAACAATGTATGGAAACTAATTCAGCCCTTGATAAGTCAAATTGTCTCATAAGCTGCAGTTTCATGTTAAGTTTTGACTGTGACATCTGTTGTTAAGTTAAACAAGGTCACTTTTTCTCTCTAACAATGGCTTCGTATAGGAAAAACCCCTTGTTATAAAAAGAGATGTCATGTGGATTGCAGATAATGAAGTAATTGCTATTTTTTTTTTCTTTTATCCGAATCTTGGTTGAAACAATTATCCCGTCTTAGTCAGGCCTGCAGATGTCATATTTGCACAATACAATAACATGTATTAATGAGCAATGGGTGCTGCATTGCATGTGTTTTGCTTCGGCTCCTTGAGGCCCTCTCACCACCTCCATGTTGAATCAGCTGAGAGCTGCACTGGAGGGACAGACATTGGAAAGCTGGTGTGAAAACATTGTGCTCTCCCACCCCTTTTCAAAAAAGTATAGGAAATGTAGTTTCTTTTGTAGTAGTCGTCGTCTTCTCAGCCAAGGGGAGGTGGGGGATCATAAGTCTGGCTTTAATATTAATCCGTCTCACTTTGGAGGCATGTGAGCAGATGGTGGACTGAGATGTCAAACTTTTGCTAGATTAGAGTTGTCATGTGTTTTGAAATCCTATCCAAGGGAAGTAGAATTTTAATGCGTGCGTAGACTTTTCTGTGAATGTCCCAAGTTTCACCTTAAGTCCTTGTGTGATTATTGCCAGTGCAGAGGATTTTGTCTAAGCAGCTCTGCAGTTTAGAGATTTAGCTGGTGCCTTTAGGGGCTCTCTTTTGCTTTTTGTAATCTAAAAGCTCCTGTCTTCATGGAGATCCTTTGACAATATAAGCTCTCGCCCAGTAATTCTGGCACAGCATGAATATCAGGGTAACCAGGTGTGTAAATTCTCCCTCCATTATTTGATGGTTATAGAGTGACTGATATAGCATGTTAGAAATATTATTTCTTACATTTGAGCTTGAGGTATTTGCCCACTTGTTGGAAAAGTCATAGTGAGTTTGTCAACTCTAATTTGGCTTTTGTTACTGCTACTACTATTTTCAATCTTTCCATTAAAGCTTCATAGTGTAGAAACTGACACCAGTTTATATTGAAAATATTCATGTCAAAAATGTCTTTTGATTTATTAGGGCTTATGTCTCTATTGTTTGTTTGATTGTTGTGTGTGGATTGAAGCCATAACTGTAGAAATCAACGCTGTTTACATTCCTTCAGTGTCAAAGCAGCGGAATCTCCCAGAAACTTAGTCTCTCCACAAAATAATGGATACCAGACCCTGGTCCATCTGCCAGCTTTGAGTCGTTTATATCTTTCCATTGCAACTTCTCTGTTCGTTCTTTACATGCTGTGGCAGTGTTTTGGTACATTTAAACAATTATATGGAGCGAATTAGAGGGTGTGGATCTCATTAAATGCAACCATCATGTTTACCTTGTCAGATTAATAGACAGTTTAGATAACTGCTTTACATCAGTGCCACATTATTTGTCCAATATATTAAAAAAAAAACACCAGAGGACGGAATCGATTGCAACATGTGATCTGTGCTCAGGGGTCTCGTATTGTTTTTCAGCCGTGATGCCTTTACAATCTGCTGTGCTGCGAGGGAGGAGCCCTACATTGTCCTTGTATAACCTGGATGAGAAAAACATTATTAGACCACTATTCTAACACTTGAGAAACATATGAAACACAGTCTCGTTGATACAAACCAGAGCTACCCAACACTGAAAAATATACTTTAAACTAGGGATGTGCTCTTCAACTCTTGTCCAACCATTTGGTCGTTTTTACTTAGGGAAGGCCTATAATTTAAACTGGGTTTTTTGGTTGGCAGACAAAATAATAGGCTTCTTGTCTTGGTTATCTAAGTAATGAGGCATGAGCTATGCATTTTTGTGGTAAAATGCCTGTCAATTCTTTGAGTGAAGGAGACGAATGAAAAAGATCTCTCTGGTCTCCTTCTGCCCTTCTCATCTTTTGTTGGCAAAGCAAATCTACAAGCAAACGTTTTAAAGAGAACCTGAATTTTTTGACCACTATATTTGAATTTGGTGGTTTCCCGCGTTGAAAAGTTTGCCAGTCAGCAGCTGACTTTCAAATTTCAGTGCTCCATTGAATGCATCATTAACTTTAATACAAAGTCAGCAGTGATCAAAAATATATGCAACTTGTAGTTAGCGGACTCAAACATGCAAAACCATCATGACCCCTTTTTAATGGTCTAACACAGTGCTGAAGTAGCCTTATAATCACACCAGTGTTTCCTATACGTTGATTTATTAGTAGCTGCCGGGTCAATCGACATTGACCGCCACATTGGCGGCACTCACAAATAAATATAAATCAGTTTTACTGTTTCACACCAGCAGAAACAACTTTTGTAGCTTCAGTGATTTCATCCATCTTTGTCTCCACATGATGACATCTCCATTCTTAAGCCCACCTACAAAGCTCTCATTGGCTCAGTGGTTTTTTCAACGAGGGAAACGACATCAATGAACACAACAAATAACCTTCCATTCAGAGGTCTTGAGCCAGGCTGGCGCTCAGGGTAATGACGTTTGTCTGCTCCAAGAAGCTCTAGTAGCTGCAAATGCCTCAACTATCTATTGCCTTACATCAAACAAAGAGCAGAATTCAAGTCGAACATGTTGTCATGAACCAATTACTTATTTGTTTTAACGTATAGCTCAGTGCAGATTTAGAAAGTCTACATTCGGTAATATATCCCAGAGCTCATAGGAGACCACACTGTACCCCTCCTGTCTCTGCACTGGGTTCTCCCATGGTCAGTTAACACACCACACATGAGCCAACAGGATGTTTTGCTCTCAGCACATGGCTCATGTTTTCACTCATGTTTCATATCAGATTCTTTTCAGCTCCACACACACACACACACACACACACACACACACACACACACACACACACACACAAAAACCGCTGTGTGTATAAAGGTTAAGAAGCAAATACATTTTCTTTAACTATTTGTTTCCTGAAAAATCACAAATCATAATTTGGCCTCATTTGATCTTCTTGTTTGACTTTGACATTAGAGTTGTTTGAATTCACCAGTTGCTACTATACATGTCTGACTGCATATTAGGAGCATGTGTGATCATCAGTTTGTAATGCATTCTTGTATGTGCATGGTTGCTTTGGAGAAGAGGAGCATATAATTCAGTGTGTGGATAAATTGCATGTCACAGCTGTCAAAGTGTTATTGAAGTAGTATTAAAATGTACAGTTTGTTGGTTTGTGTTTTACTCGGTCTAAGTGTTGTACTTTCTTGCCAAGCATCACTTTTGCGGTAGCTGCACATCTTCGCTTTTGTCACTTTGCCTGACAGCATCTCCACAACTCAGGCAGGCATAAAGCAGAGGCTGTGTTTTTCTTTTCTCTTCTTCATACATGTTTCCTCTGTGAATAATAAGAGACATCTGTTACCTCTCCATGACAGTTCAAGTGAAACGTATAAGCTATAGTGTATGATCAAAGCAGCTCACTTAGAATATTATTGTCCTAATGCAAATGATGTTTGTAAGTGGCATTTTAATTGGCTTACCATGCACCCTGCCTCATTAATTTGCCACTGACAGATACTTTACCTTCGGGATTTACTTTTGTTTAGTCGATGAAAGAATAGAAACCACAAAGAAAAATGATTCACTTGCTTTACTAAACTGTTTCAGTAAACCAAGCGGGGGGAAAAAACAGGCTGTTGGCTGTTACTGCACTTCTTTTTGTTTGTCTTAGTTCCTACAGGAAGCACTTCCAGTAACATGGTATTTCATGGTCTTGGATAACTTCAGGCCATCTGAGAACTGAGCACTTCTCTCAGAGCTGTTAAATCCAAGGGAGCTGTTTATACTAAACTAGATATTGGATGGAAACACTTAAAGCTACTGTCATATAGTCATAACCAAATACGTTTGCTTTTGTGTGAATGCAGACTGTTTGATCTTCAGATAGAGCCATAATTAGGGCTGCTACTAACACTCATTTTCAGTTTTAGTGAATCTATTGATCATTTTTCAATTCAGTAGTTATCCTGTAAATTTCATAGATAATGAAAAGTATCTCATCCACTTGCAATCTTAAACTTCATTATTTTTGTCTGATAGTCAAAAAGCCAAATGTGTTTAATTTACAATCATATGAGATTAGGAAAAGCAAAAACTTATTGAGCTTGGCAAGCTGTGACCAAGTATTTTTTTATTACCGAAAAAATTACTTGCTAACCAATCAGTTGTCAAATTTGTATACTAATATCGTCTTTGTTATTGTTTCAGCTGTAGTCCTGACTCTCAAATGAACTTTAAAGTGTTGAAGTCAGTCTATATCAGTGTTCTTGGCTAGCTGCATGCTGTTTCTGCTGTCTTCACCCTTATCTGTATCATTCTTCATCTGATTATCCAAAGCATTTGGATGCATGCCGTGTGCATCACTGTGAGTATTAGCCACTTGGTGAGATTACTGTAACTTTTAAACAAAAATTCAGAGGCTCTTGAAGCAGCTGAGCAAAGCATCCGACTTTGTCATTTCCCCATCTGTGACAGTTTCCATCTGTTGATACTGCTGCTCTTTCATGGGAGTCACAACAGGAGGAGTTTTCTTTGACGAGTGTGTCCAAAGCAGGTAATGTGATGTGGAGTATTGAACTGGATATTGTCCTGTTACGACTGAGGCTGTGCTGTAGATTAAGCAGGATAAGAATGACAGAAGGGTGATTGTCGGTGGTTGGAACATTTTTCATTTCTTTGACTGCTTTATGAAAACTGACTCTGACATGCTGTGAAACTATTGTACATTGTACATTGGACATCAGTTTCTAATATACTGTACATCCTTATTAAATTTCCCTTAATTCATCTTTTATCAGTGTAATGGAGTGCTGAGCATTTGATGTACACAAATTTAATTTGAAATTAATTTACCTTTGAGCCCAGGCAGACCACTCTGCATGTCTTCGTAAACTGTGGCTTGCACTTGTTTACTGAGCAGCCTGTGTAAGTACAAACACGTGTTAGATGCTCATGATGCCGGAATTACTGCATCGCTACAGGCCATAACGTCGGCTCTGGTTGAAAATGAAGCTGGTCAAGGAGGGTTTTCATTTTCTCATTTTGTTCCTTGAAAAGTGGTGTTGATGGGGAAAATCATAACAATGCCTTTCCACATCCAGGTTTCACATCATCGTCTTATCTGTGTGTATCTGCATGCTTTCTACACACCTTCTAAGTTGCTAGATTAGCTCACTTTCAAGGAAGAATTTCCCATTGTGACTCATACTTACAGTGATGACATGTTTTCAGTCTGGCGGAGAAAATGTCATTATTAGTCATCATTGAAACAAAAGTACTAATAAAGAGATTCTGTCTCTCCAAATCAGCCTTCTTTGCCCCTGAACTAATATTTTGCAGATATACAGTAAGTTCACAATACACCAAAAAAAGTCATTTTTTTGTGTTTTTGTTTTTGTGTGTGGTTGCAAAGAATATTTTTGAAGTATAGTGTGCAGGGCAGGGACTAATAACTTTTTTCTATATCAATTAATCTGTGAATTATTTTCTGCTCATCACATTTTCCTAAAGCCCGAGGTGACGTTTTGCAGTCAAAATCACAAAGATATTGAATTTACTGCCACATACGAAAACCAGCACATCATTACAACTGAGAAGTTGAAAGTAGAGAATGTTTGGTTAATTGGTTATCAAAATAGTTGCTGATAAATGTTCTGTCGAACGACTACATTTTCTTCAGCTTCATCCAGACATGAAAAGTCCTTAATCACTTTATGATGAAAGTATAAAAATAATAAAAATAAACGAGTTCTCTCCTTCAAATGAAACAAAGCAGGATTTTGGGTTTCTTTTAGTCATGATATCGTTCTCGCACCAAGTTCAGCATTTATGACTGAGCTGTATAACCCACATCGACTCTGCTGTTGCTCCTGACCCAGATTTGCACAGACAGCAGCACATCCATCTCGGGAACGTTGGCTGAAACGCATCATTAAACCTTCCCTGTACTCCCAAATGACAGAGGAACATGAGAATCCTCCTTGGAGAGCAGATATGTATTTTGTATCAACAGAGCTGCCACAGCTTGAAGGACTTGCAGATGTGTTTTTAGTGACTACAGGTCTGACTTACTTTGGTAGTTGGCCCTCTGTTTCTCTGCAGCTTACTGTATCATCTGAGGGAAGTTTCTTGGCTTTTTTACCCGGTCTGAAAAAGGCTTTAAAACAACAGGGCTCTTCTTAGTGCTTATTTTGTTTACAGGTTGTTCACAAGTTTTCATATACTGCTGTGTAGTTCCCAGAGCGGGAAGTGTACAGTGTGCTGACAGACAAATTTCAAAAGTGTTAAAACCTCTTTTAAGACGTGTGAAACTGACACCAGTTGACCCAAGTGTGGTATGAAATATTCCATTAACGGCTACTGTAAAAAGCCCAAATATTTTCACAGTATCCATCAATTTGTTACACGGAAGCTGTGTCCAATCTCTTGGATTATAGAAAATGACTTGGAACATTTTATTCCATTCCTGCAAATGAGCAGCATGAGTAGCTGTGCCAAACACAATATCCAAAGAAATGGAGATCCACCATAAACACAACTCTGAGTGAAGATACCGTAACATTTTGAGGAGACCGGATAATCTGTGTGTGATTTGGCTGTGTTGAGGTTACATTGTGTATTCAAAAACTGAGTGGCTCTGTGTGGTTTTATGAATTTATTTTTCTCTTTCTCTGTCTCACTCTAGCTGCCTCTGAGGGGAGAGTCAATGGCGGGGAGGATTTCTTTCAGAAGGTGAGTGTGTAGTCTGCGCTTGGGATAGTGTTTGCTTTGTCTCTGGGTTGCGTTCAAGCCCACTGAGCAGCGCTTCTCCCTTTGGTAAGGGAGCAGATGTCAGGTGCTCCTCCAGTCACTCGCAATTACAAATCAAAACAAACAAAAACAATGGAACGAAAGTGACGTGAAATCACTCCGGGGCTCTGATCCTATAACGCAGCTGACACAACACTGTGAGCCTTTCTCACTTACATAATGTACCATAATACGCCTGATCATCTCTACAGTTTAGGAAGAGAGACTGATCAGTCCAGTGCTGCCTCACTGGTTTTTCTTTGTCACTGATTTAATTAATGTCCAGAAGCTTCATTATGTGCAATGAAATAACGATTTGCCTCAGTGATCTTAAATAATCTTGAATGGGATTTTTTTTTTTCCACTGCTTGCTCACATTGTCCTCACTGATCAGTCAAGTGTGTGACCCTGCCTGGTTTTAAAGAGTTGGTGTAGTTTAAATAGTTCCTTTTGTGAATTAATGGTCTTTTCATACAAGTCATAACTACAAAGATTAGTTTTTAGCAAGCACATGTCCTATTAAAGCCTCCATGTCTCTAACAATGAAATCATTTCCGAACATTCATTCATCACGCAGCAGTGAGTTTCCTTTTATTTGTACAGCGAGTCCTGACCAATATAAACCTCATAAAACAATGATCCTGGTTTCCCCAATTAGACAGTTAGAAACTGATGCTTTCATACATATGTAATGAGTCATTTTTATTTATCAGTTAACATCATACAAAGTGCAGTAAACAGAAAGCATTTAAATCAAATCAGTATTTAGGTGTGACTGTCCTTTTCGGCTTTACAACAACACCACTTCTCCTTTTTTAAGGTAGTTGGCAGGTTGTTCCAGGCATCTTGGAGAACTTGCCAACTTGTCTGGGTCTTCATGTGATGCCAGACTGACTCCATGATGTTGAGATCAGGGCTCTGTGTGGTGTGTGTGTGTGTGTGTGGGGGGGGGGGGGGGGGGGGTAGTTCTTATGGTAGTTCTTTATGACTCTGGCTGAATGTCTGGGGTTGTTTTCATGCTGCACAGTGAATTTTAACTTCCCTGATGCTACGTGATGGATAAGAATCGAAACATTCACTTGTGTATATCTGTCTAAAAAAAAAAAAATGATCATGAAAAAATGTTTTTGCCTTATTGCCCAACCCTAATCTTGAAACAGTTCATTGCATTTGTGCAACAATGTTTGACCACGGTTGGCCTCATTATCAGGAAAATCAGCCATTAGCAGTAGATGAGAGAGTGTTCATGTCTTACAAACTGGCAAAGAAATAACCCTGATACACTCCATTTGTTTAATTTAAACCCTAACTTGTGTGTGTGTGTGTGTGTGTGTGTGTGTGTGTGTGCGTGTGTGCGTGTGTGTGTGTGTGCGCGCGTGTGCGTGCGCGTGTGTGATTTCAGTGTCACATGGCGCTGAAAGTGAAAACAATCACACTCTCAACAATCGAAGTTAACCATTAGCCTTCATTGAGTTTGGGCAGCAGTTACTATGAAGGCATCTTGTTAATTACGTGGTTCTCTTTTAAATTTCTCAAGTGGATTTGTTGGTGTTTAAAATTCAGTTTCCTGAGTATGTTAAACTCCCTCTATAGTATGTTAATGGCTGTAATGAAATAAATGATGGATAGTGGTTTGTTTAAGCATTTCCCTTTTGTCTATTTTCCGTATTTGGTTTTGGAGGTTAGGAAGCTGAGTTAAATGTCAAAGAAGGAGGCAATTTAACTGTCCCTGAAGTCGATTTCAAAAACCAAGTAATGCAAACCAGGCGCCTTAAGATTCCCCTCCTTGGAATTTTAACAAGAACTCTAGCTATACTGTTGCTCCTTCTCTGCCCCCTTTGGTTTGAATATAACTGTAATGTGTAAGACATCCAGTGTAGGTGTCTACCTCGCTCCACACAGATATTCTGACAAAATACGGCTGCTGGTGTATCAGCTTTGGCAGTCACGGTTTATAAAGTCTGTGGCTGTAATATTGTCACAGCTCGTTCAAAGAAACTGTGGTTACCAAAGGTTAAATTGTCAATTAGAAATTAGTGTGCAGCTGTTTGGGTTGGCAGGCTGTGGAGGGGCAGTAAAGGAGGAGTGCTAAAGTCATGTTTTTATTGTAGAATTTCCATTTGGATAACTCTGTATAGTTTCCCTCTGATAGCGTGATCACCATACATGCCCAATTAAAGTCAGGAAAATAAACAGAGTGCGACTCTGGAACAGTATTGTTGAAAGAATATGGATGAGGTGTGTGAAATACCTTGAAGTTGATGAAAATGGAAACTCTTAGTTGGACCGCTTCCTGCCTGTCCAACACACCCATGTGCCACACACACTCAGTGAGACTAATAAAGTACACGCGTAGCAACGCTGTCCCACACCTAAGGAGGCATATGGTCATTTCTGACGCACACACTTTTTTTTACATACAAGGCTTTGGGAAAGAGATTTTGAAGTTGCCTCAGCAGTGAGATTTCGAGTTCAGTCGCTGACGAGAGCAACATAAAATGGTCCGCCCCCGCACTTTCTCCCCGGTCCCTGTGGTTGATCAAACCCTCTTACTCAGTGTCTGCTGGACTTCCTTTGAGTCCAGAGAAACGTTTTGTAATAGAGAGCGAACAGTCCGCCCTCTTCATGCAGTCAGTGAAAAAGTAAAAAGGATTGCAGACAAAGTGGGACCACAGGAGGGTGCCACAGCTGGGAAATTAGGAAATGTGCAAGTCCCTTCAGCTCACATGGGGGAAACGCAGCAGCTACATGCCCCTCTTTCTTTTCAGTCTTTGTTTTGGTCTCCAGTCTCTGCCGCATGTTTTCCCTCCTTCTCTTCCCTCATCCCCCCCCCCTCCCTCCCGCTGTTTGAGTGTTGTTTCATCTTTTCACTCGATTAAACCACTGGTGTGTCATTGTTATCAGTCTGGTATAACGAGGGGATTTCTCTATTAATGACGTGCCTGATTGTTGAACAGAAAACCCTGCATCAGTGGACAGATAAACACTCTGTTTTGCAGTGAAAGTTTTGGACTGTGAACTGTTGCAGTGTCAAATCATGAACAGACCAATAAGCCGTTTGGAGAGCTGCGCACAAGTCGAGCTGTGGGACAGTGAAGAGCCGGGAAGCTCGGCTGGTTGAGGCGATAACTGTGCACCACAGAAGAGCTTGGAGTGGATTTTAGTTGAGACAGGCCTTTGAACCCCCAGCCAGTTCAACTCTGATCCCCCACTCCCCCCACACACACCACACCACCCCCTCTTCCATCTCTCCTTCCCAGCAGTTGTGGTTCTGTAAATAATGCCAGGCGTGATATGTAAGTGCCAGCACACTCAGATCTCAGGCCAGGCGTAATTCATTTCATTTGGTTTACGGCGTTGGCGCTTCTTGTATTTCGCTGCGCTGACACAGGGCAAATAGGAAATTTAAGACTGTCAGGATGACATATTTGGTTGGTAAAAAATTGTGAGATGTTGACATAACTAGGTCAGTATGAGTGCCATCAAAGCAAAACATATATAAACAAATGTTTGTGTTTTATCAAGCAGCTTGAATTAGTTTATCATACTCCCTCTAATGAAGGAGTCTTTATTCAAGTCTTGATGCATGTCAGCAATAGAAAGTTTTATGCAGAAGTTCCGTCCTTGTAATTTTCGTTGCTCTTTCATAACTATACATATGTTAGTATTCGGCCTGAGGTTTAATGGGGCTTTAGCTTCAAGTTAGTGCTCGGGTTGTTAACATGAACTCAGTTATGGCTGTTGAGTCTCATGGGTATAGTTGAGTCAATGTTGTCAGTGTCGAGCTCTGCTGCCCCCTCGGTCAGTGTCAGCTCCACTCACCAACTCTTTACGGCCCCCAACACCCCCTCCGTATTCCCCTCCCACACACCAGACATACACACACACTCACACAGACATTCCAGCTGCATAAACAGCTGCACCATTGCAGTGCAGGCCAGGAAACATGCCTCCACCATGTTGATTGCTGCTGTGCTATATGTACACACATACAAATGTGCACACACACACACAGTCACGTGTGCTGAACACATGTGCTGTCCTTCAGAACATTACTTAAATATCGTGTTTGATTTCACCTTCAGCTCTGCACACGTCTCTATTCACCAGCTGCAAACCTCTAAGAACCAATCATCATGTCAAGGTCGTGCCATGAAACTGATCAGAACCATAGTCATTCATGTATTTATTCATTTCAGAAAGGGTGGGGTGGCAGAGAAGAAAGGGTGGAGCACTATATGAGTAGGTAACTTAATTTGTGCAAATATCTTGACCCATTTGAGAGGTATTTGCTAGCTCCTTCATGAAAATAAACGCCATCCACCCTTTTAAAATGGTGTGTGGTCTGTTAGAAATCAGTCCCATCTGCAGGACGCTGCCAAGAACAGCAACACTGGACAGGAAACAGGTCTCTGTGAACAAGGCCCTTTAGAGAAAAAGTTGATGAGGCATAGGCTATGCAGTTTGATAATTTTAGGAAAACATAATTGGAGTGACTTCTGATATGATGTTACTTTTGTCGTTTTTATCATGAGCTTTTTCTGTACTGCGTTTAAACAGTGCCGCATATTAAATGTTTTTACATAGTTACTGAAAAAGTACCAAAAAGACCATTTTCATCGTAAATCAACACTTTTTAAATGACGTTTTTATTTTGATCTCAGTGACTCACCACGCATTGGCTCTCACATTGCCACTGTAACGTAAACATCCTCTGAGAGGTTGCATCGGTTGTTATATTTCTTTAATTTTTGGTTTTGAATCAAACGCCTCTATAACAAAATCCAGACTCACCAGCCGTTGTCCCAGGAGGCTGATTTTAAGGAACAAAAGACAAACAATGGGAAAGTGGGGGGAACAGTAAAGGAATTTCTCCTTATCACTGAGAACAGAATGTCCTTTAATGTTGTTTGTGATACATCCAGCTGCTGGTGTGAGCATGAGACTTCAGTCAACGAAGAAAAGGTTTACATACAGCTACACGGGTGTCTGTTTTTTTGTGATTTATTGTTCCTTTCTCACATATACAAGACGACGACGGGATGGTGTCATGATTACACTTGCTTGTGCCTCAGGCTACTAAATCCAGTAACACACTACTCATCAGATTTAGGTTTCAGGCTTAAATTCCATTGTGTGTAAAACAATTTAGAATGAATAAACTGATTATGTTATTGCAGCACTTGCGATAATATTACAGAGGAGAAGGATGTGAAGGTCTCAAGTCAGTGGACATTAATGGGCGATCATTAGCATGCTTGATGCTAAAGCTAGAACTCCTTTCAGCTCAGTCACATTAATGATAGAACAGAAGAATTCCTTACAAAAATAGCCGAGCGCAAGATCTGAAAGGAATTCGTCTTTATTTTTCATGGCGCATTGATGATGATGATTAAAATTTCCTTCTAGTTTTGTGATTCACTCAGTAGAAACATGAAGTAAACACAGAGGCACAAGCAGAAGACATCATAAGAATGACTGGAAGAATGTTTGTCCGCCATTACAAAAAAAATAATAAAAATCACCAAAGATATGCAACCCGGACCAAGAGCTTAAGAGAGGGAAGCAAGAATGTAACAAAACAAACAAACAAAAAAAAAAAAAATTCAGTAGTACAGATGTGTCTTGCAGTGGTTTCATTGGCTGTTTTATGAGGAATGCAGAATCCTGTTTTACTAAAGAACGGACAAACTCGTCTTTTGAAGGAAGAGCTCTTAATTTTCTGCTGTGCATTTACAACAAAGAAAGCCTAAAAAAAAAAAAACTCGCAGCTGCTTTTGATAAATAAAAAGGTGCTTTTGAAAACAGTAACGCTTCTGACTACAGGTACATGTTTTAGTTTGGTTTTCTAGTGGCAGAGGTGCCTCACGCTGTTGCTCGTCCAGGCTGCCGATTCTTTTCTTTTAAATTTGATTATAGGATGTTGTAGAAAATCAGCGAGGCCTGAAAGGGCTTCCAGTCAACCATCATGGACCCGGAGAACGTAGCTGCAGAGTAAAGAGCAAAGATGTCTCTCTGCTTTACAGGTGTGTGAGACTAGCAGTGGACATGCTGTCAGATATAGTTGTAAAGGATGCCAAGCAGACCATGCTACTTCCAGAAGAACATATGGAGGAATTTAAGCACTTCCCTTTTTGATTTGTGCATCGGTTCCCTTAGGAATACATGCCGTTGTTCTTATTTTTGGCACGGAAGAAGAGCAGAAAAAACTTGAAAATGCTTGTAAAAAAAAAAAAAAAAAAAAAAGTTTAATGAAGGCTGTGGATGGCTTCAGCAGTGTTAATAAACCTAATATCTAATCTTCATCTTAATGGACCCTCTTTGCCATTTGAGTTACAGAATGTGGCTCATTGCTTAATGCACTGGACCACCAAGGAATATTAAGTGGCGGCTTTTGCTCATGTAATGGGTTGAGGCAGACCTCCGGTGCTTGATCACGTGGCTTTGAAAACTTTGAGAAATTCATATTCTTCTCCACCCTGAAAACATAAACCCCTGGAAAGTACTAAAACAAACTGAAGACCACAGGACCTTTGTGAAAACAAGGATAGTGCACATCGAGGACAGAGCCATTAGGAGAGAGCATGTCAGCTCCTCATTTTGTTTTTTTGGAAGGTTTGACAGTTTTTCCACTTGTATTTTTTTTTTTTTTTTCCCCACTAACATCAAGTGAGCACTTTTCAAGGGGTTTGTTTGTGGATTTATAGCCAGAAATCCAGGCGAGGTGAGCTTCCCCATGGTTGAAAAGAGGAGCAGGAGATTGGGTAAAATGATTGGACTGCTGACAGCATCTTTACCAGCGCCTCACTCATTCTGTGCTGCCAGCAGTTTGCTTTTTTCACATCAGTACATATGCTCCTGGTTACGATGACTAGACTTGTCAAAGGGCTCTCAACGTAGATTGTTGTTGGCATTTTTCACGTGTACCAAAGCCAAGCGTACTTAATGTTTTTGTTTTGGGTTTTTTTTAGGTAGTGTTGCGTTCGGAGGATTCGGGTGTTGAGCTGAAACGAAGCAATGTCTGGAAACGTATAAACTTATATCACCAGACATGTTTAAACTGCTGCTCTGACTTCTCCAGGTTCCATAACCTATAAAGAAGAATAGCAGATCTTTGTTTCTTTTTCTTTTTGTGCTATGTTGGCGTTCTACCCCACTTTTCATCATGTAAGGCTTTTCTTTTGGCTGCTAATACCTTGTTCCATATGTTCTCTTAAGTCAACTCTATTAATATTTGCTAGCACAGGAGAATCAGAGTTGCCCACACTTCAAGTGAAGCCAAAGCCACATTAAGACACTGAAAAAATCTAAAAAGGTCCTATATAATATACTGGGTTTTTGTCACCACTACTGATATTACAGTATAATTATGATGAACATATACTGCATACAGGCTGGCAATCTGTTATTCTTCTGCCAAATCACATGCTGCAAGCTGATGCAATAGTTTGTGTTTTGCTTGTTTGTTTGCTTGTTTTTTCCTGCGGACACAGTGTCTGCCAACACTGATATGATATGTGATAAGCTAATGTCAGTTTTCCTTCACTCTGTTCCAGATCATGGATGAGACCCAAACACAGATAGCATGGCCGTCCAAACTGAAAATCGGAGCCAAGTCCAAAAAAGGTAACTACTTTTTTTTTTTTTCCCTTTTTTTTCTTTTTTTTACATCTCATTTTCAGATTATTCTTATATTGGATCTGCTTACTTTTTTCTTGTGCAACTTGAGGGTTAAGTGAACAGTGGACCTGTATGAATGTGATTTCAAATGAAGACCAAACTTGCCCTTCATCAAATGCATCAACGTTTAAAGCTCTGTCTTCAGCAAATCAATTTTCAGACTTTAAACATATAACTTCAGAGCCTTTCACTCGCCAGTACTTCACAAGATGTACAACAAGGAGACCGACAACTAAACTGATTGTAGGAATCTGAAGTAACAACATAGGTTAATGATTGAGTCTATGTTGTTTCAACTAGAAATATGTTCTCAGTAAAATCATTACACTCGGACCAACACGAGGAAAGTATTTCAAGGTTGCACTAGCTTTAATTAAAAAATAAATTTAAAAGAAGATGAAAGTTTGCATGTCTGCCGTTTCCTCACAAGACAGTAACTTCATCTGCACTGAGGATTTTCTGCTGTGTGTGTGTGTGTGTACGTGTGGGGGGGTTGTTCCAGCACTCTTACCAATAAAACATTATCACGGTTATTTAAAGCTCATCCGGGGGGGGGGGGGTGAGGCAGAGTTTCAGGGAAGGGGGGGGTGGCTAGAAGGTGTAGTTGTGCCCACTTTGTTGTTCTCAGGAGAATTGCGAGTGTGCGTCCTCAAGCCAGATGTGGAGTCCAATGTCATTATGTAACTTCCTCACTCACTGTAGAAAATAGTTGACAGGGGTTACATCAGAATCTTTAAAATTTCTCTCTCTGGATACTGAACTGTACGACCTGACAATCCCATTCACACACAGCCCTCCATTCACCCCAAAGTATTAGTTCATTCACAAAACAAACTTGCCTCCCAACACCTGCCTCCAACACCACCTGGGAATGATGTTCTGAGTGTGAAGTGAGAATATTTCAAATCCTGAGCCCGTCAAGATTTTCCCTCAGTGTTGCGTAAACCAAGAGGAGGAATGTTGGATAATCACTTATTTATCTTATGAGAAATGTGGAACTGACCATTCGTTTCAACACCCTGAACTCATGGGAGGAGAAAGGCAAGATGGGTGAGATGAGAGTATTCTACTTCTTACAGAGTCAACAGGCTTCGGACGACTGAGGGGGGTGCGTCACCTGGAGGTTGAAACCTCGCAGAAGCCATCAGGAAAATTACTTGTGATGATCCACATTCCATTCTCCCCTCATCATGTAACACAGGATGTGACAACACAAAAGTCATTGGCACCGTCGCCATCATCGCCATCCTAAAATAGCTGATAACGTGGCTGTTTTGTTTGGACTAAAGTCATTCTCTTTGAGGGTGTTAGTTTGCTTGTTGTTTTCCCGGAATTTTGCGTTGGCGTTTTCTCCCATGTGTGGTCTGGGATCAGTTACACTTGTCAGGATAGCGGCAGATGAGTGTGTGTGTGTGTGAGTGTGTGTGTGTGTGTGTGTGTGTGTGTGTGTGTGTGTGTGTGTGTGTATATGTTGGTAACCTCTGTCCATAAAGGGCCACACTCCATCAAAATGCCAGCTCCTCTTTTTCATACATCACCTGCAGCTAGCCATCGCTGCCACCTGCATAAGTGTGATAAGGCAAGTAGTTAACCTCTGGGGCAAACTATCATCAGTGCGCTGCCGGCGATGTGATGCAGTGAGGACCCGTATCGCTCATGTGCGAGACAGTTCTGTGTTGCAACTTCAGAACTGTGCCACAGAGTGGTCAAGACTGTGTGGCAAGTCTTTGTGTTTTTTTTCATGTTTTGTAATTCTAAAGGTTTGATTTTTTTTCTTTGTTTTTATGTGGTAAATATCTTTAATGCAACTCCTGCTTGCCAATTGTCTGTTTCAACGTTTCCGCAGATGTTTTGAATGAGAACCACCAAGCCAAAAGGACTTAATTCCCTTCATTTGTGTGGTATTTTCGAATGTAGTCCCTAGCTGGAAAAATGCTCTAGCTTTGCCAGCACAGAGCTCGGGGTCAAAAGGTTTCTTCTCTGTCAAGTGAAACAGTGTAAAAATCTGTGCAACTGAGAGCACTTTTTTGCAGCTGCAAGTCTTCTCTTGTTTGTGTTTGTTTTTATAGGTGTCGACTGTGCCAAATTAAGGCTTAAGGTGTTCATTTTTTTTTCCACAAATCATTCATCAAAAAAGAACATACAGCACACTCCACTTCAAAAAATGTGGGGGTGTTCACCATCACAACTGCAACACTCGTTTAGGCTGGCTAATGTTTGCCAGATGTGCAGTGCAGGTTAGACACTGGAAGAACCATACTCCCTCCAATGGTCACAGTGGGTGACACAGGAGGAAGCTGAGAGATTTCTATTGTTCACAGCAACAGCTGTATGATGGGAAAATTTCCTGGAACCAGTGGCGGTGCTGCGATGGGTCTCTGACCGCTCTCTCTGCTCTTTTTCCTTTGTTTTGTTTTCCTGTCTCAGACTGCAGCTTGGCCTTTGTTTAGTTCCCACCCCTCAAAACATCTGAGAGCTGTTGTTACTCCTTCATGTGATGTAGCATGTCTCTGAGTGTGTGTTGAGGTTGCCTGACCCTCGTGACACTCTTAACAAGATCAGTGCTCGGTTGCTGGCACTCACGGTTTTTCATAGTTTACCCATTAAACAGAGGGCTGAAGCTCATTCTGATACTCAGGGGCAACAGAAGTTTTCATTCGAGCCAACCCATGTTCTGCTGCTCTGTAAAGGAGATTGAATGTGCTCTCTTTGTGTTTCTCAGCTGCGTGGAGAGCTTGTTTGGCTTTGGTGAGTTGTTGATGACAGTTACACATCATCAAAAATATTCAGTGAATTTGGAACTCTCCCTCGTCATCACTAAAATTGTTCCGACCATCTTTTTTTAGTTGTTCTCATATCTGCACTATTAAGCATGTAACCGTGGGGTTCTCAGAGGTCCCAGTGACAATGAATCGGATTCAGTGGGTCCTGTGTGACGGCTATACTGTAAGTCTGAGATCTGCTGTGTGTGTGTGGGGGCTGGGGGGGTATTCCTGGAATGGGACTTACCGGACTTCCTGCAGCTCAGTACAGTTAACACAGGAGCGATGGAGCATGGCTGTTTAATGCATGTGTTTGCACATTTCACATTTTGGTCCTCCAGGGGTCCGGCATGTGGAGGAGCCAGATGTAGGCTACAGACGCAAGCACTGCAACTCACTTGCACCTTTTTCTGTGCGTGCACTCAATGTATTGACACAGAGAATTAGGATGTCGCAGTTTCTGATGCCGGTTGGTATCTCATCATTTCTTGATTTTGAGGAGACAACATTGGTTCTGTGCGTGTCAGCTGACACACACACACACACACAGGCAAGCTGACTCCTGTGCAACAAAGTCTGAAAAAGAAGCTGAAAAATTAGTTGGGGTATATTTTTGCAGGGACTGAATGACAGAATGAGCTCCAGGAAAATGACACGACAAGCGTCAACATGACTGTCTCTGTCGGGGCTAAATTGAAGCAGAACAATTATCTTCAGCTCATAGTGGTTCTGTTGGTTCTGTGGGCTCTGCTGACTGATGAATTGCCTGAATGCAATTCGACAGAGCTGCATCCCCACCCCCACCCCCCTCCACCCTCTCCCTCCCTGTGCCATGTGGTTACTCGCCGACTTAAATGAGTCTCGGCAGATATCAACGCAGCAATTACTGTTGCAGAGCTTTTCTCTTGACGCGCTGTAATTTGTTGACAAATGCAGATTGCTGTGTCATGTTTGGTTAAATGGGTTTAACCCGTGTCCCACTTCTCACATTCTATCTGAAAATTTATCAGCACTGACTCGTTCACTCACACATACTGAACATGCAGACATGATAAACACATACTCTGTGTCCCCGCTTTTAATGTTTTCCTTTCTCTCTCTCTTCGTCATTCCCTGCAGATCCACACATCAAGGTTTGCGGGAAGAGGGAGAACGTGAGGGAAGCCAAAGACAGAATTATGTCCGTCCTCGACACAAAGGTACAGTAAGCATCTTTATCGCAGTGAAGATTTCATGTGTGTGTCTCTTCTGTGTTGCCCTCTCGAGCCTCTGTTTCACACCCTTTCTTGGCGCTCAGTTTTGCTGAATGTGTTTCACCTCGGCTCTCCCGCTGTCCAAGTGACAGATTGCACACAGCAGTATGGTGCAACTTGGCACTAATCTGGCCAGATACTCGCATCCCAGAGCCTGCTGTGGATTGCAGTGTGTGTGCATGCAAGGCTTCGTTGCCATGGCAACACAAGAAATCGCCCTACCTGGGCGCCTGCTCTGTAGCACCCCCTGGGGGCAGGCAATCATCCATGCACTTTTCAAACAGCCACACACAAAAGGCAGCAGCATGTGATTGGCTCGGTTCGTAGCATTTCATATGGTTTTGTCACGGAAAGGCCGTTTTAGTCTGGCAGACACAGCAGAGCTATTTGATAATTTGATTCTTTTTTTTTTTCTTTTTCTTTTTTAATATCCTGCATATTTTGTTGCTCATTTACTTCTTTTCTAAATGACTGCAGCATGTGAAAGTGTTTAAAAGAGGGGAAATTGTAGGTTCTGGGTCTTGTGACTGTTTAGATGGAGTAAAAAGGACAGATGCTGCTCTGGACTTTCAGCAAAGCAACATTTATAATCCGAGGAGCAGGATGCGAACCAGAGAGTGCAGTTTGTCTTGGTTTGTACTTTAAAATGACACATAGCCATAAAAACTGACCAATTTAATTTGAACGTAGAGGAAGACGGTTACAGCAATATTTTTTGTGCAGTCCAACTTACAATGAATGCATGAGATGAACTTTAATATTTGTAGTAGTATCTTTCATGTGTGATAACATGCACCGTACCATACTGCACTCACAGAACTCTTGCAAGTGTTATTGATCTTCACTTCACCTCAGCCCTGTCTTTCCTCATCAGAGTAACAGGGTGACTCTGAAGATGGACGTCTCCCACACGGAGCACTCCCACGTTATCGGCAAAGGTGGCAACAACATCAAGAGGGTGATGGAGGAGACGGGGTGCCACATCCATTTCCCCGACTCCAACAGGAACAACCAGACAGAGAAAAGCAACCAGGTTTGTGGGGCTACAGACATGGATATATGTATATGCATTCACACAGAGGTATGATGGATAGACGAGTGGAGCGAGATGTTTACCACTTGCTGATCAAAGAGTTTGCCTCATCGAATGCTTTGCTTTCATCTAATGAACCGCAACGTCGCACCATGATTATGTTTTGAGTGTAAGTGTACTGCATTCTGCTGCCTTGAGTGTTTACTTTCATCATCTCTCCACAACTGGTTCAGAAAAGTGTTTTTTGATCTGTACATGCACCACCCCAGTCCATTTACTAACTGTCACAGCGTCTCTGACTGGACAGGTTGCAGAGAGTCGGTCTAGTTGGCTGTTTTGTTTGGCCAAGCCGGAGGAAGCCGGTGTGTTTTGGCTGGACTCGGTAGAAGGAGCAGTAGGATCCTGCTGTAATTACCATTAAAATGTAGTATGAGGAGTTCAGCACACTGCCATGCACGGCATCAGATACTTATCTTTGCCAGGTGTGCTCTACTGTGCACCTGTGAATGAAAGTAATGACAAGTTCACTTATGTTTTTTATCCAAGGTACCGATTTTAACCTTATGTCTGTGGACTCTGCAGAGTGTGGCTTGCTGTGCACACCATTAAACTTCTCAGTACTCTGCATCTCACACCCCCCCCCCCCCCCCAGTCTTACTCTGATGATGCAAGTAAAGGCTGATAAGTAGCAAGAGACTCCTTTCAGGCCCAAGAGCCCTCAAGCAGTCGGTCTCTTTCTGGTTTCAAAAGCTTTCTCACTGCGGCAGAGCCTTTGAGATGCAGAGCATATTGACAAGTGCAGTGGTGTTGATAAGTAAATATAGATAGCTGTGAAAATCAATGAAGTGGCTACTTACCTTTCACTCTCTCTGGAGCTGGTAGGATTCAGGATGTTGTTTAAGCACACTTCAGGAGGGCGGATGATTTCTAACAAGAGGCTTTAACAATGATTTTCATTTGGAAAGATATCATTGCTGGTCACAGCACGACCCTGCCGTGTGTGTACGTGTGTGTTTTGTTCGTGTGGGAAAATAAGGAGGGCCCGAGATGAACCAGACTGATCTGCTTTATGTTTGTCATGTTGTCTCCCCAAAATTGAATCTGGAGCAGTAACACCGTGGACCAGTTCTTGGTTTGCTCCACTATGAATAAGCAGTTGCCTATGAAAGAGGGCAAAGAATAAGAGAGAAGAAATCATCACCATTTTTATTTCATGTCTCTCTTCTAGGTGGTTTTGTTAAAAAGTAAATCACTTAAATTGTGAAGGACAATTTGCTCATTACGATGTTAGATTCATGGTACTAGTAATGATGTGGCTCAAGAATACTGAATGGATCAGGTTTCAGTTTAGAGGAGGCCTTTCAGCGTTTCCTGTTTGTTCTAGATTCAACACTGAAATTAAGAGCAACTACATGCAAGATCACAGCCATTATTTGTTTTGGATTGGGTCAGGGACTGGCTAACTGATTTACATATGTAACTTTTTATTGTGAACAGGTGTCCATCGCAGGGCAGCCAGGAGGGGTGGAGGCAGCTCGGGTGAAAATAAGGGTAAGTTGGAACTCAGCCACATTTGTCTTAAAGGGATACTCCATCCAAAAATCCAGGTTTTTGAGTACCGAACAGTGATTCCCTGCAGGCGTGTAAGTTTGTAGTTTTTAACTTCGTGCAGCAAAGCCATTCTGGTCAGCTTGAATTTCTGACAGTTTTAAAGGAGAAAAAGTTTCAAAACACCCATAAAAACTTTTTGACACCTCTCCCGCAGCATGATGCTCATTGTTTTTCCTAACAGTCACATTTTTTCCAGATATATGGCTTCTTCTGCCTCAGTTTGGACACGCAACAACCCTGTTGGTCATGTGGATTAGTTTTAACGGATTATGGTGCAGTCAGACCAGATTTTCATTTCCCATTAATATCTATGTGGGATGGGGCGAGTCCAATCAGACTGAACTGAGGGGTTCTCCAGTGTCCAGCCACTTTAATAGGGGAGGTGGGATTGACTTCTGATTCAGGAAACACTGATTGTTTATATCATGTCAAAATAATACAAGCAGCAAAGAAGGAGGGATTGGTGCATTACTCAAAACAGTTACTTCCTCAGTAAACGAACCACCAGACTCAAGACAGCCAAGTCCTCTACCTAATCCTGCAAATGGAAGAGTGCCAGTATTACAGTAGGTAGCTGTGCACTCCAGGCACAGTTTCAGCACTTTGTCTAAGCCGCAAGCACCATTCCTAACTTATTCCCAGACCACTTCCCTAGAACAATTGTAAAATACAAGCATGAGCCTCGGCCCTTTTCAGAGGCCAATCTGCAGTCCATGTCCAAGCCTCATCTTCATCTTGAGTTTCATTCTGACTGGAAGCTCGGCCTCCAGCCCCCGGCTCTGTGGGCGGAGGACCTCTGTGCTCGTGTGAACTGTTACATCTCTGAACTTTTGCTGAATTTCAACACCGCAGCAGTTGTCTACAGTGAACACGTTCCTCCGCTATGGACTGACCAAAACTAACAAGGCTGTGTGTGCATATGAGAATGACTGAGTGAGTGAAGTGTGTGCGATGAAGAGAGAGAAAAAGAGAAGGTCATGCTGGATATTTGTGCAGTGTGTATTGGCAAATGTCGGCATGTATGCATACCCCTCCATGCTTAATGGTTGTTTTCTTAAGCAGCAAGCCGCAGCCCAATTCATACTCCTTTTTTTTTTCTTTCTTTTTTCTTTTTTTTTTTTTTTTTTGTGCTATGGGTGGAAAAAAAAAAAGAAAAGTCAAACCTAACCGTAGCAGTGAGTGTTGTACAAAGGGGTTTATAATATAAGCTGTAGAGAACCACAAAGATTGCTCTGGCCTCTAAAGCACACAGAGTCGGCGGATGAGCGAGGCTGATCTGAAGACAGGTTTCCCTCTGTCAACTTGGTTTATTTTGATGGAGCCAGACCTTGATACTCACTTTCATTCCACGCTTCCCAAACACCTTGTATGGTGATCCTTAAAACACTCGATACTTCTGACAGTCCTTCCACACATTACTTTAATCATGAATGAGCGACATCACTTCAGCTGGTGGTAGTTTCCTCAAATGCAGCAGGAGAGAGGAGCACATCGGAGAGATTTTCTTTTCATCTCATTTTAGCACTTTGTCTACTTAATCATCACTGTACATAGAAAACTGCACATCTATAAAGCATCCTTGTCTTCATTCAGTCATAACAAGGTATTTCTGCACAAATGAAATATTTTATAATAGTTGGTCAACAAATACATGCAAACTTGTGCAGAATGAGAGTGATTGAAGGATTTCTTTGTAAATGTTAGCAATCACCTTATTAGCTAAAAAAACAAAAATACATGTTTGATTAATGAACACCAAATCTGATTACAAAAAATGCCTACCAGCATGGATTAAGCATGAATTGGAAAAAAAAAAAAAAAAGGGTGACGAAACGACAGGTTACAGTTTTATCGGTTATAACAGCAATTTTTACAGGCTAGCTGTTTTCCAGTTTCCTCATTTCCAATCAGATACATCTTCTGTGCCAGTATAATATTCTCATTTCACTTGAATGAACTTGAAAAGTTTCCTTCCCAAAATATCAAGTTATTCTTTTAAATTTATTTTGAAAAGAGGAATGAGAGGTGAATTTTTGAGGGTGGTATTGTGTCGGTATTAAGGCAGCACACTGTAAAATGCAGGGTTTCTTTACGCTCTACTGTTGAGGTTTCCAAACACTACACAGTATTCTGTGTGTTAGGTCCTGGGTGGCCTTTAGACCACATCCTCCCCATCTCTCTTGAAACCAGAAGCCATTTTCCCTGGGCTGCATTAGCAGTGAACGTAACGTCCCTTAAACATTCAGATACACTGTAGTGGACTTGTTAGGTCTACTGAATTTCAGAGGCCTTCTTGGGTGGAGATCTGTTTGAGTCTGTAACAAGTCGGTTGTTGAGGTGATGGATTCTCCGGGGATTTATAGGAGCTTTCGGAGGTGGAGCTGACAGGCAGGTGATGAAAGGTCTGGCCTGTTGCTTCACCTTGAAGATATTTTCATTTTTCTTCATCTCTCACCCTAAAGTCGGGAGAACTGAGCCCTTTTAACAGGCTGAATACATGTGAAACTCATATCTGCCAGGTAGGCTTCTGAAGAAAAAAAAAAAAAAAAGCTGAGGTCAGCGCCGCCATAAAAATCAGTCTATTCTTCATTCAGTGCCTGACTCCCGCTGTTCTGCTTGTCCTCTCTTGCATTTCCCTCAGTACTGACCTAAATTTCTCGAGCCCTCTGAGAGCGAGTGCTGAAACGTGATATAAATGTAAGGCCAAGCGCATATGGGACTGATCAGGGATGCATTTCTTTGGTCAGAGCAATTCATGCTGCTTGCCCTTCACTGGCAGCCAAAACCATAGTGGCGCTCTGCCCGAGAGTCAGTGTTTGGATAACTGTGTGTGTGTGTGTGTGTGTGTGTGTGTTTGTGTGTGTGTGTGTGTTAGAAAGTGTGTATTCACTCTCCTCTTTGTGAGTGTGTACATGTGCATTCCCTTCAGTCGGTCTGTGTATGGGTGTGTGCCTGTGTGATTTCTCTCTCATGCATGCATAAGTATGTGTATGCATGAAGCGAAGCCTTCCTGTCCACATCTATTTTCTTTGAATGACTGCTGCGATACAAATGACGAGAGCTGATGTCTGTCGCTGCTCCTTGTGGTTTGAGTCAGTGGCTCGAAATTAATGTATGAGAGTGAGCAGGCCATAGACCACTGATGTTTGCAGAATTGCAGAAACCTTAGTTTGAACGACCATGTAGCCATAATGTTTAAATCGATCTCCCCTGTGATACCGCCACAGTATACACTACAGCGTACTTCGTTCCTTTCAACAAAGGGTTGCTCTTATTTCTCGCACTGCCGACCTTATTTTGCTTAACTTCTCCAGATTTATTTGAGCTGACATATTTACATGCCACCTTCTGCTGAAGGAAGGGTTGTTATGTCTGTGCATCAATTCATATAAACCTACAGTATGTAAAGAAATCATTCTCTTGCTTCAGTGTTTTTACTCGGTGTCCAAATGGCCTCAATGAGTCAGAAAGACTGCACAGCATCATACAAGATTTTTGTTAAGAAAGCTGTTGGCACATGTTTTATTTCTCTATTCTTTTGCAGAAGCAGTGACAGCATAATGACAAGCTTTCAAAATTGAAATAACTGCCGTCTTCTAGCAGCCATCGTGGTGATGCATTCTGTGACGCCATGTTCATAAGAATACGATGGGTTTTCTCCCTCATGTTCACTTCCACCCCCCCACCCCCCACCCCCCGTATTGCAGGAGCTGCTCCCTCTCGTGCTGTCTTTTGAGCTTCCCGCCATCATGCAGTCTGACCCCAGCTCCCCCACCGTGCAGCACATCTCGCAGACCTACAACCTCACAGTCTCCTTCAAGCCCCCGACACGTCTCTACAGGGCCACAGGCGTGGTGCGCGGCTCACAGAATAACACCAACGCAGTCAAGGTGAGGAGCCCCTCGTGATTTTGAAGTGAAGATTGTTGCCGGTGTTGAATAGTTGTGTGACCGGGATGATCAGTGCTCTCTCTGTCTCAGACACCAAAATCTAAAAGTTTATATAGAATAAAATTTAAAAAAAAATTTCCAACTGTCGCCCTTCAAGAGACAACCATGGATTGAATTAATATAGCACTGTAACACACTCACACAATGATGGCAGCAGTTGACACTTGTCTAACCATCAGGATGTGCTATATTAGTGTTCTATGTGCAATATGTTTGTAGATGTAAATTCGTTATAAATCCACAGCTTCAGTACTAATTGACCAGCTCAGTCACATGTCATCAGTCCATACTGATACTGTATTGGCTGAGTCGAATTTTCCCTTTTTAAATTGGAGTGAAATTATAAAGAGACCAAATCATAAGGTCATAACCCCCTCACCCAGCAGCCAGTGTTAAAGGAGCTTTGAATGAAATAACCTGTGCACTCCTTGTCATTTTAGAGTGTAACAATATTTGCATTAGCACCTTCACTCCTCTCCACCCGTTTACATGGCGAGCCACAGACCAGGAAAAGGTTTCCAGGGCTACACCACGTCAAGGCCCACCAACACTCTCGGCGCTCCTCACTTTTACTTCGTATGAACTGCCTCATTGCTTTTAGCGCCGCAGGGGCAAGAGAGTGGTGAGAGATGTTTGGTAGCTTGAACTGGACAGCTGCTGGTTCAGCTCTCCGCCGGGGAGGAGACACTGCTCTTTCAACTAAGACCACTACTGTGGCCACAAGTCCAAACATCTCTCCTGAGTTACATTCCTATTTGAAATTGGTCTTGGAGTTTCCTACTGTGCTTCCTTTCTGCAGCTGTGTATGTTCATAAACATACTGCACATTTTATGTATGCACATCCAGAACAGGCATCTGAGTTGTGTTTAGTTAAAGCCTGCCAAAGATTCTCCCCATTATCTCTGCCAAGAGATCATGCCCACCGCCTCACTTTTTTTTTTTTCCCAGTACTTGGCCTCAGTTAACAATATGGAGCTCATTCCAGTTTGCCAGCAACTGCATTTGGCGTATATGCATCTTTATTCATATATGCTTGTATACTTCTATTTTGATTAGTACACCAGTATGAATTTGTGCATTTTACTATATTCTTTGTACAGTAAATGTGTGCATATGTACGTATACCGCAGCACAGCCCCGAGTGTGTGGTAGGTCTGAGGGGTCAGTCAATATCGGGAAGCCAGCCAGATGAAGTCTAGAGGATTAGAGGAATGTGTGTGCTATGTTTGTGGTGGTGTGAGACCCTTGGAACACCTTTGAGGATTGCCAAAACCACCCTGGGTTGTTGCATTATGCTGGCCACAGTGTGTAGATTCCCCTTGCACACTGGAAATGCCTTACTTTTACTAGGCCAAGTGATGGCTTGCAGAAGCACTGCAGAGACGGTGAGGAATGAGGCTGTTCAACTGGCCTGCAAATGCAGTGGAAAATACAGTAATGAAAATAATAGTTTCCATTGGTTATATGGGAAATACTGGTGTTTACTTTGGAAAACGGGCAACGTGGCTCAACTTCTCTCCTTGTTAACCAATTAGTTTGTAATGTGGCCTGGACATTACTCTGAATTAAATGTTGTTCTAGCTTTGTTTTTTTTTTTTAAGAAATTAACTCTTTGTCACGTCACTCTTTATTGTATTATTACACTCATATAATAAACTGCTCATACACAATGAAAGTTGGCATCACAGCTGAAGAGTGATGTTTATTAATCATTATGATGATTGACAGAAAATTGCACCTAATAAATTTTGATAAACGATAAGAGCGAAAGTGCCAAACATTAGCTGGCTTTATAAATGTGAGGATTTGCTGCTTCTCTTTGTTTTATACCAAAGTAAATTGAACATCTTTGGGTTTTGGGCTGTTGGTTGAGCAAAAGAAGCCATTTGAAGACCTCACGTTAGACTGAGTGGAATTATGAAAGGCATTATTTACTATTTTCTGACCAAACGATTTTATCCAGAAAATAATTGACAGATTAATTAATAATGAAAATAACCATCAGATGCAACACTGGTTGACTCTGACATAAGTTTTCATGAGATATCATTAAAGCAAATATTTATAATATAATATAATTTCTGACATGATTTTTGAAGACCTGTGTTTGGATTTGTTAAAATATCAGTTATACTGCACTGTCTTTTTTTTGTTTGTTTGTTTTACAGATCCCCTCATGTTTTAACACATATAAGAAAAACTCTGCTTGGAATGATACTCAAGTCAAATTCTATACATCACAAATTTGCCTCATGGGGCTTAACAATCTCTGCAGCATACACCACCATGACCCATGAATAATATAATAGTGAAGTAACAAAAAGCAAAACATATTTGGTGGAGAGTGACTTCTATATTCATATAGTTTGTCAGTTGTTTCAATTGTGTGTCGTCCTTGTTTGCACAGAGGGGTACAGCTCTGTTGTTGGAGCACCTGGCTGGCAGCCTGGCAAGCACCATCTCTGTCACCACCCACCTGGACATCGCGCCCCAGCACCACCTCTTCATGAAGGGCCGCAACGGCAGCAACATCAAGCACATCACCCAGAGGACAGGTGCCCAGATCCATTTCCCTGACCCCAACAGCCCCCAGAAGAAATCCACAGTCTACATTCAGGGCACCATTGAATCGGTCTGCCTGGCACGGCAGTACCTCATGGTGTGTACTTTGTGTGTTTGTGTTTTGTTTATTGACGTTCGCTGATTGAGAAGAATGACTTTAGGCTGCTGAGCTTTGTTTTTGTAGAGTGGCAATGGCAATATATTCCCTAACATATACGGACTCCACATGCTGGGTGGTGGCTGTAATGGATGTCACCATTTTATTAACATCATCATGGCATGTGTTTTGAGATGAGGTTGAAGGAGAAACCATGATTGCCTTGGGGGTTTTGAATAGCCTTGGGAGAGATTTGCTTGGCTCTGCTCAAACTGCTGAGAGGTTCAGGTCAGTTAGAACAACAATCTGTAGCCACCTCAAGGTTAGCCTGTGTGATTTATCGCTGCCACATACCTGCATGTTGGAAGGACACCGAGATTTGCATCAGCTTGGCTTGAGCTCTTAATGTCCTGTGTGTATACAGATTATCCTTATTGGTGTTAATGGTTTGGCTTGCATGTACAGTAGATTTTGGTGGACGGGAATTTCAGCCCTGTCAGTAATTCAGAGATCAGCACATTAGCATTAGCGTTTTGGAACAGGAGGAAGAGCCTCGCATTTAAATCTCTCTCGGTTAAAAATGTTATGTGGTCATTCTTGTCTTGTTGCCCGTGACCACTGAGGCTACACTTATCTGAATTACTTATGAATATAATCAGAAGTTTGTTTCAAAAATGTGCAAAAGTGATGGCTGTTTAATTACTGTTGGCGTAAGGCTTCTGCTGAGCTGGTGCATATAAGACTTCTCAGCCATAAACAGCTTTGGCTTTCTGTTTTGGAGATCCATAATGTGGGGCAGTAATTCTGCCAGAGCTGCCTTCTCTTTGTCTGTGGTCTCCCGTTTGGACCCAAAGACATTTACCGAATGCCAAAGTTGTTGCAGTGACTAAACATGACTTTCTCTTGGTCTGGAAACAGGACACACAAGAAGGATCCTCTCACTGTCTGAGTGGGAGAGAAAAAAAACAATTGATTCATGAGACAGGAGTCAGAGGGGAGAGGGGAAGCACAGAAAGCAAGGGATGGGATAGGG
The DNA here is from genome assembly GCF_021018895.1 of Seriola aureovittata. Taxonomy (NCBI): domain Eukaryota; kingdom Metazoa; phylum Chordata; class Actinopteri; order Carangiformes; family Carangidae; genus Seriola; species Seriola aureovittata. Next base: position 17,298,567 of record NC_079377.1, read on the forward strand.
AGAGGAGGTTGAGAAAGAGGAGTAGGGGAGTTTGCTGTGAAAGTAGAAGCCTTCCTGCCCGCAGTAGTGTGTACTGTGTGATTTGGCCTCTTCCAGCCAGACTGTAGATTACAGCTCCAATCTCAGGCCCTGTCAGAGCCAGCCTGGCCCTATACTCTGCTGCTAATTACAACCACTCACAATAGGAGCGCTGTCCAGCTCTCGGCCCAAAATATAGATGTCTGTGGCGCTTGTGGTGGTGATCATGCAAAACAGATTGCTCTTGGCGGAATTTCCCGAGCGCTGTGTGGGATGAATCCAGCAGTGAATCTTGTATTTATTGGTATGGCTAACATGCAGGTCTGCAAATGGTGAAAATATAAAGGATAATTTACTACTGTTATGAGAAAAAGCCTATAATATATGATCACAGTCTGTCACAGCTGAAAACCAGTATTTTTGTTGATTTACTTTTTTTTTTAATTTTTTGTTTGCTCCACAGGGCTGCTTGCCTCTGGTATTGATGTTTGACATTAAAGAGGACATTGAGGTGGAGCCGCAGTGTATCACAGCGCTAATGGAGCAGCTGGATGTCTTCATCAGTATCAAACCGAAGCCCAAACAGCCCAGCAAGGTATGACACCAGGCTTACACTCGCACAGCATGGGAAGTTTTAGGGGATTGTTAGCTATGCTAGTAGCAGCGTGTCGGTCAGTCCAGAGTGGAATATCTCAACAGCTATTAAATAGGTTGTGATAAAATTTTGTACACACATTCAGAGAGATCAAGAGAACGAATCATTATGACTGATTACCATGCAGTTGTGTACAGACAATCCTAACACTGGTTGATCCCCTGATTTTTCATCTAATGTCACCATCAGTTCAAAATTGCAATTTGTCTAATATTTATTTATTCCATGTTTATTTCTATAGAGACATGAATAGCACCAATGCCTCATACCACAGCATTTATAGCCTTAGCTAGTTTGCAATGCCCATTTATAGATGAGCATTTTAAAATAAAGGGAATATATGCAAAACACAAACAGTGACACAATGCTTTGGTTTATGACTATTTCCCCATAAACCTCAACTGTCCTTTGTGTTTTGTGGCAGTTGGCAAATGTTAGCATTAATCTATCATTGCCATCATGAGCATGTTGGGCAAAGCTAAATGCTCATGTCAGCATGCTAAGTAAAGCCTATCACAGCTGTTAGAATAGCTTTAGAGTCTTTAAGTTTAAAAATATATGCTTAATCAGATTTACTGTCTGTACAGAATCATACTTGCTAAGAATTTTCAGTTGCATTAAAGACTAAAACTGATTCTGATGCGCTGGCCTATGTACATTTTGCTCTTGGAGCCGATACCTTTATTTGTCAATGTTAATGTCTGTTTCAAGGGCTGATGTTGGGGCATTGAAGAGACTAGAGCAATGAAATGACTCTCTCCCACTAAACCTAAACTTCAAATAGACCTTAAAGTTCAGAAGGAGACGCGTCCTAAATTTCATCCTGAGAAAAACATTGCTGCTGTCTGTCTTGTTCAAATGTTGTGTCGGGCAGGGAAAAAATATAACTACCAAGAAACAAATAAGCCACTGTTCCATTGGAGAATTACTCCCCGTCAAATGTCACAGCATGACATTGAAGTAAATTATAGATTGCCATGTCACAATTCATCACCATTTGATGAAATTTAAAAGGAAAAACTGGAACCGTATGCTGAGGGGAATCATGCCATACCAACACTGAGAATAGTTTTGGCAAATTGACATCTGCCACAATGGGGGGAATCACAGGCTGCTCTCTCCTCGCTGTGCACGTTTCCCTTCATGGACAGGAAAAGTAAATATTTTTATTATGCCTCTGCTATTCCCACAAAAAAAATAGCTGGCTTGATTTGAATGTGTTCTTAGTAAAGTAGGTAGTAAATTGAAGGCACTCGCTTTCGCATTTCACTAAATAGGATTTGCTAACTGTGGTGCACCTGTGTTATAGTCGAAGCCAGCCTCTAATGTTACTCATGGTCTACTTATTCTACAACACATAATATTCATAATCATATTTCACCACTTGGCCCAGTCCTGACTGTCTCTTCAAGGTGCCCACGTCCCACTCTGAGCCAGGGCTCACTGCCCAAACCAGACAGGCCTGTGGGGACTGGTGTGGAGGTGCCAGTGTAAACACTGACCCAGCCCAGATCCTCTTAAGAACCCTTCACTTAAACATTTTAACGAGGTGACAGCAGTAATCCAAAAGGCCCGTCCAAATGCATTCTGTCGCCTCTGTGCTCCCGGCACTTTGGCAGAACCATAAAGGAGGGTGTGTGTGTGTGTGTCAGAGAGATTGATCGTGATTGGAATCCATTTTTCTAAAGCTCAGCACTGGCAAAACACAAAGAGCCAGGACATGATTTATGCTCGATGTTCATTTTATTTGATTATTATGATGGGCAGGGTTTCTGGTGATGTGGAAAATGTAGAAGTCATCGCTCTCACTGACTTAAAAAATTCCTGTTTCTCATTCTTTATTGTTGATACAGTGCTTCATAGTATAATAGCCACTGACTTGTATTACCTCATTCTCTTCATTCGTATCAGTCAGCTAGATATGTATTTTATGCAATAGATTAAAAAACGCTTTCTCTCAAACTTCCATGTTTCCTTCTCTCTCCCACACTGCCTCAATATTTATCCTTCTAATCTTCTCTTAATTCCCTCTTCCTTCCTCCCCTTCATGATAGTCTCCCCCTCATCCTCCCTTTCACTCCCTATCTCTGGTGCCAGCATTCTCTACCCTATCTATCCCTCCCTTCCTTCCTTCCCTCTTCTGCCTCTTTCTCATGCCCTTTCTCCCTCCTTCTCTTTCACCTCTCTCCTTCCCTCCTTCCCATTTTCTTCTTACTTCCTTATCCACCCCACCTGTCTTTTCTTGGGTTTCTCATCACCGTTTCCTTTCTCCCTCAATCTCACCCAGTCTGTGATAGTCAAGAGCGTGGAGAGGAATGCGGTGAACATGTACGAAGCCCGAAAATTCCTCTTGGGTCTGGAGAGCAACGGAGTGTCGTCCTCCTCACCCTCCGTGGTGTTGAATCCCACCACCAACGGCCCGTCCCCGTCCCTCATCTGCCCCGTTGGCCTGGACATCCTGGCCTCAGCTGGACTGGGGCTGAGCAATCTGGGTAATGACACTGTCTAGCTCGTAAAGAAATTTAGTTCCTACATGTTTGGGTTAAAAATGAATGGGCCAGGAAGGATAAGACGCTACCCTTTTTGTTTCTTTCAAGAAATGCATTAGAGATGCATTGTCTTTGTAGAGGAACTAATGTTCTCATATATCAGTTTCATTCGCGTCTGTACCAATCACACATTCCAAAACAGGGAGTCCCTTAGCAACACAATCACTGAAGATATCTGTGAGCCAGATGTCCTTAAAGCATCCTCTCACCTGGTTTACTAAATCACTGAGTGAAAGTGATTTCAAAATCTAAAATATCCAGATACAAATATCCTCCCAGCATCCACATAAATCACAGCCAGTGAATCATGGCACCATCATCTCTATATGCACTTTACAGTAGGAGCTGTTTGTCTGACTACACCATGATGCCAAGAAGTGAGTTCCACATGTGCAAATCTTTGATCAGTCAACCATCAGAAAATAACCTCAATACGAATTTAGTTGCACTTGTTTGAATGAATCATAAGCTCATGAATCATAGGATGATGAATGGTTATAATCGCGTAGGAGTTTGTTTGTCTGCAGCTCTGACCTCAACATGAAGGCATAGAGTTCAGCCTGGAACAGATGTCAGGATTTTTTTTTTCCAAGGGTGATTTTCAATAGATTGTAGTAAGAGTAGTATTATGCATAAATATTTAGCCCCAGTTTATCTGCCTTTTGCCTTCATATAATAGAGTTTTGGGCTTCAGCCTATCTAAAAACATGAAATGAGGATATGAGTAATGTGTCAAAGGCAGAAAGAAAAGCAGATAAAAGAATAAGCTGACAGGAAGCAGCTCATGGTTGTAAGCACTATTGCTGGGAATAGATCTATCACGGTGTTTCTGTAAATGCAGCATTTTTTTTATGCATCTATATTGTCAAATTCTCACCGCACCAAATTAATATTATATTATTTAGACATTTCCTTTACACATTTAAAAGAGGCAGAATATGACACTAATTTAATAATCTCCAGAATATATTTATTTTTTAGCAGTCATGGGATTATAGGTATGTAGGGAATACGGCGTAGGTGAGCACTGATATCGGGTCTGTATTTGCTTTTCATTTTGGAGAAATATAGCAAGTTGTATTTGCTTCTGATTGGAATGTATGTAGGACTTAAATTTATGGATTTTGCTTTATGTCCTCTTGTCCCCACCAAATGAAATGGGACAATCAAATAAAAAATACAACATGCCATGATGTACCACTACAGTAGAAAGTGTTTCTTGCTGCCTGGTTTAAACCTAGGGGCCTGGGGGTGAAGCTGTGGACGGCCACATCCTGGCCTTTAGTAATTGCTACATGCTTCTCTTCCTCAGATTACAGGCCAGTCTGCCAGAAGAATCCCTGGCCTTATTCCTGGAGCCAAACTAGCCCCTTGTTAAAGCCACAGACCTGCTTCTTTCTGTTTTCATACACTGTGTTTGGGTAAAGACACCAAGCACCACATTGTTGGTGCTCTCAATAACATGGTTTAGCTGGGTATGAGGACGCACTAGATGTGTTCTTTTTGCATCCATGACCTTGTAGAAATTGAAGAAATTCTTCCTCTCATTTGCTGTCTGGTTGATGGCAGTTTGATGGAATTCCAGTTAAATAGCTGGAAGACCAAGATTATTTTCTGAGGGCCTTAGTGTAACGTGTGATTAGCTTGAAAAATTGCTCTGTGCTTTGACAGGACCACCGCTGATGTATCCATCTCCTGCTGTCTCCTTTCTGCCCCCCGTTCCTTTCTGTTGTCCTCAGGTTTCCTGGGTGCAACGGCGGCCCACTCCCTCACCACCTCGGCTGCCCCAAATGCTGTCCTCAACAGCTTAAACTCCTCCATGAGCCCCCTGCAGACACCGAGCCCCAGCACCCCCACACCCTCCCCCTCACTGTGGCCCAGTTCACTCACCAGCACCCAAGGTCCGAATGCTGGATTTCTGATGTCTTTTTTATTTTTTTTTTGCTCTACTGCTCTTTCATTTTATGCATATTTCAAAGTACAGGGATTATTTTTTTTAATCCAGTGTGATATTGTAGAGAGATTATACTGTACATCATAGTAAAACCATGCAAAGTTAATTGTTGGACTTATCCTGCAGCTACTGATCTCCTTATCATTATTTCAGTTGTTTTTTTGAATGAATGTGTAGCTGCATAGACAGACAGAAGCTTACAGACCTTGTAGATAATTGTAACCCTTTTCTCCTTTGAATTATTCAAGTTTAAAAAGTTGCTGATGCTACGTTCTTTCCTTTCAGGCTTCTCATCTCCACTGATGCTGCACCCTGCCACCCAGGCCACCCTGAGTAGCATCCTGCTGTCAGGTGTGCAGGGTTACACACAGAGTACACCGTCCCCTCCGCCTGGCCTCGCCCCCATAGACAAGCAGCCCAACGGGGTTCCTGACTGCACCAAGGGCCCCTGCACTCTCAATGGACATGTCAAGGTTGGCCCATTTATATACTGTATGCTGCATTACTTGGAGTTCACTTTAAACTTTTTTGTTTGGTAAATATCATTTTTCATGTATTATTTCTCTTACTTCATGTGAATGTTTGTGTGTGCATATTTGTGCAGCATCCTGGCTCAGTCTATGGGAGGATAGCAACTGCATCACTTGCAGAAACAGTTTTGAGTCCAGCTCCATGTGACTCGGTCCAGGAGGCCAGTGGACACAGTCCATCAGAACCGCTGTCGAGCAAGTCCAGTCCAGATGAAGGTATTCCTCACAGCTCAACTATCCTGGCACGCACACTATGAAAAATGTTGTTGTTGTTGACCAATTAGATGTGGTTTTCGTAAGTTCGTAAGTTTCGTAAGTGGCCAGACAGAATCCTGCATAACTGTAATAATTTGTTTTTATTTTTATATTTTAGTTTTTTATTGTATCATATTAGGTCATTTTCCAAAAAAAACTAAAAGAGTTATGCTATTGTCTGTTTTCAAAGAGCAAAATACTGAAAATTGCATCATCTCCCCGTGTCACAAAGGCCCATGTTCAGCCTGAAATTTATGACTGTGAAGGTTGTACAGACTGAAAAACATTTAAAACATGTCCACATCTGTTTTCAATTTATTCACAAAGCTTATTCAGCCCTACAGAATACAGAGGCTAGAGCTTATTCGCTAATCACCTCCCATTCAAGAAAAAGTCAACCCTATCCTGCTCAACTTTGTAAGTTATTAGGCGAGCAGAGCACCCACATGTCTGTCATCTGGAATGTCTACCTTTTCTAGTGAGCCAGTATATTACTACTATTAAATCATTTTTATGATTAATCTGATCTAAAAGACTGTTTTGTTTGGGCATGTTATTTAAAGGAAATTATTGTTTTCTCCTAGGCTAAGAAGTCAAATCTAAAAGTCTTCTTGTATCAGGAATTTGGCCCTCCTGTGAGTCACTTAAAATCTTGGGATTAATGTGTGATTATAACCTTGGACAGACAAGATTTTTGAGTTGTTAACATTTTCGACTCTGCTGGACCTCGGCCTTGCAGACTTAACATAAATATCCAATTTAAACTTTTCCACTTGAGATTTATGTAACCCTTAAACCCACTTTGAGGAAAACGCCTTGAATGAACTTATTTCTATTCCTCCATACTGTCCTCCGAACCTCATACTCTCCTCTGACTACTTTTACTGTGTTGGAGCGGAGACAGATTAACTGCTGGTCTCCTAGCGGTTCAGAAAGGCCCTCATTTCCTCTGTGTCTTACACTCGCGGTTTTCCCCTCAAACCTTCACTCTCACGCGTCTCGTTTTTCCCCGCTGTTTTCTGAGCCGGTCCTCCCCGAACGCAGCGTGTCCTGGTAAGGTTTCCTCTCCCGCTCTTACCTCCTCCTGTGTCCCAGAATGTGTTTGGACTGGCTCACCCAGTCCGACTCGACTCTGCGTTGTGGAATGAGGGAATGCTGGGGGAACTGTTCAAACATTAAACACCAGAGAGCTTCATTAGATTGACTGACATCATATTATTTTACGTTATACAGCACACCATGCACATTCAGATATTCCTGATTATAAACGTGCATACGCTCATGCACGTCCTCTTACACAGAGCAGGTTCCTGTCAGGCTGATAGTAGAGAAGCAGATGAAAACCACCATAATTACAGCTGCTGTGTTTTTAATTAATCCAGGATCCCAGCTGAGACATGTCACACTTTAATGCGTGCACACATACTGTACTTATGCCCACCAAGCTACACACACTCCTTTATGCTGAGCGACCCGGTCGCTGCTGAGAACAGACTTAGTTCTCATAATATTGTGTATTTTCTGTACAGAGGACAGCTGTAAACTCTATATCTGTGTTTTCACATTGTTTAAAGTTGTACCAATTAACTAGAAAGAAATAAAGTGATAATCCAGATATGCTTGTGTTTTATTTTCTTTCAGGCTCTGACACATTTGTGGAAGTGGGCATGCCCAGAAGCCCCTCTCACTCAGCCAATGGGAGCGAGCTGAAACAAATGCTGGCTTCATGTAAGACGTCATCAGGGAAACGACAGGCTGTGGAGCTCCTGCAGGGCACCAAAAATTCTCATCTACAGTACGTTTGAATCTAGAGATGATTCACAGCTCGTCTTGGTACTGTTTAGCATCCCCTCTGAGATCATTTAAAGCTCATGCTGTTACAGTTTGGCAGGCCTCTATTAATCCCTTTAGACGTGGACAAAGTGAGGATAGCCACAGAAACACTTGGGTGAAATTGAATTCAGTCAATCTCATTCAAATTTTGAGTTTAAGTACTGGCTGCCATATGGGCTGGGCTCACACAGACTCACCCTGAACAGCATGGTTTATTAGAATAACCAACTGTAACTTGTGTGCACTCAAACCCAATGAGCCAGGAACAATAACAGCCTCAGTGATAATGTGAGGAGAAGATGAGATGGAAGAGAGGTTATGCAATGCTTTGCCTCTGTACTTGTTTTTTGTAGCTCTTTAGGCTACATTTCTGAGCCCACGATACTCTATCTGCGTGTAATCCCAACAGCTCTGACTGTCTTCTCTCGGATGCCGAGTCCAGCTCGTCAGACAGTCCTGTGGCGGATAAGAGGGCACCGGGTAGCGAGCGGGCGGCTGAGAGGGCAGCACAGCAGAACGAGAGGGAGAGAATCAGGCTGGCACCACAGACCTCATTCGCTAACATGCAGGTACATTCATGCATCCAACACACACGCATGTGTAATACACAGCTTTGGTGGTATGAAGGAATAAAGGAATAAAACTGCTGTCTTTTCAGGCATTTGACTATGAACAGAAAAAGCTGTTGGCAACCAAAGGTAAGCTGGCATTTGTGTCTGGACATTGTCATTAGTAGTGCCTGGGTGTTGCCCTTCACTTAGCTTTATATGAAGACATATTCACCTATACATAATCAAAAGGTCACATCTTCCAGTAAAAGTCATGGATTTATCTTATGGCTCCTGAAAATGTATCTTTGAAAGAGGACTCTTATCCCTGTGCATATGACCAAAAATATATAGTCTTCAGTTCAATTTAATTGCATTTAATTGCATTGTTCAAATAAACAAAACATTATCTAAAAATTGAGTTAAGTAGACGCATAACATTTACCACATGTAACATTATAACTGGTGTGAAGAAATTGTTTTATGTGATTAAAAATGAGTTGGTCACATTCAGGCAATCTACATTACATTTGTTTGACATTATCTCTGTATAGGTGTATGTGTGCATCACTTAATGTCTGTATTCACACAGCTATGCTAAAGAAGCCTGTGGTGACTGAGGTGCGAACCCCTACCAATACTTGGAGTGGCCTGGGCTTCTCAAAATCCATGCCAGCTGAGACCATCAAGGAGCTGCGGAGAGCCAATCACGTTTCATACAAGCCCAGCATGAGCACCACATACGAGGTCAGACCTACAGACAGTGTTTGCCATTCTTGAGTACATACAATGCTTTTGGACCCTATATTGAGATGCAGTGCCGTCATTCAGAACGCCTTGTTGATGTTTGGATTGCCTTCGCCTCTTTATTCTCTCGCAGGGTTCCCCACTGTCCTTGTCTCGATCCAGCAGCCGGGAGGGCGTGGGGAATGGCAGTGACTCGGACAACTGGCGAGAAAGAAACGGCACCGGTAACGGACTGCCCGGTCACGCCGAGTTCGCCTCTGCTGTCAGCAGCCCCAAGAGGAAGCAGAACAAATCTGGTCAGTGTAACATCTTTTTCTAGTATCTCTGCTACAAGGACAACAAACAAGAACTCATCATTTCTAAGCGTTGTATTGGCAAACTATACAAGCATCAGTTTGTTAGTACAGATGCTCCTCAGCAAAGTTTATCAGAATGTGGTTCTTCCATTTGTGGCACTGATGGAATAATTTCATAGAAGTACTTAATAGATTAAAAGGTCACATTTTCCATTTCATTCTGTGTTTAATGAGCTTCACAAAAATACCGCACCATTAATTATGAAACACTGAAGAGAACAGACGAAGTATACACTCCAGAGAAAACACAGTCTACCATCAGAGGTGAACTTGTTTTAAACCTTCAGTGTGAGCACACGTCTCTCCACACCGAGAGCTTGGCATATTCATGCTTGTGTGTTTTGCTGATTCGTGCACTCGGTGCTCTTCAGCTAGCTTCCATTGAAGCTGCCTGGCTTACCAATCTAACACTAGCCTGTAAAACAGGATCTGTGTTGGTCTCATTTAATGTAGCACATTAAATTTTGTCATGTGACTTTCATCACTTAAGCTTATGTAAAAACATTATGACCACTTTATGCTAAATGTACTGTAGTTTATTTCTTACATCTGTGATAGCTCACAGATGTGAAAACTCTTTTTTTGCTTCTACTTCTAAAATATCACCATTATGTGTTTTTCTTTTTTTTTTGCCTTAATCCTGCCATGGACAGCTGCAGAGCATTACCTCAGCAGCAGCAACTACATGGACTGTATCCCTTCGGTAACTGGCAGCAACGGCTGCAGCCTGAGCTCGTCTCTGAAAGGCTCAGACCTGCCTGAGCTGTTCAGCAAGCTCGGCCTGGGGAAGTACACAGACGTCTTCCAGCAACAAGAGGTAGTGTAGAACATGAACTCACGTCTTTTAGTGTTATGATTTAAACTGAGGGACTGTCTGACCTGAAGAAAGGCACAAGCTTTTTCCGTAACTGCTTTCCATAACTTTTTTTATCCATGCTAGTAGCGTGGCTCAAGGAAGGGCAATGTCGGTCCACCACTTTGATCTAGACCAAAATATTCCAATAACTATTGGATCAAGTGAGATGATATTTTGTGCAGCCATTTATGGTCCCCAGAGGATGAATCCTACTGACTTTGGTGACCGCTTTGCTTCTTCCTCACACATATGCGTTGGAGGATGGCATGTAGAGTATGTTAATTGTTCTAGTCATGACAACTATGTTTGAAGGTCTATTACTGCAGTAGAAGATGCCAAGTTGTGGCAATAGTAGTGCTAAATGGACATGTTTCTTTCTCCAGATTGACCTCCAGACATTCCTGACTCTAACAGACCAGGACCTGAAGGAACTGGGCATCACCACCTTTGGGGCCCGCAGGAAAATGCTGCTCGCCATCTCAGGTACAAATGAAGAGGAGCATGTGTTTGTTACAGTTTACAGTTTCAAATTCAGAATTGACAAAAAACATTAACATAAGAACAGATATGGTAGAGAGATTTCCCACACACGGCCACCATGACATTAGTCATTTTCTGATGCCAGCTGGAGCCGCCAGCTCACTCCTGCTGAAGGCAGTGCACACAAATTGGTTTATGTGCTTCAATAATGTTTCCTATTTTGTCTTTCGTTGCCTTAGTGGAGCCCAGCTGTGCAGAAGACAAAATGTGTATGCCAACTTCACCCCTGCAAACCATTGAATTTCAAAATTATATGTGGCCCTTTTTATTGAGAAAGCTCTAACAGAGAAGGTCAAGACAAATACTGTTCCAAATAATTTATTTTGTAAAGATACGAGAAAACATGCTGCAGTAATTCGCACCAATAGGAGTAAATGGCATTAAGACACATTCTTCTTAGATGACTGATATTTCTCCAGTTGCTCCAGCTGCCTCCCTGATGCTCATGTAGACCCTGTCCTGTCATTGCACTGGATCCAAAATGAATGTTGTTGTCGGTGTCACACTTCATTACTGATGTCATATTTTGGAGATTGTAATAGCTGGAGTTGTTAGGCTGCAGAAGTTCATCATGCACGTGTTGGGATCATGAGCTTCCTGGATATTCTGCAAATGTTCAGTTCACAAACATCAGACCGGAGCCAGGGGTGACAGTGAGAGCAACGAGGGGAAATGGCCAGGCCAGTGCTGTGATTATTAAGGAAGCAGAGTGATCCAAGGCTAGAGTTGGTTTTGCTGCCTGACGCCTCAGCCAAATACAGGTCAACTTTAATCTCAGCCGACGGACTCTGTGGCTCCAAAAGGGGAACATGCATGTCTCTGTCTGTCTCTTTGTCTTTCTGTGTTTTTGCCTCTCATAATAAAGAGATAGAATGCCAGTCAAGGCAATCCAGGTTTTAACTTCCTGCCGATTTTCCAGTAAAAAGAGCTATTGGAGCACGCCGCCTGTCTCCAGTGATCTAACTGAAGGTTTATACTGGCAGCGACACAACGCAGCTATCATATGAATAACCCAGAGATGCCAGGGTGTGCTTCTGACATTTTTATGAAAGCATTTTATTCAAGCTAATGTGTAAAACCAGATGGACACAAAGAAGACTTTTGTTTATCTGAGGAAATGTGATCCTGATTTGAATCCAATATTCTTGTCACTGTTGATCAATGGAGGCTAAAAACAAATGTTACTTGAGACCACCTTACAACGCCCATCGACATGTTGTTGTTCCGACACGGCCCGTGTATATATAATATATATAGTATATATATTTATTTATTTCTTCACTCATCTTTACGACTGCTGACGTTTTGTGGTACTTTTTTCCCCCCACAGAACTAAACAAGAACCGGAGGAAGCTATTTGAGCCACCCATCAGGTCCTCCTTTCTGGAAGGGGGTGCGAGCGGCCGCCTCTCCCGCCAGTTTCACGCAGACATGGCCAGCGTCAGTGGACGATGGTAGGCTCCTTCAGACCTCCAGCCCTTCTCAGAACCGTCCATGATGGAGATCAGCCTCCAGTGTCTTTCTGCGCCTCAGCAGGCCAGGTTTCAGTGGTTGTTTACCTTTATTCAGCTTTAGCTGAATTAAGACTGTTCAGAATGTTGTCGTTGCCATATAGTATAAATATATATGTATTAAAAAAAAGCCATAGTTTTACCTGAAGTGCCAACAAGAAAAAAAGGGATTTCTCAGACACATGAGGTTCAGTGTTCACTCCTTATAGAGCCATTCAGTCTATCTGGAGCATTTATATATGAAGGTTGTTGTTATGGTTCTGAAGAAAGGGTACTGTCCAGTATTTCTGTCCACTTTTTGTTCAAGGGAACAGGCAGAATGATTAGTACAATCATTTTACACATTGATGCTACCTGCATTTGTATTATGCTGTTGTATCAGTGACATGCACTTTAACAATACTAGACTTTTGCCTGTGAGAGCCTAATTCCTTAGACTGAAGTAATGATAACTATGCATTTTTTTATTGACTAAAAGCACAGATGCATTTTGTACCAAACCAAATGTAAGCACTTAGCCAGTGAGATTAGGGCGCCACCAAATGAAGTGCAAAATGGGTCAGCACACCAAAGTGGTGACTTCATCAACTTTAACACATCTACCAAAGGAACGTATCATTGTGGATTGTGGCCTTTGACCTTTGGCTGCCTTTAGTGTTTTCATTGGTGGACATTCCTCCAAGGTCAGTGTTTGTGTGTCCAACCACAGTCTGTTTGTCTGTCTGTGTATTTCTAGACAAAACAAAAAAAAAATCAAATATTTTGTACTCATTATGCATTATGATTTTATTTTTAGTTTTTATTACCATTTTAGGGGAATGGGTGGGATGTTTAACGGTAATCAGTTTACATATGTATTTTTTATACGTTCATGAATGAGTTTCTATGATTTTGTTATTAGATTATTAGTATCTTTTACTTTTTCCCTGCCCCTTAATCTGTGGAGCCGTAACATGGCTGTGCCATTAAGACAGCAGCAGAGACATGAGGCAGTAAGGCTAAGCTTTACAGGCCTCTCTCTGATTGTGTCAACAGGCATCTTTCTGTGGTTCTCCCTTCTGTTTGTTTATATTGCATGGTCTTTTGTCTCATCTGTTATTTGTCAGTGTTGGCCTCCCTGCGGTCCCAACTGTGTGCCTAAAATCTCAATGCACTCCTCCATATACCCAGAATAGGAGTTTCTATGGTAGAACTGTGTGCCCTTTTTTTGTCTTTCTATTCACTGGCTGTCCCACTTAGAGCAAGGAAAGACCTCGTGACAGAGCATGACCATGCCTTTGTAGTAAAAGGTGCCAATGTACATAACTAGTTTTTCAGCAGGGAGATATTTTGTTAAGAACACTAATATTTTGGTCTGACCTTGCTCTCCAGATAGGAGGTGCATCACACAAAGAACCAGTATATTCACAGCCAAGCTAGTTTCATATGAGCATTTCTGTGAGACACAAATAAGGAAGCAGAGTCATCAAAAGGACTGAGATTTCAGATAAAAACAAATAAAAATCTGGAATTTTCTAGTATCAGTCTTGCAATCTAATATATCCAGAAACCCTGGTTAAGCAGTGTTTAATGAAGTAACAGGATTATGCATGCAGCAGCAGCGTTTATCATTAAAGCTTATATTTGTTCTGGGCTCCTGTATTATATTCAGTCATGTGTTTTGAAAAGGAAAACCTCCTTTTCCAACAGTTCATTAACTTTGGATAACTCTAGTGTTTTTTTGTGTGATGTTCTTAAGATTTATCTGAGGATTTAGTCTACAAGCCGACCCATCTTCCAAGGTCCTGAGCATTTCGTATCAAGTGCAATTAAGTGTCTCTTTGTAGATTTTTTTTTTTTTCATTCTTTTTTTTTTCTGGGAAAATGTGTTTATATTTGCAGTACAATAAGTATAAAAGCTCAGACTGAAGAATTTCCTATCTTGGTTTAAATGAGAGTACAGTGTATAAAATCTATTAAGTATGTAGAGGACGCTTCTGAGAAATTATCACTGTCGAGTGCATGAGCATTTATCTAGACAATGTAGCTATGATAAAAAAAAAAAAAGTACCAGCAGTCCTCATGTAATCTCGGAAAGAAGTCAGTCATTTGTTGCCTCTCTTCGATTCACAATGATCCCTTTTAAGGTGATTTGTTGTTTATCATATTCACTTTTAACCACTTTTCCACCCTCCCTCGCATCTGATTTGAGCCATTCTCAATGTGGTTGTCAAGTTAATAACACTATACTAAATATGTTCTGACATGGTTGCTGACGCCAACCAGGTAATTGTCTTTTTTTTTTTGTTTTGTTTCGTTTTGTTTTCTTTGAAGTCTTAAGGGACCTGTGTTGCATGTCAGGAACCCTTCTCTCACCCCATGTCTCCTCTCTGCCTCTTTGCTGTCGACTGCCGTATAGAGGCAAAAAAAAAATGCCAAAAGGTAAAGAAAAGAATAAATGTAAAAAAAAATAAAATAAACAAAAAAACTGAAAAAAGTGGAAGGATTCTTTATCCTGAGAGGAAAACTGGGGCCAGTTCGCCCCCACTCATCATGGTACTACATTGAAACTGTTGAGCACTGATTCTCCCAGTGCTGTGACTCGTGTTCCTGCCTAGCAGACATTTGTTTTCATCCTTCACCTTGTTCGGATGTGTTTGCTCGGAGGGCAGTAGAGGTTCTTGTCTCATCAAGTGAATGTTGTTTAAAAAAATAAATAAATAAAAAAATATTGATGCATGTTATTGCAGATTTATTACGGATCAGTGAAGGGACTCATTAAGTCAAAAAAGTTTACTGCCAGCTTGTCTAGTCTTTGCCCTTTGCCCTAGAATCGTTTCACAATTATGTCTTTGATTTGTTGTGTTAGTCATATTGTTGTTCCCAAAGGGATTTATTTGAAGGAGTCTTTGTACTGCAATCAAATGGTACATTTATAATAAATGTAAACCACTAAGGAAATGATGTATTACATAACTTTTGTACAACTTTTTCATCTTATACAACCATTGTTTTTGTGTGAGAAAGGTACAATTCTGCACAAAGTTCCAGAGAATTTGTGTATAAACATTGCCATGTGGCCAAAGCTCTGTTCACTGTTGATGCTATTGTTATTCTAACTGTATTGTACTACAGACATAAACAGAAGACTTTTTGGAGAAACTATCAAGCAGGCAAAAAAAAATGTTTGTTCAAACATTCAAATGATATTATGAAGGTAATAAATGTATGCAAACAAAATTTATTTTTTTGTTGTTTTTTTTTTTTTTTGCATATCACGGAACTGTTAGGACTGACAAAGCATCAGTGTCAATAATGGTTTTATGTATCTTCTCCATAGTCTCAGTCTGGAAGGAAGATGATATTAGCTTTAAGCTCTCAGGAAATCCAGGATTACAGTATCTGTAAGTCGCTGTAACCTTGCTACCTCCAGAATGTTCTGCAAGCAGCTAAAAAAAAGTGTTATAATCACTGTTCACAAGCACAGATACACTGAAATTGGTACATTTTTAGATATCATATGTGCAAAAAAATACCACTGACAAATTTAGTACCCATAAAGAATGATGTTTATAAATAAGAGCTAATTGCCTGGCTGTGCACAACATTTACGTCATCTTGGTGTCTCTGTTTGAAAGCCTCACAGATGACCACAATGAAAAACACACTCTGCAAGTCGAGAAACAACCCAGTCCCATGAGATGTGGTTACAGCGCCATGCTTGCCTACATGATGCCTAATCCGCATAGCCAGGATCTGCTTAATCCAAGCAAATGAATCTGCTGCAACTGGCAGAGACAACATATATTGTAATGCATGAGAGCAAATTCATTTTAAGCTCAGTCTCAAGTGTGGGGTTTGTAAATTACTGTCCATCTGTCTTGTCCACCTGGTTACTGGACCATCAAAGAAGTAGAAATTACTTTGTCGATTACTTTTTCATCATCATTTTCATCATAAGTCATCCATTTGAGTGAGGTCACGGTCACAAACTCTCTGAACTGTGTCACCAGGCACATTTACATTAAGCCAGGACAGTGTCTCTTATTGAATATGAGCAGCTCAGCAAAATTTAGAGAATGAGACAACCGACTGAAGAACAGACAACCACTTGGCTCGATGCATTGTTTTCTGGCTAAATACTGTGCTCTGCATTGCAAACAACACAGGCAGTTTGATTGAAAACCTCAAGGGGGCAGTATTGCCACTTATAATGCCTCGCTTCTCTAGTTAAAAAAAAAAAAAAGGAACAATGGTTACTCAGCAACACATCATTACATGTTCACAAATGAATTCATTACTTAATTACTGGTGGTTTATTTGTGGGATTTAACAAAAATGCTTGAAAAACAAAATGCGATTTACTGAGACTGGAGACATTGTAACTAACAAAACATACAGTAGGCATCACTACTAATATATATCTTACTTTGTGATTATAAGAATTTAGGTTTTGAAATGTAGAGATTTTAGAGGAAATGGGGTGTGTGTATTTGCGTGTGTGTCTGTGACTGCATGCATGTTGACAAAATATAAAACAAACACTTTCTCAACCAGCATGTTGGCTGAGGTGAGGAAAGTGATTCAATTTTCCATTTCATTTATGCTCATATTAACTGCTCCAAACCTCAGCCACAGGCCTCTGTGGTTATGGCGGCAAATTAATGTTCAGATGGCACAGACAGAGCAAGAGACTCTCATCCAACGCAAATGAGCGCTTAACAGAAACAGGTGGTGCCACTGAACTATGTTCTGTGGCAGCTTGTGACTCACTCACTTTCTCCCCCTCTGTCATTATTTTCCACAGGAGCTTTTGCGAGGTGAAGAACACAGAACGCCTTCATGTTTACATAACACCAGAGCACTGAATAGGATGTAAATACTGGTATGTCATCCTGAGGAGTTCGGGGGTAATGTGTAGGAAGGATGTTAAGAAAACATTTGTTATGATGTCAGCTTCCAAGTCCTCATGATAAATAGATCAGAATTACAGTAACCTAAAATTCCAGTTTTACCATACTCAGAAAATAGTATGATGTTAAAGTAGATCTGGCTTCCACAGGAACAAATAGACTTAGCATTTTACCCCATATAAAACCCACACATGCACCAAGTGTAATAGTAAAAGCTTTAAAATCACAAATATCAAAGTCTTTCTTTGTCTCACTTAGGGCAGTTATATGTATGGCACAGCTGGCAATCATTCTCAGTGGCCAGCATGACTAATTTCAATTTCATGTTCTATTGTGAGAGACAGGGAGAGTGAGAGCTGACTAAATTGCAGAGAAAAGAAGCGATGGGCTTTTTAACACTAACCAACCGTGCATTTATTCAGCATCCTGGTGGCCTCCCCACTTGAAGACCAGCAGAGTCGACAGCATCACATATTGTTCTCATGGGCAGCTTGCTTCTGCAGGAAAGGTGTAAATGAGAGAAGCTGTGACTTGGTTGCTGCCTCACATTACCTGGCTCTTATCCAGTGGAAAATATGCTCACAGTGTCTGATACAGTAAGTCTGGCTCTTTGTGTCTGTCTACCTTCTTTTTCTTTCTTAAGCAAAATTACACAAATCTCTCTAAGACAGAAAATGTCCCTACTGTTTCCTACTGCCGCTCTTAGTGCACTCAGTCACATGCTTCCAGTATGAGATTGAGCAGTAATAATGCAACTGATGTTCACTGAACACGTTAACACTGTGAATATGCACATAGAGGCTGACAATTTCTTTCTACAAAAAAAAGCCACAAAGCCCCAAAACTGTCTTTTTGTATTACTTTCATTTATTTGCTTTTTTTTTCTCTTTTCAGCATAAGCCAGACTATTTAAAATATGACAGCTATTTTGGTTTCAACCTTACAGGCATGTTTTCTTAGGAAGAAAAAATTTTGGTCCAACCCCAAGTGAAGCTTAGTTCAGTCAGGAAGACAACTTTTCATAACCTTACTGTCTCTTGTTTAAGTTTTTTCTTATTCCACTTCCAGTTCAGGTTATTTAATCCATTTACTTCAACTGGTCCAGTTGTGCCTCAATCTGTGTTAACCAGTCATCTTGTTGCTGTCACAATGTAAAACCTAACCTCTTTGGGCTGCTGTCATTTCAGTGTCTGACTGATCAACCTCCATCTCCAGTCTTCATTACAGCCAGAGATCCATGAGATCCCCAGTAATCCCCCTCCAGGTCTCATCCATCCACATCTGTCTATGCAGCTCATGACAAAAACAACAATTCCACAGTGAGGTATGATTGGCAAATACTTTTCATATACATGATATCTCTTTAGAGGACTAGATTAACATTTTGGGAAATATGCTTGTTCACTTTGTTGCTAAAAGGTGGCTGAGAAGATGGATACCACTCTTATAACTGTGCACTAAATATGAAGCTGCCAGCAGCAGCTCAGTTTAGCATAAAGACTGAAAACAGGGACATAGCTAACCCACCCTTACAAAACCCACCTACAAGGATCTTTAAAACTCACTAATTAGCACATTATATCTTTCTTGTTTAATGTTTTTTAGCCAGGCGGCCAACGGAGACTCCAGGATGTTATTGTTCCCAGCCAAGTAATAGTCAGGCACATAACTCTATGTTAAACAACGAGTTGTTAGTTTTTGTACCAGTTAAACAAACATTAGTATATATATTATTATATAGATATTATATGCTAGTCAGTTAGCTTTAAAGGTACTGGTAGATGGATTTTTGTCACCTTCCGACAGAGCCAGGCTAGTTGTTTCCCCCAGTTTCCAGTCATTGTGCTAAGCTAAGTTAGCCAGCCGCAGACATTAGCGCAATATTGATATTGATCAATACTGATGAATATCGATCATCTAACTTTATGCAACAAAGCAAATGAATATTTCCCAAAACCGTCATACTGTTTTTCTTATGTTGTGCACCCTCAGTTAAACCTGTTTTATTTATAAATCTTTCAGCCTTGCTTTTAATTATTCTCCCTGATTAAAGTGTGTGCCATTGCTGCTGAATGCTAGCAAAACACTGAATTTCATTAGTCTTTATATTTTACTGTAACATCAGAAAGGATGATGAAGGTTTTTCATTCTTGAAAAGCTCAGATAAACTGGGATTTCATTTGGAGACTGAGGGACACACATGGCCATTATCAGTCAAACTGGGGCGAAGCTAAGGCAGAGCTCACACTGCAAATCAATGACACGCTTCATTTGCTGCCCGCAGACAATTGTGTTTATGGTACAGAGTAACACACACACAGACACACACACACACACACATTGAACCCTGGAGACTTGATATTGTTTGCTGCTAATGTAAAATGCTGCGGCCTCCATATACTGGGTCATAACTGACCTATTGGATGAGAAGTGATGTGTAGTGACTGCAGGGTGTGTGTGTGTGCATGTGGGTGTGTGAGGGACGGAGGAAGACGTAGTAAATATAATGAGGGAGATATTTGGATTCAGATTGCTTCTTTTTCTTCATCCTTTTATAATTTTCAAACCTATTTGGCCTGTTTTACCCCATTCTCCCTACACCTCTCTCCCTGCCATTTCTCCATCTGTCACTGTGTTCACGTGGTCTCAGAGCTCTAAGCACAGCAGAGTGAGCAAATCAGAGTGGACTGCCAATACAGGGCACACTATGACATATAGTGTACACACACACACACACACACACACACACACACACACACACACACTGACACTGCAGAGTGATATACACTTCAGAGATTTGGACTACCAGAGGAGAGAATGTAGGAAAAAAAAGAAAGAAAAAGGAGACAAGAGGGTAGAGGTGACTGAAAATGAAGAGAAAAAAGAGTAGAAGAGGTGAAGAGAAAAAGAGGAAGGATGCAGGTGAAGGAGGAGAAGGGGGGGAGGGGATGAATTTGGCTGGGTGTGTGTTACGTGGTAGCACAGTGTCTCTTTCCCTCGTACTCCTGCAGTTCTACTGGAAACACTGACGCTAACACAGGATGACTCTCGCTGGAGGGGATACGGCTGGGTGGAGAGAGGGATGGCAAAGAGGACGGGTGGAGGTAGGATGAGAAGGAACCCTCCAGAATCGGTCAGCCTCATCCTCCACCTTCTCCTCCTCCTTCTCCGCTCCCATACCAGATAAGCACAGCAGGCGGAGTGTGGAAATGGGAAGGGGGAGGGCGACAAAGAGAAATAGATGATGGCATACATGACAATGAGCTTTTAAATTTGGCGTACTTTGGGGCATTAGCTGAGCTCTACTTCTTCTTGTTTATGTTTCTAATCACTGTCAATAGACGTTTGATGAGCTTATTCTCTGTTTTGTGGAATTTTAGAGTCATCTTAATAGATGCTGTATAATCAAGCTATCTTAGACTGCAGGGTAAGTCATATATAGTAAACATATAAAACTATAATACTACATATAACCCTCTTATAATGCAGCCACAAATAACTGGTTTCAAATTAGAGATCATTTCATCTGTTGACACTGATTCTAGCAGCATCCTCTGCTCAGACACAGATGGCCCTGTGTTTGCAGGGAGTGATCAGCATGCTGACCTTCACTTTTAATGACTTGTATTTCCCAGGCAGGAAATTTGAGCCAGATGCAGCATAGCCCTCATGAAATCTGAGCGTGGAATATATTCAGGCCTTCAGTGGTGCCTCTAATATGTTTCTCACTGAATCTGAATGCCACAGTGATTATGAGCTTACTAGGACTTTAATTCGCCTGCCCGCCACAACCCCATTTTCTAATCCTGCAATGTGCATGAAAATACTCACCAACTCCTAATTTACTGTATCTCATGTATGGGCAGTTAAAATTAAATGTAGTTCTGTTACTCTTACTCTCCACCCTCCTCTGCTCCAAATTCAGTGGTGATGCTGATGCTGTGTCAGAGATGAGTTAGGGTGGCTTCCCTACTATAATTCGTGATTCAGTGTAGACTATAGTGCGGCAGTCTCTCCTCTGCTGTTTGGAAGCATGACTCAGGGGTCCTAGAGGCGCAGCTGCAGAATCCGTTGACCGCTGAATAGATAAACAGTCTGTCGCTTCTCCTCAGGGCGCCTTGTATAACACTGAGAGAGACAAAAACAAATAGAAAGTGACACCAACCTCACTCTGACGCTCCCCTGTGGAGTATGAAGAGGAGATGAGACTACTTTAGGAAATATAACGATGAAAATGACACCATGATGATCAGACGTTACTGCTGAATGGTCAAATAGTGTTTTAAAAGGAGCTTGCAGCCAGAAGTGTGTGTTAAGCCACAGTTTACCCTGGCACTTGACCTTTTGTGCCTTGGCAATCCCTCTCTGTGGGCCACTGATAAAGAGGGTGTAGTAGTCCTAAGGGAGATAACTGCACGCGCGCGCGCGCGCGCGCACACACACACACACACACACACACAGCATAAACAATGGCTTTCAGGCCATGAACTGACAGGGTTTTCCATTTTTATTATGTGCCATTATGTCTGCAACGCAAGAAAGATCGTCTGCGAGACAGAAAAGCAGAGGTGCGGCTGCTCATTCATTATGTCGCTCATTAAGTCAGAGTCATCCCCCAGCTCATTATTGTGTGGTCCACTTGCACCTGCGCTCCTGCTAGAGAGGGCTACACCTCACCAAATAAGGACATGTGAGAGACCCTTGTTGGGGCGACGTTGAACGTGAAATAGGGAAGAACGGGAGTGTGTGTGGACGGTCTGCATGGAGACTTAAACCAAAGGGGGAACACCGGGCTAATCTGGTTACATAAGAAGCCATTGAATTTGCGGAACGTCTCTGCACTAATCCGCTGAACTATTCATGTTCAACTGTCCCGCGGCAGAATAACACACAAGACACACACATACACACACACACACACTTGTGGCTGTGAAAGGCACAGGGGAGCTGCATGCATGAGGAGCGCATGATCTAAGATAAACGCACAGACTGACTGGCATCTATGCGGTCTGCAGGCTGCTACATTTCAACGCATCTCTGCAGAAACTGCTATGCTTCACGTTGCAAACACAAACTGTGGCGGCTTGTGCTGTTGTTCGCGCCCGTGACGATTCCGCTGACGCGCCACTAGCCGCACCACCCAGGAGACAGAGAGGAGAGCTGTGAGCGACGGAACGAGCAGGGGGCTGAGTGGAAACCCGTCTCTCTTTCTCTTTCTTTTCTCCTTCCTTGACGAACGTGGACCGAAAGCCCGTTGTTGTGCAAGTCCCGTGGACAATATTTAGCCAGCGACAGCAATTCACCAGTAGCATCACCCAGGCTCTTCTGCAGAGATGGAGGTACCAGGCTTGGCGCACAACATCACCAGTCCATTAAGTCCCTGCGAGGGGATGATCAAGGACCTGAGCTTAGACGCCATACAGTTATGCGAACGAGATGGTAAGGAGAGGTTTGCCTGCTTTTCACTGGGGAGATATTCGCGAATTGTATCGGTGCAGTAGGCCCTATTTTTAATGTAAGAGTCGCTGCAACACATACAGACTGTTTGTCATTGGTTTTAGCTGCATGCTGTACCCTTATTGTGTGTTTGAAGGGAATAGGGGCCGGTGGCTCCGCCGGTTCCTTGGATGGATGGTGCGCTTGTGCGTGTGTGGAATAGCTGACCGTCTTTACAGTGGCAACAAGGTTTTGTTCATTCATAAGAGAGGAGTCCCCGCGCAAAAGAAATGCATATTCCTGCAAACAAAATACAGTACTCGCACAGACGAGGAAACAATGTTAAGCGATGAATGACTTTATTTCAGCACCACAGACATGGACAGAGGCCGGCAGCCACCCCGCCTATAACTGCTGCTTCTTCTCTTTTCTTCTCTTAGGGGAGCTGCCTTAATCAGTTTATTTGCACATAGTGACATGACAAGTTATAGTTTTTTGTGCCCGTAAATAACTCTCCTTTTAATCTTATATCCCATCCTCAACTCACAAAAACTCTCCCCCTTGGTTTAAATATGTAATTTATCAAGTCATCCACCTGCATCTATGCTGAATAGTCTGTGACTGAATCCAAAAGTTTTCTGGATATTTACCATCAAATAAGGAGTTGATATAAATTTGATCACAGATTAGAAGGCATCTGTAAGCCAGTTTTACAATGTCAAAATGGATAAACAGTTTTTACACGAGCCAGACTTAACCCTGATGCGAATATAATGGTGAGGAGGGGAAAAAAGCAAGTCATCATCAGGAGAGAATGAGAGGCTCAAACATGGCTGCACCCACATGTGTCTGTGCACAGGCGCAGCCCTACACACCCATCAGTGAAATTACAACCCATTGATTCCACATCTGAGTCCAGACTCATGGTCACAGAGATCCCTTTTTAATTAAGATTGTAGATTGATTCACATCCATGACAATGAAATGAGATCACATCTTTTTGCATAGCTGAAAGGATTTAATTTTCTTAGCTACCAGATTTTCCTGATCTGTGTTTGGATTGGCCAGCTAAGGTGTCCATGGAGTCAGTGTTGTGTCTTCATTGAGCCTTCAAATGACCCCCAGCTTCTGATCATAGTGCAGTCATTGAACCACACTGACTCATTTTCTCATCTGCCAGAGCTGCTTCTCATAATGTAATACAGCAGGATACAGTTTATATCCTCTTAGTGCTTTGCTGGCCTGATTTTAAAGCTGTAATTTTAATAATGGTGTACAAGCTGGGGCTGGACTGGTCTCTAATGGACCCCTGTGCCAGCGTTGTGCTTCCTATGCTGCAGGTTTACTGGGGAGCTTTTTTTTATAAGCCTGGTCTTTGCAGCACTTTCCTATGTGTCAATTAGACTCCCCAGTGTAAATAGTGCGTCTGATACCCACATGCTCTGTTTATGGAGCAACACAGTTCTCTAGAACAATTGGTGGTTGGCATAAAGCCGAGTAGTTTCTAGAAATGCTAGTTCAGATACAGTACTTCATGTCCTCTAAATGGTTTACTTGAAACACTCCTATTATCTTCAGTGCAGTTTAAGTATCATCACTTCACAGTGCATGCCAATGCCATTACAATTTGCTAATATTGCCTCTTATGTACGCAAAAATTCATTCATTCATGATGATGGATGAGAAACGATTAATTTGTAGTAGTTGCAGCTTGCTATGCAGGTGAGCTGCTCCACTCAGTCTGATTATTAAGATTTTGTTTTGACAGACACACAATAGACACAATAACCTGCTAAAATACAATCCAGGAAAGTACTTTTTCAGTAAACAGTAAGTGTGTGACATCAAATTCTGTTCAGGATGGTTAATGGTTGGATTATAGTCGTGTTCCTGCTATTTTGACCACCTCCTGAATGTTGATGTAGTCGTTTCTTTTTTGACCTCCAGAAATATTGTATAGTTTACACTTTCCCTGCCACACCCCATGTAGAAGACTGCATAGCTCGCGTTTAGCTTTCTTGGAAATTGACTTTTATTATCGGGTCAATATACACATTCTTCCAAGGACCATATTCATTTCAGTTTCACATAGCTTTCTAAATTTATCTCCCAAATCCATTAATATTTAATTACCAGCAGGAGAGGCTTATGTGCCTATGCTGACCTAGCAAATGGAAATGCATGCAACTTCAGTAGTCTGTGGGAAAGAGCTCTCTCACACACACTGAGGACTGTTTGAGCATTTCAATGCACAAAAGGAGTGTGTGGGCTACAAGTTGTTTCTGTGTGTATCTTGTGTTAGAGGGTGTGTTACAGCCTTAATGGTTCAATTTAGTGATGGGATTGTGACATGAATGAGTAGGGG
Source organism: Seriola aureovittata (assembly GCF_021018895.1). Classification (NCBI taxonomy): domain Eukaryota; kingdom Metazoa; phylum Chordata; class Actinopteri; order Carangiformes; family Carangidae; genus Seriola; species Seriola aureovittata. The sequence goes on from NC_079377.1 coordinate 17,323,612, forward strand.
GTAGGGAATGTTTTGCTTAGATTGGTAAGCAGTGGGAAAATTTCAGAATCTGCACTTATGGATAAGAAGTCTCTGCTACTCGTGTGCAGAAGTCAGGGGACACAGAGAACTACTTCTTTTATGTTGTAGGCTACTGGATACAAATTTGTCACCAACTTCTGCAAGGCTGACTTGGACCACCATTTTGATTTTATATCCACAGTAAGCGCATACTTACAGGGGGTAATGAAATACACACAACATGTCTCACAAGACCTTTGCGCAGTGGCTGCTGACATAATTAAGTTGCCTTGATGGATGACTGCCATTTACGCAAACCAAGTACTGTGTCTGCACTCTGTGAAATCTCTCTGCCCAAAATACTGCCACTCCAGCTGTGACATCCTCAGTCTGGCTGTTTGTGTGTGTGTGTGTGTGCGTGTGTGTGTGTGTGTGTGTGTGTGTGTGTGTGTGTGTGTGTGTGTGTCTATAATAAATAGATAGACAGATAAATAGATAGAAAACCACTCTGCCTTAAAGGTGCCCCCGTGTTGAACCTGCCAATTACTTATCGACGATGGCATTGTTTCCTGAATGCAGTGTCACAACACTTAAACAAAAGGCTTACTTTTTAATCCCTGCAAAACCACGGTGGAGCTGAGAAACACCATGAAAAGAAGTTTTGCAAGATTAAATAGGCAGCAGAAGAAACTATTCTTCAGGGGCCTTTTTTTCTTTCACTGTTCCAAATGTGCCGCATTTCAGACAATTCTAGTAACCATTGTAGCCATTCTAGTAATGTGCCTCTATTGATGGCAATGTTGGTCTAATGGTCAGTCCACCACTTTGGTCCTAACTGAAATATCTCAACAACTGTTAAATGGATTGCCATGAAATTTGATATACAGTTGATATCCAACAAAATATATCAACACGCAGATGACACCCAACTATATCCGTCGTTCCCGCCGGATGATGGTCTTGGCGTAGATCTCAGCTTGTCTCATGGATGGATGAAGGAACACCACCTTTAACTAAACCTTTCCATCACAATCTCAGCATCAAAATCGCGTCTTCATCTCTCACCCCAACTAAGGCCACGGAAAACCTGAGTGATTCAGCTAACCTTCTCTAACTATGTTGCATCTGTCTCTTGATCATACCATTTTGCACTATAAGAAAAATCAAGTCTTTCCTGACTGAGCACACTACCCAACTCTTGGTACAAGCCATGGTTATCTCTCTCCTCAACTACTGCCGCACAGTGAAACCCTTATCACACATATCACTCCACTGCTCATTGACCTCCACTGGCAATCCATGGGCATCTGAATCAAATACTATTGCTTATCTACAGAGTAACTACTGGGTCTGAACCCATCTACTTGAGCTCAATCATATATGCTTACGCTCCTTTTTAGCCACTGCGTTCCTTCAAGGAATATCGTCTGACACTGCAATCCCTGCACACAAGGCAATCGCAGTCCAGACTGTTCTCATTTGTGGTTTTCCACTGTTGCAGCAAGCAAAAAAAATCTATCAGAGCAAGGGCATCCCTCTCTATCTTCAAAAACCTCTTGAAGACTCATCTCTTCAGAAAGAACCCACTCTCTTAACACTACACCCTAACATGCCTAACTAGCATTTACTATGCACTTTCAGTGCACTTCTTTACCTGATCTCCTTGCACTTCACCTCAATGAACAGTAGTACTTACTTCAAGGTCTCCTATTGCACTGAAGCTATAGTGTTGTCCTTGACTTGTAAGTCACTTTGGATAAAAGCAAATGAGTAAATGTAAATGTAAATGCAAATATCTGCGAATGACATTACTATCGGCCTCTGTATGTTTACTGCTAATTAGCCAATGTTAGCATGCTTACATGATAAGCTAAGATATGATGGTGAGCATGGTATACACTACCTGCAAAACATTAGCATGTTTTTAAATTGTAATTGTCAGTATGTGTGCTGATGTTAGCATTTTGCTCAAAGCACTGCTGTGTCAAAGTACAGCCTTACAGAGCTGCTAGCATGGTTGTAGACTCTTAGTCTTTCATACATTGGTAACGCCTATGATAACTGTTACTTGGTGGGCTTGAGTAGAGCTTATCCAATATGTTCCAACATGGTGCAACAGCAGGCCGGCCTTATGACATAAAGCATCAACTGAGTAAGCTGGCATTTTAGCTTGGCCAGTTTTCAATGTGAGCAGTTTTGCCGTGACTGTGCTGGCAAGAGGTACAGGTACCAAGCAGTCATTTATCAGCTGCTAATATGTTCACTTTCATTTGACTTTACTGTATTATTTTAGATTGATTGTGGTGTCTGGCCATGAAAATCAACTTTAAACATTTATGCTAATTTTCCTTTTTCCTCAGTGCCTGACTGCCGGAGCATAATATCCTTCTATTCAGAAAATGAAGACTTGTACTGCAAAAATAGCTGAAGGATTTCACAGCAGCCTGTTGTTTGAGAATTCAAATTCTATGCAAATGCGTAATGATGACTCATTCTACTTTTCGATCAGTCCTCCCAAAGGGTCTTCTCTTTCATTAATTTGTAAGAATAGGGATGGGTCAATTCTGAACCAACAAGCACTTTTTCCACTGAAGTTTGTGTTATTAAAGTGTGTCTACTATGTCTTTGTTTGCTATTCAAGAGCTTATTGATTTGTAAAAGGTGGAACACAGGCTGTGTAACCCTGAAGAACAGTGCATTGTTTGTCTCACTCTGAGAGAAAGATGCTTTTCTTTTGGCAGCTTCTCTCTTTCTCAGCCTGTGCATTGAGAGAAACAAAGGCGTGATTTTCAAAGGCCTGAAAACATCAGCCTAGTGAGTGTCCATTGTTCTGCCAATGTTTACAGTTCCATTTTAGACCTAACACTCTGCAACTTAAAAAGTAGGAGGCTCGTCTGTCTCAACTGAGTGCCCACTTGTGCAGTCAAAGGCAGTCAGTGCTACTGTCACCTGCCAGTTCTTTTTTTTCACATTGTACACCTGCCAACAATATTTAGCAAATTGATTATTCAACATTAACCTTGACTGAAAGTTGACTTGTTTTGAAATTAAAAAGCATGGACCTTCATATGGAGCACCATAGTATCACATGGTGGATGCTTTTATCAGCAACTACCACAGTAGTTGTGAGTATTGTGTAGATGGGTGGAATGGAAATCACTTGATTCTCACCAGTAAAGAGAAGTAATTCACAGCGCCAAGCCAGGTGTGACTGTAACAAATCCTACCACAGAGAGCCATTAGGATGGACCTACGTGAACATGTTAACAAGATTTTTATTGATCCTTCTGCATCTATTATTATTCCACACTGGCATTTGACTGCACACTGAGTAAAAGGGCAATATACAATGAGGTCCATTTGATAGGGTTTAGCTGAATAGGCTGTCCATCTGCAGTAATGCAGAATTTTCCTGTGTGCTGCATTTTCTCTGCTCAAGCATGTACAGTATATACAGTGCTCTCATGTATCAAGCAGAATGTACTCATATGTCATGTTGCACTTATGCGCACAGCATGAGTAATCTGTGCCCCTAAGCTCCTAAGCAAGGTCTCAAGAGGTGACTCTCGTTTTGCTTGATCATGAATAAGCAAAAATCCCCCACCCTTTACCTCATGTATAGCATATCCGAGATAGCAAAAATTATTTGGCCCGAATGTGGGCAACTGGGCCAGCTCTGGGCTGGATGACGGTTCTTTCATGGTGATCCTCCCAGATATGTACTGGATCTGGCCCAAATCTGTTCTGGTTCAGACCCAGATCTGTACAGAATCCAGCCCAGATTCATACTGGATCCAGCCCAGATCCACCTTTGATCCATACTGGAACTGGCCCAGATCCATACTGGATGCGTAGTGGATCTCATTTTGTATGCATTTGGCTACAATATGGATTTTATAATTAGTCAATATTACTACTGAATCAAAGGGTAGTAGCATACATTTCTAGGATGTCAAGCTTCTTCACATATACATTATGAGGAAATTAAATGTCTTGTTTTCTTTAGCCACTAATACTCAAATGTGATAAGTAATCATAGGAGAATGTTTCGGTCTGGTACATTTTAACATGAAACCCTTGAATAACAAAAAGTTTGTAGTGATTTAGGTGTGTGTAGCAATTATGGAATTACTATACTGACATTTTTTGTTTAGTGGCCAGCCAGTAAACGGATTAACAGAAATACAAAATTAAGCTAATTTATTTTGCATATAAATGAACAGTGCTACAGCATCTTTTAACATTTCTGTAATTTTTTCATCAGAAGTCAAATGAGAGTTAATATTAATAAAACCACTTCAAGTCCCTACTGACTAGCTCATATACAAATTTACTGAGCTGATAACAGTGCTGAACAAACAAATGTCAAATGCAGGCCGTTGACAAACCTATTCTTACTTGTACTGCTGATTAAAAAGTATATAAACAAGGACTTAAAATGCTGAAATGTGCCCAGAAGCTGTTAGATGTCCTTACTTTAATGACTCTAGCTAAGGAACAGTGCATTTCAGTAAATGTTTACAGATCCACTGTGCAAACTGGGTAAAACAATTGTACAATTGTAGTTGTAGACGTACAGTGCATTCAGAAAGTGGTCAGACCCCTTCAACTATTTCATGTTGTTATGTTGCAGCCTTATCCTAAAAACCTTCAACCCTCATTTACCCTCATCAATCTACACTCAGTACCCCTAAAAGATTAATTAAAAACTGAATATTTAAAAAAAAAAAATTCAAATATATTAAAAAGTGAAATATTACATTAACATAAGTATTCAGACACTTTGATATCACACTTAAAATTTAGCTTTGGTTCCTCCCATTTCCCCTTTAAGACTGTAAAAGGTTTTACTCTCTCTCTCTCTCTCTCTCTCTTAGTGCTTGACCTTCATCATGCTTGGCTTTGGCTCCTCCATCTTTCATCCTATGCTCTCAGACTCCCCAAGGAGCCAGAGCAGAGCTTAGCCACTAGATCTCACAAAACTGCTGTGTTTGCCTGCAGGCATGGCAGATATTGTATTCATATTCAGATTCATTTTCAAGTTGTAGTTAATTGTAGCCTATTTAATAATTTTGATAATGAATTTGTTGGCATACTGCTTAATTTAATTCTTTAACCTTAGAATATTGTGTTTGTTAATTAAATTCATGTTTTTATTTTCTTTTTCTTTTTAAAAAAAAACAGTGGTGGTAGCAGTTCTCTGACTGTCTCATGAGCATTTCTTTTGATTTCTGGGTGTAGGTATAGGTTTGCATATGGACGGTAAGGACATGTTCCTACCATTATTTTAGGAGGACAAAATTGTTCCTACCAATATTTGGCTGAACTCATTCACACTATGTTTTGAGTGAAGTCGTATTAGATCATTCCAATGTGCCCTCCAAGAGGCTGTGTTTCCAAGACACCAATTTAGGCATGCTAGCATTTGATTGACTGAAAGGGCGGGGACTATCTGAAGGCTCGCGTCATGTGAGAATATCAAAGTGGTACCTAACGTCACCAAAAAAAATGTCAACTGATGTCATTTAACCATGTTAACTGAAGTTAACTCTGGCCTATGCCTTATACGCTACGAGTCAGGTTGCTAGCAGGAGTAATCAGAAAATTGTGGATATATCAAAGTTTGAAATGTCACAATGAATACTATTATGTTTTTTAAGCCTTGCTATACTATGACATTTTTATGCCTCAATATACTATGACTTTTTTATGACTTTCTATATGATTACTTTTTATACTTTCCTTTACTAATGACTTATTATGCCTTATACTATGACGTTTCTATGCCTTACTATACTATGACGGTTGTATGCCTTACTTTGATGTTTTTGACATTTTTATGCCTTACTATACTATGACCTTTTTTTGACCTTTTCATGCCTTGATATGATGTTTTTTGACTTTTTCATGTCTTACTATACTATAATGTTTGCATGCATTGTGATACTATGATGTTTTTGACATTTCTATGTCTTACTATATTATGACATTCTTTGACATTTTTGTGCCTTACCATACTATGATGTTTTTATGCCTTACTATACTATGATGTTTTTGGGGTTTTCATGACTTATTGGAGTATGACCTTATTTGACTTTTTTATACATTACAATACTATGACATTGTTATGCTTTACTATACTATGAAGTATTTTAATATTTTTATGCCTTACTATACTGTGATGTTCATTGACATTTTTATACCTTACTATAATGTGACATTTTTATGCCTAAGAATATGTCATGCTTTTATTTTTATCCATGGTGCTGTAGTGGTTAGGACAGTTGTTTCTCATCCAAAAGGTTCTAAGTTCAAATCCCACTACCACCCATTTATGCCTTATTATACTATGACATCTTTATGCCTTACCATACCATGCTTTTTTGGCATTTTTATGCCTTACTATACATTTTAATGGCTTAATATACTATGACATTTTTATGCCTACCAGCATCGCCAATATGGTGTAGTGCTTAGGGCGGTTGTCGCTTACCCAGAAGTTTCTAGGTTCAAATCCCACTACCACCCCTTTATTCCTTACCATACTATGACATTTTTTGGCATTTTCATACCTTACTATATTATGATGTATTTTCACATTTTTATACGACATTTTTATGCCTGACAAAGTGACCATGGTGGTGCAGGGGTTAGAGAAATTGTCTCCCTTCTAGAAGGTCCTAGATTCAAATCCTGCTACCGCCCCCCTATGCCTTATTATACAATATCTTTATGCCTTACCATACTATAAACTTTTTTGTCATTTTTATGACTTATGTGCTATGACGTATTCTGACATTTTTATGCCTTAGTATACTATGATGTTTTTTGACATTTTTATGCCATACTATACTATGACTTTTTTGGGGCGTTTTTATGGCTTACAATACTATTTCATTTGATGCCTTACCATACTATGACGTTTTTAGTACCTTTCATGCCTTAATATAATATGATGTTTTTTGACATTTTGTGCCATACTTATACTATGATGTTCTTTTTTTTTGACCTTTTTATGCCGTACTATACTATGACCTTTTTTGAATTTTTTGTGCCTTGCTATTCTTGGACATTTTTACACACTACAGTGTCATCATGATGGAGTAGTGATTCAGACAGCTCTTTCTTAACCAGAGGGTTCGAGGTTCAAATCCAACTAGCACCCCTTTATGCCTTACCATAATATGACATTTTTTGAAATTTTTATGCCATACTATACTATGACTTTTTTTTGGCATTTTTATGGCTTACAATACTATTTCATTTGATGCCTTACCATACTATGACGTTTTTAGGACCTTTTATGCCTTAATATAATATGATGTTTTTTTGAAATTTTTATACCGTACTATACTATGACCTTTTTTGAATTTTTTGTGCCTTGCTATACTTGGACATTTTTGCACACTACAGTGTCACCATGATGGAGTACTGATTCAGACAGCTCTCTCTTAACCGGAAGGTTTGAGGTTCAAATCCAACTAGCACCCCTTTATGCCTTACCATGATATGACATTTTTTGAAATTTTTATGCCATACTATACTATGACTTTTTTGGGGCATTTTTATGGCTTACAATAGTATTTCATTTGATGCCTTACCATACTATGACGTTTTTAGGACCTTTTATGCCTTAATATAAAATTATGTTTTTTTGACGTTTTGTGCCATTTTATAGTATGACATTTTTGACAGTTTTATCCCTTACTCTACTATGTCGTTTTATTCCTTACCATACTAGCACTTTTTCATGACCTTTTATGCCTTATATACAATGATGTTTTTTTGACGTTTTATGTCATACTATACTATCATGTTTTTTGACATTTTATACCATTTTATAGTATGATGTTTTTTGACATTTTTATGCCTTACTCTACTGTGTCGTTTTATTCTTTACCATACTATGATATTTTATGCCTTTATACACTGTGATGTTTTTTTGACATTTTTATGCCATACTATACTATGACGCTTTTTGAAATATTTATGCCATACTATAATATGACATTTTATGGCATTTTTATGGCTTACAATAGTATATCATTTGATGCCTTACCATACTATTACGTTTTTAGGACCTTTTATGCCTAAATATAATATGATGTTTTTTTGACGTTTTGTGCCATACTATACTATGACGTTTTTTGACTTTTTATACTATATTATAATACAATGTTTTTTGGCAATTTTATGCCTTACTATACTACGTCGTTTCATTCCTTACCATACTAACACTTTTTTCTGACCTTTTATTCCTTAATACACCATCATGTTTTTTTGATGTTTTATGTCATACATAAAACATCAAAATGACGCTTTTTGAAATTTTTTTGCCATACTATAATATGACGTTTTATGGCATTTTATACTATTTTATAGAATGACGTTTTTTGGCAATTTTATGCCTTACTCTACTATGTCGTTTCATTCCTTACCATACTAACACTTTTTTATGACCTTTTATGCCTTAATATACAGTGGTGTTTTTTTGACCTTTTATGTCATACTATACTATGGTGTTTTTTTACATTTTATACCATTTTATAGTATGATGTTTTTTGACATTTTTATGCCTTACTCTACTATGTCGTTTTATTCCTTACCATACTAACACTTTTTTATGACCTTTTATGCCTTAATATACAATGACGTTTTTTGACATTTTTATGCCATACTATACTATGACTTTTTTTTGCCATTTTTATGGCTTACCATACTATTTAATTTGATGCCTTACCATACTATTACGTTTTTAGGACCTTTTATGCCTAAATATAATATGATGTTTTTTTGACGTTTTGTGCCATACTATACTATGACGTTTTTTGACTTTTTATACTATTTTATAGTATGACGTTTTTTGGCAATTGTATGCCTTCCTATACTATGTCGTTTCATTCCTTACCATACTAACACTTTTTTATGACCTTTTATGCCTTAATATACAATGACGTTTTTTGACATTTTTATGCCATTCTATACTATGACATTTTTTGGGCATTTTTATGGCTTACAATACTATTTCATTTGATGCCTTACCATACTATGACCTTTTTTTGACTTTTTATACTATTTTATAGTATGACGTTTTTTGGCAATTTTATGCCTTATTCTACTGTGTCGTTTCATTCCTTACCACACTAACACTTTTTTATGACCTTTTATGCCTTAATATATAATCACGTTTTTTGACATTTTTATGCCATACTATACTATGACGTTTTTTGACTTTTTATACTATTTTATAGTATGACGTTTTTTGGCAATTGTATGCCTTCCTATACTATGTCGTTTCATTCCTTACCATACTAACACTTTTTTCTGACCTTTTATTCCTTAATATACCATCATATTTTTTTGATGTTTTATGTCATACTATACTATGACGCTTTTTGAAATTTTTTTGCCATACTATAATATGACATTTTATGGCATTTTTATGGCTTACAATACTATATCATTTGATGCCTTGCCATACTATGACGTTTTTAGGACCTTTTATGCCTTAATATAATATGATGTTTTTTTTATGTTTTGTGCCATACTATACTATGACGTTTTTTGACTTTTTATACTATTTTATAGTATGACGTTTTTTGGCAATTTTATGCCTTATTCTACTATGTCGTTTCATTCCTTACCACACTAACACTTTTTTATGACCTTTTATGCCTTAATATACAATGACGTTTTTTGACATTTTTATGCCATTCTATACTATGACTTTTTTTGGGCATTTTTATGGCTTACAATACTATTTCATTTGATGCCTTACCATACTATGACGTTTTTAGGACCTTTTATGCCTTAATAAAAGATGATGTTTTTTTGACGTTTTGTGCCATTTTATAGTATGACATTTTTGACAGTTTTATGCCTTACTCTACTATGTCGTTTTATTCCTTACCATACTAACACTTTTTCATGACCTTTTATGTCTTAATATACAATGATGTTTTTTTGACGTTTTATGTCATACTATACTATGATGTTTTTTGACATTTTATACCATTTTATAGTATGACGTTTTTTGACATTTTTATGCCTTTATACACTATGATGTTTTTTTGACGTTTTATGTCATACTATACTATGACGCTTTTTGAAATTTTTTTGCCATTCTATAATATGACGGTTTATGGCATTTTTATGGCTTACAATACTATATCATTTGATGCCTTACCATACTATGACGTTTTTTGACGTTTTACACCATATTATAGTATGACGTTTTTCGACATTTTTATGCCTTACTATACTATGTTGTTTTATTCCTTACCATACCATGACCCTTTATGCCTTTATATAGTATGACGTTCTTTGACATATTTATGCCTTACTCTACAATGTCATTTTAATCCTTACCATACTATGACCTTTTATGCCTTTATATATAATGATGTTTTTTTTTTCATTTTTATGCCATACTTTACTATTACGTTTTTGTACCTAACAGTGTAAACATGATGGTGTAGTGGTTAGAACAGGTGTCTCTTGTTCATAAGGTTCTAGGTTCAAATCCCACTACCACCCCTTTATGCATTATCATAATATGACATTTTTTGAAATTTTTATGCCATACTATACTATGACTTTTTTGGGGCATTTTTATGGTTTACAATACTATTTCATTTGATGCCTTACCATACTATGACGTTTTTAGGACCTTTTATGCCTTAATATAATATGATGAGATTTCTTACAGTGTCACCATGATGGTGTAGTGGTTAACACAGGTGTCTCTTATTTGTAAGGTTGTAGGTTCAAATCCCACTACCACCCCTTTATGCATTACCATACTATGACCTTTTTTGGCATTTTTATGCCTTAATATAGTATGATGTTTTTGGAAATTTTAATGCCATATTATACTGACATATTTTGACATTTTGATGCATAACTATACTATGGCGTTTTTTGAAATTTTTGTGCCTTACTATACTATGACATTTTTACACACTACAGTGGCACCATGATGGAGTAGTGATTGAAACAGCTGTCTCTTAACCGGAAGGTTCGATGTTCAAATCCAACTAGCACCCCTTTATGCCTTACCATAATATGACATTTTTTGAAATTTTTATGCCATACTATACTATGACTTTTTTTTGGCATTTTTATGGTTTACAATACTATTTCATTTGATGCCTTACCATACTATGACGTTTTTAGGACCTTTTATGCCTTAATATAATATGATGTTTTTTTGATGTTTTATGCCATACTATACTATGACGTTTTTTGACTTTTTATACTATTTTATAGAATGACGTTTTTTGGCAATTTTATGCCTTACTCTACTATGTCGTTTCATTCCTTACCATACTAACACTTTTTTATGACCTTTTATGCCTTAATATACAGTGGTGTTTTTTTGACCTTTTATGTCATACTATACTATGGTGTTTTTTTACATTTTATACCATTTTATAGTATGATGTTTTTTGACATTTTTATGCCTTACTCTACTATGTCGTTTTATTCCTTACCATACTATTACGTTTTTAGGACCTTTTATGCCTAAATATAATATGATGTTTTTTTGACGTTTTCATGCCTTAATATTCTATATCATTTGATGCCTAACTACACTATGGCGTTTGTTGACATTTTTGTGCCTTAATAAAAAATGATGTTTTTTTGACGTTTTGTGCCATTTTATAGTATGACATTTTTGACAGTTTTATGCCTTACTCTACTATGACTTTTTATTCCTTACCATACTAACACTTTTTCATGACCTTTTATGCCTTAATATACAATGATTTTTTTTTTAATGTTTTATGTCATACTATACTATGACGTTTTTTGACATTTTATACCATTTTATAGTATGATGTTTTTTGACATTCTTATGCCTTACTCTACTGTGTCGTTTTATTCTTTACCATACTATGATCTTTTATGCCTGTATACACTATGATGTTTTTTTGACATTTTTATGCCATACTATACTATGACGTTTTTTGGCAATTTTATGCCTTATTCTACTATGTCGTTTCATTCCTTACCATACTAACACTTTTTTATGACCTTTTATGCCTTAATATACAATCATGTTTTTTTGACGTTTTATGTCATACTATACTATGACGCTTTTTGAAATTTTTTTGCCATACTATAATATGACGTTTTATGGCATTTTTATGGCTTACAATACTATATCATTTGATGCCTTGCCATACTATGACGTTTTTAGGACCTTTTATGCCTTAATATAATATGATGTTTTTTTTACTTTTTGTGCCATACTATACTTTGACGTTTTTTTTACATTTTCATGCCTTAATATTCTATATCATTTGATGCCTAACTACACTATGGCGTTTTTTGAAATTTTTGTGCTACTATACGATGACATTTTTATGAGTTATAGAATCACCATGAATGTGTAGTGGTTAGAACAGTTGTCTCTTAACCGGAAGTTTCTAGGTTCAAATCCAACAGTCACCCCTTTATGCCTGACCATACTGTGACGTTTTTTGACATTTTTATGCCATAACATGCTTTGATGTTTTTGACCTTTTTATGCCTAACTATACTATGACATTTTTACACATTACAGTGTCATCATGATGGAGTAGTGATTCAGACAGCTGTCTCTTAACCGGAAGGTTCGAGGTTCAAATCCAACTAGCACCCCTTTATGCCTTACCATAATATGACATTTTTTGAAATTTTTATGCCATACTATACTATGACTTTTTTTTGGCATTTTTATGACTTACAATACTATTTCATTTGATGCCTTACCATACTATGACGTTTTTAGGACCTTTTATGCCTTAATATAATATGATGTTTTTTTGACGTTTTGTGCCATACTATACTATGACGTTTTTGATGTTTTATACTATTTTATAATACGACGTATTTGGCAATTTTATGCCTCACTATACTATGTCGTTTCATTCCTTACCATACTAACACTTTTTTATGACCTTTTATGCCTCAATATACAGTAGTGTTTTTTTGACCTTTTATGTCATACTATACTATGGTGTTTTTTGACATTTTATACCATTTTATAGTATGACGTTTTTTGACATTTTTATGCCTTACTCTACTATGTCGTTTTATTCCTTACCATACTAACACTTTTTATGACCTTTTATGCCTTAATATACAATGACACTTTTTGAAATTTTTATGCCATACTATAATATGACTTTTTATGGCATTTTTATGACTGACAAGACTATATCATTTGATGCCTTACCATACTATGACGTTTTTAGGACCTTTTATGCCTTAATATAATATGATGTTTTTTTTACTTTTTGTGCCATACTATACTATGACGTTTTTTACATTTTCATGCCTTAATATACTATGACGGTTTTTTGACGTTTTATACCATATTATAGTGTGACGTTTTTCGACATTTTTATGCCTTACTATACTATGTTGTTTTATTACTTACCATACCATGACCCTTTATGCCTTTATATAGTATGACGTTCTTTGACATTTTTATGCCTTACTCTGCAATGTCATTTTAATCCTTACCATACTATGACCTTTTATGCCTTTATATATGATGATGGTTTGGCCATACTTTACTATTACGTTTTTATACCTAACAGTGTAAACATGATGGTGTAGTGGTTAGAACAGGTGTCCCTTTTCCATAAGGTTCCAGTCAAATCCCACTACCACCGCTTTTTGCCTTACCATGTTATGACCTTTTTTTTGGCATTTTTATGCCATAATATACTGTGACATTTTTGACCATTTTAATGCGTTACTATGCTAGGATATGTTGATGCCTTACTATACCATGACGTTTTTTGAAATTTTTGCCTTAATATACTATGAGTTTCTTTCACACTTTTATGCCTTAATATACTATGACGTTTTTTGATGTTTTTATGCCTTACTATACTATGACTTATAACATATAATACCTATATATCCCTATATCAAGAGTGATGTTACCATATATGTCAATTATAAGAGGCTATATTATTATGAGACATATTAAACCTCTGAATATACAAGGATATAAGTTTATAAGATATAAGGTACTCATAGTAAAAGGCAACTTCATTAAAACAAAATGTTTATTAAAAAATTTTATGTTTGTATGTGATTTTCTTTACAATTTCTTATTAAACCTAAACATACATGTATATCTTTTATACTTAAATATATAATATGAACATATACTGACAGGCTTTGGGTTGGATATATATTTATGTCACATGTGTCTATAATATAAACAGACATACTAAATTACCTGTTTCTATTATTTACACATCTATGTCAATATATCATATTGTTCCAATTTCTAATCAAGTTCATTTGTAATTTTTATATATCTGTAATATACTTTATAGTTTAAATACAGACATGATTTTAGTTTACAGGTACATATATTTCATTTATGGATTTTCAACACGTTTACACATATTACATTTGCATATGGGCATTCCTGAATATAAATTCAGATTATATATGTTAATAAACCGTTTGGTTTTGGCAATAAAAAGCCAATCTCTTTGTTTTGAAGGGGGGGCAGGGTTGTTGTGTCCCTACCAATGTTGAGACCACACCTACACCCTTGATTTCTGCCTCCAGAGCTTCTTTTCCCTGATAGCATCAGTGTTAGCTTGACTGAGTAGCCTTCAGAGTGTTATGTCTGCAATATCTGACTCCATTTAGAAAGCCTTACTGTGCCTCCATTTGCAGGTTCATTAGGAGAACATTAGAGTAAGGAGGAGCTACGTCAGCATCGTGGCATCTGAAGGAGGTGGGAGGGCAAAGACCTTCATCAGGTCTCCTTTCAGAGTGTTAAAGGAAAACGTCGGTGTTGACATTAAACATTTTGTGGAGCAGAGGATAAGGAATTTACTCTGCTTCAGGCACATCACAGCAACTGAGTTAGCAGGTTTTTCATCTTTGCTATTTGGTTAGGGTTTACATTCATATATGCAGGTATGAGTAATGAGGATTTGGAATCTAATGAGTAACTTGAAAGCTTATGTTTTTTGATGAATGATCAGTGATGAATCAGTGCAGCTCAAGTGAGTGATTAATAATAAAATAAATTATGAAATAGTATCGACCTTTAAAATAATCATATGCTATCTGTTCTTTCAGGCCTGTATTACTCGCATTTTTGTGAAAATGAGTGAAAATCTGATCTTAGGTATTTTTGAAAACTTACAGAAAAAAGTCCCTGACAATATTTCACCTCCTGTGGGTATATTTCATCTTTCCCTGACTTGGATGTCAGAGAGTGACAACAGGCTTCGTCTTTTTGTTTTTGTTTTGCCAGAGGTCAGCAACAGTAAGTCTCAGGGGGAACATTACAGTGCTGAGATCACTGTCTGGTCCGTGCATTTTCTGACATAGGTCTGCACTGTCATGACCCCTCTCAGTCTTAGCCAAACTTATCCACTCAGTGAGGTTTAAGTACAGTGAGATAGTCTTTAAATGTGAACCAGAAGCTGGATGAGATGTTTTTACAAATCGAAGCAGGGAGGTCTAAAAATGCCCAGATAATGTCTGAGAACCGAGCATAGTACAATTCGGCTGAGGATGTAACTGGCCTGTTTACATGTTTACATACTCATGAATACCCCCAGTGCCCCTAATATATAGTTGCATGTGAATTAGGTCCAGATAATATGTTTAAATACACTGACTTGCTGTAGTGTTAAGATTTATAACATTTATTTTCATCTTTCATCATCTTTCCACATTAAATTTACAAGGGCACAACTTTAATTTAGAGTCAGCTCATCATGAGCAGCAGTATTGTCCAAGCATGTAACAATAAGAGGTCTTTCCGTTTAGGTTAAAGATGATTATTTGCGGTAATCAGCTAGTTGTGATTAGGAACTAGTGATTAGGACAAAAGTAAGCGGGGGGTCTGGTCTGGTCTGGTCTGGTCTGGTCTGGTCTGGTCTGGTCTGGTATGGTATGGTGGTAAAGACCATACATTTGTCTCTTATGGACTTTTTTTAAGACAGTCATAAGTCATGATCTGAAAAAGACCCAAACCAGAATAAAATTGCAAGGCAACTCTCAAGGGCATGAAACACACTGAGGTAGGAATGTTGTGTTTGGCTATTTCATAAAGTGAATCTATCTACAAATAATACACTGTTAGATAGTTGTGTGGAAGCGAGACGGGAGAGTCGACACAGCCCAATTATGGGATTCCTCTTTAATCCCGCCCTCTCTCAGCTGATGAGTGGAGCTGGATGTTCCATGCTCCACTGCTTCTGCCTTTGTTCACTCTCTATAGAGTTAAGTTGTGTTGTGCATTACTCCCAAATTCTGCATTCTTGTATTTTACTCACTCTCATGTTTAGACCCCAGAGTGCACACAGAAAACACATTATTGCCATGCCAAGTGGGCGTCTCCGAGTGTGACTCAAAGTCTATATTCATCCTAATACTACAAAGCTCTCATTCAACCATTGACATTTTCATTGGCCTCTTTGTGCACTTTTGGTTGTACTCCTCTGCTACATGTTGTGTCACTCTTCAGGGGACCTGACTAATTGATTAGGGAAAGCAATGTTGTAATAGCCTCTCTGTCCAGGCCAAGTGGGAATGGAATGACATGACAAAAAAGTGTGAAATTGAAATTTACCCTACTTAATTGAATGGCTGAAGTTCTGTGACTTTCATCACTACTTTAAATTATATTGTTGCAGGCTCTTTTTTTTTTTTACTGCTGATTATAAATGAATCTGCCCAGAGAGGAGGAGATTCAATCAGCAGCGTTTGAAATATATAATGCCACGTATGCTCTGAGAAGCACACAGGTGTATGTGTGTAGTGAGGGACTGATGTGTTTCCATGGCAACATATATGGTAGCTGGCAATGCAGGCACTTCTTTGTGCATGGGTGATATGGTAGATATGCTACTGTGAGTGCTATCTGTGGAATAATTACTGAGAGACTGTATGGAGGGTTTATAGTCAGTAAGACAGAAAATAGGGGAAAAAATAATATTCTATATCAACACTGCTTATTGTTTTTTCAACTTCACAGGAAGTAAATCCCAGGACGGCAGCATCTCTGAGATGGAGGAGCTACCTGTTCCTCAGAACATCAAGATCAGCAACATCACCTGCGACTCCTTCAAGATCTGTTGGGACATGGAGGCGCGCAGCAAGGAGCGCATCACACATTACTTCATTGACCTGAACAAGAAGGAGAACAAAAACTCAAACAAGTTCAAGCACAAGGTAACGCTTGAATAAGCCCAGATAAACACCAACACTACAGAGAGATGACTCAACAAAAGGCCTCTTGTTGAAGTCTCACTGAGTGGAATTTGATGCATTTCATAAAAAGGAATGTGTTAAGAACAGAGGTTTTCTAGTAATGTCAGTCACTGTTCAAATCACAATAAGCCCCTAGAGCACAAAGTAGTGCCAATATAAATCAAGGTAAATCTTGAAGTACCCTTCAGCAAATTATAAAAAAATATGAATAATTCTCTCAATAATCCAATCCTTTATTTAGCAAGGTAAAAGTGCCCTTGAGATTGAAATCTCTTTTTCAGCAACTACCTGGCCTAGAGAGCAGCAAAAAAGTGTTACAACAATAAATACAAACAATATTATTCTCGATATACAATCTCCAGTTCAGGCCACGATGCCACGAACTATTCTCCAGCATCATATTACTAATATTATTTAAGTGCTACAAAAATCTGAAGGTATGATGATCTTTGATCTGGAACATGTAACATAGATACACCATGTTTTACCTCAAGATAACCTTTCTTTTCACACTTGAGGCAAAAAGACTAATTTCAAGGTGGTTTTGTTCATAGACTCCAACAGCAAGCCGTTGCTCCATGCTCTAATAGGCTAATATCACTCACACAGCCTGAGAGCAGCAGCAGCAGCAGGAAGACTGCAGGTCCTTCAGAGGATAGTCAGTCATCTTGACCTTACAGACTCCTTTTATCGGTCCACTTCCTTTCCTCCTGTAGTCACTTCCTGAGTGCTGTGTAGTTAAGGGTTTCTTCTCTCTGATAACCATTACATCTACTCGTTTGTTTATTCCCTCAAGCACATGAGCATCCAGGCTGTTTTGCTCTCTCTCTCTCAATCTCTCTCTCTCCCTCTCTCTTTTTCTATCCCCTGATGTTCTCCTCCCTTGTCTCTCTTTTCACTCACTGTGCTGGACCATTGTAGATATTTTGGTTCTGGATCTTCGTCCTCCAGGAGTCCCAGCACCATCCTTGTCTCTTTCTTCCCTCTGTGTGTTTGTTTTCTACTCCTGGACTTGTTAATCATGTGCTTGGTTTTGCCACTGGTCAGTTTGTGTAGTCTGTCTTCTTTCCATGTTCTCATGGTGGAGAGGAGCTTGTGTGGCTCAAGTCCTGTCTGTCAGCATTGCTCGATGTCCCTCCCAGATCATGTTCTTCATAAATGTTTACAATCTATTATGTTGTCATCCTGATTGTCCTTACTGTAAATCTACATGAAATGTTTCCATATGTGGGTTTAAAAGCAGGTGTCTGCAAATCCCTTCATGCGGTGGAAAGAAAGCCATAAATGGAGTATCTTTTTCTGACTCATTCCTTCCTGTCATCATTCACCTCCTTTTGCCTTCCCTCCTCTCCTCCTGCACATCCCAGGATGTTCCTACCAAGCTCGTGGCCAAGGCAGTGCCCCTGCCCATGACGGTTCGGGGCCACTGGTTCCTGAGCCCACGCACAGAGTACACCGTGGCCGTCCAGACCGCATCAAAACAGACTGACGGGGACTACGCAGTCTCTGAGTGGAGCGAGATCATCGAGTTCTGCACTGCTGGTGAGTTATACAGCTTACAGTACCACGAGTGCATACGTTTTCAGGATGTGTGACATCAGCGCTGCCTTTGATTTTGGATGTGACCAATTGAACCACAGAGGACAATAGGGTGGGTGTTTAGAGAGAGAGATACAATAGAGTAAAGGATAGAGCACAACATAGTATGAGGGTGAATATTAAAGAGAGGCTAATTTACACTGAGTGGATGGAAAGATGGATGGAGAGATGGAGGAGGGGATGGGGAGGAAAAAGAAGGATTAGAGGAAGGAGGGGAGCAATGCTGTATATCTTCTGATGCAGAGGTCACTGAGTTCAACATCGCTGGCTAGAGGCTTAGAGTGGGGGAGGGGAGAAGGGGAGAGGGATGATGGCATTGAGACTTGAGGATAGAATTTATCAGAGAGGGTGGGGAGGCTTGTTGCGGTCTAAGACAAACACCATGTAATGACAACATTAGCATGCTAGTATTTGCTGCAATTTAGCCTATTAGTGGGTGGTACACCGACCGATCGACCGACTAACTTTGCCATCCCTAGAACCATGGAGCTTGCATTGCTAAAAATCTGGTGTGTGTGTGTGTGTGTGTGTGTGTGTGTGTGTGTGTGTGTGTGTGTGTGTGTGGGATGAAGGCATAGTAAGAGAATATGAAGGAGAATGCTTAAAGATGCTGCCAAGACCTTCTATTACTATAAAGAAAATAGGTTAAAGGTCTAAAAAAAAAGGGGGAAAAGGCAGCTACACTGCTGAATGACTTTTTTCTTCAACATGGAGAGGTTTGGAACCTGCTTGACATTACAGTAATAATAATAATCAACCTTCATTTTTGTTCAATTCAACTTTATTGTTGCAGTAGAGAGCATGGTATTTTTCTCTTTTACCCAAATCTTCCTAATCGGTGTGTTCAAGTGCTTGTGGCAAAATTGGAATGGGGGAAAATTCCTGCATCGTTCTGATTTTTTTTTTTTTACTATATGTTTTGGATAAATTCCACACCCATTTGGCAGAGCTGCTTACATGGTGGTGAGTGAAAGTAGATTATATTACAAGACTGACTGAAAATGATTTTGGTGTTAATGCTGAGTCATTTCAACCTATGAATATGGAGAAGTTAGGGAGGGAAGAGTCTCAGCGTCCTTGAGTACATTTTATGCCCTTGATACTTAAAGAATTTAATTAAACTACTGACATTTGTTAACTACAGACATTTCTAAATTTCCAATCCTCCTGATTATAATCCAATCAGGCAGTGGTCTTTTCGCTGTACCCAGAATTAGATCCAAGTCTGGTGAGGCTGCTTTCTGTTACTATGGTCCTGCTCTCTGGAACAAGCTGCCTGCTGATTTGATGTCCATCACAGCTATTTCCACAGCAGGGGTTTCTATTTAGTTGTGTTAATGTTTTGGGGTTTTTTTAGTGCTCATGTGTATGCCTATATTTTTATATTTCAATGTAAAACATGTTGAATTTACTTGTAATTAAATGTGCTATATGAATAAAATTGGCATTATCATTGATGACAGCATATTCATTTTCAGGATGATTTGTGTTGTGTCTTTTTGCAGATTATTCCACAGTGCATCTAAACCAACTGTTGGAGAAGGCAGAGGTCATCGCTGGCCGGATGCTGCGTTTCTCTGTCTTCTACAGGAACCAGAATAAAGAGTATTTTGACCATGCCAGGTAGGCAAGTGATGACGTAGTTTTAGATTAATGTATTCCACTCCAGAGAAAGCTGCTTTTAGCCAGAGAAAAATGGAAATTCAGCTGAGTGCAGCTGCACAAATCATGTTGGTTAGTTCCATAAATCCACACATGTACATCAAACTACTGTAGCAGCAAGCTCTGCCTGATATTAATCTGAAGAGTCATAGACTGATTCTTCCAGTAACTTCCTCTGCAAACTTCCAGTAGAGTACAAAAGAAAATACTGACATTTTTTTTCTTTGAAAAGGGCCAAAGCCTTGTGTAACTGTGCCAGACAATAGCAGACAGTTGTTAGGGGATGCAGGGGAAAGAAAAGAGAAAAAAACTTGCTTGTGGCAGCAAAAGTTGCACAAGCCTGTTTTGATGTTGGAGGAGTGACAGCCAGAGGAGAGAGAGAATTTAGCTGGAGTAGCCTGTTTTAGTTGTTTGCTGAAATACTGTCACAGTTACAGTGTGTACTGCTTTTTGTTTGTGATGATGTGAGTGCATTTTCTCTAACTTCCTGTCTAGTCCTCCTACTGTAATGGTGTTGTCTTTTCTCCAAATGGCCTCTCTCTGTCCTCTCCCTGGGATGAAAAGCTCACCACCCAACAAAGCGCACACTCTCTGTACTAAAGCCACAGCTTGTTAGCACTCTTTTGTTGCTTTACAGCATGACGTCATCTGGACAGTCCTATTCCCTTGGCTGAGTAGCAGCTGCTACAGTGTACTCAAAGTGCTTCTGTTTAACTGCTCCACCATGTGGGGAGTAACAGTACTGACATTACTACTTGATGAGGCCTCTGATCATGTGACCTGGGGTCAGAGCTGAATAATTTCATAATGCCCACAACAAAGCATCAATTATGGATATAATGACAATCTCTGGAGTGATAGCAGTATAATTGCAATTCATAATTGGAGCTTGGGAGCTCAGATTTACTCTGTGTGGAAGATATGCAGCTGCCACAGAGGCATTCACTGCTTTGAATGTTCATCTGTTAATTTGCTCTCTGAAAGCTGCTTTTGCTTTCTGGCTGTTTGTCATAATGATAAAGAAATATTGAGTTTTTCAGTTAAGTAATTTTCTCTCTTGAGGTTTCTGAGACAAACTGGACTCAATATGCTAATGTGATTACAGCTCCAGAAATAGTGAAACTAAATCTGCATTCCATTCAGAGTTATCTCTGTTCATTGTGTTATGAGACTCAGGCTGCATCTCACACATTCAGACCATGTGTCACACTGTCTCATGATATTTTAAATAAAATTGATAAAGTGATGCCTCTGCTTTCCAGCTATTCCAAAATTATTTTGATTGGCTGAGACTGAGAGATTGGACAGATTAAAACAATGTGTAGCTTGTTACTGATTGGCCCTAAAGGGAAACCGATTACATGGCTGCTGGTCGTTCACAGCCTATTTTGTTCTCTTTCATCTAAATTCCAGGGAGGTGCAGGGGAACCGAATGCTGCCATCAGTGAAGGACAACAGTGGCAGCCATGGCTCACCCATCAGTGGCAAGCTGGAGGGCATTTTCTTCAGCTGCAACACAGAGTTCAACACAGGCAAGCCTCCGCAGGACTCCCCTTATGGCCGCCACCGCTTTGAGGTTCGGGCTGACGCATTCTTCAACCCTGACACCAACCTGTACTTTGGAGACTTCTACTGCATGTATACAGCATACCACTATGTTATTCTGGTCCTCGCACCAAAGGGCTCCAGAGGTGACGAGTTCTGTAAGCAGCGGCTTCCTGCACTCGACATCAGCAACAACCGTTTCCTTACCTGCAAGCAGGATGAAGAGGGTGATGGAGGTCTCGTCTTTCATCACGCTCAGGACGTCATCCTGGAGGTGATCTACACAGAGCCTGTAGACCTGGCACTGGGCACTGTGGCTGAGATCAGCGGGCACCAGCTGATGAGTATGTCCACAGTAAATGCTAAGAAGGACCCCAGCTGCAAGACCTGCAACATCAGTGTGGGACGCTAAGAAACAGCAGATTGTAGGAGAGGAAGGGAAGGACTAGAGGTGACTGACCTCTATACACAGGAACACCCATGTACTGAAGAAGCAGACCAACACATGCATGAAGCAGCAGATTTAGTAGGCTCCCAGACATGCACACCAACATATCTCTGACACCGCTCTGTACTCTCATGAGACCAACATTCCCAAAGAAGAGTGGAGAAAAATAAAGGAAGGTACACACACTCTGACACCTGCACCATTATTTCCTCATCTTAGAAGGGTTACCTTAAATGTTGAAAACATACATTAAAACATACTTAATATATCCACATAAGGGACCGCCAGCTGAGAAATCTAAACCTGGGACACCAACAACACAAATTCATCCATCCACCCTTGACCCAAGTCAACACTGGCGTACTGACCAAACCCTTTAAACTGTACTACAAAACATGGGCTGCTTCTTTTCAATTTCCTGTTTTTTTAATTTAATCTATTGTCCCATTTTTATTAATGACCTTTGCCTTGTTATTATTGATATGCTGTTGATCGAGTGTCCACGGTCTGTGTGGACAAGCATTTTGTTGTTTCCAGTTTCTTTGACTGTTTGTCTTTCTAGAAATGTTTTGTTCTTATTCCACAGTAGATAAAAATCAGACTTCTTTTTACCTCCTACTAGTGGCACAGACTGGTACTACAATTTCCTAGGGCTGCAGCATCAATAGTCATCTTTCTTCATACCAAAGGTGTTAAAAACCAGACAGAAAACCGCTGTGGAATCTAAACCGTACTAATGCAACAACCTCTAAAATGTGTACTCACTAAGTCTCTGATGACCAAGTGTGAATTACCCATTAACTTGTTAACCTTTAAAAAAAAAAAAAAAAAAGCATGATGCAGTTCTGTACAGCATGAGTATGAAAGCTGTCAGTACCTCTACCATAGCAACCATTTCTGCAACATTCGCTCTTATTTTATTGTAGTCAGTGGAAAGAAAGTAGAACCATAAACTGTGTTTAGCAGAATAAATGTGAAAAAATATTTATTTTTATTGATACATTCATATATATATATATGTATATATATATAGAAAATTATATAGACCAGAAGTGCACAATGTCAAAAGCTCTGATCATTGTCAACAACGGCATTTAGTGGGAATTAACTTAATATAGGCAAAATGGGGGGATAAAGACAAGTTCAACAGCAGATATAACTTGCACTACAATGCCAAAGTTCACCAACATTCACATATTTTCCAAGGTGAACATGTAAATTGAATGGTCACGATTCAGATCAACCATGAAATTCTTAATGCATATCATAGCACAATTCAGGATTAAAAAACTGACATGCACAAAAACTACAGGATTGTCTCACTGATTGCATATAAGCTTACACATTTTTGCCAAGATAGCACTTTTTAAAAATGCAGTTTCCACATTAACTATGGACAAAGCTGTCCAAAAATTGTATTTTGGCGAGGAAAAAAGCAAAGTGCCATAATATGCATACAGTATTTAAATTACTAATATGTAACTAACACCAAGTTGTTACAGCTCTTCATCTTTGACACAGATTAATGCTACATAACATACACTTGCTACATCAGGTTTATAATAAGATACGTCATATGAATGACATGGAACGTGTTTTGTGGACTAAAAAAACTCCGCAGTTGCCCAGCATTTCAGTCAGATCATCACCAACTTCCATCAACAAGTGCATCCACATAATGAGCATGGCATGAAAAAAGACCAGACTCATCATCCTGATTTTTTAAAGATATGATTGAGTCTTGTTAGGTTAGATAAAAGTCCCACTGTGAGTTAACTCAACTGGTCTTGGTTGAGTCCTGTTGTTTACTGAGCAGGGCCTCCAGTAAGCGGACCTTCGCTTTGAGGGTCTTATACTGGCAGTACTCCTCTGCCATTGGTCCACGGTCCTCCTTCTGACAAGCCCTGTTAAAAATATACGGAGGAAAGAAGATGCAAACAAAAGGCAAAGCTTCTTTTTGTAGTTTCAAAACAACCTGCAGCAGCTTCCATAACTCGTTGATAGTCCCTATGTTGCCTTACTCAGATAGCTTTGTACAGTGTGTATTGTAATCAAACTCTTACTGTATTTACTTTGGAGGACTAACATGTACAGTACAAGGATGTGTACAGTTCAGAGCAAATGTCTTCTATCTCTTCGTCCCTTTCCTGAGCTCTCTGTGCTGTATTAACGTTACGTGAGTGTGCATTACACTGTCGTACCATTATGATGGAATTTCTTTTGTGGATGTTTTTTCTTTGTTTTTCACAAGGCATTGTTGAAAACCAAATGTTCCAAGTTTATTAAAAGACAAAATAAAATTCAAAAAGCCAAGTAGTTTGGATGTGCTGTGTATGTTATTTGTGTGTGTAACCTTTACCTGCCAGTCTGTGTGTAGAAATGGTCTTCAAACTCTCTTAGTGCTTTGTGAAGCCTTCGCTTCTCTAATCGAGCCATCCGGAGGTGATCCAGTAATTCTTGTCTGTATGAAGAAAGAGTCAAACAATTTCAATTATCGTTTAAATTGTCTATTCATCTGTGAACTCAAATTAACTGTAACTGTAATAACAATTAGGTTAAAGCAAAATAAATGTGAACTTCCAGCTAATGGTAAAAGATACAGTACTATAATTGATACAAAAATGACAAGATCATTTGATTCAACAGTTAATTCTGAGAGGTAAAATAAACTGGAAATCTACTGTACACCTGTTGATGCTACATACATGCACAAACTATACCTGGAAGCTTCATGTAATGTTGCCATGGAGATGATCTGCGGCTGGAAATCCTTCACCTCCTCCAGCGGGGACACCAGAGGTGTTTCAGGCATTTCCATGGAAGATAGATGCAGCGACTCATCTGGGGACACACACCTGGGAGGTTTCAGCCAAAGTTGCTGCGGCCTGGGGCTTTGCTGTTTGGGACACCCTTCATCTGGGCCCTCCTCTTCTTCCTATGCACACCCACACACACACACACACACACAGGGATCAGTTTTCTGTCAAAGTAAACACTTGACAAAAAAGATGAAGTGACCCATACAAGAGCAGAGAGCAGCATTACTTGTCAAGCCTTTATTGACCTGAATACAGTTTGTCCAGCCTTTTGTTTGATTAATTAGTGCTGTGTAGTCAAAGAACAGCGAGATCTGGAAATGTTGAACAACACCAACTAATCCAGAATATTAGTTTCAGAGGTATCTGTCCTGTGATCAAATTATTGTCAAGTTTTTTGCAATAATTTGATGTAGCTCTTATATCTGACCACTAGATGGCAGTAGAATAACACTCTTCTGCATTGGCCTCAGAAGCCACTGTCAGTTTTTTCTTCATTGGTGAAATACAGAGGGTTTGTGTAGAGATCTCTTCCTTCTCTACAAGACAACCCTCTCTTTTTCAAAATTCAGTATTCAGTATTAGATGGTTACTCACAATGGTCGTAATGAGTGTTGAGGCAGCAGAGAAAAGCAGGAGCTGCTTGAGAAGACGGTAACGATTGTAAAAAGGTTTCATCAGAGTCCGCTCTTGCCTGGTACTCTGAGGACATACAGATAGAAAGAAACACAAACAGAAACCACTTTGTTACTGGTGGTAATATACAAATAGAAAGAAAGAGAAACCAATTATGTCCGGACATAGAGAAAAAAAAAAAAAAAACTACTCAAGGGAGCCATAAACTAAGAAACACAGCCAGGCTGGTCTTACCGGTCGGCCGTGCAGACTCTCAAAGTGGAGCAAACACTTCTGCATGCTAGTCTTCTCCATAGTCATCTGGTAATGGGTCATCTCCTGCACATGTAGGCAAAGGGAAAATCGTTAACAAATAATCATTTACTTTCCCCCTGGGGATCAATAAAGTATTCTGATTCTGATTCTGATTCTCATCAGTCTGGCCAACAAATTTCATAAATTATTATATTGCTCTGTTTTTGTGTTTTCATGTAGCAAGTATATAAACCCAGGGAATCTGGCCACTAAACTTTTATAACAGCATTTCTGTGTGTGGTGAAGGCATTTCTACAATACCAACCTTAATATCGTCAGGCAGTCCCAGCTCTCGCCGTCTTTCCTTCAGTCTGTTGGTTATAATGTTGACCGTTTCCTCCACATTTGGCTTGGTGTTGCTGTTGTTGTTAATTTGCTGCAGCTCCGTTCCTGTTAGCGCTGCCTCTCTCTGGTCTATGTTGGCCCTTCGTGTTTCAGCTGGTGGGTTAAAACGTCCCTGTCCTCTCAGCCCCCCTTCTTCTGACTGTCTCAGCTTTAGCTCTAAAGGGAGGATGGCAGTTCAGAAAAATATGACGACATGACAACATTGACCCTGTATATCTAAAATATGGACTCTGTGTAAACATGAAATGTATTTTCCATGTTTACAGGTAAAAAGTGGCTTTCATCAAGTTGCTATAAGTTTCCTTGACAATGAATTATGTACATGTTGGTATTGTTGCAATCATTCAGGGACCACAACTTTATACTTCTACTCCACTACATTTCAGAGGCAAATATTGTACTTTTTACTCAGCTACATGAATTTGACTGCTGTAGATCCTTTTCAGATTAAGATTTTACATTAAAAACATATGATAAGCTTATAAAATACAATACATTTCCAGCAAAGAGTGAATTCTCCTTTATTTAAACCACCTGAGGGTTTTTTTATTTTCACAAAAAAGCAAAGATTATAGAATATCCGTTCATACACACCCCTTGGGCCGGACGCCTAGGTTGGGAACCACTCAGCTAAACTACCTGTTAATGAAATAGTTCAAACTAGCTCCACTTCGACCAGCTACAACAAAGAAATGGTACTTACTCACTGAGGCATCATTATAAACAATCAAATAATGTCAAGTATTATAACACATCAATCACAGGGGCCATTTTTTTGCAGAATGAGTAGTTTTACTTTTGATACTTTAAGTACATGTAGCTGACAATATCTTCTTTTAATTAAGAAGGATTTTAAATGCAGGTCTTTTACTTCAATGGGAATATTTTTACATTGTTGTATTTGTACTTTTACTTGAGAAAAGATATTAATACTTCTTGCACCACTGCAATCAGTAATACATGTGTTTGACTGTGTCTCCATGGTTTTGTAACTGACCTTTAAGCTGCTTGCGACTCTTGATGAGCTCCTTCATTAGTCTGGCAACCTCTGGGTGGGCTGTCTTGTCATTATGGGCTGGCTGAAAAACATTAATAACAAAGTCTCATCATGAACAGAACAGGGAGTGTCTTTTGCAGTACTTGGTCCCGTATTCTGGGTCTAGCTGGCGTCCAGGTTTACCAATATCCTGTGTGCTGCAGCAACCCTATTAACCAGTTGATTGTGTAACAGTAACTGTAATTTTTCCAATACACCAGTAGAGGGAGTAATTGACTCTAGTATAATGTTTGTGGTTAGCATCAGCAGCATCAGTTTAGAACTAAAACATTAACACACCCAGTCAGGCATGCACTGAAGAAAATAAGAAAAATTGAGCCCTTCCATTGCTCTGAGAGCTCTGGTTATTTGTTTTGGAGAAAGACAACAATAGGGTTTTACACTCTAAGGAAATAACTTCAAGTCCAATAATGACTCAACGGAATCCAGCTGTCTGCCTTCCTTCCACACCTTATAGTGCTTCTCCTGTTCAAAACACTCCTCAAAATGTCTGATCCTCTTCCTTAGGGAGTGGATGTGTCTGTTGAGCATTGAGATGGACACAGAGCCCTCATCTGGCTCCGTATGGATGCGGCAGCGAGTCCTGAAGACAGAAAAGTACACATCAGTTCCAATCTTGACATTATGCACATTAATGCCTTACTATGAAATAATGACTCTGAACCAGGTCCAACAGTGCATCAAGAACATAAAAATGTAGACCTGATCATATCTGTGAGCCACTATTTCTGAATAAAGTTAGTGAGAAAACTGTCGTCTTACATGCGTATGTGCTGTGAACAGGGTGGAGAAGGAGCTGTATCGGGGTCTAAGTTGTACCGCAGGCTGTGGCTGAGGTTGGGGCAGCGCGGGGAGGGAACCGGGCAGTCAGTCGTTGTAAAACGAGAGAGTAGCGTGCTGGTGTTAGGGCCTGTTGGGCTCGACGGGGTATCATCTCCTTTAATTTCCGTAGAAAGAGTGATAGTGGAGAGGACAGGACTGGACTCTGATGAAGGAGGGGACGGCGTATGTACTGTAAGAGAGTTAGCAAGGACAAAATATTAACTGAAATCTATATTAATTTTGACTTTTTGTTAGGATAGATGGGACAACATGAGAGATGGGAGAGAAGGGATAGAGAGGGGAGGATAGAAAACAAGAGGGAGAATGAAAGAACGACAAATAGCTCTTTCCTAATCAAGCTACTCATATGTGATATCTTTCCTGGGAATAACTTTTTTTGGTCTGTCTATTACAAATAACAGCACATTTAACAGTTATAATCCATATGGTTCTTGCAGTCTTACCCAGGATAAAAACATGAAAATAAAGGACAGTAAGAAATAAATCTACATTAGTGTCTTGATATCAAAAACATGATACATTATATGTACCAATTAATACCACAGGCAGCTCTACAGTGATGCAAGAGCACTGTACCTTGGTATGCTGTTACTCAACTTATCAAGAAAAGACACAACCAGCTCTGGGAAATGATGAGCTCATAGCTCGCTGTAAAGCTTTACTGACTGTTGTTTTACTTGCACCAAAGGAATTTCAGCAGCTAGGAAGATGCTCTGAATGAAAACAGATGATGAAGTAGATACTATAAATAAAGATGCTAATACAGTATGTATGGTGTGGCTCTTGCATGGGTTTGATTTCCAATGTGATCCCCTCAAGCACTCCACTATGCTTTGAACAGCACAATAAATTTGTGACAAAAGTAGATAAATTAAATCACTGGCAATGTGCTATTTTACATCAACTATGCAACTTTTACATAAGTTTTCTCTTTGCCCCATAGTGCAACACTGGAACACTGGAAATTCAGGAACTTGAATATTATCAGTTCATTGTATCAGGATGTCATTGCCAATGTCTTACCAGGCTGTGATGAGTGGACCGTGTGATTATCCTGAGCAGGTGGTGATGGTGGCAAGTGGAGGAACAGCTTGTGGGTCAAATACAGGCTCTGCTGTTCAGTAGAAAGAGGCTGTTGCTGGGCAAGTAAGTTGTCCCCAACTTGGGGGTCTACCTGTGCTGGTGAGGGTCCCAAGTCAGCCTCCAGGACTTGTAACTTGAGGGAGGGGCTCTGGAAACAAAAGCAGAACATGGCTTCAGGCAGACAAGCGGGTTCAGGAGAAGTCAGTAAGATGTGTCGTAGTTTGCTTGGAGGGAGTCTTCAGCATTTCACATGCTGATCAGGAATCTTGAAAAGTCCTGTAAAACCATTTTACTCGCTCCGATGAAAAGAAATACTCTGGGGCTGAAGCTTGGTTGGGAAAAGAGTTGCAGGATGAAGTGTAATGAGTGGATGCCTTGTCCTCCTGAGAAAGGTATGAGTCA
Source organism: Seriola aureovittata (assembly GCF_021018895.1). NCBI lineage: Eukaryota > Metazoa > Chordata > Actinopteri > Carangiformes > Carangidae > Seriola > Seriola aureovittata. The sequence goes on from NC_079377.1 coordinate 17,353,592, forward strand.
AAAGGCAGAATACAGCTCTATAAGCAGGCTCCTTTTCAAAAATGGTCATTAAAAAAACTGTCTTTCCTCTGCTGTAGCTCTCCTCAGGTCTCTGTGCAGCTAGAAGCTAGTCAGCCAGCCAGGCATTCAACCAGCTAGACGTGACTCCCACTGACTTTTGTCAGTCAGTGAATCTGATTTCTAATTTGCATCAGCATCCAGCGTGGGATCCCTGATGAAAAACGTACTTTCCATTTAAAAGTATCGCTTTGATTTCCAGATCCACTGAACCGCGTGTTTGTGGGTGTGTGAGTGTATGAGAATATAGCAGGCCCTCGAAGAGAATCCCTATATCCACATGGTTTTCTTTCTGACTGGCATTCCCGGCACTTCAGCTGCTGAACTGCCTCCACATAGATTATTCATCATGCACGGAGGAAGGGAGTCGGCGGGAATACCACTCATGTCGGTGCGTGTGGTGTGGGTGTGTGTGCAAGGGAGGAGAGAGGTACTGTATATGACGAGGCGTTTCCAAGGCAACGTTGTCAGACTGAGCTAAGGAGTCTATGTGATGGAGGTGCACAAAGTCACGTAGCTGTTTGGCTCAGTATGAGTGTAGGTGTGTGTAAGTGGGTGTATATGCAATGAATTCTGATGGTGCTATGCAGAGTGAAAAAAAAAAGGTTTGTAGTTGAGCTGGACCAAAAACACCCTGAGCTCAGTGAGGGGGTTGGACTATCAAGCAGATTGGTTTTGGGCTGTTTATTTTTGTTCATTTAGGCGCTCTGACATCACTTTCAGCATCATCATCCACAGCAGCAGCAGCAGCAGCAGCAGATAAAGGATCGGCTTCTCCTTTCTCACCCTCCTCGGCTGTTCATTCATAAAAAAAGAAACACTTTGTGCGTCACTGGGAGGAGGACGGATGGAAGGGACGGAAAGGAGTGAGGCCGGTATAACTGAAGCAAAACACCCACAGGCAGGCAAGCTCACACCTAGCAATACACACGCAGGTGTGCACATATACACAAAGGCGCACAAACACACAATCACTGGAGGTATCAGCGCTCCTGTTGTCATAGATACCCTCAACCTAAAAAAAGTGTGAATTTGTGTACCTAAAAACACTGAGGGGAAGGAGAACTTGCGTCACAGCTGTTGTTCCTGCCTCTGTAATCATTGTCAGGAGAACCATTATATCTTTCTCCTCCTCCTCTTCCTCCTTTTATCCCCTGAAGGAACAGACAGCATACAAACTGATGTCTCATTCCCAAAGGCCACTTAATGACAAATACCAGTGTGTCACACATGCACACGCAAAAATGTAGGTTACAGTGACAGATATGGAGACATAATTCATTTATTTCCTTTAATCTTTTTCACGAGATAACTATTTGAATAATTTATTTAACAAACGTCAACACCAATATATTTTCAAATTTAACTAATTTCCCCAGATTGGAAAGCAGTTACCATTGTAGTCATTGCCATCATCATCAGGCAGCTGCATGTCCCTCAAGATTAAAGAGGGCGTTTTGTGTGTCTATTTTTAGCCACTGCTAAACAAAACCATCTATCATTACGGATATTGTAACCCCTTTGTATGCCTGGTGTCATTACTGAAAATCTGCTCAGCTATGCTACCAACTCTGTCTACAAACACTCAAACCTGACTATCACAGGATGATCCTCACTGACAAGAATTTAAGTAGTTGCTTGTGGAAATTATTTGAAGATGGAAACCATAGGCTTAACAAAGGTTTATTTACCTTCCATTCAGATGCTTTGATTTTGTCTTCTGTCTTGTACTCTGTGCAGCATAGTGGACTGAAAAATAAAATTCTGTCAACAGGCAAATACAATAAAATCACATTAAATGATAGTAAAATATAGTATTTTCCTTCTGGTAAAATCACAGTCCATGTGACTCCAATACACATTGTGCTCTGTCAGTATTTATGATCAATAATGTATCAAATCTGCTCACAGGCAGGTCTGCCAGTGCTCTATGTAGCTTTCGGGCCAGACAGTCATCTGGCTCTGCCATTAAGGTTATTGCTTATTCATGTCTGACACTAATGAGGCATAACTGAGATGAACTGTCCTGCGGCTCTCTGGAGGCAAACAAAAAGTCAGCGGGCCACCATGCTAGGTCAACCTAATATAGCTAGCTGGTTGGTCTGCTCCACGTGAGCCCCTGTGGCAGTCAGTGTTATTTGGACTGGAATCATATCAAAACCATGACTGTGAGCAGCACACTGCTCTGATAACCCACTTCCCAACTGACTGCAGGGCTGAGAGATGAGCTGAACTGAGAAACCAAGTACATGAGTGGAGGATGTCAAAAACAACTGTAACATCCAGAACGATCAGATAAAATTAAATCTGATACACTGTAACGGCTCCAAAATTACTACCACACCCCCTTTCACAGCAGCACATCTCTTTGATTTTTGTTATTTAAATGCTATATGACAAGAACTAAGAACAAATGTTTGCTGTTATGAAAGCAGTACAAAGCAGAAACAAAGGAGAAAAACACAACTGCAACAACATATTTGTAGTCTTAATGCGCAGCTTTCCTCTCACCTCTCTGCGTGCTGCCTCTGCATTTGGGTTTTTCTCTGTGATTCATTCGCCATGCAGCGGTCTGAAATAGATGATGTCTGCCCTGCATCTGTGGAAGCCTGAAAAACAATTTAATCCATGTCATAACACCTTCTTATGTGCTAAAAGATTTTCCACTTTAAAAATCATAAGTATAATTATAATTAGTATAATAACACTCTAGCAAATGTATCTTTCAGCATATGTGGGAGGAAGCAGCTGTCTGTACTGTATTGTATTAACCACATTTCTATACACTGTTGCTCATAAAGCTGGAATAAAATATTTTTTACCTCTTTCCATGAAATGATTGTGACAATGTGATTTACTTCATTTCACCTGGGTAATTGGGACACATAATGTAATCATTGCACCTGGTCAAAAGTGATTACTGATGCATTTAAATAGGAATAAACAGAGGATTGTGTCTGAAAACAAAATTGTTCCAACTTTATGGGCAACAGTGTAGATGTGGAGATAATTGTGAAAGACCATATAAATAGTTGTTTCTGAATGATATTCACAGCTAGAGATGTTAGTGCCTAAGGCCCAGTTTAATGGGCTCAACAAAGGTAGAGAAAAAGAAATAAAAATTTCACCTGAAAAGAAAAAAACAAGAATCAAAGAATATTAGAGCTAAAAAAATAAGAAAAAATCAATAATGCACACCATTAAGCAGACATCATTGATGGCTGAGGAAGGTGTACTTCTATCCCGTACCTCGTCTACTTCTGTCTCCTCTTTCTCCGTTGATATGGAGGTGAACGGTGTCATCTGTGAAAAGGTCCTGTTGCTGAAGAATAACATTGACCTTTAGAGGAGTTACACAATTCCAAAATGTTGTATCTATGAAAACTTATTGTACATTTGGGTTTTGAGAAAGGCAGATGGGAAGAATAAAGGGTCAAATGTTTCTTCTGAAAATGATGTGGGTAACATTTGTGACATTTGCTGCTGCCTAACATTTGAGGGGAAGATATCATCTGTGTGTGAGAAAAGAGAACACAAACAGGAAAGACACTCACCCATGTGTGGTATACAACAATTCCAGTGGCTTCACTTGGACCTTTGGAGACGGTCCACTCTGGTGCAGATGCTGCTCTGGCCCTGGGTCAGTGGGGCAGGAGAGCAAACGGCCTGCCTTCGTACTTTCACCTTTCTCCTCCAAAACCTCCTGGTCTGAAATCAGTTTCTGAATGTCAGCACTGACGTCAGAGCTGGTTTCACAACCTTCGCACGCCAGTGTGTCAGGACTATGGAGAGACAGAGACACAGAGAGTGAGGCCTGGAGGAGAAGAGGAGAAAGGAAAATACACTTTCTAAGGGAATCCTTTATTAGTGTTTATAAGTTATTAATTACTTTCTAATAGTTAATAAATCACTCACTTAGGTTTTTTTTCTGTAGTTCAGTAATAACACATAAATAAGAACTACTATTCTGTGGTTACAAATGTTGATAACATCATTAATAGGGCTCTCACAATAATTCATGACACTTAAAATAAGTTGATAAATTGTTAATAAATGGATTTTGTTCCAGATGCTCAGTGGCCTTTCATCCAGAAGACTTTTGTTGAACCGTCCATTGTAGAGGTCTTCCTGAAGAACAATAGGGCTACGTAAAAACAATGTCAAATGTGACAAAGAAATGTCATACAGGAGGAGGATAATTACCAGGCAAAAAGATTTTTCACAAACTGCCAAGCTAAAGTTAATTTTTTATTCATGGTTCATTTCTGCTTTATAAAGCATTAGTAAAAGATTTATTGACTATTAATAAAATTCACAATACAACATGTTCAAATTTATAAACCCTTCATAAAGGGTGCCTAATGAGAAAGTGTTATCAAAAAGTTCAAAACAGCCAAAAGGAAGAGAGATGAGAGAGATTACAGTGAAAATGGAATGAGGTAGTAGGCTGGACATCAAGAATCGCAAGGAACTTTTCTTATGACAAAACAATACTGATAGATAGACTTGAAGACGGTGGGGAGAGAATAAAAATCCCAACTGAAGCAGCAGAATATAAAACAAATACTTTGCTGCCTCTACAGCAGGTAGTCTGGCAAACAAACATTCAGCAGGTCATGAATCAGCAGTGCTTAATCAAAAGGTTCACTACAACATGTCTCATGAAGCTCTAATGAGCTGCTCCCAGCAAAAACAAGCACCAACAATTTGCCGCGATGTGAACCAAAAACAGCCCAACAGTCACGTACTTGCTTAAAGTGGCGTATGACCCTAGAACTGTAACATACAGCATCAGAAACTAATGATTGTTGCTTAGGATATGAGTCAAAGAATGATCCGAGCAGACAGCAGGCAGCATTATCAACATTAAATACTTCTTTGCTTCAAGTTTCCCTTCCTCAAACATCCTTCATCTCAACAAACGCTGTCAAAAGTGGCAAAAACAAACTCTGATCATCAAATTCTAAGATGCACAAATTAGTCAAACCACACATTTCTTTGTTGGTAGATACCAGCATGCTAAGAATAGTTTTATGCATTATTGACCCCTGCTGCAAAGCAACTGCCTGCCTGGCATGAGCTCACTCACTTGTGGAGAACTGTAGACCCATGGTTGTTGTCACTGATGCTGAAGCAGATGAGACAAGAAAACATCCTTTCCTGAAACGCCTAAACTCACAGCAGTCTAACATACGAATTACATGTAACAGTGAACAGCTTGCTGCTTTAGAGGGACGGAGAAAGCCAAAGACATAAAGAAAAGAGAGCACAGATGATAAGTACAAGATAGTCAACCACACAAGTGACACCCGGAGGCAGAGAGCTGACCCACCCCTTTCAATTACCCATGCCCACAGACAAACACACTACTACACGCAGGCACAGATATAAAGTCACATAGAGCAGCACATACTCATATTTGGGGTCAAGAATACCAGTTCTATATCTGTTATATAGGTGGAAGTAGGCCAGAGAGGAAGAGACAAGAAAGCACACACACAAATTGGTAAATAAATACAACGGTGCATGGAGCTACATACATTCACACTCAAACACATCAGTTTAAACTCTGACTGATATGCACAATCAGAGTTACTGCTGTGAAGTTCAACACTGAATTTAAAAAAAAAACAAGCCGACATAGACATTATTCATGTGTTATCTACCAACAAATATATCAAATATATTTCTTGACCTACAAATCAAGACCTCATTATTTTAGGAATGTGTGAAATGACTGATATGAAAGGAACATTCATAAATGACTGACTGAAAAACCCTCTGTCTGTCTGTTGGAACTAAATCAAAAATTTTGGAATATTATCTTGTGTAAATGGTAAGAGACAGAAAATTAAATCAAATCCTTTGCTGGTATAATTAGACTAGAATCAATATGGACTGTGACGTTAGTGGGAAGCATAGGGGTTCAGACATGGCCAGACGGAACAGCATGCAAACGGCAGACATTTTTAGAGAAAGCACAATAGCGACAGTGACAAATCCCAGGCTACAGACGTACAGAAGCAAATAACTGAAAAAGGTCCTAAAACATTTTGTAACAAAGGAACCATGAGAAATGTGGTTACTTGTTCTGGATGCTCTTGTCACAGTGTAAATAAATAAATAAATAAATAAACTGCACTTTTATACGCCAATATGTACTGTAGTTATTTAATCTGGACCCCTCAGTTGGAATGCTGTAGCATCTTCTGCCTATTAAACAGATGAGAGTGAGAAGCTGTTAGATGAAAAATTATTGATATTTGTTTGCCCTAAGAGTGCTAAAAAACAAACACATAGAGGCGGTGAGTACATGCAAACCTGGCTTGGCACTCTTCCTCAGCAGGTGTGACAGATTTTTACAGCTTAGAATCTAATATCTGTAAGTGGTGTGTCCACATTTTACACAGATGAACCTTTTCTTTCTCTCGGCTACATGGAGATATTGCCTCAGTGTCTGGTTTTAATAAACAGGGTGAGGGCAAACTGATGGACGAAAACAGTCATCTGGCAGGTGGGTCCCTTCATCGAGTGTCATGCATCAATGTGAGCTGTGGAAATAAATAGAGGGCTGTGTCTGCTGGTGTGCTGCTATGCAGAAACCTGGACAGCCACCAACCCTCTCCCATGTCAGCTGGGAAAGACACACACACACACACACACATACACACACACACACACACACACACACTACACATTTCATTCCACCTGTTGGACTGGTACAACTTCATCTACTGATGATTCCTCTTTAAACTGACACGTGACAGTAGGTTAATTATGGGCTGGCCAGTCTGACATCTGTCTGCCAGGCTGCTGCCTTTGAATATTTCTGTGACCTTCATATCTCATTTTACCTTCAGTCCGCAACAAAAAATCTTTTTCATCACAAAGTAAACAGAACCACAGCACTTGTCTGCTTAAAATCACAACAAGAAAATGTTTTTGTCTCCATTGGCGTCAAGCAGAACTCCCTTCAACACACAAACTCAAATGAAGATACCAGACAAACACCTCTATTCACACACATGGCTGACAGCCACAAAATTAGTCAGTAAGTGCACGTGAATGCCATGTCGCATGCTGCCTGAGGGCAAAAAAAACATAAAGCATATAAAAGTAACGATTTAAAAATAGAAAATGGCACAGTAGCATTTACGTTCTGAGTGGGAAAATGTCCCCACAAGCATGTGGTTTTTAGTATGTTGATTCTGTCTGTAGGACCAATTCGTCATTGTTTCTACTTCTCTGGTCCTTCCAGCAGCAAAAGAGTGATGCTATTTTTACTTGCCATTAGAATGAAAGGACAGTGAGCTGTACAAGCAACAGAACCTTTTCCTGTCGACTACAGATACTGGGTGTCACAGCTTGTGTAGACATGTGTTGATCTCTAGCCAACAAAGTGTTGCTACCTGCCCTAAAGGTAACAATTTTTTTTGCAACTTGTCAGCCTTAGGCTATTAAATGAATGAATGAATAACTGACCTGTAGTCTCATTTTGTAACATCTCATTAAGCTTGTCTGAACCATTGAACTTTAACTTCAGTTGTTAAAGTTTGAAGGATCACACATATGTTCTACTGATTGTTCATGTGCTTTCTAGTAAGCTTGAGGTCGTGAGACAACAAGAAATACCCAAAGAACTGAAATATTTCACAAGCCAGACAGAGGGGTCATGTCAAAAACAGAAGTGGTGTCCTTTGATTAGGTTTTCCCTTCCTTCTGGAGGATCATCTCATAAAATGTGTAACACTAATGAAAAGCTCTAGTTTCCAGAGAATAAGTGGGACTGTCTGACACTGACAAAACAAAACTACAGTTTGATACAACCATCAACCTGATAACTGACTAAACAATGCTAAATATACAGTGAAATGCTACAGGAAAAAAGCAAAGGCCATAATTATTCCCCCAGGAAAAGATACAATACATAAAGGGAGCGCTATCTATCTTACGCAGTTACAGTTACTGCTGCTAAGGTAATAACAGTACCTGTTGAGTTGAGACTGCATCCGTATTGTTTGGTTAACAGCACTGGTCACTGAGGCTGAGGTGGCCTCTCCCTCCAACCTCTCCATGCTACTCTGTTCGGAGTGACAGCTGCTGGGACGGATCTAGCAAGAAAAACAGGAGTGAACAAAAACAGACCACAATAGAGAGACAATAAAACTTCAAAGCAATTTTGCATTATCTGCATTTACTATACACAGGGTTTCTGCTGTGTTCCCCAAATTAAATTTTGGCCTTTTACAATCTTTTTCATACTACACACAAATTTGACATCGTTTGACATCTAATTCATCAATTAGGCCTAATAATTTATAAAGAGTATGAATATATTGACAATCCCTCCCAACTTCTTTTTCAAGGCAACTGGAAGACATCACAACCTTCAGATAACCTGTATATAATACGTGAGTTCAAAGATTGGCATATCTGTGGCCCACAGATAAAATTGCTCTATTTTTTGGTAACTGCTGTGATTCCTTACTGCAATATTGATGTAATCAAAATGTGCATATAGACAGACCATGAAATTGAATTAATGACATAACAATTGTTGAAGGGAATTTTAAAAAAAATTATACATGTATGGTTCACCTCAAAGTGTGAAAGAGCAGAGAGAGTAGGAGGAGGGGGTGAGGAGGAGGCCAGTGTGTTCTCTGCTGGGATTGGAAGGAGAACTTTCTGATGCAGGAGAAGATGGAGCAACAGGCCATTACACATAGTCTGCTCTTCTAGCATCCTGGGTCCTGCAGGAACACTGCATAAAGAAGAGATGGGACAAAAATAACACAATCTCACATGCACAATGTACCATGTATTCAAAAGTACTGCAACAACCATAATGGAAAATGGTTCCATCTAGTGGAAGGAGGCATATACAGCATTGAACGAAGATACTGGTCAGACTGTGCATGGTGAATTAAAATCACACTTAGGAAAATAAATCTTCCCATAACAAACAAAACTAACAGCCAAAAGTGACAAAAATAAACAGACAGGCAGTAAAAGCTTTTATAGCTTTTTAAAGCTACATTGAAAACTTCTAAGAGATATGTGGAGTTTCTGGTTACAACATTCACAATACAATAGTAAGTGCCAACTCAGACCCAAATCTTACATGTTAACCTGGAAGCAGTTATTTGTCAAGTTAGTATGTGGTAGTATGTTTTGTTGTTGTTGTTGTTGACATCACCCATTCTGGGTTTTATTTAGATCTTATCCAATGTATACATGGTAGGTAACCCTAAGCCATACACCCAGCCAAGAGAATGTGAAAAATCTGAGTATTAATAGATGTGTGTTTATGTGGCAGGCAAGTCAATTGGAATGGGCAGCCTGTCACATGGATTACATAACAGACACATACAGTGGCGGTTTAGAAATAGGCTTAGATGACAAATATGTAGGGGGGGGGGGGGGGGGGGGCATTGCTTAAGAACTTGTCACACATGCTGCATGGGAAGAGCATGTGCTACAATGTTTGTCAACCGTTGAAAAGGGAGTTGCTAAGCATATTTTAGAGATAATGGCAGGAAACAATAAATTCCAATCTGGCTTTAGAAAAAAGCACAGTACAGAAACAGCCCTACTCAGAGTAAGAAATAACATCCTAATGAGTGCAGACACTGGTTATCTCACTATCTTAATTTTGCTGGACCTGAGTGCAGCCTTAAATAAAGTTGAACATATGATTCTGCTCTGGGTGGGAACTTGGGGTTTAGCTCTTCAACTGCTTTCATATGCTCGTCATACGGGTTCCTACAAGGCTCAGTCTTTAGCCCTATTTTGTGCAGTTTGTATCTGTATCTTAACCCCCTATTCTGCACCTATACTCCTCAGATTTAAGAATTACATGTTGTTAAAAGTTTCATGGTCCAAGCTTAAAGTAAAAGGGAACCATGCTTTTACTGTCTTAGCACTGTGGAACAAGTCAATGCTTCAGTTTAAAAAGCTTTTAAAAACTGTACAGACTTGTACACACTGGCATTTGGATATTTTTTAGGGTCTTTTCCTTTATTCCTTTCTTTTTATTTATTGTTGTTCTCCCTGTTTTTATGTATGATGTTCTTTTAAATTTTTGTTTTATTTCTCTTTTCTTCCTATCTTTGCCCCTACAGTCTATTGTATGGTACTATACTACTGTACTTTTGTGAAGCACTTGTAACTTTGGTTTTGAAAGGTGCTATAGAAATAAAGCTTATTATTATTATTATTATCATTATCATCATCATCATCAATATTAAATAGTAGCTTTGTTCAACTGAATATTTTTTGCAGCATGTTCTCTCATTCATTCTATAATCATTTTCATTCAAACAATTATACCCTTTCTCTCTTCCTCTGTTGTTGTTGCAGGACTTCCTCCAACTCTCTGAAGTTACCACAACCCAAACCCACCCCCAACTTTTTCCAAGCCTCTGATGCCAACTCCACACCCCCTGACGAACTCTTCTTCCTCTGGCTATAATCATCTGACATTTTCCCCACATATGCAGAACAGCGTGACTAACACCACATTTCACTGACATGCCATTAACTTTCAGAAGAAAACAAGACTGACATACAAAAGATGAGACTGGGAGATCAAGGGATGGGAGAACAGTGAAAGGGTGTTGAATCAATAAAATAAGTCTTTTCCACAATGGCAGAAACTCAAACAACACAAATCTAAATGGTAGTGTGTCCCCCTAGAGAGAATATATTTGTTTACAGAGAAAGCAGAGTTCTATAAACAGGAGATGAGAAGCAACTGACAAAATCCTGATGGCCTCTGTAATATCTGTCTGTCTTTCTGTGTGTCATGTTCTGTTATCAATCATAATCCACGCCCATTTCCTTGAAGGAACAAACCCAACTCCACCCAAACTTAGTAGTGCAGCTTTGGAAAAATGGAGCTGACACATAACAACTGGGGCTGATGAATTGGGCCAGACATTTAGAAGGTTGCTTTCATAACAAACAGACAAAGTATTTTTTCTACATCTGGATCTGACAAACACAAACTTGAAGAGAGACCATAACCATTCACTTCACCATCTGCACGCTCATATGTTGAACTCCAGATTACTCTTGACCAAACTTTTAGAGAAATCTCTCCAGCTGTATCTCTTTTCAAAACTAAGTGTGGAAACCAAAGTTTTACAATGTATATACAGGGGAACTCTTTTTTTGACAAGTCACTAAATGTTTGTTCAAGGTTAATGTCAGAGTGTACCCAGACTGCACTTATTTGATTGGAGGAACCATTCGTCCTAGTACTGGACTGGCGAGGATTTGAATGAGGCATTAACAACAGCAACTTACTGGAATATACAAGGCCCAAAGATGGTTGCCAGATTTTCCACAGGCATGTGATTTGACTGGCTGTGAGCGGCCACTCTGGACAAAAAGTGGATGAGGTAAGACAAAATAATGAGGTTGTCAGCAGGGAGGTGGTGAAGAATTTCTCTTAGAGACTGGTTCATCTCTGTGTCAACTGTATATCCTGAAAATAAGCAAAAACATCAAAACAATATTTATTAACATACACTCCAGTCACTAGAGTCTTTGGTATTTAGGAATATACAGCATATAATCTAATATATATTGCATTAGTTGGTATGTTTGATTACTGGACACATCACATTTTGACATTAAATATAGCATAAAATCTAAGAATATAATAACAACCTTATAAAAGAGGACCAAACCGCCCCATTATAATCAACTATAATACACACAAAAAACATACGATTTGAGTTCCAATTAAGTAATTAACTTATCAGTACTAGTTGCATTTTATTGAGTAAATAATTACCTGGTTACTCAAATCAAAATCATTAGATGAAGTTATATTTGAAGCCCTTGCTGTGTCTATTGTTACTGTACTACATTGAGCACAGGTGACTGAGATTTATACTCAGGAATGCACAAGACACTGTAGACCTCTCAGCTGATTCCCCTTAGCTTGGGTCAACACTATTAAAATTACCCAATGACTCCCTTGTAGCTTATACTGTAGTCTATATGAATGTGTTATTCTTTGGGACATGCTCACTTCCCTTGTCTTTTCCCACATACAGGCTAGAATGCAAGATTATTACTGCTGAATCAGTAAGGGATTCAGCCACTTGCTAAGGGACACTTCAGTCAGGCAGATGCTTGCCAACAACAGGCCTAGACTGACAGCTTCCCTACAATGCTAATCTCCTGTCTCAGCAGTTTAATGCTTGTACTATAGCTTTCAAATTGATGGAGCTCAGAATTGACATACTCAAATCTAAATAACACCAATAACCGCATTTAATTATGCATACAATTATACTCTACTATAAAGTCCAGTAGCATTTCCAAGTACCTTTCCTAGTACCCATGAGACTCAGAACCAGCTGTTTGCGCCGGGGTTCTGGAACTATGGGGGTGGGCAGCTCCCGTAGGAAGAGTTTGAGGAGCGAAGCCACAGTGGGGACATCTCCCTCAAGCTCCAGGTCCACCCTCTCTCCACTGTCCCACTGCTGTCTCAACTGCCTGGTCCGCGCAACTGAGCTACATAGACGGAACAGACCTCTGTGGTGCATTCCTATTGTTTTGCATCGGGAAAGCGAGTGAAAGAAAGAGGGAAGGAATTCAGACGGTAGATGTGTAGGATACAAATGAATGAAAAAACAGCAAAAAGGCTGTGCCTCCATTACCATTCTTATCCAGGAACTCCACCATGTCTCTTAACACAAGGGGTATTCCACAGACCATCTGTCCTTCCTCTCTCAGTATTTCCAAGGCGACACCAAACACACACCTGGCGGCCAATTCAGGCTCTGAAACCAGGGTGGGAGCGATGAGCTCTGGGCTGACCTTCGCGCTGGGCTTCAGGATTCTCACTGAAGACGGGTCGTTCTGCATCGAAAGAGGGCATGCAGCCGATGACTCAAATACAGAAATCAAATGTTTTAAAAAAAAAAAGCGGATGCCTGTCATGTCAAACCCTCCTTCATGTGATCTAGAGGTGCCCACTTGCTTGAGGATCTTTGACAAGGACCTCAATGATTCATGTTATGATGCGAAGACGTTAGCTGCTTTCAAAATATACAGTCAGTCAGGACACAGTTAATGGCATATTTCTCGAGAAAGCGACATGAAATTTAATGTACATTTAACAAGTAAAGACAACAACATATAGCTAACGTTAACTAAGATATACTGTTCAACCAACTTTTCAAATACTGTTCAACCAACAGTTGTCTTTTTTGTGTAGATAGATAGATAGATAGATAGATAGATAGATAGATAGATAGATAGATAGATAGATAGATAGATAGATAGATAGATAGATAGATACTTTATTTATCCATTGGAGCTACTTGATAAAACAGTGAGCGAGGTGCTCTGCCTCTCGCGATATTAGCAGCTAAACACAGAAGAATGTATTAAGATAGTAACGGCTACCCGAAGCTAAACTTACACAGAGCGATACTGATGCTCCCATTTTTCAGCTCACCGGACCGGGACAGCTCTCCATTTTTCACTCGTAAACGTGTTTTCCCTCCTCGACATGTTGCTCCCCTCTCTGAAACTATCAGGAAGTCCGACGCAAGAGGAATAATTACTTCGATGGTCCTAACATCCCAACTTTAGGCTTGCAATAAGTGGAAATACCGTTGTCAAAATGGAGCAGCGTTAGCATACCTCTCACCCTAACGTTAGCTCCCTGAAAAATTGTTTATGTTGCTAGTCACGTGACGAATGTGTAACCATGGCGACCTGTAGTGGAGTTGCCAGGAAAAGAAAAGATGCTAAACGCAATGTGTGCTGACTTTATTTGCTATTTACTTTATTTTCCTATTATAGAAGAATATCAAATGAATATTGTCAGGCCGAAATGTTTTTCATGTTTTCATGGGAGCTTTGTTCAGCTACTTCTGACAAATATGATCCCAAGGTTATTTACCTTTAATTTAGGATTCATAATGTAGTTCAAACTCCAGGATAAATATGTTACAAACAAAAACACTCTGCATTTTTAATCCAAATACCTTTTATTGGCACTTTTTAAATAAAACAATAAATCAGAAATACAGACATAAATATTATAATACTGCAATAAAAAAATAAGAGTAGCTAAAGGATGACAAACAAACATACTGTCTCTTAGTACTAATTGTACCTCATCTTCACCTTGTCAATATCCTCTACAAACACAAAAAGCAAACACTAATGTCCCAGATTTACTCCTATGCCTGAAACTGGAGCTATCAAAAAGACATTTTTAGTGGTCTATTTAACAACATTCAAGTGATTCTAAAAGTCTGTTGTGACATTTTCATTACAATTATCACAATAATCAACTTCCAACTTAAACAAAAATATTTTTACAGCTCTATGGCCGGTTTTGTGCATATAAAAGTCACTAGCACATAGAACTTTACAAATTAGTGCTAATACAAAAGTTTATCAAACAATGTACACACATAAAACTGTGCACGTATGCGAACATGCATGTGCAGACACATACACACACAATGTACAATAAACATACACATACACAACATGATGGAAAAGGACCAGCCTGGTCAAAATGAATGCCAGCAGAGGTCATGATAACCATGCCACAAGAGAGTCAACATGCTTTCAAGGTTGGAATTACAGTAGGATCTCTTCAGTGATTTTACATGTTTTTGAATCAGCCTAACTTATTCAAAAAGTCTCTGTCTGATCCATAAACAGGAGGTATGTGGAGCTCAAACCATTTAAAAAAAGTATAAATTGTGATGCACTTGAACATAAAAAAAAATCTATAAAGCAAGGCTTTTGTATTGTTCCAACAGGCATTATGTGTTGACAGGCATTGACTATCATTGATGCTTTGGTAAGATAGATAGTGGTGCAATTAAGATATATGTTAAAACCAAAATAGAACATAAAAATATGCTGCTAAAATTATGATTATCAAAAAAAGGCTCCCTCCTTCATTCCAATCCCTGTATTCTCTGGGAGATTGTTGTGCATTTGCAGAGTGGTTTCAGATGTTGTTACTGTGTGAAATTAACCACCAATTTTACAGATGTTTTTCTTCCCAGCATTATGAATGGCACCATGTCTTTTTTCAGCGCTACTGTGAAGTTTACATAAACACAGTGTAGAATTTGGGAGTTGAACAGTATTGTTCAGTTTGCCTCGTAAAATGAGGCAATAATAAAAAATAAAATCAACACAGGCATCAGAGTCAAACCTTTAAAAAGATATGCAGTATATGGTTTGAACCTGAGAAATGCAGGCAAAGTACAGAGGAAAGGCCTGTATTTCAAAACCTCTGCAAGTATTTTGGTATATTAAAATCTGGCAGCAGAAATAAGGGGGAAACCCCTGTATACTCAAAGAAAGAAAATTCCTGCTATGTGGTTCAGGTACAGTTTATCAGCGGATAGTTGCTGGGCAGTAGGGGTGAGATCTGAGTCCTTTTGAAAGGAGCTTATATTCAGGCTACAGAGGCAACTTTGTCACAGTTGCTGGTGTAATGGACGTCTGGTCTGTCGGTCTCAGAGTGCTTCCTGTTCCAACAGGGAAGGGTGAGCAGAAAGAGAATGAATGCTCCCAGAACAACACAACTCCCACTAAAGTAGAACGCCAAATCATATGACTGCGTCCAGTCAAAGAACCACCCTGGAAAGTGATGAGAAAAACACAAAGTCAGCAAGGATTCCTGCCAGATACAGCAGTCAGCTAAATAATGTCATACTGGCTCCTAATTGAGGATGACGTGCCCTTTGACTTGCTCTGCCTGCCAGCCTAATTTAACATTTTGATTTTTTAAATGTCTCCGAAAACATGACCTTACAACAGGGTTTATTGCTACACAAATAAAGAAATAGGTGTACCTCTTCTACCTAAACAATCATTTCTAGTGTAGCAATGTTTACAGATTAAGATAAAGACAACCCTCTTACCTACAACAGGGGGTCCAAGCATGATCCCAAATCCCCCGAAGAACATGAGGATGCCATGGGCTTGGGTCAGTCTGTCCAAGCCGACAATCTTAGTGGTGATGTAGGAGGTAAGGGACCAGTTTCCAGAGAAGAAACCCAGGACAGCAGACAGGATCTGCAGTCCCGCATAAGTCTTAGTGATGGGGATGAGGAGTAATGCAACACCTCCGGCAAACATGGTGAATGCGTACAAATAGATGCTGTTGATCCACCTTATGTCCACGAGAACACCCAGCACTAGCTTACCCATGCAAGTGGCGATGGCGCCTATTGATACCAGAGGAATGACACTAACTTCTTCAATGAGTCCCTCGCTCTGCGCCACATCCTCTATAAAGAGCACAGGAGGGAATGCCCCCAGGCTGAACAGGAAGACAGCGATACAGAAGGCAACCATGGCTTGGTCCTGCAGGATCTCATACATGGAGTGCATATACCTGGAGTAGGCCTGCTGTTTCTTTTTGATGACTTTCATGATGGCAAACCCGGCAAGGAAGCTGCCTTTCTTCTTCTCTGTCTGAATGGCCAAGTCCTTAGCATCGATGGTGATGAGCAACTCCTTCACCATCAGATTTTTGTCTGGAGTGGTTGCACTCGAACCTGTTGTGATCTTCAGGTCATCTAACTGGGGCTTCTCGAAAAGCTGCTCCTCTGTGTTGCGCTCCAGGGCGGCCTTCTGTTTGAGGTAGTACCCCGGCATGTTAAGGGGCCTCATGAAGCCGGCGCACGCCATGAGGTTTAGTGCTACAGCACCGATGATTAGCAGGCAACCATCCAAGCCGTACAACACAATCAGCTCGTTCTGAGCGGTGGCATAGATGAACGCTCCAACACTTGTGCCTGGGTGAGGTAGAGGAGGACAGAAATTCAGTGCTTGTGCAAAACAGTGACAGATTAATCAATTGAAATTAAATCCATTATGCGTAGAATCTTATATGAGCGCAGCACATTTCAAATTATTCTCATGCCATGAATTTTAATTTGTAGAAAAATTAGACAATGCTGATTAAAACTGGTGCAGTCTCTCTATTTTAACTCATTCATCTCTGTCTTCACATCTGTCTTTTTTGATACTGCCACTGGTGGAGCCGAGGTCAGGAGTAACCTTAAAAAGTAACTTGTAACACGTGCCCTCTCTGGTTGAAAGTTTCAAGTCTATTTCACCTGTGACTGTACCGAGCATTACTGTTGTTTGTGGGTCAGAGGTGGGTTCTGTTGCAGCTGTAACCACATCCACACACTGATGTAACAGTGTACTGACACCATGGAGTACTTTTCTACATCACCGCAGCAAGGCGAGAAGTTAGGATGTTAAATTGCACTTGAAAATTTAGACTGTGACATAGCTCAGTAGTTCTACATTAATAACAGACTGACTTAAACTTTGGGTGCGACTAATAACCCTCCATACAAAGGCAATGCCATCTAATACAGCATTAGAACATATAGTCATTACCATCAACATTTTGATTCTCAGCTGAACCAGAAGTGGTCACTGGTCACCAGTCCACGTCCCTACCTAACAGACAACTCTGCCTTTGCTTTTCTACAGATGTTTACCTCGGCTTCACAAGTCTCCAAGCAGCTCATACATGCAAGACGTATGCAGAACTGGTGGGGCAGCAGTACCTGTGGTGACAATGCCAAGGGCAAGGCCGCGTCTCTTGTCAAAGTACTGGCAGGTGATTGTCAACGTGGCTGCGTAGACCAGACCACAACCCAGGCCTACGGTAGGAGAGAGGACAAGGACAGACAGGAGAAGAATTTCCATTAGCTCAGGTGAAAGGGGTAAAGGCTTTTCACTTCTAAAAATATACCAGAATGGGAATTCAATTTCAGAGTACATAAAAGGAAACTGCATTATGTTTAATGTGTGAAGGGCACTTATATTTCTTCCAAATTCTACAAATATGTATATTAATCTACTACTTCGTATTTTTAGTCATGTAATGCTGCAGAACAACATGCATGTGTGTGGTGTATGCCCTCAAGAAACCATTACAAGCATGAATTTACAATTTACATAAATCTGTAAGTTCAGAGGGCACTGTGCACAAAGTTTCTTGTGCAATACAATTAGCAAAACATCAAGGAAGCACATGATGAGAAGTAAACAAGCTGCACGTGCATGTACAGTCACAGCCACCGTCTAAGAAGGGCATCTCTAAAAATAAATGTCTGTCTTCAAATATGCATGGCCTCCCCTCTCCAGCGCTGCTTGTGCGAAAGACATTGCTGACTGTAAGGGGTTCACCAGGATTAAGCAAGGCTGGGCTGTCACTTAATGCGCGATAACAGGTGGTGTTGGGCCTACGCAGGCAGACTAGTGAGGGTGCAGAGGTAATAAAGGGTCACATGGGGATCAGGCAAAGTAGCAATGTGTTTTTTCTTTCAACATCTCAAACAGTGCTGTCAAATAAATAGTGCAAAGCTCAAATGTTTATCTTGTCTCAGCGTTTTTCTAAATACTTTCAGTGTCGATGATATTCATTAACTGGTAATTGATGAAATTGTCAGCCTTTGATGTTACATAATAGTTGGACTCGACATGTGCCCCTGCATGTTTCAAATGATTATACAATGTGTTGCGAGATTGTCATATGATTGAGGGATAAGAAGCTTAGTTAACTGCCATGACTAAGAAATCATCAAACACATTTTTTTTTCTCAGGCTGACAATTACTAAGCCTCCACCTTCTAGTCTGTCTGACAGTCAGGTTAATTAGGTCTCCAGACCGTTTGCAGCATTAACTTTGCAGGCTTGTGTCTTGTAGAGTACTGTATAAAACACACAGGGGGACTCCCCCCAGTGTTATCATCAAATGTTTCCTTACCAACCACAATCCCATAGGAAAAGATGAGGAACTGCACATTTGGAGCAAAGGCACTGAGCATCAGGCCGCCCGCCACCATTACGCCGCTGAAGATGGTCACTGGACGGGCCCCAAAGTTGTCCACGCAGGCACTGCAGACAGGACCTGAGAGAGAAGAGGTAGAAAGACAGACAGGAGCAGAGAAGAAAAGATGGAGAGAATCAGAGAGTAGAAGAGACACAGAGAAGGAAAAGGTGAGTGACAGAGGTATAAAAATATTCAGGGAACAAAGGATAGTGATGATATTCTGCTGCTTAATTTGCTGTATTCTGGATAACAAACAGAGTTTCTGAGAAAATCAAAGCCCATTTAACAAAGCACTGCTGGGTCTGACCATGACACTGACGCATCACATTAGGTTCAAACCTGTCAGACGTGTTGCCACATCATTCAAGAAGATCTTGTAAGGTCCAGTGTTTATGTTTTACTTGAACATTTTACATAAATCAAATTAGTTCATAGTTTAACTGCTCAATATCCAGTTTCCTTTCATTTCCCTTTCAACTCACTTTAAAGTCGGAAAATTCAACTACGTGATCTATCATCTACTGTTTGTATTTATTTGCTTGTCCCAGCTTTTTCACTACAGGTACATGATGTATGTACTGAGTGTAATGTTCATGTTTTCTCAGTGCTTCCTGAATACTCCAATATCCTGAGGTTGTTTGACTCACAGACTGTGACATTTACAGTTTCCTTCCCCTCCAACCAGGGGGAAGACCCTGCTGTTGTGCAGCAGGAACTGCAGTGCTGCAGCTGTCTGATAGCTGGGACACGTGTCCACGACTTGGCCAGACCCAAGGCCAGATCTGTCCAGTCATGATTTTCACTTCACTCCTTTGAAAAACAAGACAGCAAGAAGCCAGGCTGAGAGGCAAGCTGTGCCTTAGACAGAAATGTCAGCCAACACGACTATCTATCACTGATCTTGTCTGCTCAACAAAGTCATGGAGCATAGCTTTATAATATCATTCAGACATTACTGAGTTTTTGTTTGTTTTGTTTCTCTTAACAAGTAATTCTTACATTCACACTCTACCGTGCTGCCAAATGTTTAGACTCCTCGCTTTTCTCATTTAATTTATGACTGGGTTCATGTAAGTTTATATACACAACCTTGCTCAACAAATATGGTATTTGTTCAGTCTCTGTTTCTCTCCCAATCTGTGTCTCAATCGGTCTTTCTTCTTCTCCCTCTGTGGTTAGATTAAGGGCTAAGTGATCCTCCTACATTCATAGCATGGATGACTTGCACTTGCTTTGCTCTCCTAGAAATCAATAATAGCAACTCTGCTAAGGGAGCTGCAAAGTGCCCATCTTTGTGACAGCATTGTCTTTTTTTTCTCCATCCTATTGAAACATTACAGTAAGGGGAACTCTTCAACACCTGTTGCTATAGCAAACATATTCCTTAGGGATAGTTTGATTGCTGCTTTATATGGCAGTCATTCTTCAGACTTTGAACATGTATTGTGTCTGCTGTGTTATCAGTGGCATCATGTGGTATGATAATTGAGAAGGAGATGGTAAGATAGGTGTAAAGGTGAGTGTTTAGTGCTCTACTTTAGAACTCAGCAGATATAATATCTCTCCCTCAATCACTCATGTCAGCAGATATATTGCCCATAATGATATCCAATGCCAAAATATGAATAATCAGATGCTAAAAACAATAATCTGAATGAGAAGAGTGCTGCAAGATTGCACACATTTTCCTCAATTTCCATCTCTCTCTCTAAACATGACTCAGTATCAGGATTTTCCCAGACCCATATCACTGATTCAATTCATCTGGCATTTAATTTGGCTTTTTAACCCTAATGTGGACCCATGTCAAGGATTATTATATTGCATGCTACTCACTGGCTATAAGTCCCACTCCAGCCACAAGGGAGCCCACCCAGGCCGTCATGCCCTTGCCCTCCTGGAAGGCATGCAGCCACTCAGGGTAGAGGACACCCACTGACTGGGGTGATCCATAGGCCAGGAGCTGGGCCATGAAAGAGGCGACAACAATCGCCCATCCCCAGCCTCCGTCCAGCACTTGATTAGATGGAGCCATGGTGCTGAAATTACTGCTGCCCTCTGTGATCTGCTACAGCTGTGACAGAGCAGAGGTTCCTGGAAAGAAAATAACAACAAAAATGACAGAAATAAGGTTAACAGCAACATAATTCAAAAGATGATCGTTTGGAGCACATGAAAAGTCACTCACAAAATATACACTTACACAGAGCCTTGATGTAGTGAAGGCTGCTGCAGCACTTGGCCTGGCTGGACAGGCAGGTCACCTGTGTGAGGTCCTGAACACAGACTAACTGCAACTTAGACATAGCCAGCTGCCCTTTTTGTTCCTTTCTCTATAACCACACCTTGGAGGAGGAGAAAGTAAAGAAAACTACACTGCTAGGTGCCCCCCCCACCCCCCTTTTTGTACCTTTAACCCCCCTCTTCCATGATTCAGCTCTGGGTCTTATAAGACACTTGGGGAGGCTTGTCTCTTGTGCTGACCAAGTTTTTCAGACCTCTTTCATGAATAATTTGTAGCCCAGAGCAACTTTATACATCCCTGCAGCAGCATTACTTTGTTTACAGTGAGGCTTCTGTGTTGGGGAAAAGTTGGTGCAAAGCTCTTCAGATTTGTTTGCTGACAAAGCAGGATTCCTTCATGTTGCCAGTAAATATTATACTTTTTTTCTTTACCAAAGACAATAATATCCTGAAGAGAATCGTAAGGCTATTTCCCCATGGACTAATTCAAACAATGTCTTCTCTATATTCATCAACAACAATACCTGTCATGTATCGCATCTTATTATTTCAATACAAACATAAGCATATTTTGCTTATTTTATTGAAAACACATGCGACACTCACCTCAGCATCTACAAAAACAGCAGCAGGCGCGTGCAGAGCTGCGCGCTCCACGGGAACTTTCCATGTAGGATGGTTTCCCTATTAAAATCCCTTCTCACAGAATCACTTCAAATGACATAAACAAGAAAGCATCGTGCACGGATGCTGGTCTGTCTGAGCTGGGATCTATGCTGCCCGTGTTTAAAGAAAGCACCCTGCATCATCTATGCGCATTTTGCGTCCGTTTCAGTCTGCTTTGTAGCCGGCGACAAAACCGGTTCAAAGCTGTTCTTGCTGGTCCAGCAGCAGCTCGAACGCAGCTACAGGAGGAAAAGCGCTGCTTCCTCTTGCGCGCCTGGAGCGCACAGCAGACAGAGGAGCACAGTCTCCCCCTGGAGAGTCTCTCCCCTCTGGGTTATACTGTATATATATTATATTTTCTCTAGATACATCTATAAAAAATATTATTTAAATAATTAATAACTCAACGAGAAGCGTGCACACACTCACGCACATGCACAAACACAAAACGATTTACCTGATAGGTGTCCGGGCTGTACAACACAAATTAGCCTCTTTTTATAAAGCACCTCACAAAGCAACATGAAAAGTTAAAATAATAATAATAAAAATAAATATAGTTTAAAATGAACCGACTCTGCTTTATTAACTTCTCTAAAATATCTTCCTGGTCAGGCTGAAAGTCGCGGGTTCACGTGTTTACAAAGTGGGTTGGGAGTATGGGCCACTTCTCTCCTGGAACATTGTTAATATTGCCATCAGGCCAGTCTGAACCGGTTGATGGATGGTAATAACAACACCACAGTGCACCAGCAGGGCGCAGTGCCTGTAGTTCTGTCCCTGGTGAGCACTGGCTCATGCAACACATGCACAAAACTCCTGAATCAAAACCTTATCAGCCTTCACATGACTGAAAAAACAACACGAGTTTGATTAAACCTTAAAGAATGTGAGAGTGATACACGATTAAGCAGCAACATGTAGACAGTCTTCCGCGCAGCTACCATGAGTTAAAAATAACCTGAAGGGAATCCTGCAGGAAGGGAGGTAGATGACTGCAGGATACGCTGAGTGTTTAATAAAGACAGCTCCTCTGTGAATATTACAGGAGTAAAATACACTATAATAAATGTAAGTAAAATATTAACGAAGAGGCATTAACACAGAGTGGTAAAGTAAAATAAATGTAACCAAGGAAACAGGTGAATTGTAGCCCTACAGAAAGTATTTATAGCTTATTACTCCAATTTCTAATTTAATTTCTACATTAAAAAAAAAAAAATCTACATTATCTGGGGGCATTTTATCAGCCTTAACTTGATCAACATACCCTGTCTACTCAGAAAAAACACACAAGAACTGGACACAATTTGAATTACATTTCAATGAGCATGCACTTATACTGCCCTGTGAGAGCAGAGAGAATAGTTCTTCTTCCTCACACTGCAGCAGCATCATAAAGTTATATCCCCATGTGATTGCACTCATTCTCATAACCTCAGGTCAGAAAAGAATGTGGAGCCATCTCCACTCCTCTCCTCTGCTCTATTCCACAGCAGAGGAGAGGAGTGGAGAAAAGTGAATGGAAAGAAGAATCCAGAGAAAAGTGGACACAGAAGATGAAAGGACAGGGAGCAGAGTAAGAAAGAGGGGAGGGATGTAGAGAGCAGACCAGAGGTCAACCTGGTTTTCACAATGAATGCACCTAAAACTCTTCAGGAACTTTGATGCTTTTTCCCATAGCTGAGGTCTGCTGCCAGGAAAGGTCTTACAGAACAGATTTAGGCTTTATAATCCCCTTCTGCTTGAAAAATGAAGGGAAAAAAGAACAAGCAAGGCACAGTTAATTGTGCTCTACACTGGCATTACATTGACATGTTGCTCTAGACCAGTTTCAACCAGACATAGTGCATGTAGGGGACAGTGTGTATGAATCAGAGGGAGGGCAGGGAGTGGATTACAGAGCGGCTATGATACACTTTGAACACTATTGACTACAGTTTGAATCAATGTTGGTGCTGTATTTCCCTTACTTGCATAAGTTATTCAGTACATTTATTCGACACATTTCCGGGTTCTGTATATGGTTCACTACATCTACTGGGTTAGAAAAGTGGTTTCGTAACCTTGTTTTTTTACCCACCTTTTCAATTTACAGTGAAAATGAAAGCAGAGACTGGAATTTATTATTTATAGAGGCAATATAACTGAAACTTTGCAAAGCCTCATTGTTTCCTCTAATCATAATATATTTGATAACTAATCTATGTTCAGTATCTGAGCTGACAGTTCAATATGTCAGGTCTGAGAGGACACAGGGCACATGAGGGCATATAGTCTACCAGAGAAAAAAAAACCTGGATCTGTGCCTTCTTTGTCATAATGATCCTGATATTACAACATCAGGTGGTACCACGGCATAAAGGCGGAGACACTGTTGACCTAAATAATTATTGGCCTATATCTAAGCTGTCAAAAATCCTTGACTTACTAGTAAACTCGGAACTGTGCTTTCCTGGAGGTTAGTAATGTCCTCCAGCCACAGCTGTCAGGATTCAGACTTTATTGCAAGAATGAGAACTGCTGCAACAGCCAAATTATATATAATCAATAATGATAACAAGCAACAGATTGCTGCACTCTTTCAGAATCTGTCGAAGGTTTTTGTAGAGTTGATTAAAACATTTGGTTATATATGATGCACATGTCTAATTTAATTCATAACTTGCTTGTGGATGTTTTGAATCAAGCCCCTGAAATGTTGATGGTGTCCCACAAGGATCCATTTTGAGGCCCATAATATTTGTTTTATATAGTAATATTTAATGAAATCAATAACCTAACCACATAGGAACTTGAAAGCCAGTGGTCTATGTGACAGAATATCACATGCAATATATCCAAAAATTGACAGAATATATTAAAATGGGAGTGAAGTCCAACAAAATGAAATTTGAACCATTGCAAAATAGATTAGTATAATCCTAATATCCTGTTTTGCGGACCACTTTCAGTCATTTGCCTGCCACATTTGCAAACATGAACAGTGAGATTTCATGTTCAAACATAACTGAGCAATGAATAGGCAACCTTGTTAGCAATTAAATCCTCAATTATTACTCTATTCACTATGCTCAGGACAGTTTCTTTGGTCTTTATCAAACTCAAAGTCAAGCTCTTTAAGTTGGTGGTCCATAAAAGACGTAAAAGCATGTGGTGTGGTACCAGCTGTTTGTTATTTATCATAGTGCCGCTTTCAAAGTATCTTGATAAGTGGAGATAATCTAACCTTGCAAGATTGCTTTGCCCAGGAACACAATTTTCGTCTTTCTTTATATGTCATGTGCCATCTCAGAATTTCTCGTCAAAATGAAATTTCAATGGGCAAACAAGATAAATTGTTTTATTTTGAACATACCCCATCAAGACATATTTGTTTACTTCTGCCCTAGCTGCAGGGCTCGCATTACCCATCCGCAGCCCATTATTAAACACACACTTCCCAGCAGTTTTAGATGAGCTGACCTGATATTCTTTATGTATCTTTTCTTTTTTCTCTCGCACTTTTGTGACACCTGAGAAGCAGCAACCTGCAGTTCATTTACGCAAGAGGCTTGGCAGGTGTAAACCCACAGAGGCACCCTGCAGTCTGGATAAATCTCTCTTGGTGCGGCCACCTAGATCCATAAAGCTGCAGAGGTGAAAGGCCACTTTAGCACCCAGCATGGCCACACTGAGCCTCCAGTCCAGATTCCTGCTTGGATTAGTTCAGGTTGCTGGCTTCAAGCAGCAAGTGAGAACACTGCAACATAGTAGAAAAACACAGGAATCCACTTTAGTTGTATCAGAACTCACAGCAAGTCTTTGGACAAAGATATACTCATGTCACTCGTATGATGGTGTATATTTTGATCCTGTTGAGTTTGAACTGACAGTATGTGTGCATGGGCTTCAGTTACCTGTAGGGACCTAATGGAAGCCTAATGTGTTGCATAAATTGCCATCTCTTCACTGTTCTCCTCCTTCCACAGGTTATTGCACCCACATCACAAAGGTTTACCATGTTAAATGATCCTGGAATGATTGACTTATGAAACACTCCTCCGGTTCTCAGCCAGTTAGAACCAGTTAAAACCATGTAGACTAGGAAATGAAAGTTAGATATGGGCATAAAATCATGAGTCAGTAGAGCCGACGCGTTAGGAGGCTTATCACATTATGTAATTCTGTTATAATAGATAAAGAGAGAACTGATTTGATTTGTTTTTGCGTTATATGCTAGCAGCATGGCTTTATTTTAAATAGCATTAATTTGAACATACTAGATTATAATAAACCATGGCCACATATTTGACCACGTTATAGGCTGAGGGCAGAACTGCATATGGCACAGAATGACAGGATTGTAAAAAAAAAAAGGAAAAACATGGTGGTAGCATGTATTCACCATTTCCTTCTTAATAATGAGAATGCCAACATTTGCTAATTAGCAGTTAACAAAAAGGACAGCTCAGACTGATGATATTGAGATATTTCAGGAAGATATCATTTAAAGTCATGAAGACAACAATAAAACATCAAGTCTTACCAGTTCTTAAGTGTAGAGAAGCCTGGGACATCAGTTTCACACGTGTCCCGTCTTCAGATCCCTCCGTGCACATTTAACACTAATCGTCATGAAAGGTGATTCTTCCATTACAAGAAATATTAAAATTTTTCTGCCTTTGCAGATAGTGTGTGGGGTTTTATGGTGCAGATCTATCTAAGGCACAAACATTATCCATCAGTGGCTGTAGGAGTTTGGTGGGATGTCAAATTTTCCACAAGGAAACATTCCAGTGAAGCTAAATGCACAAAAAGATCAATCCAATATGGAAACTGTGCACCTGTTATGATCTGTTCAATTCAGCTTGTGGAACACATCTCAGTCTCCTGTCGGGAAAGTATGATCATTAAGAAAAGACTTATGTGCAGCAGTTCAGAAGTACACAACGCTTATCACATTACAAATGAAGAGCAAATACTATCCATAAATTTGACAATTAAAAACAGGAGTTGTCATCTCAAGAGCTTTAATCATACATAGAAATTTAGTTCAACAGTACCATTCATTTAGAATGTTTTAGCAGTATGTATATTTAGTGTAAAGAGCATTATGTTTTTTTTTCCTTTTTCTGATGAGGAATATCCATAAGGATGATAGAAGCTTTCAGAAATACACCAGAGAGAGAGAGAAGAGCAGAGAAGAGACTGAGTACATGACTAAGTTGTAACACCTCAGACTACATTTTTAAACACCTCAAAAGGCGACATTTATCTGTGGTTTATGTACCAGCGTCCGTCCTCCTTGATGTTTTTTTTTTCCTTTTTCACTTTAACTGAAGAGCAGCAGAACCTTGAATGCTTTCAGAAACTAAAATAACTGTGGCACGTGCCCCATTTGATCAATGCCCTATAATGGAGAAACTCCTAGCAGTCTTTGATGACACCTCTTGCTGACCTAGCTGTTAAAACTTTGGGGTCGGGGTGAATTGTTGACACTGCTTAAGAGACAAAAGGAGGAGGGGTGAGCTGGAGTGGAGGACATTACTGCAATCGAGTGTCGTATTATAGGCTTGAAAAGAATCGACCACATCCATCTATTAATTCATCTGTTTCCTTAGCCATACATCCATCCATTGATCCAAACATCCAACCTATCAGAAAACACCACCATGAAACATACTGTATGTGCTGTTTGTGCTATCTTAGAAGCGCCACAACAACAATTCCAACCAGCTAAAGTCCCAAGCAAAGAAAACAAAAACATAACATGTACAAGACAGAAGGTGGAACAGATAATTGGCCTACAAATCCCAGAAGCGATTATTTTTCTGTCCATCCATTCCTTTTAAGAGTAGTTAAGTAACGCCACATGTGGATTTGGCAGGCGGCTAGCTTCACTGAGCTGCCATCTTGTTTCTTTCCCCTCTAAAACTTTTGAAGCTGCTTCTTTTGTGGAGTTGGTAAAGAGTAAGAAACTTGACTTCCAGAGCTGGTAATGATGGAAGCTGCTGTTGCGGTAGCGTCGTGGCATTCAGTGGGCGCACTCACGTGCAAAGACAGAGACTGTGTGTGTGGCGTTAAGGCTGGGAGGGAGGCTGCTGTGCTGCTGCTGCATGCTGCGACATAGCTGCCGGGGAGGACATGGACTGGACCATGGGCTGAGCTGGTGGGGGTAGCGGAGGCTGAGCCTGCTGTGCCCCTGAGTGCGTGTTGGGGGAGGGTGGGGGCGTTGGACGTTTGAATTTGTCAGGGCTGGTGCTTCTTCTTGGGGAGGGCCTCTGTTTGAGAAGGAGAGAGAAAACAAATGAGCCTCATCTTGTACAGAACAAGTGGATGGTAGCATTCTAAACATTTGGTACAAAAACTAGAATTTGGATAAAACTGGGGTGTTTGTAGAAAGTTGTGGCGCTATTCTCATTTTAAGGCTGATACAACTAGAACATGCATTTGTATAATGGAGTGTTAAATAGAGCTAATTGCAACAATACTTTTGTTTGGACAGTGTTTTCTAGGTTACAAGCCATCAAAGGGAAAATAAGATTGAGTGGCGAGGTTACTCAGTCATGTTTCCCCTGCTGAGCTATTGGTAATGAGCTGACAACTGAAATTCCATTCAAAGGAATGAAAAGAGAAAAGAGAAAAGTGGTTTAGAGAAAAATTAATCTGTCTGAGGTTCTGATCTCCCAGAGAGAAATATTTGCCTGTTTAACTCCTGGGTGGGCTGCATGATGATGGATGAGATGTGGTCTGTACCATCCACATGCATCAAGAGAAAATGAAAGAGAGAAAGAGAAAACTACAGACACAGCTATACAATACCACGGAAGAGTGGGAGGAAAGGATTAAGTATGGAAGAAAACATTGGTCAAATGTTTAAAGACAAATTGCTATTAGGTAATCAAACTGAAGTGGCCGCATCAAACTAGTGTAACACTAGTAAACATAATTATAGCAGTGAGACAGTTCCTATTAGGTCACATATCTGCACATGGTGAATTCATACATATAGGGAAAAAAGTCATTTATGAAAAACTAGAATTACCACCTTGTGACTGTTGCAGGGAATATGGTCACAATCGAAATGATCACTTCATCATTTTATCATCAGCAATATGTGTTAAATTGTGTGATAATTAGCAAATAAATTCTTGAGTTACGGCCAAAAAAGTGTTTTGTGAGGTCACACTGACCTTTGACCACCAACATCTAATTAGTTCATCCTTGAGTCCAAGTGAACCAAATTGAAGAAATTGGTGAACGAGAATCGGACGGACAGACAACACAAAAACATAATGCCACGGCTGTCACACAGGCACAAAGAAAAATGTACATTTGTAGGAAACTGTGAAATCTTAGCAAAAGGTTAAAGAATTAGTCAAAGGTGTCAAGTCACAGTGACCTGAATAGCACGTAACTGGCAGTGTTCCCATGAGAATGAGTGAGATGGGTATTTCATAAACCCAGGAGCAATGAGCAAGTACAGAAGAGACGGGTCAAAGAGGACTCTTCTTCTGCACTGTTGTTTTTAATCACATCATCAAAATTAATTAAAACCAACAGACAGCCATCTGACTAACAGCACTAGAGACTGTTCCTGCGAGTGTGTTTTTTCCAAAATATGAAGTGCTATGTCACATATCAAGATCAACATGGCTGACAGCTGTGTAACCTCTCCTTGGTGTTCTCTGGGTGTGGAATATCACTGCTAAAACAACACAGTGGCAGATCTTCATTTAAGCATGGTTTGTGTAAAAGGACACAAATTGCATGCAAGCTAACACAAGTTCAGCATTATTTGCACATATACTAAATTTTTTTGATATCCAAATTTTTCAAATTGTTCAAAAATAGGTGCGTTTCTCCTCCTGTCCAAAAATGTGGGCTTTTCTTTTGGGCACCCCACTTTTACCTAGCTTTGCAAACTGTTGTCTTATCGGTTTGTGTACAATATACAGGGTGGACAGTAAACAGGCAAAAGGCTGTGTGCTGCAATCTGCTGTTAAAATCCCAACTGAGACACATATTTGGAATGTGCTGTATACACATCCAAAGAATGTTCATAAAACATGAATGATATTGGTATAGCCCACGTGTCTTAAATGGAAATGCTAAATTCTGAAAAAATTTGGAATATCCAAAAACAATATGCTGTTAACATGACATAACAAATCATCAACAGTCATATTTGTATAATAGTGGAATATTATTGTACATGTAAACGTACTGAATGTCATTTTCTCTTTCTATGTCTTTCTCATTAAGTCCCCTTTTTCCTGAGAATACTACACTTATCACTTCTGCCTTAAATAATACTGTCAGAGAATTCAGGCTTATCACTTTACAAAGCATTGTGAAACCAATGTCAGACTGGTCATCAGTTATACTGGGAAAAATCCCAGTGGGCTATTACATCAGTGGGCAGGTGGACCATCAAAAAATCTATAGTTTTTACTGGCCCTGTCAGCCTCTACTGGCCTTCTCTCTGTGCCTACTATGGGGCACGACTGAGGTCACAATTAAAATCTAATTTATTTATCATTTCTATTGGGACACATTTTGCTTTACATCCCTGGTAAAATATAATAGATCTTGCAAGCAATTTTACAATATACAAGACTAAGTCACACCCTAGTATTTGGCTAGACCATGTATGGTTCAATGTGTGAAACTAAGGGCATAGTTGACAACTGTTGTGGAACCACTGTAAACAATTGATATCACTGCACAGTATTTGCCTAGTGTCATTCGGTTTCAGCCCTTTATCTGATTGTTTCTCTTCTACCCTCTCTGCTCACATATGCTGTAACTGAAACGCAGCCAGTTAAGACTACATGTTAACCAGCAGTCACTTCTGGCTACACTGCAGGATTTAAGCACCACACTAATAGAAACTGTTTGTACCAGTTCATTTTGAAAGAGCAACTGGAAAACCCGGCCGCCTGAACGATGTTCTAACTTCATGACACAGTCTGGTGGCATTCAGCTGACCAATGGAATAAGTTGATCACTCAACTCTATCCTTCAGTCAGGCATGAATGACATTCATGTTTATAGGGCTGGCCGCTCTGTTGTGGTCCAGCAAAAGAAAATTCAATAGAAAAATTATACTTGTTGATTGTTCACCTGTATTTTTATACCTAAGCTGGAGCAACTAAAACTGTGATTAGATCTCTTTGAAATAAATATTTGAGCTTTGGGTTGCAAACTCCATCCAACAAGAAATCCTAGTAAAAATTGAAACAAACACCTGTGACATCTTGAAAAACTCATTATTTAGGAGATGTTTGGTCAAGGATGTGTGGGTGGATGTTACTCACCGCTACGGCGTGAGAGGAGCTTCCGTGGACGTGCAGGGCAGGAGTGTTATAGTGGGAGATGGCAGCTCTGGACAGTGTAGCTGGAGGGGTGAAGCCAACTGTGTGGCTGCCATATGAGAGACCTGTGACAGAGTGGGGGCAGGCAGGAAGAGTAAGTTGCACATACTGTATGTACTTTTTTATAAAGTCATTAGATTTGACTGAGAGTCAAAGTACAGCAATTTCTCTTCTTAACACCAGTTGCATAATTATTTCATCCTAGACTGATAGCTGAACACGATTTATACCAGGCTGACAGAACAGAAACAGAGGTGCTTTGGCATCTCAGGTCTGTTTCGTCACTAAGCAAAAACATTGAGGCTATAATCTGACATCTTACTGAATCACACCAAACATGTCTTAATTTCCTCTGAATTGCATTTGCCATTAGGGCTCTAGGATTTAAACATCCAGGGCTTAGATGCATTTTCTAACTCTGTGTCTACACAGAAGGCGAAGAATGAGCAGCATGTTAGCTGAGCAGCAGCAGCACCTCTAGTGCTCCATCTGTGAAACCCTCTGACACGCTATAACATATGCTCAGTTACTCAGTATTAACTTGCTTTAAATTGCTTTTGTTGCAGATATCAAACAATTCATTATTAACTGCAGTAATATAAACAACACCAGGAGTACAACCGTTCTGAGTGAATCCTTTAAAGACTTTCTTGAATATCTGATAAATCTAAAAAAAAGAGTAACCATGTTTTTGTTATTTGGCAGATGCACTGACTCAATTACCTGTGTCATTCTCTATTATACATTTTAATCAGAAGAAGGGACTTGTTAGGAGCATTGCAAGATATAATGGGTATTAATGGTAAACTTTGTAACAAAGATAGTGTGTGCTGGCAACAAGTCATATCAACTGATATGAAAGGTGCTTTTTATTATCGTGTTGGCCATTCCCAATGACACAATATACCTTGTGGACTGCAGTATTACTTGGACAGAGGCCATCTCAAATGTACCTACCAGGTGATATGGGTCGGCTGGAGCTGGGGGAGGGGGTGTAGGGAATAGGGCTGGACACAGTCCTTGCTCGCAAGCCCTGTGCAGACATCTCATTGAAGTACCTGAGAGGGTGAGAAGAGCAGTTTATGAAAATCAAGTATGATTCATGTATGGCTACATGAAAATAAGACACAGTATTATTTATCATTATATTATGTTGTTTTCATTCACCTGCCATACCCTCAAATTTTTCAAGTCTCTGAAAAAGAGAAATCAATGAAGAATCCTAAAGGTTTATGTACATGTGCCTTCAAATACCATTTATTTAAAACTGTTCTGTTAATATGGTGATGATAAGAAAAATCAAGCTTAATTATGATACCTAGGCAAGTGGTAACATGTTAAAATTATATTAGTATTTTAAATTATATATATTACATAGCACCTTTCATAAGCTACAATATTACTAGGTGATCCAAAAAACAGGAGCATAAACCTAATAATAAACGTTAAAGAGAAACAATACTGAACCCTGCAAGAAGATCTCATACTAAGGGGGAAAGAGCAGTTTTTTTTGTCAAGCTTAAGAGTCATCACAGCAAACACAGTCTCGTCTTGATTTTAGACAGGGGGACCATCTGGATACAACTTGCGCAATTAGGGTAATGACTACCAGTAGTAAAAGGGATCACACAAAGTTTAAAAAGGCTTTGGCGTAAATGATCCTGATAGCTTCTTTTCCATTATATCAAGATAACACAGATCTGGTAGAATTAAACTACACTATGCTACTGTTAATGATTTTCATCTTTGCCTATGTTAACACTGGTGTGTGAAGAAATTTTGGCTATAGCCTGAAACAAAACTGTATGGCAGTATTTAGGATTCACAACATTCATTTTATGATTCTATGAAAAAACACAGAGTGGGTTGTGACATGCAGACAACAGCTTTGGTTAATGGGCACCATGTTGTTACCTTGCTAATCACAAAGAAAGCCTATACAACACTGACAAATACTGGCAATTACAAGAGTAACTGTTGCATGCTGAGGTGGCACACATGCTTGTTGTCTTTTGCATCTCTCACTCTTTTGTTCCTTCATCTTTTCATTCTGACAGGTTCAGGCCCCCTTCATCCAATCAGCCGTGTCAGCAGTGTAAATGGCCAATGGAGCCAAATGCCTCTCCAGCCACTCTGCAACATTATACTCCAGTGCACAGGCCAAGCCATTTAACAAGATGAAGTCTCTCTCAGCCATTTGCCTTGATTTCCTAACACATGTGGTTTTGTACCCCAGTGTTATTGTGCCATTTTTGTAAATCTGCCCTTATCATGTGTCCCATTCTTTACCTCTCATCGTCCATCTCCAGACTGGATTCACTCTCTGACAGTTGTCTGCACAGGGCCTCCCTGCGCTCCATCTCTCTCTGAAGCTTCCTCTGCAGTCGGATGTTCTCCTCCCTCATGTGTCGCTCCTCCTCTATGTACTGGGCACGCTTCTCTGTATCTGAGAGGGCACACGCAGAACAAATGACATCAGTTGAGATATCCACATCCTGGCCACTGTATATCAACATAAACACCAACATTGATCTTCTTGTAAAATAAAAAACTAATAAAAATAAAAGGGGCCATCTAAAAACTGCAGATGCAGCATGATATCCTCCTAAGACCTCCAAACACAATTCAGTTTGTGCAGTACAATGTTTGCTTTCCAAGAAGGTGAAAGCCTGTTGAAGACAACCTCTACTAACAATAGATCATCAGTAAAGCACCATCATGATGATGTAATTGTTTCCAGTAGCATTGCTGTCTTGCTACTTGTCTCAGCTTCTCAGAACATTGTGTTAAAGGTTAGACTGATGGCTCCCTCTAGTGAAAAAAACAGAGCATAGACTACACAGTGTTGAGGGACCATCCCAGACAAGTGTTTAAACTTTAAAACTTATCTCCATCAATTCATTTCTTGGCTTAAGCTGAATCGACACATCCGACTGTCTGAACAAATAAGGGTTATTAACTTCAACATAATGGTGTTTACTGCTGTGCTAGAAGCTGTTTTTAATGTGTCCGCAAGCACCGTTCATAATGCAATGGCCTAATATGGATTCCTCTTCCTAGTACCACATGCTTTCCTGAGTGGCCTCATGTTTTAAAGAGACAAAGTAGAGTGAAGGTGGGAGGAGTATATTAAGACAGTTGGGAATAATCAGTGACATGTTCATTAAGAGGCGCTGGGAGGAGATAGTTTAGTACATTGTGTTACATGTTATGAAAATAAGTGTTCAAATGTCAATGCATTGTCATAGACATCAATATAAGGCAGGATCTATTGTGCCTGTCTATCGAGCTTCTTTCTGAACTAACCAGTCAGTCAAGTCAGTGGCTCCTGAAAATAAATTATTCTCCCTGAAATGTTAAAACGAGTTATAATGTCACCAGAAGGCAGGAGCTGTGAGGATCTTTTGGTTTTCTATTGTTCTTGCCATTCAATAATTTGCCCCACAGAACTCTCATGATCCAAGAAATGCTGCCATCACCTCACTGAACACAACTTAAACCTGAATTTTACATGCACTGAATTTCATTTACAATTTAATGTATTGAAATCTACTTTCATAGACATGAAACTTCTATAATATTGCCCATCACTCACAGAGAACATTTGTTTACATTTATGGTCTAAGTATCTTCTCAGCATATGATAAGAAAGGGTACAGCTGTAGCTGTTTTGTAAACTCCTTCCTTGTGCATTAAATGGTAAATGCTTTTCTAGTCCTACCAACCACTCAAAACATACTGCATACAGCAGGACACATGCGGACTGGACGAGCCAGGAATCAGGAACCAACCATCCTATTAGTGGACAAACTGCTCAACCTCCAGAGGCATAGCCGCCTGCCATTAGTGTTTAAGACAAGCTAGTGTTATATCATCTCATCGCAAATTTTATTAACCATCTATATTGTCACATAAAAACCATGAGACAAAGTGTCAGTAAGTGTAGAAGTCATGAAACAGATATTGTAAATATGGTCATTTTATGCATTTAAAATGTTACTCTTAAAATAGTCTCAGATGTTGGCGTGCTCTTGAATGCATCAACAAGATCACAGTTCACAACAGTCCCCCAAAACATCCTTGAAGGCACCATGGACAGGAATGGTGCCTTCTTGCAACTGTATTTCCACGCAGTATCAATGTAATATATAGTGCAGACTAGGGTTGAGAATTTTTTTGGACATTATCAGCACTTGACCTCTTTAGAAAATGGCACTAAATTTACCCTTAATGTTTTATCTTTAGTGTAGTAAGGTGTAGTATTTACATCTGTGTCGCTTGTTTCTAGGTCACAACTTTCTACAGATGGAGTGGAGGCTTAACTTGCTATATTAATAATTCTAATAATACTACTATTAATAGTAAGTAACAATGATAATACTCAATAGATGGGCTTTTCACAAGAAAAAAAACCTTCTGCCCTGTCTGAGGCTCATATAAGTCAAACTCAAAGTAACAACACCAATGATAAATACTCAGAACAATGAGACAGATTATCTTCGGGGCTAAGACCTTTCAGAGAATCAACAACATCAAGACAAGGCTTGTCGCTGACCACTGTGTAGTTCTACTTCTTCATAAACCCTCGGATGTCTTTGGGTGTAATGTGACCAGTGAATGACAAGGAGGTAACGAGGCTATAAACTGTGTCACCACAAAGCCAGAAAGTATCCAGTTC
Source organism: Seriola aureovittata (assembly GCF_021018895.1). Classification (NCBI taxonomy): domain Eukaryota; kingdom Metazoa; phylum Chordata; class Actinopteri; order Carangiformes; family Carangidae; genus Seriola; species Seriola aureovittata. Next base: position 17,389,458 of record NC_079377.1, read on the forward strand.
TTTCATGTCAATGTAAAAAAGCCAAGCCTGGGTTTAGGTTGAATTTGCCCTTCACTGCTTATCTAAGGATCAGTTTTACCAATCACATCCTTAATCAACACTTAATCAACATCTGCCACTTCAGAGCCCACACCCCACATGGATCATGTGACAAGTTGAGAGGCCACTTACGCTGCAGCTCAGTGGTGCGCAGGCTTTTCTTAAGCCTCTCCACCTCATTCTTCAGGAAGCGGATATGCCGCATCATGTTCTCTGGCGAGTCTATCTCCATGGAAACATCTCTTGGGGAGGGAGGAGCTGATACAGGCTGGTCCAACTTCTCCTGAAGGATTCTAGTTTAGGAAACAAACAAATCCCAATGTAACTGTAATTCATCAACTGAAATAATCAGCATGGTGACCAGCTATTTAAAATAAAATATATTTAAGATTCCTAGCTTTAACATGGGTCTTAACAAAAGCCTAGACTTTACAACTATAAAACAATCTATTTTATTCTCAAAAATGAAAACTTTTGAACCTTTTCAACCCTTCCTCTTTTACAGCAAATTTGGATTGAAAATGGCTCTGAAATTACTGACAATTTACATACATAATCAGGCCTTCAGGATGTTACTCCACTAAAAACCATTACCCTGAAAATCTGTTACCTAGAACAAAAAGCTACTGTTAGTCGATCACTGGTAATTTTACTCTGCATCATTATGCATAATTGCAGCTTAGTCATTTGTTTAGAGTGACAGACAGGCATTTTATGTGTGCCTCTGACTGGGCCTGTTTCTGTCAGACACAGAGAAGGGACATGAAATATTGGGTATACTTACACAAAAGCATTATTAGTCCAGTCAAGATAGACTGAAATATGACAACGATTTTGTAATTTTTACCAAAATATTGCTGAAATTTGCTGTTTGGCCGTGTCAAGATATTGTGTCTACCCTAATTTAAATGGAAACATCTTTGGGAAAGCAGAGCACTGCAGGACAGCTTTAAGATAAGTTTTATAAGTTTTAAGCCAAGATAAAAATATTACACAGAACATGAGCAGAGTGCTTTTATAGACTATGCGTCACAGCCAACCCATCAGGCTTTATATTTTTAATTAGCACTACTAGTGAAACTATTGGCTAATTTAAAGATTTGTTGAGCAACAGATGATCCACCGAAGAAAGCAACAAGATGTGGGTGAAAGCTATGGAAAATTTAAGTTAGAGTCTTTGACCCATTTGCTAATATTACTGAAGAGGTTTTGGCTTTCAAATTTGTTCAAGTATGAATATGGGTGTAAAACAAGCTTTGAATTCAGGCCCACAAGTAGCAGATTCTAAAACATCTACCATTTGTAGATACTGAATGGGTTGACACATATAAGATCATTCCACACCTTTTTTCAGCCTCCAGTTTGTCCATGCGTTTCCACAGTCTGTTGACCAGGGCTTCTTGTTCCTGCTCTAATGTGTTCTCAAGGTCGATCTTCTCCCGCCTCAACTGGAGAATAAAAGTATGAGAGAGGAGTGACGTTCAGAGATAGAAAAACCTTGACGTTGGAAATGATCACAGGACTGCACAGAAGTACACTGTACTGCAAAACCAAGCTTTAGTCCCTATGTTGGCATGTGAAAGAGCCACATGATAGAAAAACAACAAAGCAGCATAGTCTATATATAAAATAACCCTAAAAATAAAATAAGCTGTTCAGTAGTGTTTTTTGTGGTGAAATTAGGTCACAGTTTTTGGTGAACGTGTCATTTGGTTACATCTCCATCTGGGCAAAATGCACAGTAGCATAACATAAGCATCATTCAGACACATACATTCATGAGTGAACAACAATGAATGCATGCAAGCACATCTACAGAAAAATCCTGTCATCATAGCATGGAAATATTATGGTGTGGCTTCAGCACACACAGGTTTGACCCAGCCACAGACCAAAATGTTCTTTCCAGCTAACATTCAGTGGGAAAAAGTAAGGGTGGTGAAATTTTAGTGTCTGACACTACTACAACAACTGGACACACAGATTCAGGGATATACTGTACCATACTGGATCCTGAAATCTTCTTACTCTACCATGTTAAGCATACCTGTTCCAGGGTTAGTTGCTTTGAGATGGTTTCATTCTCCATCTTCTTGATCTTTTTCATGAGCTTGTTAACCTGGAACTCCTGTTCCTGTTCCAAATGCTGCTCCAACTCTGCCTTCTCATGCTGGAGCTAGGATGGACAAGGGGAGGAAAGTGCATGGACAGAGGAAAAGAAGAGGGGGTGAATGAAACCACAGCGATGAGAGAGAAGGGAGAGGAGCAAGAGCACAAGAAGAGGCTCATGGTGAGTCATATAAAAACAATTTGATGACCACAGTGAACAAACACACTGGTGTCAGATCATCACATTTAGCTTACACATTGAGAGTGTAGCAAAATGGGAAGCCAATGTCACAATTCCTCCTGAATCATGGCTTAACTTCTCAGAGGAATAAACAGTGCAAAATAATGATTTGGCAACTAAAGTAACCACCTCTGGCAGCTCACCAATACAAAGAAAGGGTGCGGCTCAGCACTGATTCAAAACGGGACGGCTGTGTGATAGATTATATGAGTGATTACTCATTACGGGAAAAGGGATGCAAATTCATTTATGGGAAAAGGCTGGAAAGAGAAAAAATAACAATTTCCATTATGCTACGACCAGAAACAACGAGAATACTTCAAAACAACACAGTTTATTTTAATTTACAATGACTGCATTCACACAGAGTTGAATGCTTGTAGTATCCTGACTGAAAGAACAGGCCACCAAGTTTTGCCACACCCAGTGCAGCCAATATTCTTCTAATTAACAATTAGACAATTAATTAGGAATTGTTTCGATAATGTGCCTCCCTTTAGCGAATACAATTACTAGTTACTCTATACCAGGGCTCCACACCACTGTACTGTGAGGGGGAGTGGCAACTATGCCCAAGTGTGTGTGAAAATATATCTGTTCATTTTCAGCCTATGGACACCTTGCAGAGATATTTTATCCCACTTTGGTTCTTGTGTCCTTCAAGTAAATGCCATTTGTAAGCAACAACAGCACAGTGGCAATGTGCGCATGTGTGTACATACTGTATATAATGGTAACTGTGCGAGAGCTTTTCCTTTTATGACTCCATCAACGGTAGATGACTTCAGTTAATAAGTCCATCTTCAAAAGTAATGGTGGGGAAAACGCAGGTCACACAAAATCATTTTCAAAAGTGTTTCCTCAGAGGAGCATTTCAACACCCAGTAAAATAAATGACCACATTTGCTCAATTCTCACTCTATCATCACAAAAGTAAAGCACATGCCCATGTTATAAAAGCATACACATACACACACTATGGGCCATATGTCACATCAAAGTCTACAGGCAGAGGCAGGCACAGGTTTGTTTCATGTTAAGTGAGAAGGCAAGACAACAAAAGTTCATCTATATGACCTTAACAAGGGTCTGCTGATGTCCCTTTCAAATTCCCACTTCTCGACATATCAACAAACCATTAGGATGCATACAGCTAGCCATTCAAAGTGTGAGAGTGTGCATGCATGTGCTGTGTGTTCTGCAGTTAGGAAAATAAGATGTGGAAAACAGACTGAACCAAATAACCGACAGACGCGATGAGAGTAATTTGAGAGTCATTTCTAGTAGCTAGCAGCCGCAGTGAAGTCATCTTGAGCCTTTCCAGGCTTCAGGCAAGTACCAGGACAATTGATGATAATGCATTAGCTGCCGCACGCTCATACATGAGGTGGTGTGCAGACACACACCCAGCGAACTTATGCTGAACATGCTTGACAATACTGCAGCCAAAAACTTTATAGAGCATAATAGAACAGTAAGAAAAAACTCTGTATCACAGTGATGTTTGTTATCAATATGATAAGTCATCAAACAGGGTGAAGGTTCAAACTGATGTTAGACTATCTTCCATTGTCCCCGGTATAAGCAACTACAACCAGTGAGGTAAAAACTGGTATTTCGAATCTTGTTCCCACTCACTTGCATGAGTTTCCTTGACAGTTCATTGGTGAGAAATTCCTCCTCCTTCTCATAGTTGACTGCTAAGGTCTCCTTCTCCTTCTGGAGGGCCTGGATCTTCTTAAACAAGGTGTTGCTGATAAATTCCTCCTCCTGCTCTGCTCTTGCTTGCTGTGGGATGGAAACAAATGGGAAACAATGGTAGAGGCAAACATCAGTAAATTAGACTCTTAGGTCTTGCACATCAAACTGTGATTTTCACTTTTATCCTGATTAAATTGTAACAGCCAAAAGTGCATTTAGATATACTACAAACACAAGTACACCACCCAACCAAATCTGCTGCAGTGAAGTCTCTCAGCCAAAGAGGAAGCAGAATTTCCCCTAATGACTCAAGAGATATTGCAGTAATGGGTGACTGACAGTAAGGGAAAGAGTGAAACATGGGTGCACTAAGGAAATGTGTTTGGGCAGCTACAACAGCTAGCATTACAGTGTGATGATACGTCTGTCCTTGTTAGCACCAGTCTCAAATTATCCACCCTCATTCTCCACTGCCCTCAAAGCTAAATTCTGTTTTGCAAGCAGAAAGAATATGTTAGTAGCTCAAAACAATGAGAAGGACAATAGAAACCGAACAACTAGTTAAGCCTCACATTAGGGTGGTATGGGTGCAGTGTGGCTGATTTGCCAACATTAAAGCCAGGTATTTAGCTAGCTCGCTAAGTTTGGCCTGCGCATCTATCCAACAGATCGGTTACACATTTTATGAAGCTGAGACTGATTAACCGAGCATGAAGATATATGACGCATCGGTCTATGCCAGTGCTGCGGCTGGGTTATTTATTTCATAGTCGGTTACCTTATCCTTGTTGGACATAACGTGGTGACAATGTTTAGCAGTGAGTAATCAGCTGACCAAATAGCTAACATCAGTCCGGTAACTTGCATCGTGAGATGCCCACCTAATTTTTAACGCCTTTTAACATGACGTTCGCCGTGGAGCTAATATTAGCCAAGATTAGCAGCGGAAAACAAAACAAAGCAAACTAGCTGGCTATCTCTGCAAAACCAGCTAGCAAACGTTAGCCCGCTGGCTAAATTAGCAACATATCCAACTAACGCTAGCTAGCTAATATTAGTGGAGCTAGCAAAACACCAGAATGTTGTGTTCATATACAGATAACCTTTCCATGGAATACATTAAATGTGTCAACATGGACTATTTAGCACCAAACAAACAGCACCAGCCACAGTTAACTTACTGACAAATACAATATAGTAAGTGGCGTGATAGCATCTAGCTAGTTAGCCAGCTGCCGTTACTCACAATGGTGACGCTAGCTTTGCGGAGGTCCCGATTCTCCTCCTGCAGGGCTTTGCACTTGAGTTTGAACGTCTCCAGCTCAATTTTAAGAACTTTATTTTCTTGCTGTAGGGAGGCCAGGCGGTTCGTCAATTCCTCCAAACGAAACTGTGAAATGACTATGCTCGGTTTCCCCGAATTTGAAGCGGAGGACGACATCGGGGTGGCCGAGCTGCTCCCAGCTCCGTCGGTGTCGCTCTCGCTTGCGCTGTCCGCCATGGTTGTGCGACAGTGTGGAGAAGAGAGGGCGACGGCGGCAGCAGCAGCGTTTGAGGGGCGCACACAGCAGAATGGTACACCGTGTGACCTTGCTCACGCTTGCCGGCATAGCGCCACCGCCAGGATGTCTCCAGTACCGCCCAGTGCACCCTAGACAATCTGTAACACATCCTTATCAACTACATCCAAGACGGTGGGTTGCTGAACCTAAGCACATTTTAAGATGAAATGATAAGAGCCTTAAAGCGTCTCTTATATCATTACTTGACTTATCCACCTGTCCTTTAGAGCGGCCTTGTGTCAGAATTTACGTGCTATGTATTCCTAAATAGATATATGTTTTATCAAAGTAAAAAAAAGACAGGGTCAGTAGGTCCCCAGAGAAGAGACACTCTAGCCATGACCTGGTCATAAGGATGATGTAGAAATTTGCCATCTATGATAAATAATCAGTAGGTGGCTGAGCATTTCCCTATTGTATTCCACCTCTAAGAACACACTACCATTCTTATTTGAACAGTACCTTCAGTATTTATAATAGTAATTAGGACTCCAGTAACTACATATTAGTGTTATCATCATCTGCATAAAATATCCACTTAAAGAAGGTTATGTGATGTTAATAAATTATAGAGCTTCATGAGAGACAGGATTGCTTTGAAATAACTTTTCTAGTTTATATTTAACTCATTCAACAGAAATCAACAATATCCTCATCATGAACTGTTGTCGTCTGGCCACACAAGGCAGTCCAAGCATATAAACAAGCAGCCCTGGAGATTTTTGCTCAAGTACACTTTGGTGAAGAAGAAGCACATAACTAGTTGAAGGACAGTGTCTCTCATGACATAACTACCCTGCTTCCATTACATTACTTACATAATAAAACAATGTTCAAGGACACAAAGACAAGAACAGAAACAATTGTACTGCAAAATCAATGCATTTTTATTTTTTTTATTTTTAGGTTGATTTTTTTTAAAGACGTCTGAAACATTTGTGGTGGCATCATTGCTGCTATAGCCTCTAAAAGACCTTGAATAACCAAAGTGCTAGAATAGTTACATTTCAATGGCTTCACGCTGTTAGTAAGAATTGTACATCAAAAAATCTGCTCAGGTGAAAACACATATCAAACAAAATTGACAAAATTGATAGTTCAACCATATCAAAGGATCCTCTTCCCCTTGATTGACATAGTAGTATAAGGGGATGTGGTACAGCACCCTACCTGACTTTCTTCAACCCCCCTTCCCCCCTCCCCACGCCAAAAAAAAAAAAAAAGTTACATAGTTTTCATGTCCACAGCAGACATCAGCATACTGAGCCATCGCACCAGTAGAACACCACACTTGAACTACATGGGCATCTAATGAAAACCAATACAAAGATAATTCCTAATGTATTGTAAAGTAAAATTTTGCCAATGAGCTAGTGAAAACAATTCTATTCGACACTGCATATACAGACTCTCAAGCCTAAAAAGATCACACAGTTTCAGAGTTAAACACAATTTATTTAATGCTTAAATAATTGTTTTTGACCATCCAGTGTTTTTGTCATACAATATGCTATTTAGAGCTACAATCAAATAATGTCTTTATGTGTCCTTAATGTGAGTAGGATTTTAAATTAAGGAAATACTTCACCAAAAAATCCAAAATGAAATGCCCCCGTTTTCCTTTAATACCACAGCAGCCGTTAGAAAACCAAATTGACACACTGCTAAAATGATTACGAACAGTCTAACAGTGTACAGAGACTCCTACACCTTATAGCCAATACGCACAATACAGTTATAATTTTACAGCGAGCCAGCCTACTAGCATTTACATTCAGATTATTTCGTTCTCGTAGCAGAAGCTGCCCTCCGGTTTTACATACACAGACAAGACATCACACCCTCAAGAAGCTATAGAACTTTTTTTCATTCTCACCCCATCATGATAAATGCTTTAATGGTATCCTTTTTCAATTTAAAATATAAAATCGGTGACAAATGTTTGGGCTATATGTGTACACAGATAAAGGGTTTTTATTTGTCATTTGAATACAGTGTTTGCAAACTTGTAAAAATTGTACTTAAAATAATGTGAACAGCATGCATGAAAATATGAGTACTCTGAAAGGCTGCTTTTTGCAGGATTAGATCCACTCCCACTTTGGGAATTACTGAAATTTGATTTTCTGGAAATTTCTTCTGTTAAAATCAAACCAGCTTTTTTTCATGTACAAACATTATACCTGCTCTAATAATTAATTATACAAGAACCTGTGAAGTTACACTCAAATCTTTAAAAGTGGAACTGTTTCAATAAATTTTGAAAGCACTTGAAAAGGTTACTCTCCTCAGTGCGTTCTCAACCAGTAACTTACCCTTTTTTAAGAATTTTACACATTGTAATTTTATATACAGAAAAAGCTTTTGTGTTAGTTTAAGTTTTAAAAAGGAAGAAAAAAATCCCAAAACAATTTACATCCTGACAACAATGGGTTCAAGAAAAAACCATAAGGCGAGTGTTGAAGTTGAATCAGAAGTGTTCCATTAGATTTTTTTGTGTTATTGTGTCTACTTCATTCTTTCCATCCACCATGTGGACTGAGCTCTTGTGCCATCTTTGGTCACAGTTGCACCTGTGTGGTTGTCAGTAACGGAGTCTTTTTCGTTTTCACCACAAACGATGCTCTTCAAAAGGCTCTCACTTTACCAGTGGACCGATGGCACGTATTGTCTCACACAAAAACAGGAAGCAGAATCATTGTCCACGAGTCCACTGCAGTCAGAGAGTGAGAACCTCCTGGGTCTTTTTGATTGACAGGAAGTGAGTTTTTCATGCTCATGCGTAAGTCAGAAGGGTCGACTCCTCTCACATGAAAACCATTTGTTTGAAGCAGATAGTTGCAGACTGGACCCTTGTCTGAAGGCCTCACACTGTAGCTCTTCAGCCCTCTGAACACTTCTTGCCAGGAAACATCTAACTCAGTTCCTGTACATCTGCAAGACACAAAACAGTTCATCAAATATTGAAGCACATTTAATATATTAACAAGTTTATAGAGTAAAATTGCCAAGGATACATGTCCTTCTATCTAAAATTATACAATATTTTTTGAACAAAAATATTCTCTTAATTTACATATTAAGGGTGCAACCTTCCTCTCACAAACAAAAATTTTTCTATGTGAAAAGTCTTTTTAAACAGCAAAAACTGTTGTGATCTAACAAAATCACAACAAGACCTGATGGTCTGTGGGTTGTTATGGTGACCTCTGTTACCATAGAAACCCATTGCTAGGCTTCACAGCAGTGCCATATTATTTCTAAGTCAGTTTTGTACAGATGGAGTGATTCACTGCAAACATAACATACGGGTGAACAGCAGTAGGGATTAACAGTCTGGCCAGTGGGATAACAAAGTCTTTTTGGATGCTACAATGCTGTTACGAGTTGGGGATTTAGTGAACAAAAACAGGCATTGAGGGTATCAGTGGGCCAATATAATGCTGAGGTGTGTGCCGTCCATCAGCCCTGTTTCCTTTGTAACTGTTCCCTATTCACACACACTCGTGAACACGGAGGGCAGAAATGTTGCCAGAGGATCAGTCAGCCTTTTGGAGTCTGTGGGACAGAGTAACTATCTGAGGAGGGGTAACTTACAGGAATAGTTTGACGTTTTAGAAAACACCCTTATTCTTATTTCTTCTTCTGAGAAGATCAAAACCACTCTACCATGTGTGTATTAGGTACCCGCACGTCTTAAGAAGGTCATTGAGTGCACTGAATAAGAAGCGAATGAGTAGAGGAGTGATTAACAAGAGAGGAGCTGATTGTGTTACAGAGAAAAGCAGTAAGCTACTGTACCTGGTAGAGCACAACCATCCCTATGAGTGGAACTTCTTATCTCCTGATCTTCTGTCATCCTTTCGCCTGCTATTCCTTGAAACTTCTCCTTGCTAGAAAACACAGACAAAGAAATATAGTTGAGTCATGGTATCATTTTCTTCTCATTGGAGGAAAACAAGTTTCAAACCAACACGCAAAGGAGAAAGTAAACTACACACACAGTAGGAATGTGAAACTAGCAAATGTTAGTAGTATAATTATTGTTAGGAATATAATTAGGACCCAAACCACACACCTAGAAGAGAAATTATATTATTATGTAAAGTGTTAGAAAGAAAAGAGGTACACTTTATTTTCACAACAGCCATGACACTCATTAGCCATACTGTTGACTAATCAGTTAAACACTTTAAAACACCACACCAAAACCACAGTCAGGAGGAGCATAGTCAGCATCCCCTTTGTTATGTAAACACAATACACACCACACACTGTCAAAACACAAAATGCAAGGTTGCACTTCAAATGGCATCATTTTTGCCCAGAAGAGAGATAATGAGGACAGTTTTCCCAAACCAACTAATCCAGTGTTAATCAAAAATTCACCTGCACCACTGGATATAAACAAGATCAGATCAAAACTGATTCCATTTTTGACTCCGTTTTTTTACTTAAAGCTGCACTAAAAGAGCAGTGAGATGTAACTCTGAGGTCTTCGATACCTAGAAGTAACGTGGTGTCAGTAAACTGTGCTGTTCTGCTACACCCAAATACATTTGAAATATTCTGTATATGTTTTGTGTAGAATAGTACATATATTTCTGTTCATCATCACATATTTCAAATCATTAGGAACTTTATTAATAAAATATTGCGGGTTTGAGCAACGCTTGGCCAAAGACAGTTACTTTCTGATGATGACCTGCTGGTGGGTCTCACAGGATTGAAGAGGTTGCTCATGAATGTATTTTCTCATTTAGGTAAGATACAATGTTTTTGTTGTTGTTGCAGCTCCACTTTGTGTTTTAGGATGGTAAAATTTGTGCTTTTTCACATGCAGTCTTTCACAGTGCAGCTTTAAGCCTGACATCTACATTAGCTGTGAACCTCCCACATGCTGATTGTTTTCTGACAGGAGGGTAACAACATCCCAGGCCTCCCATCTAGATTAGACTTTGAACCCAGGCACACAGTTAGATATCTTCATGCCAACCTCAGACCAGTCTTCCTGCAGAATGGGACTGTGCTGAAGGTCTCGGTGCCACCTGTCGCCTCCTTGGTTTTCTGGTGTGGGAGTAGAAACCCTCCGAATAACCTTCCTTATTACCTGACCAAGGCAGAAGGATGTTGATAAAGGAAGAAAAAATCTGATCTGCTTTGTGAAAACATCTCTCCCTGTGGTGGGTTTTATTTCAGAGCTGAATGGGAAATGAAAATGAAGTTGTACATTACTTTTCTACTGATGAGGTTACCGTCTTGGTCCATATAGTGTTCCTCTGTAACAGACTCGCCTGGAATATTCTTTGCCTCTTCTCCCTGGAAGCATTTGTGGTTAGGAAACAAATAAAGGCTCACAAAAGACGCATTCAGAACTAATAAAACAATCCGTTACCATCACCACACCCGAAACAGCACCTCAAGAAAGACAAACATCCCTGTCAGAAAGAAGCTGAACACTGGGTTAGTCTTCAACCATGACCTGAGACGGGCTTGGTAGTGCACGTTCACAAACATATCTATGCTTACACATATCCACACCTACAAAGGGAGTAGAACTATCATTAACCAAACACAACTACTATGATGCACACCAGAATGACCAGTCTAAACCAAGCCAAGCCAAACCAAACCAAACCAAACCAAACCAAACCAAACAAAGGCTCAGCCCAGCCTCTGCTTCAGGCTTTCAGGGTACCTTTAAAATGAGACGGCGTCTGAAGATTCTTGTAGTTACAGTCTGTTCTTCCTCTGAACCAGAATCTACACTAACCCGCTGCTGAGAAAGGTATTATAAGGTCATTACACAAACACATGGAGGGAGTCAGGAGGAGAGAGAAGTACATGTATAGGAAAGAGAATTAGTTAGCTGTGACATGTAGCCTTTATGAAGGCCTACGCCATCTCCATGGTCTGCTGGATCAAAAAGAAGAGAAACCTGGAACCAAAGACTTAAGTTTGTTTGGTTTAGGCATTTCACCTTCAATAACAGAATCACAATGAAGTATAGTGCTGCAGTAGGTACAGACAATAAACAGGACTAGATTCTACACTGCACTATAACCACTGTTAAGGGTCTTTTCATTTGATTGTACTCATTATTGTTATTGCTAGTAACATTACCTGGACTTTTTTCTCTGACACCAGCGCTCCCTCTTCTTTTCTGCCATTCGAAGACTCAGAGGAGCCGCCCTGAGGTGAGTGCTTTGAGCTGTCGCCGTTCTGTCGGGACCTCCCTGATTCGCCCCTAGACGAGGATGTGATGGAGTCACTAGAGTTCTCCTGGCTGTTGGGTAAGATACAAATAATTAGGACTGTAGTTACAGGATACCGTAAAGAGCTGAAAAATACATAATCTGAGAAGATTTCTGAGAAGGATGCACAAGGAAAAGATGGATTTTAAATTCAGGCTGGCAAGAAATTGTGGTAATTCTCAGAGACTTAAGAGACTGACCTTTCCCGTCTGTCGAGCAGGTCTGAGCTGACACTTCGGCCTGGCGTCGGTGGTTCCACATTGACGCTTGATGAATCACTGTGCCAACCTGAAAGTGAACACATGTCTTTTTCTGCCTGTTCAACCTGATCAAGAATCTCCTGAACCCTGGCCTCGGTCATCTCTTTGTCCTCCTCCTTCTCCTCTGAGCCTTCTTCTTTCTTCACCTCCTCCAACAGAGACCCTAATGCCTCTTCTGTGCTTTGTTTGTCTCCGTGTCCCTCCTCCTCTTCCTCATTGGATTCAGACTCACTGGACTGAAGTTCTCCAAGTGCCTCAACCCAGGCCTGAGGGGAGAGACGGGCTACAGCCTGGTCCTCGGTTGCATGGTCCTCTTCTGACGTCCCGTAAATATCTCTTTCACTGCCACACAACTCTCCTTCATCCTTAAACTGCAGTTCTCCATCTGTGTCACCCTTGTAGACCCTTTCCTCACTGTCCCCATCCACCTTTTGCACCTCTGGTTTTTCATCAATACCCTCTGTGACAGTCACCGCTTCTATTGTGGTACAGTCTTTTCCCACTTCATGCCAAATTTCTATCAGATTATGCTGCTGCTCCTCTGACAGATTCTGCACATCTCTCACCTCCTCCACCTTACAGGCTGTCCCCTTCTTCTCATCTTGAACAAGAACATGCTGCTCATCTATCACATCTTTCTCTTCCTCCGCAGACCCCTCCTTCTGTTCCACCAATATGTTTTTTTCCTCTGCCAACTTTGACCTATCTTTTGTAATCAACTCACATTTTCTTTCCACATTTTTAATCAGGTCCTGCTCTACCCACTTTTCCACTAATCCATTGCCCTCTGCTAAATCTGTTGCAACCATCTCAACAACCTTCTCTATTTCTTCTGTCACTTCCATTTCACCTCCTTTTAAACCTACATCCTCCTGTACCCCATTGGGGGCACCCAACTGCACTCCTGCATCTACCACTTGTGCTCTGTCAGGCGATGAAGGCGTTATAGATGATACTGATGATAGAGAAGGGGAAGATGTGGAGTAAGCCATGTCAATGTCTAACTCGCACATCGCTGGGAAAGAGTGAGACCTGGGCTTGTGGCTCAGCTCCATTTCATGACAAGACCTGTCCTCCTCTTCGCTCAAAAGCAGCTGGTCGTTCAGAGCGATGTGGGGCTTTCTGACCTTAGAAGGAACAGGGTCAGGGAGTTCAAAGGCCGGGAAGGATAGGGCAAGGTCACAGGGTCTGGGGGGGCTCCTAGGAGGGCTGTCTGGCTCTTCGCTACCAGGCTCTATCTCCGGGCTCCAGGGCAAGGGCTGAGGCTGGGAGTCGGCCAGCAAAGGGGTGTCTGGCTCTGGTTGATGGTGAGCAAGGGAAGGGTTGGGGGTGATGGGGAGTTCGGGCTCCAGGAAGTGGGGGTCAGAGTGCAGTGCAGCAGGGGACTGCAGCTCCGCTAGAATGCTCTGATAATCTGTAGGTGACAGGATGACAAATGTAGAGACATACGCACACACCAAAGCATGCCACAAAAGAATATAACACACTGAAAAACACACACACCTTAACACATACACTGTATGAGCTGACAATGGCACAGAGGTTGAAGTGCAAAGCATGTCTCCAGATAACCACTAGCTGAGATGGTGATTTGTCAGCAGCTACTGTATAATGGCAGTATGACTAATCCAAACTCAAACATATGCAGTAAAATATAATAAAAACATACAATACATTTTACTGTATATTTTTGAAAATTTCATATTGAACACAAATAAAAAATATAGTGAAATATTTAAGATATATAAAGAAGTAGTAGTATAGTTATAATACTTAGTAGTATTCAAATTGACAGTAATCATAAAAGCATGTCATGTTTGTCAGTAATGTTTCTGATTTTTAGTGAGTGTTCATTCAACAGCTGTGGTGAGGTAAGACGTCAAAAGTGGCAGAGCATTAGAGACATAAGGCCATATTAATCATGTAGCGTGGGATGTTATGAATGCAGGATATTACTTAATTATTTGCCAGGGTGTTCTGTTACATGCTCACATGAATAAGTTGACAGATGAGAGATGTGGGAAGGAATAGAGGAGGAGAAGGAGCAAGATAAAGGACAGAGGATGCTAAATGAATATTTCCATTGTGGAAGGGTCAATGGGAGTTCGAGTGGGAGGTGGAGGGATGGAGGGCGCACAAGTGCACTGGCAAGCAGGACAGGGGGACAGGGAGCGGAGGGGAGGGGAGGAAGGACTGGGGCTTGGACATCGGGACCCAGAGGGAGAGACGGGAGGGAGAGTAGACAAGGAAAGAGGGGAGACAGGGCGGGAGGAGGAGGCCAGCTGCATCACTATAGACTCTCTGCTTGGAGAGGCGGTGACAGAAGGTGAAGTCCTACCTAAGGGTGAGGAGGGGTTGGTGATGGGTTCCGATAGGTCAGGTATTTGGGGGGGGATGGTGAAAGTGGGGGAGGTTGGGGCAGAGGTGGGAGAGGATGGAACAGAGGTAGCTGAAGAAGGAATGGGTGATGAAGAGTTAGCAGCAGGTGATAAAGGTAAAGGTGAGGTGATGAGGGGGATTGGGGAGGATGGGTGGGGCGAGAAAGGGAAGGCAGGGGATTGACGAGGGTCAGCAGGGGGACATTGAGGAATGGGGGAAGGAGGGGGAAGGAAGTTGAACTTTGGTGGTTCAAATGGCGCTGGAGGTGCCAAGTCTTTGAGCGAAATGGAGGACTCATAACTTGGAGAGCGGCGTGGGGGAAAGGGACGGCAGTGAAGTGCTACAGTAGGTGAGAGGGGAGTGGGTGGGGGAGTTGGGGTCTGTGTTGGAAAGAGGGGGCTGGGTGTCTGCAAGATGAAGGCAGCTTCATTGCTTCGGGGGGTTAAGGGGATAATAACGCAAACTATGGCAAAGGGATGAGGCACGACATGCAGAGGAGATGAAAAGGAACAAAAGTGCATTGGAGAAAGATGGAAAAAGAACACATGAAAGATGGTTTAATTTGAAACATGCTTGCACAACAAGACAATGAATGAATAACATGAATGAGGGATATGTGGAGGAAGAGGCATGTGAGGGATGGATAAGGAGAGGGCGCATGTAGATATCAGCAACTTTGACTCTTAACTTGTTAAGAGCTGTTATGTGCTGTTATCAGCAGTGGATACTGCTGTGGGGAGGTGATGGGAGGCAGGAGGAAGAAGAGGAGGAGGAGGCAGTCTGGTTTCACAGAGGAAGAGATTCTCTCATCTATCCAAGGAAGGCTCAGAGGAACTGGAGGAGAACTAGGAGAACTAAACTAAATGCAGAAAGGAAAGCAGACTCTACAGGATTATAGATTATATTTCTAGTCAGACATAATTGAAAAACATTTAAATAAGTATGCAGCATGCACTTAGAATGGGATTTTAACAGTGGATATTGCTCATTTGTGACAACTGGATGCACTATGGTGATTTGTAGAGTGGTATTCACCCTCTGCAAGACCTGATTAATATGAAAATGGTGGTTAATTAAATATAAGCCAATTAACATCAGTATGTTCAAGTGCAATTAAAACTTGTTTAAAATTGATTGATTTAAAAAAAAAAGCAAGATGCATTAAAGTAGAATACTATGATTATTTCATTGGCATATAAACTGTAAAATATGAAAATCAGGAATGCATTTGGGAAACAGCAGGAGCCAGTTGTCCAAACAAAATCCAAATCTGACAGTAAATCAGTTTATCTAGAGATTTGCACTAGGACTATTTGCATGTGATCCATGCATTGGCACAACAAAAATGGTAGCAGGGAGAGGTAAGAGGTCAGCTAGACAGAGCTAAACTTTACCATCAGCCTGATCCCGGAAAACAGCGTTATCATCGGCAAAACATCTCGTGCCTGAAATGTTACCATAGTCAAATATTGGGCCCTCCAGTAAAGTCACAATATCCATCCGATTGACTTTGGTCAGCACTGTAGTTAAGGCATCCGCTGTGGAAGAGAAGAAGATGACAAAAAAATTGAATTAAGACTTCCGTAAAATTATGAAACAAAGTTTGTAAATTTGAGCAAAACTGCTTATCCCAATGGTTTACTAAGGAAAAAAAATATATATGCAAATTTGGGTGTTTGATGTCTGAACAGGGAAAGGATGAGAGTGATTAAAAGACAGACAGAAAGGGACTGAGGAGGATACACAGTAAAACAGGCAGGGAAAATACTCAGACTAAAATGGACAACACAGATGCATGTGAAAATACCATAAATTTTATGAGCTAGCATTAGAAGTTTTCTTTGCCATAAATCAAAAGCAGAAAGACTGAAAAGAGAGCAGACGAAAGACATCGAAAGAGAGGAGACAAAACATTTTTAGATATAAAAATAGTCTTACTTGTGGCGTTTTTCCCTTCCCGACTGACCCATTTCTTAAGTAGCATGAAGCTCTGTGCTGTCAGAGAGTTGGGGTTCTCTAGTCTGATGTGGTTGATCTCATCCACTGTGAAGTTCATCTCCCGGGCCAACTCTGTGATGGGACAAGAATAGCAACTCTTCTAACTTTAATGTACAGTATTTAATTGTCTGTCATTTTATGACAGACAATTTGTGTGTTTGCAGTGAGTGCAAACACACAAATTACACAGAGGTTAAATAACAATATAAATATATGTATTTCAAAATCATTAAAATCCTGTTATAAAACAGTTTCAACTTCAGTTGCCTCAACACTAAATTTAAATTCCACTTTTTTTTTTTTTTGTCCCCATTAAATGATATGACATTTTCAGGGCCACATTTAACAGTATGATCCTTTGTAGGATATTCCGTTAGCCTGAAGATGGCAGCAAATGCCAGGGTTTGAGAATGAGAAAGAAAGCAACTCGGGTAAAAGGGACCTGAGGGCTAGAGTAATGTAGAATGTGTCCCAACCTGTCCAACTGAGTCCCAGGTGATCTGCAACGATGGCCATGCGCAAGTCCGTCCGCTCACAAGGACTTTGGGGACCTGGGAAGAAAGAGGATAATGACTTATCAATACCGTTCACATTCCTCTTCCCCTAGATACTAATCTAAGAGAAAAATAAACATGTACATATTTTTCCTTTTCTGGCCACTTATGCATCAGAATTAACAACATCAATCAATGTTGTGTTCAAAATAATTAAATTAAAATAGTGAGCATATCACTGTAATATAGCTATAATCTAGGTACAATTACTCTCACAGGATGGCAAGAAAAGGATATTTCACACTAGAGACATTATGGGCAACTTAAATATGTTCATAGATTAAGTGGTGTTCTGTGACTGTTTGTGGTATGTATCCTCTAAGCAAGCAGTAACTGTCATGAGAACCACACAAAACAAAGCATAACATGACTCTCAACAACAGACTCGTAGTTCTACAAATCTAGGGTGGAAAGGTCTATGTTAGAATCTAAAATGCTGACATGCGAAGACGCTTTTGTGTGTTCTTTGCCAACACTAGTTAGTTTAAATGACAATTGAAAACATGAAAAATTCTGTAAGAACAAACTACTACAATAACTCGGTAGCCACCCCGCACAGACAGACAGACAGACAGACCAGGAAGTTGTCAAACAAGGGACTGGTTGTGCCAGTGGACCAGTCACTACTACTGGCATGCTCACGCTACCACACGGGGGTTAAAAAGGGTTGAAAGAGGGGAACAGAGGAAAGAGAATCTTGCAACAAGGACAATACAGTACACAGTACATCAATGACAAAAAAAGAAATTTAAATGACAGCTACTGTTCTGAAGAGAATATGTAAACACGCCACAGGCATTCCAGTCAATCCATTAAACGATCACAACGATGTCATGCAACTAAAAGTGAAATATATAAATATATAGATGTATTTTAAACATAGTGTGAAAGTTTTACAAACTAGGCTTGATCTCCGCGATGGGAGGCGTTCGAGACCCTGTGAGTCCCTGACTGCCCTCCTTCCCACCAGTCCGCCTACTCCTCCTGCTCCTCTCACTGCCGGAGGCCCTGTCCGTCGTCGCCACCTTTGCCCTTACGGACGCGGCCCCGGCCTCAGCCCTCGAACCTCTACCAGACCTGGATGAGCGGGAGGGCTGGGAGGGCTGGGAGGGCTGGGAAGGCTGGGAGGCGTCCGACAGAGAGGTGCTCCGGGAGGTGCTGTCTTCCTCCGACTGCTCTGTCTGCGTCTTTTTCTCCTCGTCTGACAGGCGGTCCACCAACTTTAGCGTCTCCCCGCTAATGTCTTTAAAGTATTCGATGGTGCGCTTACAAATTTCACTAGGGTTTTCCTGCCTGTCCTGTCTACATGCTCCCTCATTTGTGACATTGCTGACCTGATGCCTGTCCTTCAGTGGGAGCCTTGAGGGCAATTGTATGGCTGTTCTCTCTGAGTCCAATGCCCTTGTTGGCTGTGAGGTAACCCGAACTGAAACAAGTGAGCTAGCTGCAGCAGTGGGGCTGCTCTTTTTAACATCCTTGATTGGTATTCTAGACCTGGGCTCTACTTTGGCTATGGCTGGCTCTCCCCTTTTCCTGACCTCAACCGTTACTGCTTGTTTGGGCTTCTGTTTGCCAATGGCTGTTCCCTGTGTGTGAAATGACCACCCTGATGCTTTAACTGGAAGCCTTGACCTCGGCTGCTTCACTTCACTTTCTTTAACTGTTTCACTTTTCTGGTCCTGCACCTGATTGCTGCTGTGTAAATCCACCCTCTCTTCTAAATCCCTACAACACAGTGTTTCTATCCTGCTAGCTTTTTGAAGAGTGGGCTCAGAGGAGGACTGCAAATTAAACACCACACTACCACACTGAATGTAGTTGGCCTGAACACTTGAGGACTCGAGGTTGTTGTTGTTGTTGCAGTTTTCAGAAGGATAATCTCTACTCTCTAACTTGGACTCAGTGTGTCTGCTAGATTGACTCTCTGTACACTGACCCTCAATACTGATGTATTCTGGCACCATCTGACCCTCTGACATCTCAGTTTTACAATCTGTGAGATCCCCTGAGTCTTTTTTCACAGTTATAGAGGCAGCTATGCCCATCTTAATAGGAGTGCGTAATTTGGGATCAACCTTAGAGGCTGTGATTGTACATGACGAGGCGGTCTCAGCTATGGCTTCACAGGAGGGAGCATCAGTACTGGTATAGCCAGTGTCACTGCCAGGCTGCGCAGAGCTGCATTTTGCTGTTGTTGCTGCTGGTGTTGTTGGTGTAGTGCTGCTGTCTGTGGTAGTATCTATAACCTTCACATTCCCATCTACTGTGGCCCTCTCCCCTGTTTTTGACTGAGAGGAAATTACCCCCAGGATCTTGCCCCCTCTCCCCTTTTCCCCTGTTTTAGGGTCAGAGGAATGCTCACCAATCTGGAAAAACTGAAGCCTCTCTTCAACAAAGTCCCGCTTGCTCATGTCAATAGCACCACTGCGGGTCATCTCAAACATCTTCCCTTCATGGAAAGGGAAGGGGTTAGGCTCACTAGTCGGTGTGCTCTCATCAGTCGGTGTTCGAGCGGGAGTTGTGTCAGGTGTTGTAGCCTGTGATTTGTCCTCCACCGATAAACCAAAGGGCTTGGGATCCTCCTCTTTTGATTTGGACTCAAAAACTCCATCATTATCACCCCCTTTGGTGGACCAGGGGTCAAAGTCCAGGCCTTTAGTAGCAACAGTTTTGAAGGTTGAATTCAGCTCCTCTTCAAGTTGGTAGGCAAAGTAGTTTTCTCCAAAGCCCTGCCTATCTGGATGTCTTCCTTCTAGGGTATAATCCTTTTCATCTCCACTGCTTTTTGCTGAAGATGTGCTGGTTTTAGACTTTCCATTATCCCCCACTTCTTCACATTTCTCTTCCTCTATCACTTCGAGCTTAGACTGACTGAATGAGCGGTCAGTTGTTTTTCCATCATTAGACAGACTCGATGTTTTAGGATCCTCACTCAGTCCATCATCCTCATCCTGAAGGTCATACCCATCCAAAGAGTCTATTTCAGTTGCATCTGTGTCATGGGAGAACTCAGCAGTGGTTGCTATAGAGCAGTCAGTGATTGACTGGTCATTGCCATTTTGTTCAAAGTCAGCATCCTCCCCCTTTACTACACCATTGATCCCAGACTCCTTATTATTTCCGTTTTTCTCTGTTCGTTTGTGTTTCGGGCGTTTATCCCCCTCCTCTTTCATTTTGAAGGTGTACCTTTTGATGGGGATGGGATGGAAGACAGACTCATCATCACTTGAATCGCTGTTATCAGCTCCAGGGGGTATAGGGGATGGAGGCTGTACCCTGATGATTGGCTCAGCTAAGAGGTGCCTATCATGTTCCTCTTGGAGGTTCACCTCCATCATCTCTGTCTCTGCCTCAGAAGAGGCACACGACCCCCTTTTCTCAGGGTCAGACTGCTCTGTCTCTAAAGGAGGAGGAGGTGGAAACTCTATATAAGCAACTCTTTTCTCCTTTGACTTCTGTCTCTCTGTATCCTGTTTTCTACTGTGATTCTCTGAGGAAGCTGGTTTAGATTTTTCCTTCAAGGGCTCCTTGTAGATGAAGGTCTTTCCTTCTTCCTCCTCAGACTCCTCTGGGATAGGGCTTGGCATGCCTGGCATGAAGCCTATTACAGAGTCTGGTGTTCTTGAGGTCAGACTCATTTCCTCTGAGCTGGGGGTCTCAGGGGTAACAGGACTTTTCCCAGAGCTGTCCATGAAAGTCACTTGTTCTAGAGTGTCATCTTCCGGACTTCCTTGAGGAGATGGAGACTGTTTTTGTTTGACAGTGTAAAATGCACCCCTAGTTTCATGCACTGTCCTACTCTCATGGCTTATTATCTTTTTGTATGTTCCCAGCTGCCCCGAGGCTGTTTCTTTCTCATACTGCTTTCCTACTTGGATGCTAACATACACAGGTAAGGGTTTAATATCTTTGAAACCCTCTGTGACAACTACAGGAGTTACTTGCTCCAAATACTCCACTTGGTCAACACCATTACACACTATGTTTGACTGGCTTCCATCTGATGAGTCTGTGGATTTTTCTACTGATGATCCACGAGTAGACTTGTTGGATTCAGAGCTACTGTGTAACCGATTACTAGCTAGAGTAGGAATATGAGACCCTACCTTCTCATATGGTTCAACAGAGGCATCTAATTTTAGAGAGGTGGATTTATGATTTTCTGAGAAATTAGATGGCTTTTTAACAGGAATTTGTGATTCCGAGTTTTTTTTTAGACTATCATTGCTATTTGGGCTTTCTCGAACAACAAATTCTGTGTAGATTATTTTCTTGGTTGTTTCTTGTCTTTGGGAATCACTATTATTTCCATCTTTCATAGAATCATGGATTAAAGAATGAGATAGTTTGGGAGATTGGGGTTTATAGCTCCCATACCCTTGACTCTCCCAAGTTTTGAATAACTTTTTCTCCTCCTGATCTTTTCCACTGGTCTCATGCTTGGGTGAGAACTTACTGGATTCACTATCTAGACATCTCCTCTGGTTTCCTGGACTGTCTGGTGTTTTTGGAACATTTGAACCAGCAAACACCTGATACACAGGTAATTTACTTTCCTGGAGTTTCCTAATAGGAGGATTTGAGTTTTGGCCACCCTGAGGACTCCTATCTTGCCTCTGAGCCTCTTGCTCAAACTTTAGCCTTACTGCACTCACTTTAGAGGAAGACATTTGAAATGGTTTAGAACCTTCACCTGTGCTTCCCTGTGATTTACCATCTCCTTGTTTTCTTGGGTCGGATTCACTGTACTGCAGCAGTACTCTCCTCTCTGGACTGCTGGGTAAGCTGGCACATTTCCTATCATTTGAGCTGAACCTGTCTCTAAGCCTCTCTCTGGTCCACTCTTCCCCACTACCCCCATTCCTGTAGGCTGACCTCTCTGGACTGCTATGTGTAGAGCTCGGCCCTGATCGTGATTCTCTGAAGTCTGGTCTACGAGATTTCTTCTCTGGAGATGAAAGCTCATCGTTGAGCTGTTCCGTTTTGTCACGAAAAAACTGAGATACCTCACTGAGTTTTTCCTCTGCCTCCTTTACAGTCCTGTCCACTCTGTCCTCATACATAAGCTGTTCTCTCTCCTTACTCTGTGTGTCATCTGACACACGCATCCAAACAGATTGCTTTGGGCTACCAGGTTCAGAAGAATACTGCAAAAGTGTCAATTTGTCAAAGTTATCATCAGCACTGGCCATTCTTCCAGATTTGTCAAACACATTTCTCGGCGACCTGAAGACATACTCTGTCCTTGGCCCAACTGATCTACCCTCACTATGACTGCTTCTGTCTGGTGAGTGGAAACGAGACCTATCTCTCAGATATTCCTCTGTGTCAGAATGAGACTGGTCAAATTTCTCAGAGAGTAGCATTTTCTCTGCAAAATTATAAGATTCTCCCCTAAGCTCTGACGATTCATCTTCATTGTACTCTACAGATTGCTGGCTAAGTAGCTTTAGAGTTTTGTAAGAGTCATCTGCCATGAGCTGCGCTGAACTAGGGCGACTGTCTTCCTCTTGTGACATGGGTGTGTTCACTCTGGGGGAGTCAAGGTACACTGGAAGTGATTCCTCAGGCTCCTCCTCTTCATGTCTATTCCCTGGGTAGTAATACATTTCCTTCTCTGCATGGTTTTTTGTCTCTCTGATGATGACCTCTGTTGGTTCTGTTTTATTTCCTTTTTCAATATGAACCTCAATTATTCTTTCAACTTTAGGTTTGGAGTTGATGTCCTCAAGAACTCTTTGTGACATTTCCTCATTGCCAGACTTGTGTTCAAACAGTCCAGCCAGCTCTCTAGATGGGTCCTTGCCTGACTGAAAAGCCTTCATTATGTCATGCACAGACATAGTTTCCTCACACCTCTCAGATGCAGCTTCTTTGCCAGGTGGTTTGTGGTACACCATCCTGGTGGTGGTAGTGATGTGAGTCTCCTCCTTTACTCTCATCCCTTTTCCAATTGGATCCTCATCAGGGCTGACTTTTATTGAATAGCATTTATTCTGTTCTGGAGTTGATGTAGCTTGATTGAGATGCCCTTTAGAATCTGAGTCAATATATCTGACAGGATGTGCATCCTCCATTGCAAGTTGTTTGTTATCCTCTGCGGCCTCATAGCTCCTGATGACATGGACAACCTCAGTCCTAGTCTCAGTGATCACTGGCGGAACTGGGATATCCTGAAATAGGGCCTTGGGACCCATGCCTTCTGCACTCTGAGGGGCAGAGGGTGTCCTTTCACTCCTGGTCTCAAAGCCACTGTCTGAGAGGGGGCTTTTATCCTGTTCGTGTGAGATATCATCAGGGGATTCAAGCACAGTGTCTGCTCCAAAAAGCGCATCTGCTACTTTACTGATCTCTTTGTCTGAAGCTGAAGAGCGCATGTTTGTTGGAGGCATTTTGAGCTTATGCTCTTGAACTGCTATGGTGGGTTTTAGGACACGTTTCTGTTTCTCCTTGCCCTCTCCTTCTCTCTTGCCCTCATCTGCTTTATGTTTTGTGTCATGCATTTTGGAGAAAGAGCTGCTACCAACATCATTGGCCAGGTAGTCAACCACTTTGGAGAGATTGAAATCTCTGTCTGGTATTGTTTTTGATTTTGTTTGAGGAACCACAGTCTCATATCTTGGCGGATAGCTCCAGTTGCTTGGTGGTTGTTCAACTTGTACTTTTGAGAAGTGTATGTCATCCAAAGAACCCCTTGCCAGAGAAACCCTACCATCCTTCACAGCATCTTTAGTAAGGATTTCACTCACTTTTACCAAATCTTGTTTTACTTTCTCCACAATCCTATACGGCTCCTCGTCCTCTATCTTAGCCTCTTTGGGAGAATCCGACTGAAATCCTTTATTGGCTGTGGAATTTGGGTCTGTCTGCAAAATGGCTGACATTCGTATCAAGTCCTCTTTCATTTCAGCTACATCCTTCAGAATCTCTTGGCTGGATGACAGTGGTGATGTGGTGTTTGATTTCATGCCAGCAGAAAAAAGAGGGGCTTTGATGGGGGAAAGAGTTCTAGCAAAGGAAGACTGCAACTGAGCATTCACCTCAGCCGGCACAGTCTTCCGCGGGGACAGGAGGGCAGCAGCTGACTTGGACACCTCAGGTAACTTTTTAAACTGGGGCTCTGGCAGGACATTAATAACGGAGTACACTGGAACAGTCATTGTACTGGACGTTACAGCAGTGGTGGCATTTGGAGTGGTTCTTAGAGAGGCATAAAGGGAACTAGAAGCTGAAGATCTCATGGACTGATATGAGGAGGATGCAGAAGAGGACAAGGACTTCAAGGTGCCATAGCCCGCAGAACAAGAATTAAATGTTTTTTCAACCTCATCAAAGGCTGCATTGACACTTGTAGTTGCAGCATTGGTGGTTGCTTGTATTCTTTCTTGCAGACTGCTGGCGAGAAGAGATGTTGGGGATGAAGAGCGGTACTGTGTAGGTGACACAGTTCCATTGATCAAAGCTGCAGCA
This sequence comes from Seriola aureovittata, assembly GCF_021018895.1. Classification (NCBI taxonomy): domain Eukaryota; kingdom Metazoa; phylum Chordata; class Actinopteri; order Carangiformes; family Carangidae; genus Seriola; species Seriola aureovittata. Next base: position 17,414,025 of record NC_079377.1, read on the forward strand.
CTTGGAGAGGGGTTGGATTTAAGTGGTGAAGAAAGAGATGAGAACAGGTTTCTTGCAGGGCCAGTGACATCTGAAGCAAAGGAACGCACAGAGGAGAGACCAGGGACTGTTTTTATGGGTGAGGAGGAAGATGCTGTGCCACTAGAGCCCCCCATAACAGTCTTGTATGGTAGGGGTGAACTGAACATACTCAGAGAAGACTTGGGAGAGGTTGGTGGGGTCATGCCTATAGATGTTCTCTCAAGAAGAGTGCTTCCTCCTCCAGAGACTGTTATTGGAGAGGTCCTAGCAGATAATGCAGCCAGTCCTTTCATAGATATAGGGTCTGGGGCACTTTTCCCTGGTGAGGCCAATGGACTTGGGGAGACCTGGGTTGGGTACTGGGCTTGTTGGACTACAGTTTTTATAGGAGAGGAGATGGTTCTGTAAGATCTGATGGGAGAGGCCATGTCACTAACTGACTTAACAGAGGAGGCAGGTGATCCAGGGATGTTGGTCTTGATTGGGGAGGCAGAGTTGATGGACCAGACAGACTTTAATGGAGAGGCAGAGGGCGTGTTGGATGATGAACTGGAGAGGGAGCCAAACCCAGACTTGGCTTGGCCAGGGACGGCGACAGGAACAGGCGACCACGCCTGATAAGATCTCGTTGAAAAGACAGGTTTGTGAGGGTAGCTAGAAGGCTGTGTTCTCGGCGAGCTTCGATCAGTTGTTTCTTCAACAATAATTTAAACCAAAAGCAATAAGGAAGTAAACATAAAATGTAACGTAAAATAATTTAAAATAAAACATAAAAACCAGAAAGAGAAATTTGAGTCAGTCAGAAACAGCATTATTCACAGCAGCAAGACAGAAGTTTAAAATAACATAACAGTTGAAACAGGGAGACTTTTTGTCAAAATGAAATGCAGGACAGGCCCTTGTTCAAAAATCCAGAATGATATGGAAAGTTATGGTCTAAAATCAGTGACTAATGGCAAAATATACCTGATAAAGAATGGAGTGTGTATAGGAACAAAAAATGCTTGACATATGATAAATGTGACAGAAAATGACATGAAAACCAAAAAAAATTCCATTGACTTTTGATGTGTTCTATTCTATTGTGATCTTTTTGCCTCCTTGCAATAGTGCCTTTTACTATACGTGTTTTATTGACATGTGTTTTTGCTTTCATTTGGTTCATTTCCAATGCCAGAGATGACCCCATGAATGTATACCATTAAAAATTACCACTTTACTTGTTGATCATAAAATAAAATATGAGGTTGCACTTTACAAGAAATTAGTCATCATAGTTCAATTGTTAACATGATTGTTTTCATGTAAGACTCAGATGGACAAGGCTGGAATAATAAAACAAAACACAGACAGTACTGCAAAATTTGCACAACTTCTGTGTCCTGATAATACAAAGTGCAGTATGAAAACTGTACCAAAAATATATAATGGTCAACATTTTGTAAATAGCAAAATGCTCACTCTAACATAGTCTCAATGTAGGGGAAATCAACTATAAAGTGCAACCTGTTACCACATTAATATACACAGCCGCACACAATCATAAAGCCAATAAGAGTGAAATGGCCACTAAAAGAATGAGAACAATTCAAAAAAATATTTTTATTCAACATGAATTGAAACATTTTTTGTTCAAATGATAAATGAACAGACAGACATTGATTCCCAGTGTTTTCACAAATGTAAAATAACGTAACAGTAACACCTTTTTGTCAACATGGGGTGGGTAAGCAAAGCGTAACACACAGTAAACCATGCAAATGTTTGATGAATGACAAATGATCAAAGAGTATGTGTAAGGTGAAGTGAATAAATGATTGATGAACATGTCTTGTCAGAACTCGTTCTATACTAAGGGACCTTTAGACACTAAACGTGATTAAAATTATGTAAATATCGAAAATCAATTGAAATGTTCATGAAAGTAAAAATGGGAAACTCACTCGCTGCTGGGTCGGTCAAATAGCTGTAGCGCTTACGCAAAGCTAAGGAGGCAAAGGTATGACGTCGTTCTGGCTTTTCAGTCTGAAACAAACAAAAAAGAACAAAAGATGCTTTAACATAAAAAATATGGTGAAATGTAGCTCTAATCTCTCAGAATTAGGTCTAAATGATCTTGTTAGGGTTAGGGTTAAGGTTAACTTGTTAACTTAGATACTGTATTGCATGGATAGTGTCCTGCTTTTAGTTAATCAGTACATGCTGTTAGTACTGTCACAAGGAGGCACTGCAGGTGTACTGTAGTGTCTCCTCTGGAGAGTAATGGACTGTTTCTCTACATCTCTTCACTCATTGCATTTCTCAATGTCACTGCAATGAAATAACTACAAACAATATGTGTTTTTTCTGTATTGCTTGCTACAGTAAGTAGTAAGCATGGGCAAAATTCAACTTCCACTTATGTACACTAGCTAGTTAAACAAATGTCCAGTTATCATGAGGATGACTTCCTCAGATCATCATCAAATGTGGTGATATGGTACACCTTATTAAAATGACAAAAATAGTAGCAGTTGTGTCAATTTCAATTTTAGGACAGTGACACATATTCAGTCCAGTCTGCAGGAATTATGTTCCTATTGGACAATTCTGCATTTCATGACTTACAGTATATGCCAACATTCAGTGCCTGTGTAGATAATAAGAGTGTCCATTATGTAACAAAGTGAAAGCAATGGTGTAGATTGTAGGTTGTCATGATGAATGTTGGTCTATCTCTCATGCCAGTAGTTTGTGGGCTTTGTGTGTGTCCCTTTCAGACGATCACTACAGTCTTTTGGAAACCTTAACCATGTCATTTGCCTAACTGTAGTTGCAATGTGTGGTTATGGTTGGAATACTTTTTTATGTTGGCACTGAACATTAAAAATTCTGCCATTGAACAAAATCTGGATATAATAATCTGGTTGCTGAATTGCCCAATGTCAACAGTCTGTCTGGCCAGTGGATTAATATATTTATGTAGAAAGAATATAACACACATGGTCACTACTTATAATGTAAATACTCAAATATAAAAACAGCCTTATCTCCCTTTGATTAAACTAACTTGTAAATGTTTTGGCATGCAGCTCAGAGTGTTAGTATTCTCTGTAACACACAAGCCATGGACAAGAGTGAGGAAGGGAAACCCCAAATACAACAAAACAATGACTAAGTGGACAAATGATAAGAGTTAGAGTTTCATCTTTAGCTTCCAAGAGATACCATAGTCCTGTATGAAACGCTCGAGTTAATAGGAAGGATGGAGATATGGTGATTTCCTGCTGAGTATGTATGTAAAGGAAGATAGAGATGAAAAACAAGCCGAGGTGTGGCACAGTAATTGGCTCCACTGGACTTGAGATGAAGACAACAATAAATAAATCCTTGCTGATTAAAACAATTGCCATTTCCACTCATGCACTACATGGGGTCACTTCAGCAATGACGTAGCTGTGTAAAAAACGTGCAGTCAGAAGCATCTTTCACACGCAGGTGCTGTACAGAGACAAAATATTTGCAACGCGCATATTTACTTCAGCATCTGCAGTATAGCAAACAGAAAGGACGACAAAGAAGAAGCAGTTCCATGTGATGATGAAGAATCTGTTTACCTCATCATCAGGATCAGACTCCATATCCTGTGGTATTCCAAGATGCATTGCAGGAGAGGAGAGAGATGACACAATGGAGAGCAGGGAAGTTATAGTGAGCAGGGCGGTGGAAATAAAATTCAGGGGATGAAAATGGAGCAGCAAAAACAACAAAAGCCATCAGAAAAAATCTATGAGATTAATAAAAAAATAAACAGCAAAATAACAAAAGCAGAAGCAAAATAATTACAGTTTCTTGTGATCAATCAACACCACAACAAACAAATCAGAAGTGTTTTTTTTTTTTTTTTGCATAATTCTTATGTACCCACAGTGAGCCAGGCAATACAACAAAGCACGATGTGCATGTGTGGCTGCATGTGTACGTTGTGGGGTCTTATGACTGGCACAGGCTTTAACACTTATAAAAGACACAAGCAGCAGGCAGTCACTTTTAGACCAAATGAACTTCAGTGGCTCCTCTTGATGTCAGGACAACACTGCTTCCTGTTTCTTGAATGTAATTTACATGTAGATGATATGATATGGCCTATAAAGATGACCTATTCATACGTGGTGATCCTACCTTCTTGTGGGTTGGCAGTGTGATATTCAAATTGCATATGGCAGTCTGTGCAAGGCCTTTAGTGGATTTTGGCTCTCTCAGGAAGGAGAGGCGGCCACATGGCTCCTGGCCCATGTCTCTGATCTGTAGAAGATAGCCAAAAGATCATGAGTTGACTGTACAAACAATTTCAAGAACAACCCTGCAGAATTTAAAATTTCTGTATTTTTTTCTACTTCAACCTATTGCACTTTCATAAATTGGAAACTGTACAGTATATAGATGTAAAGACTTAACAGGGAGAATGCATTTCATTTGTCAGTTGGCAGGAGGACAAAAATTACCAAAAAAAAATCACAAAATTAACAGCATGTACTTCTGATCTGTGGGAAACTTTCAGTGTGACACTGTGTCAATTTAATTTTCCTGGAACAATGCAACAGTCACAGCAAAAATAAAACTGTTATTGTTATGAATGTCAGCTAATTAGGAGAAGATGATCATTTCTGACATAATTTAATCAGCAAGGCACATTTACAAATTAGGTCAGAACATGCACAGTAAATGCTGGCAGAGAGAAAGGGTGATAGAAGGGATAAATGTTATACCTTCACATTGAAAGGAAGTCTGTTTTCCTTGAAGGAGTAGAAGTTAAAAACCAACTGCTGGCCACTTTTGGTGAGAGGGGACAGGTTGCCATAGCAGTCCACATGGATAGGCTTGCCCTCGAGAACCTGCAGAAGTGCATTGACCAAAAATGGAGTATCACGGCTTAAACACATTCTGCAGATGAGGTTGATGAATTGCATTTCAATAACATATCATAGATTTATAAATTTGTCTATTTGTTCTTTTTGAGACTCTCTTACTGCAGTAAAGTGTTTGCAAGTCTACATGAATGCACAACCCCACCTCAATATCCTTGCTCCGCGCCACTTCCTCAAAGTTCTCCTGCTGCTCAAGGGTCTTGTCCACCTTGTCGTCTGTCATGCAGAAGCAGCGCAGCCGAGCCTCAACAGCGTCGTTCATCTTGGCGAACACCACAAACTTGGCCAGGTACGGCACGCAGATCAGTTCCCGGTATAACTGAGACGCTAGACTCACCGTCTCAGGAATCTGGTGACAGTCTGCGAGCCAGAACCTGTGGAGGAGAGATCAGAGGAGAGGAGAGGAGAGAGGAGAGAGGAGAGGAGAGGAGAGGAGAGGAGAGGAGAGGAGAGGAGAGGAGAGGAGAGGAGAGGAATTTGAAACTCTGCACTGCATATTTAAGCCCTTTTTGTATCAAACCTTTCATCGGGCTGCAACACTTTTATGTAAGTGAAATAATCAATAATTTACATAGTAAATCAAACCAGCTGGGTCATGTCTCTGAAGGGTCAACACAGACACATGACAGCTGTGTAAAAATCAACAAAGGGTGCTTTGTTAATATAAAGCTGCATCCTCGCCACATGATCCCAATCTAGTTAAGATGATGGGAGGATCACTGGCTGAGGTCAGCTTAGCAGTCTTCTAGCTAGGCATGCCTCAACAATATATTGCTGACATGACATTGTACCACTTGGGTAAATGTGTATGGAGGTGTAACCCTGTTAGTATACAGGGCCACAGAGAAGAATGTATAGCTAAATACTAAAGACAAGATCAGGAGGAGAAAAACTATCTACTGCCAAGTCATTTAATCAACTCAATAAATCAGTTGTTATGTTATTTAGCCAATAACATGTAGAGTCAAACAAGAGGGGAACTCGCTTTCTTTATGTGTGTAGTGAAAGAAAGGGGATTGGGAAAAGAGATGCTGAAGTCAGGAGAATAAACGGCTGCTCAGAGTAGAAGTCTGTGGATTTAAGTGGCAGATTTTCTCTTGTGATAGATTTTAGGATTCACTGCCAACTCACGATTCATGGTACTGCACTGCACCTGCTGAGATGTCTTCTGGCAGTGATAGGTAGTAGGACAGAGCTGCAACTAACATTTATTTTTTATCGATTTATGTGTAAATTATTTTCACAATTAATCCTTTGGTCCATAAAAAAAGACAGAAAACTGTGTATATATAGATCTATAGATCTATATCTATAGATCTATATATATGAAAATTTCCCCCATTTTAATTTATAGTATGTTCTTGTATTAATATTTCATATTTACTGCAATTTGGAAATTGGCTTAAAAAAAATCAACAAGTTATTAAATTATGTGGCATTCAAAATACTCTTCTCTGTATTTATTATCTCCAGCTGTGGTTGACTATGTGTATTCATTAAATCCAACTGGGGTCTGCTACGTGTATATAGTATGTTTGTGCACTATGTGTATATACATATGTGTGCGTCTCACCTGGCCGACACATTTGTGGTGAAGGAGACACAGTCGGTTACAAAGGACAGTGGTGTGGTCCCTGTGATGTCCTCCCACTGGGCAGGGGACGTCCCTCCTGTATGAAACGGGGCAAAAGATGAGCTCACTGCCTTTCCACCAGAGCCAGGTTTTTAGCTTTCATAATCCTTATCCTTTTATCTTCTCAGTTCTTCATCTCCCTCTATCGACGAGTGGCCTTTGACATCAAAGTAGCCCTGATGTGCCAACTGCTATACAATTCATAGTGATTCTGAGTCACTGACTCTTTTTCATGTATAATAAATGGATGAAAAACTACGTCTCGTGTCACAAATAACATTGATTAGCATCTAAGCATACAGTGACTGTAAGACTAAACTCAAAGCTAGCACTGCAGAAGCAATTTGGATGGAGGTACCCCGACAATTTTTCATGCTCTAGTCATCTGCAGGTCGACTTGCCTGTGATGCTGCACAGCAAACGTAAGCAGGGTGCAGAGTCGCCTCGGTGGCCACTGGGATGGCCTTCTGCCGATCTAGGTGGAACGGGGATCGTCATTGTGATCGGCTTGTGGAACTTCCTCCTCCTGGGCTCTACAGTGACGATGGGGCTGAAGGTGGCTCTGTTACCAAGGACTGCCCTCACCATGTCATCTGGTACAGGCTGGGCCTAAACAGGAATACAGGATGACAAAAATGTGTAAAGTGCAAAGACGCAGACCCAATGATTGTTGATTAAATTTTGAGAAATGCTCGCTTAAAACCTTTCCTGAGCTTTCTATTGAAATAATTGGGCCAGGCATGTCAGACATGAATCATATATTCAACCAAAACTAGGTCAGGTATTAATATATAATACGCCTGTGGACAGTGTTTGCATCAAAAAAAGCCAAGTCATGAAACATTCAATATGAGCTGATCAAAGGAGTCTTGCTGTACCTGCAGGCCAACACGAATCCTCTTGGTGAGCGCCCCCTGTGGGAATGATGCCTGGACCATGGGCACAGTGCTGCTGGACAGCATGCCTCCATCAGGACCCATGTGGTTAGACTCCTGCTTTATCCGTGACACCACAGCGAAATACTGAGGAAAATCTCTGGTGACAATGCGGCAAATACGCTTCTTCTCCAACTCAGCAGGGCTGTCCAGCTCTGTGACAGAAAATAGTTCTTTATAAATGTATTTTTATGAAACATTTAATTGGTGTTGTCATTTTCCTAAGAAGTCGGACTTTAAATGCATTTAAATGTTAGACATGGCATTTTGGTCAGTGTCACTACAAAAAAGGACACTAAATAGGCTAAACAGATTGAATAAAAATTTTTTTTTAAAAACTTCTGGAGTGAAAATCAAATTATCTAGGTCACCAGCTGACATAGCCCTGGGTTATGTAGTATAGGTTTTCCTAATGAGTTCAGTTCACCTTCACCCATTCAGTCATACTGTGGACTAACAAACTGTTATTGCAGTCTTCTTGATTAAAGTTGGGCTGTACTCAATAAGCTTTCCTTTACCTTCATCCATCCCAGTGAGCAGGTCAACAAGGTCCTCTGGTCTGGCGTCAGACTGGTGCTCCTTCCATGTATCACCATTGTCACTCCTCAACACGATCAGCTCCCTCTCTTTCCCCCGCATGGAACCAAAATGAGGGATCTCCACAATAACAGGACTGAAAGAGAAAAGAGAGCACAATAAACCAGTCAGACCAGCTGAGAGTCATGATCCTTTAAGAAGATATTAGGATATATCCCCTTTGATTTGTTAGTGGCCATAAAACAGCAACTCATCAACACAGCAGAGAGAAAGCGCCACGCGACCTACCCGAGGAACTGAGCCCCGGCCGGACCGACCTCCACCAGCCGGCTGACCAGCCCCTCTCCCTCCACCATGGGAGGGGGGTAGGCCAGCTTGTGCCTTTTGGCCAGGCGACAGGTGATGCGTGTGGGTGCTGTGCACTTCCTGGGAGGGATGATGATGCGCATGCCATTGTGGCGGCTGCCTCTCATGGAGCCGCCACGGGCGTCCACCATGAAGCTGACCAAGAACCTGCGAGATGAAAAAGAACAATGTTACAGGAGGAACAAAACACAGACAGAGAGAAAGATAGACAGAAGCCATACCACAGACACAAGTGAGGAGGACGATTCCCATGCTGTGATCACCGTACACCCAAACAAAGTTAGGAAAAGAGAGATAATGACAAAAATAGAGAAAGAGCAAGAGACAGAATGATAGAAAGAAGAAGAAAAAAAAGGTGCTTTGAGTTCTGAAAGTTGGAAGTTCTCACCTTCACATGCCTCCATTTAGAACATTAAACAATGAAACTAAACTTGGTGCTAATAAGGTGCAGAAAGTTTAGTTTCCAGTTCTGAGGCTAAAGGTGAGATGGTTGCCAAAGTTTCAGTTCCTCTAAAGCAGCATTCAGTGATCAAATATTAAACACCTGCACAGATGTTTCACCAAGATAGGGTTAATGTGATTAATATGTAATGTGTCCCATTCTTCAAATCAAGAGCACGTTTTTGGCATCCCATTAGTATAACCACTGACACAAGAAAAGAGTGAGGATGGTGTGGGGAGTGCCCTTCTTTTCACTACGATTGTTGTATTATGTACCGTATAGTTGCTTTTCTCTATACTGTAAATAGCAGAATTGCTGTAAGGTTTTATTCTTAATGTGCACTGTGAGAAAGGAACTGTGTGAGAGACAGAGATGGCATGTCAAACTCCAAAAACACGTTGACTACACTTCTAATGTCTAGGCAGTGCAAATGAAACACCAGACCACACGGATGAGACGAGCACAGACTGGAGGGAGGCTAAGAAGAGAAGAAACAGTGGCGAGATGTGAGGGAGACAGAGGTGGAGGAGTGAGTGACATCACTGCGGCATCATGGGTGAAAGCAGCAAACTCAGTCATCACCTGGAGTCATACTGAGGGAGCGGGGAGGAGAAGCTGCAAAATAAACACATGGAGACAATGCAGGAGGCAAACCCCCAGAACCTAGTTTTAGTATCAAAGTTTCACAATCACTGTCAGGATCTGTAATAACTACTGAAGATGAAAGGAAGGTTAAAAATAAAGGGAAACAGAAAACATCAGAGACACTGAGGACAAAATGACAATGAACAAAATAATACATAAATACACAGACAAACACACAAAGCTTAATCATGAGTCAAAAATAGAAAAAGAACCAAAAGTGGATATGACAGATCCCGGTACTTCATTTCTGAGTATAACACCAAAGTTAAACTCTGTGCAAAGACAGCACCATTTATTTATTTAGATCAGACTTAACATTTTATAACGTCGTATATTCAAAGTATGTGAATGACATGAGAGCAAAATCTTATCAGGTTTTCTAAATGAAACACATGAGCCACTGTGCCATGAGCTCACACAGAGCCTGTGCTTTGTTTTGCGGTGATAGAAGTAGAGCATATCAGTGAACATGGGGGTGACTTCTGGACCATGTGTCTAGACTTAGACCGGTATGACATGAGAGCTTTAGAGGATGGACTGTGTTATTTAGTTGCTGTAATGTATGTGTAAAGTAGCAGCACTGCAGAAATCCCACAGCCCTGCCCCTTGTCTGCATCAGTTCTGCAGGGCTTGTAGAATATTGACTCTTAGGGAGAGAACAAAAGACAATACAACAGATTTGTGCAGTAAGCATATGAAATGTGTGACTTCTGCAATAGTTACATGGATGTACATGCAGTATATGTATCCTGAGTACACGCATTGAGTTTGTGTGTGTAGTATATGTGTGTGTTTGCTGGTAAATCTTGACAGACCAGATGAGACAGTACAACTGTTCTTACCCAGAGTGAATGGGGCTGGACACAGTGTTGTGGCTGTGGTCCATGGTGTCTGGAGTCCAGCTGTAGCGCCGCATGCACTCTGAGCTGTAGTCTCTCGTCACAGCCAGATGCTGGAAGAAGACATAGGTGAAGAGAGGAGGAAGAAGAGATTTAACATTGGGGGATTGTCAGATAGAGATCAAGGTGAAAAAAGAGGAAGGTGAAGGATGGGTGAGAGGAACGAGGAGGATAAAAAGGGAAAGAGTTGAGATGGAGGAGACGACAAAGATCGGTAACAGATAAATCGAGCAAAACAGAATGAAGTACAGAAACCAGAGAAATAGAGAATAGAAGGAATGAGGTACACTAAGAAGACAAGAGAGCTAATAATCACTGCATGGACATAACCTGCATGGTAACTTTGATCATCTTTTCTTTTTTCATAGTCCTTAAGACATGCATGTTATGGAGCAATGGGCTTATAACATTTACAGCTTCTTGACTCATCTTTCAACACCATTTGTCACTGTTACCCAAAGTCTCACAACAACAAACATAGTAAATGTGCTACTATAACTTTGCAGTGGAAATACACTGAAACATGCAAATATAATGTGCCACAATTACAATGCTTGAAAAACTGCAAAACTGGAAATCAGCTTTAATCAAATCATGATGTATGTGAACACTGATTCATGGGAACTTCTGTTCTCTAAAAGAAGCATGTGAATGACCATCAACTAGACAAAGAACAGCAGTAATGAATGAGATGAGAATGGCATAGACCCAAAACAAACACAATACAAAGACCAGAACTCAGGAGAAATGGGAGCTGAACCATTGTGACTGAAAAATAACAAAACTGACGGATGGGTCAGACATCCATGAACACTTTATACCTTATTCAGTGGGTCAACCAAGTAGGAAATGTCTTTACAGACACTCTGAAGCTTAGGGGAGAAGAGAGACGGTTCAAAAATCACACTTTGTTTCACTAAAGGTTCAATTTCAACCCAAAAAAAGCATAACCTTATCTCTGTGAGGATGAGATGGTACTACGATTTAGGCATCTAAATTCAAACAATCCCACTGTATCAGATGTCACAGTAATTGAGATGGCATCTACCAAATGTGGCTGATTATAGTACGATAGCACTGAGCTCATGTAAGGTTTCAGGCAGATATAATACCAATTTAATGGAAAGCTCTTTGGCATAAGACAAAGGGGAAGTCCAAAACAATGCATATTTTGACCATGTAGAGTTTGAGATCTTGCGTGATGGTGTCTTTGGAGTTGTAGGTCATATTACTAATATTGTTTATAAAGTAAGGGGTTACAGTTTCTGCCTTTCCTCCTTACCACCAAAACAAGCGCTGGACAGGCATGGTGAGCTGTGCAGAGTACTGCGGTTTTCCATGAGAAAGCAAAGGGGGCCTCCCAAAGCCCTTAGGTTTGAATAAACTCTTCGTCAAGGTGCTATACACTCACCCTCAGCATTTTAGCAAAAGCAAGCAAGGCATCAACACTGTTTCTGTTATGACCTTTGTGCTAGACAAGTAAAGCTCCCCTGCTCCACCCTAATTCCACCCAGCCTGTGTTTTTTACCAGGCCGTTGACAGAAAGACAGAGGACAAAAGTGTAAAAAGAAAATAAGAGCTGTACCAGGAAGAGCCGTTTAAGCTTGAAAAACAGACAGCTAAAGATACCAAGGAAAGAAAAGGCAAACACTGAGATAAAGAGAAAAAGGGTTGGATTTAGAGGGTGAAAAATAGGATGATGAGGATAACAAGAAATGGATCTTACTGTGTCCTTCGTAGGGGCCAGAATCTCTTCAATCATCATGCTGTCTCGTGCAAACGAGCTCCGGTTGAGTGTGTTGGACCTATCCGAACTGAAGGAGCGGAGGCTACATGTTACCACGCAACCCAGCGCCGCGGGCAACAACAAGTGACGGGTAGGGGAACACAACATAAACAAAAAGCAAGGAATCCATTACTACATGCAACCTCCAGGGAACCAGGTTTTTAATTACTGGACAGAGAGAGTCCAAAAGTAGTATGTGGAAAATAGAGAGAAATGGTAGAGTCCGCAGTTGAACAAGGATAAGATACTGCAGCAGGTTATTCAGAGATGGAAATGAGAGTGCGGTCAGTTTGTTTGCATTAAGAGATAGACGGAAAGAGGAAGAGGAGAAGCGGGCAGACCGCGAGAAAACACCGACGGCTGCTGTGTACATTTCTATATGAAGGTGTGGTTGGTGGAACACAGATGTAACTAAGTGTGTCTAAATGATGAAGTATGACAGATTAGGGGACTGTACATATATACACCTGGCTGGCAGGTGAGAGTCTGAAAATCTCTGTGCAAATCTTGTATTAATGACAGTGAAAGATACTCCAAAGTGTTTCAAACTGTTTAATCCGACTCATGCTCAGAGACTGACATTGCTTTATTCTAAGATTAGCAGCTGACCCAGACCTGTTTCAGAGCAGCCTAATACAAAAGGGAAGCTGGTCTTTTCTATCTGACTTGCTGCAGTCTGCTTGATGGCTGTGTGTGTGGTGACGTGTGTCTATTTTTGCAGCCTCTCAGGCTCAATGCGGTGATGTAGATTCCTTTCAGGGTTTTTGTCTTGTGCTGTTTTTCCTACAGGGATTTGATCAGCACAGAAGAGCTAAAATGTTTGTGTAAGCACATAGTCACTGTACAATTACTTAAAATGTACATTTGTGTGTATAGGCAGGTAAATAACATACAACAATAACATATGATGATGTGTGTTTTTGTGTGTGTTTGTGCGCTGTAAGGGGCTTGTAAAGTGACCCAATCCCAGTGACAAAGCCAACAACTCCTGCCTTAGTTGGTCAGGATGTGTACTGTAAGTGTGTATTGATGTGTCGTGTGTGTGTGAGTGCAGAGGGGTCGGGGGGAAACAAGTGAGCGAAGGGGAGAAAATGCAGAGCTCAGCATGTTTGAGTGGGCACACTATTCAGCACAGAGAGAAGCCCTTTATTCAGCACAGCCTGCTTACCCCACCATCGAAGTTACTAAGCAACTCTGTACGGCCTGAATGGACTCGCTGGTCCACCCCCCCCCCACCCGCTACCCCCTCTGCTCTCACCAGGACTCTGTTTGTTCTTCACAGCTTCTTCCTCTTTCTCATTCTGTCCATCCTCCTCTCCTCCATAGACATCTATGCTTTTCCATTTCCTTCCTTTTGGTTGTCCTCTTTATTGTCTGTCATTTTTTTCTGCATGTCATGGCACCTACCACCACTCTTCTACTGTATATAATGCTGTCCCATCATCTCTTCCCCTCTCTACCATCCCCATTCACTTTACTCTGCAGTTTGCCCTACAATTCCCTCAACTGAACACTTTTCTTTCACTTTTTCTCTACCATGCTGCATGCTACTGTTGATCAAACAGTTTTAATGTAAACTACACTTCCAATTTTCAAACTTTTTGTCTTTATTTTTCTCATCTCCATGTATATAGCAATGGTCCTATTTTTTTTTTTATTTTTAGAGGCACCTGTGTTGACTCAAAGAGACAGCTGTTTGAGTCATTGTGTGTCCAAGTGAGTGTGCGTGCATTGATGTGTCAGTGTATGTGTCGCCAAGTGTCTGTCTTTCATGTATGTGGAGGATTTCTAAATGCTGGACCAAAATTCCAAAGCAATCTCAGGCCACAAAGTTTCCATCTCTGCAAACCATGATTTAAAATCCAGAATCATCCTGGATAATACTGGGGTATCTCCAATTACTAACATGTAAATAGGGTGAATAAAATGGATGGATTATGATGTTTTTTAATCCCTGGAAGTTACAGTTTATGGCACGACAAAAATAGAGCTAAGGTGCCATTTAAGAACAAGCCACATCAAAAAGTTAGGGGATTATTTTCTCATTCCCTGCAACACTGCCTCTTTTCCACACCTGCAGTAAAAAAAATAAATACATTTTCATTTTGCAGATATGATGATTTTTGTTAGATGGATGAGAAAATAAGGTGAATGGTGATCGGCTAAAATGGATCTCAAAATACAACACTTTACAGCAACAAAGTGACAAATCTGCTACCACAGACAGAGAAACGGCAACACTGTATGACACCAACGTACAATGGATGACTCGTGGTTAGAGGTTTTATGGATGTAGGGTTGGAGTTAAACAGTAGTTCAGGGTCACAAGGGAGGGACACCAATCACAGCTAATGTTGCCTAATACTACTACAACTACTACTCTTTTCTTACCTGATTCTAGGGCTAGAATGAGGGACAGGGTGCAGGAAAACAAGGAAAAGAACAAAATAGAAGAGTGAAAAGCAAAGCATTTTGAAGACATTGAAGCATGATGTGGCTTTCTTTTTTTCCCCATATGACATTGATGCTGTGCTTTTGCATGGTTGCAAACAACTTGGCTCAAATGTTTCAAGGTTTACATGAGTGTGAGTGTTTTTGAGTGTATGCAGCCCAGTCAAAAAGCAAACCATGCAATGTCGATGTCATAAACAGAAAGGTAAGGAAAATAAACGAACTTGCTCAGCATCATGCATTCACTGATCAATAAAATACTTTATATTTTTCACAGCATTACATTCACACCCCTGCAAAGAGACATGTCAACAATTTTCAAATCTATTTCAGCTTGATACTGTATATGCAATTACAGAAAATAAGCAGTAAAAAGGAAGTTTTAGTAACTGTAGTTGTATTTCTAGTAGATTACCACATGAATAATTGTTTCAATCTGTCTGATTGTAAACATAGCAGTAGATCATAAACACTGCTGTTAAATGGAAAGATAAGTCCACAGACATTATAATTTGAACTCAGAAAGGCACATTTTTTCAGTTTGTGCAAATCACTCAAAATTCAAACTCTTAAATGTTCTCACCAACCTCTTGTATTTTCTTACAATGTTCTTATTCTGAGCTAATAACAAACAATTCACATAATTACATTCATGAACTCTGTCAAAACTCTTTCCAATATCAGAAGCCTCATGAAACAGGCTTGTTTACATGGAATCTCTCCATTTAATTCAGTGTTTCCCTTGTTTTGCTGTGGCCCGCTGATGTTAGCAGCTTCCTGTCACTGTTAGTGTAATTGTTTTTATCAATTCACCCATCAGAGTGCATCTGCCATCTGTCAGTGTGGCGACAGAACACTCTGGGGCTGCACAACACTTGTCCTGTGTGCTGCTGATGTGTTTTCAGTGGAGCCTGCCAGTTTTCCACTACATACTTTGTTCAGCATTAAAGGCTGTGGCTAGGCCTGTGCTGAATCTCACAGTGCAGCTGTTCACTGAGAGTATCAAAGGTAGCAAAGTTCAAAGATACATCTTATATCTCTTGTGATATAATATGGGCCATTTGTAATCTTTGCATGGGTTTGAATGAGGTCACACAAAACGCTGAATCATTTTGTCAGGTTGAATCATTAGATGGCAATTTTCCAGCTGCTTTCTCTGGCAATTTCCATTATTCTGTTTGTGTGTTTTTGTGTCTGAGTTTGTGTGAATGTTGACGAGACTGCCCATTATAAAGTCTCTTTCAGTCAAACATACACTACACAGCTACAAAAACCATATCAGATACATACGGCATCAGAAATCTGTGTACATAGGGTGAACAGCCACAGCATCAATGGCAAACATGATGTCACCTACTTCAGTTAATAGAAACACAATCTGGCCTCAGTGTTATAGAGACAAGTTGGGCCAAGTAGTTGACAGTACTGCACCTGAGTACATTAATGATTTTCATATGTATCTAATAAAAATGACAAGTGCTTACCTGGCTGAGCGGGCTCCTATGCTGAAACCCATGTACCCCTCCTGAGGGAGAGAGTCATCCCCAAGCTCTTTGAGGTCCTGAGGCCGCAAGTATTTGTCCGTGTCCCCGGTCATCGCATCCTCACCTGGTGGAGGGATGAAATCATAAAATCCTCCAGTTAACTAAGAAAAGCCAATCCGGACGAGAGAGGCGATGCGGCAACTCAGGGAAGAAAAACAAGCCCTCACTGCCGACATCAGTCTCTCACTTATTTGATTATGGTACTTAGAGGAGGCCTTGGATAATTTATCAGCATCACTCTGTCGTTAAACCCAGCATACCTCACTGCAACTGCATAGCCCACTGCAACTTTTCTTTTTGTCTATTCATCTGACTGTGGCACAACAACAACAACATGAAGCTGAAACCCTGAGCAGCGCCGATGTGTGACTGTTTTAGAGGTTAGACAGTCATAATAACAGAGAAAATGCCATCAGAGGCAGCAGCAAAGCCACTTTGCGGTATATCAGGAGCTCTCCTGTAAAACCAAACGCAGCTCCTTTCACAACAGTCAAAGGCAGAGCGCAGCGGAGGGTTTGACAGCCACCAAAGCCTGAGCACATTAAGCACAGAATACGCAGAAACTGCAGAACCCCACCGCACCTCGATCGGCGGACCGGTGGACGATGACACGCCGGTCAATGAAGCCGGCGGAGCGGCTACAGTGCTTCTCCTTCTCCCTCATGTCCGGCTCTGTCCTGCCTGCAACACTCTGCTCCTTCACCGCAGCCCCTCCCCCTACCTTCAGTACTGCCGCACTCCGATCAGACACCAGAACCACTGTCAAGTTACACTACAATAAGAGCAGGCGTTTCCGGCGTCACATTTCAAAATAAAACCAGGAGTGATTGGGATTTACTTGTCGAAACTCATATAAGACAATGAAAATAGCCAACACCTCCTGTCCAGACAAAACCCATGGAACCACGTCACCAAATCAATATTCACCAAAAAAATTGAGGTTAGATTTTCATGCTTGCAATATGTTTTAATATATGCTGCTGGTTATTTAGACTTTAATACATTTACCCTCGGTCTTGTTGCAATGTCTACGTCAGCAATCTAGGCCAACAGAAAAGTAGCACGCAGTTGTTCTGTGCAGCCAAATAAATCTGAACTTGAAACATAATTTTTTATTTCCAGTGCATTCCAGAGTTGTTTTATTCAGAAGTGTGTGGTAAATTATTGAATAACCCTGCTCTTCTCTTCTCTCCGTTTACCCTTAACTACTTTAATTTCCAACTCCCAAAATGACTCAACTAATCTGCAAACCAGTATCAGTATAAGACAGTGATGACAAATGCAGAGATTAACGACAAATTACCAATGTTTCCAGTTATGAAAACACTGACATTAATTGCTTAGGAAACTGTTATCTCTGGACATTTAGTGTATTGTTTTTTCATTCACTGGTGGATGTCAGAGCAAAATGCTGAGTCTGGTGCTTTTATTCTAAAAGACTGACACAGAATAACACACTGCTGCTGCCACTTC
This sequence comes from Seriola aureovittata, assembly GCF_021018895.1. Taxonomy (NCBI): domain Eukaryota; kingdom Metazoa; phylum Chordata; class Actinopteri; order Carangiformes; family Carangidae; genus Seriola; species Seriola aureovittata. The sequence continues at coordinate 17,431,664 of NC_079377.1, forward strand.
AGCCATCAATTTCAAATACTTTAGTTATCCACTCAAGAAGAAGGAAACAAACATATGATAGACTGTGGCATGTTACGCTTTTATTGTGATGGTTAAAATGATCACCTAATTGTGCCTTTCTAGCCGTTTCTGTCTGACTTGACATAACTGGAAAACAATCGGCCCCTCGCTGCTGTTATACACACACACACACACACACACACACACACACACACACAAAAACACACACACACACACACACACACACACACACACACACACACACACACACACACACAGTATATTTTGAACCCGGACCATGTTCTGGGTTACAAAGCATCGCAACGACTCTCTGTCTCTGACATGAGTAGTATATAAAAGACTAAATACCAAAAGACTTTCTGAACTGAAAACAGAAAAAACAATATCGAGTGGCAACATTTCACCTCAGCTATTATGACACTCTCGGTAGATCCTGTGTCTTATTACACCGCTGCCTTCAAAACATCAAACTCCGGGCACTGAAACTCCTGATTCTCTATCAACTTACCTTTGACCGGCTCAGCCATATTCACAGATCACAACTCTTCTTATATTCCCCGAGTTATTTCTATGTTTTTAAAAAAAAAAATCCACACAACGTTGCCAGGATGGAAAGTAAATCCAGAGAGAGGTGAAGACTATCAAGTAGTCCATTCAGTGCTTGGTGCTGATGGAAAATGTTGCCCTCTTTTCACCCCACGCACTTAACTCCACTCAGACCAACTTGCGCTTTTGTTGCTGGTGCGCACATCTCTCCCGCCTCCTCTCCGCAAAGAAATAAAACTCAAACTCTAAGTTCGGTGCCTCCTTGCTGCA